>NW_027361797.1:43442500-44067500 GCF_039654945.1 Dendrobates tinctorius
CTGAGCGCACAGGACCTGTGATGAGGTCACAGGAGGGGCGGAGTCAGGGGGTGACATGATCGGGGGTCTGGACAAAGGCTCCTGATCATGTGACCCCCCTGACTCCTCCCCTCCTGTGACCTCATCACAGGTCCTGCGAACAGAGCGAGCAGGCAAGCGAGTGCGACGCTGTGAGTGGCTGCGGGGGGGAGGGGGTCTCATGCTAAGGCGAGGATGGGGTGCGAGGGGGGCGTGGCGGCTTATCTCCCTGCAGTGCGGGAGGAACTTGAAACTATCACCCCTGTGCCCGCAGAGGGCCGGCGGCAGGAGCAACAGTGGCCGCAGCAGCTGGCAAGCGGCCCACGTGACAGCGGCCCAGCGGGAAAATGCCCGGTTGGTTATATTGCCAATCCGGGCCTGTTGGACACTATTGTCCCCTGCTGGGTATTTACCCTTATAGATGTAATTCAATCCATGTATGATGATACCAACGCTGTGCACTTTATATTGAGATCTCTGCTTGGATCTATACCTAGCAATGGTTTAATAATCTTTTTACTACACTAGCCTTGGGCTCATTATAATACTGGACACTATTGTCCTTTGTTGGGTACTTACCCTTACAGATGCAAATTTAACCATTGTATTCATATATTTGAATCTTGCAGAGATAGCATTGCTAAGATACAGAGCCATCAGTGGTGTTCCATGTAGTATGTATACCATAAGTATTATATCTATACTGGTGTCCTTTTTCACTTTGAACACTTAGTTCATTATATATAATTTTTGACACTCCTGAGTGTGCCTCTCCCTTTGTAGCATTAGGCGCAATACTGTATGTACTGCATATGTACTTTCTGGTATCCTATTGGATATTTATCTCCTTTTTAATAATTGTCTGTCTTTTCTGTATTGACTCCAATAAAGCTATGATATTTTATGGCTATGTGCTTCCCTGATCTTTTTTGGATGATATGTTTATTAGGAAGTGCCATTTTTCTAGGCCCAATTTGTTGAATATATTTTGAATTTGTTCCCTGTACTTTGTTACACTGGTGTGTGGCCAGTATGGACACAAAAGCTAGAGACCAAAGCTGGCTTACCTCTATGGATACGGTTTTTAATGGAGATATTATATCCAATGTTTCTATGGAAGGGGGGCAAAAGTCAGACCTCAAAAGCTCTATGAAGGCCATGTTAAAGAAAAGAACCAGGATGTGGTGGACTAAAGCCTCGCTAGAGAGCTATTTGGTCAAGAGTCTTATCCCCAGTGGCGCAGCAACTGTTTGTGGCGCCCGGGGGTTTAAAATTTCACAGGGTTTATTACTCCATAAACCATAGACAGCACATAAACAGTCCTTAGCTGGGCTGTGTTCCCTCAGGTCCTGTGCACACAGGCCAGGGCAATGTCCAGAGCAGCGCTCTATCTGCAGCCGCAGACACAGGAAGGCTTCTCCTTCCTTGGAACCCAGATCACTTTCTGTAGTGTCCCAGCTGGACACATTGAAGTCTGCCAGACTCCCTCACAGTCTCTCTCTCACATGTGCCAAACACCTCAATTACATAGCCCTGTAACCACACCCATAGGTGAGGTATGGATCACATGAGCTGGTCACATGGTCAGGACTTCACCACAGGTCCTGAACATACACACATCGTCAGGCAAAACGGAGTACAGTCCGCACCCAGTGCACTAAATGACATCTTTAGTGCTCATGTACACTATAGGCAAAATACTCCAGGTTGCATCCAGGGAGCATCCCTCCATGTGACATATCTCCCATTAACCACGCGATCACCTGTCACACCACAATATAGATAGATAGATAGATAGATATTATATAGCCACACACACACACACATACATACATGTATATATATATTACATAGTCTCCTTTATTATGTATATTGCTGTCCCTTACACAGTTCCCTCTCTTATGTACAGTACCTTCCCTTACATATTGGATTATATAGAGCCCTGTTATTTATTACATACCGTCCTGTCTTGTTGGCTGTATAATGCAATGATGGCTGATGGAGCATGGGAAAGCTTCCTTTCTAATGGAGGAGCTGATGGACTGGTAGTTTGGTCACCGGCTGCTCCATCAGCAGTCATTTTATATCTAACAAGAGAGGGGACTATGTAATAAAAGAGGGCACTGTAAATAACAAAATTAACAAGAATACACTATGTAAGAGACAGCACTATACATAACAGCAGAGGAAGCTATATAATAAGGGATGGCATCATATATAGAGAGGATGATACGTAATAAGGGATGGTGTTATACATAATAAAAGAGGAAACTATGTAACTAAGGATGGTGTTATACAGAATTAGTGAGTACACTATATACTAAGGGACTGTGTTAGATATAATAAGCGATAATGTCTTCCTCCACCTCCCCCTGTTCCTAAAGGGCCTGTCACACTAAGCGATATCGCTAGCAATATCGCTATAACTTGTGATGTTATAGCGATATTGCTAGCGATATCGCTGTGTCTGATACTTACCTACGACCGGCTCCCCCGTTGGTTATCGCTGATCGCGCGAGAACATCCTGGACTGTTTCTCGTCGTCAGCTTCCTGCGGCGCTTCCAGTGGAGAGACGAGCGACAAGCACGGAGCCGGGCGGGAGTACGCAGGATCGCCTAGTGTGACAGGTAAGTAGCGACCCCCGTCCCCAGCGATGTCGCTGGTGAGATCTGCCTGTGTGGCAGCTCACTAGCGACCACTTAGCGATGTACCAGCGATCCTGACCGCGTCATATCGCTGATCGTGATCGCTGGTACATCGCTAAGTGTGACAGTACCTTAAGGCCATTATAAGTCAGTCCCCCTTCCTCCCATCCCAATCCCCCACACCCCTCATTGTCCTCCTCCCCTCGCATGCATCCCATTACTGTCCTCTACCCCACCCCATCATTGCCCTCTTCACCACCTCCATCATTTTCTTCTCCTCCACCACTATCTTTGCCCATTCCACCACCTCCATCATTTCCTCCTCTTCCACCACCCCCATTTATTGACCTTTCCACCACCACCATCATTGCATTCTCCCCCACCACCCCATCATTGCCCTCTCCATC
Organism: Dendrobates tinctorius; assembly: GCF_039654945.1. Taxonomy (NCBI): domain Eukaryota; kingdom Metazoa; phylum Chordata; class Amphibia; order Anura; family Dendrobatidae; genus Dendrobates; species Dendrobates tinctorius. The sequence continues at coordinate 43,445,572 of NW_027361797.1, forward strand.
ACCCCCATCATTGCCTTCTCCTTCACCCCATCACTGCCTTTTAGACCATCACTCCCATCATTGCCTGCTCCATCACCCCATCATTGTCTTCTCCCCATCACTCCCATCATTGCCTTCTCCATCACCCCATCACTGCCTTCTCCCTATCACTCCCATCATTGCCTGCGCCATCACCCCCATCATTGTCGGCTCCATCACCCCCATCACTCCCATCATTGCCTTCTCTGCATCACCCCCATCATGGTCTCCTCCCATTACCCCCACATGGCCTTCTCCCATTACTCCCTCAAGGCCTTCTCCCATTACTCCCTCAAGGCCTTCTCCCATTACCCCCTCAATGCCTTCTCCCATTACCCCCTCAAGGCCTTCTCCCATTACCCCATCATGAGCTTCTCCCATTACCCCCATCATGAGCTTCTCCCATTACCCCCATCATGGCCTTCTCCCGTCACCCCAGGCATCATGGCCTTCTCTCCCCATCACGATCTTCTCATGTCCCCATCTCCTCCAGGGCCAGGCTAACCTACAGACAGACATACACACACACACACAGACAGACATACACACAGACAGACATACACACACACAGACAGACACAGACAGACATACACACATACATACTGTATACATACAAACACAGACATACACACGGACACATACATACACACAGACAGGCATATATACACACACAGACATACACACAGACAGACATACTACATACACACATACACCACCTCTCTCCTCTCACCTGTCCGCAGCATCGCCCGCGCTTCCTCGCTCACACAGCAGCGGCCGCTGAATGATGACGTCATTCAGCGGTGCTCCTCTGTGTCAAACAGGAAGCACGGCCTCCAGGCAGGAAGCAGGACTGGTCCCTGCAGCTCCGCTCCTGCTATTCCGTCTTGCAGGCAGCGGAGCTGCTGTGATTGCTCCCTGCCCGCCGCTGCACTGCACTATGCCTCCGCGCTTCTCCCACATGGTGGAATTGCTGCTGCTGCCGCGCCGCCCCCACACACTTGCCGCCTAGGGCGGACCACCCCCCACGCTACGCCACTGCTTATCCCTAGAGGATTAAGGGTCAGGATCATGCCATCATACCCTGTGAAGGATTCCACATTTAGAACGAGGTGGGAAGATACCTGCAATATATGTTCAAGGTCCCTCATTGAATTACTGATTGGTAACAATAAAAAAAAGTCTGGATAAACTAGACTCTGATATTGAACAAACCAGAGTCAAGTTACTTGAGAAACTATCAGGATCAGAAGTGGAAACATTTAATAAAGAGATAGATTCCCAACTCAATATATGGGAAAAAGAGGTGAAAGACACAAAGGCTAAGAAATTCCAGAGGGATTTAAATGATTTTAAAAATGGACTGGACTGATCTACAGGTGGCAAGCAGCCACAAGAGACGGCTTGGACATCACTAGATCGTCCTCAGTATCCTCTATTCCATCTAGAGAGGATGAAAATAAGTCCAGTAATCGTGTGCACAATCTAAGGAAAAATATTATCAAAAGAAGACATGACTACTATAGAAAAGGGGACAAAAGGATGGATGCACCAACATCCTCTAGACTTCAGGTAATAAATGTATCTGAGTTAAAATTGACCCAACCGCAAATAGAGGTTCTTAAGCCCCCGTCACACATAGCGAGATCGCTGCTGAGTCACAAGTTTTGTGACGCAACAGAGATCTCACCAGCGAGATCGCTGTGTGTGACAGCGATCAGCGACCGGCCCCCCTGCCGGTTATCGCTGATCGCTGTGGAAATGTCTGGATATTTCTGGGGTCGCTGGTCTCCCGCTGGCCAGCACGCATCGCTGCGTGTGACAGGCGGGATTCCAGCGAGCAGGAGCTGGTAACCAAGGTACACATCGGGTCTCTAAGAGGGCGCGCGGCGCCTAGAAACCTGATGTGTACCTTAGTTACCAGCGCGCTGATGCAGGGAGCTGGTAACCAAGGAAAACATCGGGTTTCTAAGTGCCGCGCGCCAATTAGAAACCCGATGTGTACCTTGGTTACCAGCTCCCTGCATCAGCGCGCTGGTAACTAAGCGACGTGCGTCGCTTGTTACCCACGTATCGCTGGTCCTGATTGCTGGTGAAGCTGCCTGTTTGACAAGATGATATCGTTGTCGGGATCACCAACAGCCCCATTTACCTGTTTCACAGCGATAAAAGATCTTCATTTGTTTGCACACAAACTAATACTTAAAAAATTGCATGAGAAGAATAGGAATGGAGATGAGTGGAACACTAAAGAACTGGGTGCTATATCCATCTTAGAGGAATTGAATGAGGAATGTGAAGGACCTACCAACAGGGGTAAGTTCAAGCCCCCTGTACCCAAAAAATTCCCCCCTCTCATATTCCAATGTTGAACCTTTTGTCAGACTGGTTACTGATGAGTTTGAAAAAATCCCAAGACACATTACCCACAGCAATCTCTCCTTTGTCCAAAGGAAAGCACTCAAGGAACTGAGCAACCTCAAAGAGGTGGTGATAAACCCGCGGACAAAGAGGGGAATGTAGTGGTATGGCCTACTATACTATATGAGAGGGAAGCCTTGACACAGTTAAGGGATAGCAGTTGCTACCAAAAGATAACTTTTAACCCCACTTAAGCATATCAGCAATAAATTAGGTTGATTTTGGAGCAGGCCTTTCTGGATGGTATTGTAACGTCCGTCTGCGGTTCTGGGCTGCAGCCAGGCAACACCCCGAGAAACACTGATACCCTTTACCCCTATACAGGGATCTGGATTTACAACAGAGCCCAGGAGGTACTGTCTGAATATGAGCAGCGGCCAGAGCAGGACGGTCGTCAGAGGGAAGTATGAAAAACGGCAGGCAATAGCAGAGTCAAATTCAGGCCAAGGTCAGAGTCAAAAACCAGGAGGGCAGCAGAGGTACAGAATCGTTAGGAAGTAGCAGAGTCAGAATATCCAGGCCAAGGTCACAAACCAGGAGAGTAGCAGAAGTACAAAATCGTCAGGCAATAGAGGGGTCAGAAATCCAAGCTGGGGTCAGAGTCAAACAGAAATCAACCACTAAGTAGCACACAGGGGAACCAAGAATATATCCGGCGGCTTGCAAGCCCAGTCCCAAGGTATTTGAGGGATCAGGTCATCCCTCACAGGCTCCCGGGCTGATGATGTCATCAGGACCGCCCCCAGGACCGACCTGATGATGCACCAACCCCTTCATGACTGACAGAGGAGCGGAGTCTGCGTCCACTAGATGTCTGCGCAGAAGCCCTTTCACTGTTGCCGCCATCACTCGGGCACGAGCCACGGCGCCTTCTAGTGGCTGAGGGCGGAACAGCAGGCCCCCCGAGTTCGACAGCGACATGTCAGTCCGGCGCCTCCTGGCGGCCGAGGCCTGGACAGCAGGCCCCGAGCCCGAGGGCGGTGTGACAGTCCGTCGCCTCCTAGTGGCTGAGGGCGGAACAGCAGGCCCCGAGTTCGACGACGACATGTCAGTCTGGCGCCTCCTGGTGGCCGAGGCCTGGACAGCAGGCCCCGAGTCTGACGGCGATGTGACAGTACCCCCCTCTCCAGGAGGGGCCTCCGGACCCTCAAAACCCGGCTTGTCAGGGTGAAGGAGATGAAATCTCCTAATTAATGCCTTGGCATGGATGTTCCTTGCGGGGACCCAGGACCTCTCCTCCGGGCCGTAGCCCCTCCAGTGTACAAGATACTGTATGGAGCCTCTCACAAGGCGGGAGTCAAGGATACCCTGGACTTCATACTCCAAGGACCCTCCAACCGAAACAGGAGGGGGAGGGGACTGGACAGGGTGAATTGGGGAGCGATATAGCTTGAGGAGAGACTTGTGGAACACATTGGGCAACTTAAAAGACTGTGGAAGTTTTAAACGGTAAGCTACAGGGTTAACTACTTCTATGATTTCATATGGACCAATAAATCTGGGACCCAGTTTGGCAGACGGCACTTTAAGTTTGATGTTTTTGGTAGAGAGCCAAACCTTGTCTCCAACTCCCAGGTGCGGCCCCTTAGATCGTCGCCTGTTCGCAGCCGAAGCCTGTCTAACCTGGGCCCCTTTCAAGTTTGAGTTTACCTCAGACCAAATCATTTTTAAGCGATGTATATTTCCCTCTACCCCGGGGAGCTCTGACATCCTAGCCGAGAACGAACCAAACCGCGGATGCAGTCCAAGGTTGCAGAAAAATGGGGTAGTCTTAATGGAGTCCTGGTAACGATTATTTAGGGCAAACTCAGCTAGTGGCAGATGTTCCACCCAATCAGACTGATGTTCTGACACATAACAGCAGAGGTATTGCTCCAGTGCTTGGTTGGTACGTTGGGTTTGACCATTGGTCTCGGGGTGGTAGGCAGAGGAGAAGGACAGCTCAATCCCAATGCGTTTGCAGAATGCTCTCCTGAATTTTGAGACGAACTGGGTACCTCTGTCGGACACAATATTCACTGGAGCACCGTGCAGGCGTACAACATGCACAATAAAAAAAGTTTACTCAAGGTTTCTGAGTTAGGTAGCCCAGACAGGGGGACAAAGTGACACTGTTTGCTGAACCTGTCCACCACCACCCAGATACACGTTTTCCCATCTTTGGGCGGCAGGTCCGTAATGAAGTCCATGGAGAAGTGGGTCCATGGACTCTCAGGGGTGGGTAAGGACTGGAGCCAGCCGGCAGGGCGATTATGGGAGGACTTGGCGCGGGCGCAGACTTCACACGCTAACACAATCTTTACAGTCCTTAACCACCGTCGGCCACCAAAAGTTCCTGGTTACCAGTCGGGTGGTATTATTGAGACCAGGATGGCCTGCCAGAACAGAGTCATGTGACTCTTTAAGAACTTGCATGCGAAACGTAGCCGAGACGAACAATTTTTTGGGGGGCGTAGTGTCAGGGGCCTGTTCCGGGGAGTTACGGATCTCCTCCAGAAGGTCCAGAGATACTGCTGACACAACGATCCCACTGGCCAATATCGGGACTGGCTCACAGTCCTCGGCTTGTGAGGGGCAAAAACTGCGCGAGAGTGCATCGGCCCTCACATTTTTAGTACCAGGGCGAAAGGTGATTAAAAAAATCAAACCTAGAGAAGAACAAGGCCCACCTTGCCTGTCTAGGATTTAATCTTTTAGCTGACTCCAGGTAGGTCAGATTCTTGTGGTCGGTAATTACCGTGATCTTATGTTTGGCGCCTTCGAGGAAGTGGCGCCATTCCTCGAAGGCCCATTTGATCGCTAATAATTCCCGATTACCTACATCGTAGTTTTTCTCAGTGACAGAGAATTTTCGGGAAAAAAAAGCACATGGGCGAAGCTGAGTGAGAGATGCAGTGCCTTGCGACAGTACTGCTCCCACTCCAACCTCAGAGGCATCCACCTCTACAACAAATGGGCGCTCCAGATCAGGCTGAACCAAAACTGGGTTGGCCACAAAGCACTCTTAGCGCAGCAAAAGCCTGAATTGCCTCAGGGTTCCAATTAGCCACGTCTGCCCCTTTTCGGGTCAAATCCGTGAGTGGTTTGGCAATTTCGGAGAAACCCCTGGTAAATTTACGGTAGTAGTTAGCAAACCCTAAAAACCGCTGCAGCGCTTTTAGCGATTTGGGTTGCACCCAAGCTTTGATAGGTTGGATCTTGGCAGGATCCATACGAAAGCCTTTGCCTGAAACCATGTACCCTAAAAACTGTACCTCCTCAGCAAAGAAAACACATTTCTCCAGTTTAGCAAACAAGGAGTGTTCTTGCAGTCTCTGCAGCACAGAACAGACGTGTTGAGCATGTGTCACAGGGTCAGCAGAATAAATCAAAATGTCATCTAAATACACGACGACATACACCCCACAAATGTCCCTGAAAATATAATTTACAAAGTGCTGGAACACGGCAGGTGCGTTACTGAGTCCAAACGGCATTACAAGGTACTCAAAATGGCCAAGAGGGGTATTGAAGGCTGTTTTCCACTCATCCCCGTCTCTTATGCGGACTAGATTGTATGCCCCTCGGAGGTCAAGTTTAGTAAACCAACGGGCTCCTATTAGCTGATTAAAAAGATCAGGGATGAGTGGAAGCGGATACTGGTTCTTTATAGTGATTGCATTCAACTCCCGGTAATCAATGCAGGGTCTGAGACCACCATCTTTCTTTTCTACAAAGAAGAACCCGGCTCCAACTGGTGAAATGGACGGTCTAATAAACCCTTTTTTTAAGCTATCTGCTATATACTCATTCATGGCCTGACGCTCTGGACCAGAGAGATTAAATATTCTCCCTTTTGGGAGACGGGCATCTGGACTCAGGTCTATAGGGCAATCATACTCTCTGTGGGGGGGTAGCTTCTCAGAATCTACAATAGAAAAAACATCTTCATAGTCTCTGAAAGCAAACGGTATGAGGGGGTTTTTAACTTTAACGTGGTGTACTGCTAGTGATATGCAGTTATCCTGACAGTGCGAACTCCAGCGTACAACATCGCCTAGGTGCCAGTCGATGACTGGATTATGCTGGCGTAGCCACGGCATTCCCAAAATGACTGCAGCAGATAAATTATCCATCACAAAAAATGACATAACCTCGGTATGCAACGCTCCCACAGACATAGTGATTTTGTCAGTAACAAATTTAACCCCCTCCTGGACAATAGATGTGCCATTAATAGCCGTAGTTTTTATAGGGGCATTAAGTCTTAATAGGGGTACACCGAGACTTTTAGCAGCCAAAGAATCCATAAAATTTCCTTCAGATCCACAATCCACATATGCGTTCACACACTGAGATTTCTGACCAAAAGAAAGAAAAATAGGTAATAAAACTTTTGCCGCATCTGCGGGCAATACCTGAGCCCCTGGGCAACCATAGCCAGAGTAGTTGCCCAGAGGCCGACGTGCCAGGAGCATGGATCTCTGAGGTGCAGCTCTCTCCCTGAAGACTCCAGACTGCTGCATAGTTGTCCAGGAAAATGAGAGAGATCTTCCAGGCTGTGCAATGCCACAGGTGTTCAGGCCAAAAATCAGCTCGGTCAGAGGAAGGAAAAAAAAGTTCAGGGAGACTGCTTTTGTATATGTTGGGTATATATACAAGAAGCAGTTAATTTTATGGCCGGATATAATGTAACGTCCGTCTGCGGGTCTGGGCTGCAGCCAGGCAACACCCCGAGAAACACTGATACCCTTTACCCCTATACAGGGATCTGGATTTACAACAGAGCCCAGGAGGTACTGTCTGAATATGAGCAGTGGCCAGAGCAGGACGGTCGTCAGAGGGAAGTATGAAAAACGGCAGGCAATAGCAGAGTCAAATTCAGGCCAAGGTCAGAGTCAAAAACCAGGAGGGCAGCAGAGGTACAGAATCGTTAGGAAGTAGCAGAGTCAGAATATCCAGGCCAAGGTCACAAACCAGGAGAGTAGCAGAAGTACAAAATCGTCAGGCAATAGAGGGGTCAGAAATCCAAGCTGGGGTCAGAGTCAAACAGAAATCAATCACTAAGTAGCACACAGGGGAACCAAGAATATATCCGGCGGCTTGCAAGCCCAGTCCCAAGGTATTTGAGGGATCAGGTCATCCCTCACAGGCTCCCGGGCTGATGATGTCATCAGGACCGCCCCCAGGACCAGACCTGATGATGCACCAACCCCTTCATGACTGACAGAGGAGCGGAGTCTGCGTCCACTAGATGTCTGCGCAGAAGCCCTTTCACTGTTGCCGCCATCACTCGGGAGCGAGCCACGGCGCCTCCTGGCGGCCGAGGCCTGGACAGCAGGCCCCGAGCCCGAGGGCGGCGTGACAGTCCGTCGCCTCCTAGTGGCTGAGGGCGGAACAGCAGGCCCCGAGTTCGACGACGACATGTCATTCTGGCGCCTCCTGGTGGCCGAGGCCTGGACAGCAGGCCCCGAGTCTGACGGTGATGTGACAGGTATTATCACCAGGGAACTTAGGGATAATCTTGTGCCTGAATATCCTAGGGTGGCGTGTATATACTTCATACCTAAGATACACAAAAACTGCACTGTCCTACCCGGACGACCCATTGTATCGGGCAATGGTAGTCTGTGCGAGATTATCTCTAAATACCTTGATTTCTATTTAAAACCCCTGGGTTTTTGATCTCCCATCCTTTGTGAAGGACACCAGTGACGTTCTTAGAAAGGTTGAACGCATCCCTATTGAAGATGACATGTGGCTTGCAAGCTTTGATGTTGAATCATTGTATACATCCATCCAACATCGGGATGGTATACAAGCCACAAAGTCATACTTAATGATGTCTGACCTTGATAAGGAGCTTGGAGGCCAAAAACCTGAAAAAATATTTGGGTCGAAGGGTCCAAAGTGGGGATTTTTTCCTTGCAAAGAATGTATCTCGTGTCCCAATATCGTACAGGCATCTTCCTTCTCTTCAAGTGATGGCAGTAGAATATACAACAATACTCAGCATATCACGTGTAACTCAGTTGGTGTGGTCTATTACGCCACATGCCCGTGTATGAGAATATATATAGGCATGACTTCCAGACCTTTAAAAACTAGAGTAAGGGAACACTATAGAGATATAAAGAATGCTTCGGAAATTGAAGATAATACCACCCTCAAACCAGTTCCGAAACACTTTAAGGCGTTTAATGATAGTAACCCAAAATTGCTTAAAGTTACTGGTATAGACAAGGTCTTTAGTGATCAGCGAGGTGGTAACTGGAGAAGGAGACTGGCCCAATTGGAAGCCGAGTGGATTTATAAGTTGGGAACAGTACAACCTAGAGGACTTAACGAGGTCTTGAGCTTTGCCCCCTTTCTGTAAGTGTCTTATTTGGTGCATGTGTTTTGTGATTTTTAATATACATTTTATTTTTCAGTTTACAGTTTTTATGACTACTTCAATGAACTATTCATTTTCATGTACTGCGTGACCTTATAACATGGAATCGATGGAGTATCAAGATCTGGGTGTATTACTGGGTGTATCCCAGACCTCTGCAAGCAGTTTAAGATCTCTTCATTTTCTGTCAAAAAGTCTTGAAAAAGACTGTTTTTCATCTTTGGATATCAGGACGAACTGAGATTATTGAATCCATCCATCTAGAAACTTATACATGTATATTTATATATGTACACTGGCCAAATATATATATTGGCTGTAGAGGTCATGCTGATTTGAGAAGTGACAGGTCACTTTTATTAGTAGCCCTGTTTATACTCATACTTGTATTTTCATTGTATGTTTGTATTTTTGTATTGTATTTTTGAAGTATCTTGATATTTGTGCCATACCTTTATGTTTCCAAGTATTCTTCAGAGAGGTATAGTTCTGTAATATACACTTAGGACTTTTTATGCATAACCCTTTGCACTAGTTCACTTTATAATATAATGGTCTGCATAGCATGCTATTCAATGTATGTTCACTTTTTGCATTGCATGTGCAGATGTGCCATTTTTTTCAGAGTAAGTAATCATGGTGTAGCACGGTATACTAATACTAATACATCTATTACATCTAATACTTATACATCCATCTCTGTCCTTGTGGTGAATACGTTCGCTGGTTGAGCTGATGCGGCCTCTCTGTTCTGACTTGCCGGACGGAGGTGCGGCTTGGCTGCCGGTGACGTTATCGCGCAGTGTTGTGCGTTTGTGGCGCCCCTGAGGCTCAGTCGCCACAGAGGTACTGCACCTTCTCCTAAGGTGTGGTGCCCCACCATCCAGGTAAGCTGGAGGCTCCTGACCACGCTCCAACACTCGCACCCCACACAATAGAGTAGTTCAGCAAAACCACATTGCGGCTCCTTGCTTGGAGAGAAGCAGAGCACCTTTGGTGGTTCCCTGCTTGGAACACTAGACATGCTGGGAGGTGGGTGGAGTTGAGAATACATAAAAGAGCGGATGGTTTAGGATTACAGGTCAGTCAGTCAGATGGAGAGTCTGAGAGAGGAAGCCACTCGGAGAGGAGTGGGGATCCCTGGAAGAGGGATGAAGGAAGGAGTGCTACAGCTGCCTCAGTGATCTGAGCCAGCTGGCATGCGAAAGGAAAGAAGGAGAAAGACATTGAACTGAAGCCTGAGCATCCATAGGAGGGAAAGATAAGTACGGAACGTAGGAGTGAAAGGGAACACAGAGGACGTGGGTTAGAGGAAGAACCCTGCCTAGAAGTTCTAAGCGCAAGGCCGGGGCCCAGTCCCCGAGGTTGTATGGACACTAATATTTCTGCAGGAGACACCGGTGGAATAGTGGGCTGTAAATGCACTACTCCCATCTAAGACTTGAGGGCACAACAGCAATACGGATAGAGAGCCGGGACTCAGGAGTAGAGAGTTCCTGAAGCAGGCTACAGATGTCTGCCGTACAAGTAGAGTTCTTGTGAACATCTGTCAGGAGGAACTCCAGTGAAACGCAGTACTAGGAGATCTTCACACTTAAAGGCGCTATAGAGGAGACGTTCAGAAAAGGCACATAAGTTGGCGGAGTGTGGAACGGAGCATTCCATCTTGCTTGGAGGTTGACTGAGTCCCTGACCCGGAGGACACGGCACAGAAGCGGGCACTACAGACTGTGAGTAAAGCTTTGGAATTACATGCCCTGGTGTCCTCCATTCCTTCCTGCGTCCATCCGCCTGGCACTGCTACATCCCCTGCGCCGAACACTGCACCATTTAAGAGTCTCCACATCTACACTGGCCTGGGACAACAGCCCTGCCTGTGGAGGGATATAACATCATTGCTGCACCACACCATCTGTCCCGGAGGATCTGTCTGCAGTGTCGGCTTAACACCACCCTTGCCGAACACCACAGGTGGCGTCACGAACTATTCATTTAACTACATTTCACCATTCACATCTTCCTATTACTTGGGCGCCCAGGACCACGGTCCGGGTGACCGCTGCTGTGACACATCCCACTGATACCGGCCCGGTACCGAGTACCCCATGGCCCTGGGAGGGCGACCCACGTTGTCTTGGGAGCGCGTCCTTCTTGGTCTGCTTGAGCCGCCCCCACATCATGACGTGTCGGATTGGGGAGTGGCTGAGCGGCCGGGAGGCGCGTCCCGAGATGACGTTACACGCCGGGAGCCGCGGCATAGTAACTACACACATGAAAGGTATTTCCATGATAATGGCTTTGTATATAAGGTCACGGCTGACACATAGCCACACTCACCCCCCAGGACGAAGCTCATACGAAACGCGCGTCGAGGACCACGATACCACAAGGTCCTATGCTTTCACATGTTTCTTGTAGGGCTGCTGTAGCACACTTGGGGAATGAGAGCAGCACACTGTAGTAGCCTCATGATTACTTACTTAGGCACTGGTGTTGATATTTGAGTGTGCTGATCACCCCATGATATGCATACTTAATCTTTGTCATAGATTTTGGTGCTATTAAGGTACTGTCACACTTAGCGATGCACCAGCGATCCAGACCAGCGATATGATGCGGTCAGGATTGCTGGTGCATCACTAAGTGGTCGCTAGTGAGCTGCCACACAGGCAGATGTCACCAGCGACATAGCAGGGGTCGGGGGTCGCTACTTACCTGTCAGACGAGGCGATCCTGACATCCTCCCGCCCGCGTCCACGCGTCGCTCGTAGCCACAGCAGGAAGCCCAGCAGGAAGCTGACAACGAGAAACAGTCCAGGACGTTCTCGCGCGATCAGCGATAACCAGCGGGGGAGCCGTCGGAAGTAAGTATCACACATAGCGATATCGCTAGCAATATCGCTATAACGTCACAAAAACCAGTGATGTTTTAGCGATATTGATAGCGATATCGCTTAGTGTGACAGGCTGTTTAGTCTCTCATATGATGATACCAACGCTGTGCACTTTATATTGGGATTTTTGTTTGAACCTATACCCAGTAATGGCTAAATAAAATTTTTTTTTTTTACTATCCATAGCCTTGGGTTTATTACAACATTGGACACTATTGTCCCCTGCTGGGTATTTACCCTTATAGATGTAATTCAATCCATGTATGATGATACCAACGCTGTGCACTTTATATTGAGATCTCTGCTTGGATCTATACCTAGCAATGGTTTAATAATCTTTTTACTACACTAGCCTTGGGCTCATTATAATACTGGACACTATTGTCCTTTGTTGGGTACTTACCCTTACAGATGCAAATTTAACCATTGTATTCATGTATTTGAATCTTGCAGAGATAGCATTGCTAAGATACAGAGCCATCAGTGGTGTTCCATGTAGTATGTATACCATAAGTATTATATCTATACTGGTGTCCTTTTTCACTTTGAACACTTAGTTCATTATATATAATTTTTGACACTCATGAGTGTGCCTCTCCCTTTGTAGCATTAGGCGCAATACTGTATGTACTGCATATGTACTTTCTGGTATCCTATTGGATATTTATCTCCTTTTTAATAATTGTCTGTCTTTTCTGTATTGACTCCAATAAAGCTATGTTATTTTATGGCTATATGCTTCCCTGATCTTTTTTGGATGATATGTTTATTAGGAAGTGCAATTTTTCTAGGCCCAATTTGTTGAATATATAGCCAACCTAAATAAAGAGTTGTCAAGTACAGAGTCTGACTTGAAAAATCAACATATGTCTAGACACGCTGGGAGTAATAAAAGTTAATTCAACATGCGCCCATGGATGCACTTATTATTCTTTACAAAATTGAGCCCTAATACTGTGGTACAGCACAAATCCGATGTTCCAGGCCTCTATGACTTTAAAGCAACCCTTCACCCTCCGTTTGCTTTCTACACCCTCGACCGCTCAAATAGGTGTCTGGTCTTGATGTTTTCAAGATGGCTGCCACACTGGCAAGGGGAGTGCAGTGATGAGTCCAAACCACACACTTCCTATGCAATAGGGAAGGCAGAGGAGAAGAGAATTAGACTTTTCACTGTACCCCTATGCCATTACGGCAGCCATCTTGGAATCAATGGCAATCCCAGTAGAGAAGGCAGTGGGAAGAAAATAGAGGGCACAAGAGGTGGAAGGACTAAATATGAGATGTTTACGTCCCAGGGTGGAGAGTTGCTTTAATGTAGTACTTTTTTTTGATTTGTTAATATAAATGTGCAGTTTATTACCGTGTTGTTTACATCAGACTGCATGACTACCACCAACCCGATGGGTCTCCTTGCGCTTATGCTCGGACATCCCCTTAGTCCTGATCACACATCCATCTAGAACAGACCTGGGCAAAGTATGGCCCGCGGGCCACATCTGGCCCTCTGACTGTCTCAGTCCGGCCCCTGGACTGAGACAGCCGTGGGGCTGAAAACCAGAGGACCATGGGCCGCACCGTACCCGCTCGCTGTCTTCATCTGCGCTGATTTCTGTGATGGGGAGGGGCCTCAAGCCACTTCCTTCACCAATCAGCGTGTGAAACAGCTGACGCGATTATGTCTTTTCATCGCGTCAGCTGTGTACTGCGGAGAGTCAGCACACCAAAGGCAGGGAGAGAGCCAAAGCGCCGGGGAATGGGACCGAGGTGAGTATGTTTTTTTTTTCTCATGTGTATGGGATATTTGGTGGGCATGGGGGTACATATGGAGGCGGCATGCTGCACATGGGGGTGCATGTGGGGGCGACATGCTGCACATGGGGTATGTGGGCCAGTTTAATGCCCTACACTCCTTGCATTCGTCCCTGGCGTGTAAATATGTTTTTGAGAGAAACAGTATATCTCATGTATCATGTAATGTGTATATCCAGAACATATAAATCGTTTATTCTTATGTATATTGCAAATGTACTGATGTTCATATGTTGTGTAGAAATAGGGAGATAGTAGGATTTAGATTTAGCCCACTAGGGGGGCCCAATAGAGTAAGATGGGAGTAGGTTAGGCCAAAAGGATTTACTTACCTAGGGGGGCCAACTGCGAGTAAGTTAGGGAGCTTCCTTGAGTAGTTAGTTGGGGCTGGGGCTGGGAGCCAGGACAGGGCAGTTGTGTCCCGTAATGTTTAAGCTGGGAGCCCAGCCGTCCAGGGCCTATGGGCTGATAGTCACACAGTGGTGGAGGAATACATGGCAGCATCAATATGGTAGTGGCAAACTTTGTGGGAACAACCCTAAATGTCCGAGGCAAAATGAACAGGGCACTCCTGAAGTGGGTTGGGCAGACAAGACCAGAAGCTGCGGTAGTGGAGGCGACGGTACGACCCTGCAATATTCCTGGAGAAGTGAGGGACAGTACAGGGAGCAGAATGATACATGTTTTGTGAAGAACCTTGTGCTGTTTTTGTGACTAAACTGGACGAGCTGAGTAAACTTGTTTTGTTAAAGTTGAACCTGGACTCTGACTGTCATTGCGTAGTGCTGAAGAAAAAGACTCAGCCGTCCAGGGAGGTCCCTGCCTTACACGTGCACTACAGAAGGGACAATGTGTTTATGTGACGGAGGGCCAGGGTGTGCCAGTATTGCTACCCTCAGCCACGACTACCCCCCTGGTCGCCGTTTCAATGCTTCACATGGGGAGGCTGTGTGGGGCTCATGCCGCATATGGGGGAGGCTGGTGTGGGGGGCTCATACGATATACAGAAGGGCCTGTACTTGGGTTCAAACGATATATAGGGGATGTCAGCATACTTTATTCTGCTCAATATTAAGTGATATGTTATAATTATTATATTAATTGTATTGATATTAATATTGAGTAGAATTAATTTTGGCCTGTTGGTTTGGCCCTCCACAACAGTCACGGTCTCTCATTTGACCCCTCGGGGAAAATGAATTGCCCACCCCTAATCTAGAAGGTTCTGAGAATGTGGAAGGTAGGACTTTATAAATGGGCCACAGCTACTAACATTGTTAACCTAGGGCTATATTAGTCCCTCCATAGGTTCCTCTGCCCCAAGCCCACCCAAAACAGCTCATGAGTGGAATAAGGCTTCATCCATTTTTGGCCCAGCGTTCAGGAATTTTGCACATTTGATAGGCAGCAGCTCAAGGATAGTCAGAGTTGTCTAGTCAGCTCATGTCAGGTAGTTACGGCCGATGACGGAAGACCTTAACCATGTAACCTATTGCTTGAAGGAGCAAGGCCTGCTGTAATGCCCACAGGGGACGTGCCATATGCTTAGTGGATAAAGAAAAGCTAAGGATGTGTTGGAAGCTGTTGGTTTTGTTTTTGCAGAGACCCTGATTTTCCATTTGTTAATCACAGTTTGAACGCTGCTGACTGGCATTATCAATTCCTTGGATGTCTTTTTGTATTCCTTTCCTGTTTTATACAGTTCAGCTACCTTTTCCCATAGATCTATTTTCAATTCTTTTGCTGTCCCCATGACTCACAATCCAGAAACGTCAGTGGCTGGATGAAAGATGCCAGAGTCTGTCTTGATCCCAGAAACTCACTCAGCTTTTATGCACACACTGATTTCAAACAAACAGGTCACAGGTGAGGATGTTACTTTTAGAAGCCATTCAAACCCATTTATGACAACTT
This sequence comes from Dendrobates tinctorius, assembly GCF_039654945.1. Taxonomy (NCBI): domain Eukaryota; kingdom Metazoa; phylum Chordata; class Amphibia; order Anura; family Dendrobatidae; genus Dendrobates; species Dendrobates tinctorius. The sequence continues at coordinate 43,461,001 of NW_027361797.1, forward strand.
CTGTACATGTTATCAGGCCAAAATCACCAGGGTATGCAAACTTTTGATCACAGTCATTTGGATGTTTTGGGTTGTCATTATGATTTAAAAACAGAAAACACTGTAGTTTGACAATAAATGGCTTCCCCCAACCAATAACCATGAGTGGAGTAAAAGTTTTGGTGTTATCACTCATAATCTCTGAAAAAAGGCCAAGAAAGCAAAAAATTCTGCTGGGGTATGTACAGTAAATTTTTGAGCACAACTGTAGCTGTACATAGTGCAAGCGATCAAGCGATTGCAGGTTCAAGTCCGCAAAGGGGACAACAAAATACAGTAAAAAATAAAAATTATTTAAAAAAAATAACAAAAAAATGTCTTGCAGAAAAAAAATAAACACTCATATGTTTATGTTGACAAAAACTAGAAAAGATGGGGGTGGAGGGGAAGGGAAAAAAATCGCCTTTTCCGGTAAAGGTGTTGAAGTGTTTTCATACCGTCATTACTCCTCATTACACAATGAATAAGCTGCTGAATGTGCTAGCCCCTTAAGAGATCTTCCAAGAAATTAATGCGTTTTTGTCCAGCTTACTAGGTGTAGACAGACGCCTAATCGCAAACAGCAATAGAATTGCAAGAGGGACGATTGGACTCTTTCATGCAGGATACAGTCCCCATATATTGGGGTGTCCACCTTCAACATTTTGGAGAAAGGAGGATCCCACATATATTGGCTGTACTCACAGTCTGTCGACCCCCACCAGATATCCGCTCCCACTTCCCTATCCTGCAAGTAAATGTTTGTAGAATGTCACAGAGTGGGAGGTGTGGAGGGAGCGAGGCCAGGACTGGGTGGCCTATAATCTGGGAGGAAGGCTTAGTTACTAATAACTATTCTTCTGCTGTAAAGTTAAATGATTAATCCGCGCCGTCATCACATCTTGGAAATTCTATATTAAAGAACTGTATTTTCAGCAATTCCCTAACGTGTTCTAACTGGCAGGAAAAGAACCCGATGTTTGCCGGATTATCAAATGTTCTAAATTATAAAAGGGTCATTAATTCTCTTCTAAAAGTAATACAAGTGCAAAATAAAATATTAAATATGTCAATGTAACTTTAACGACTTTATCCTACTAGCTTACAGATTTGCCAAGCACTGCCCGGCTTCTTGCCGCTCTTGGTCTTCCTCTTGGGAGGAGCATGTGGCCGCTGCAGCCAATCCCTGTCTGTAATGGGTGGACAGTTCGTCACTGCAGCGGTAAGTGATTGTGCCGGAAACAAGTGTCACATTCAGTAGTGTGGCATGGTGGGGCTACAGGGGCAGAACCCCTTCCACCAAAATCTATGGGGGCTCAAAATATCACCACCATATTATTCGAGCACGCGGAAGATGCTCGCTCATCACTACTACTTGTACTATATTTTTGTTCGTTCTGACCCATTATTGGCAATATCAAGGAACTGGATTTCTTCCTTCTCTATCCCTAAAAGCTCTAAACATTTACTTCTGGCAAAAATGAAAGCGGGCACATTCAGGCGAGCGTCACTGCGGAAATTAAGAGCTGGTTTTTATACCTTGAGAAAGGCGTCGGTCCGGCACAGAAATGCGTTGACATTATTATTATTATTTATTTATATAGCTCCATTAATTCCATGAGAAGGGGGGTTACATACAAAGTTATAGATATCGTTAACAGTAAACAAGTTTACAATGACAGACTGGTACAGAGGGGAGAGGACCCTGTCCTTGTGGACTTACATTCTACGGGATAGTGGGGAAGAGACAGAAGGTCGGGGGTGCAGCAGCTCTGGTGGTGATGAGGCGGCGGCTCGGGCGGTGGTGAGGCGGCAGAATGGTCATTGCAGGCTGTAAGCTTTACTGAAAAGATGGGTTTTCAGGTTCGGTTTGAAGGATCCGAGGGTGGTGGATAACCGGACGTGTTGAGGCATGGAATTCCAGAGGATGGGGGATATTCGGGAGAAATCTTGGAGGCGGTTGTGTGAGGAACGAATAAGTGTGGAGGAGAGTAGGAGGTCTTGGGAGGATCGAAGATTTAGTGAGGGAAGATATTGGGAGATTAGTTCATAGATATAGGGAGGGGAAAGGTTGTGGATGGCTTTGTAGGTCAGTGTTAGTAGTTTGAACTGGATTCGTTGGGGAATTGGGAGCCAAAGGAGGAATTTGCAGAGGGGAGAGACAGGGGAGTAGCGAGGAGAGAGGTGGATTAGTCGGGCAGCAGAATTGAGGACAGACTGGAGTGGTGCAAGAGAGTTAGCAGGGAGGCCACCAGGGCTGTGTAGTCGGTAAGCCAAACCTGCGACTCCTCAATTTCCCTTACACCGACTCCAACTCCGACTCCACGACTCCCACATATATTGCTTATATTTAAGTGAAAAATTTATTGTAGTACAAATGTGAACATCAGACGTTTAATCATTTTTATGATACAATAATGAAGATATGTAGCTAGAACATGATATACTGTATATTTATTGGAATACAACCTTACAAACTGTAATAAATTGCAAATATGTAATACATTATGTAATATCGATTACATATATATAACACTATGTAATAAACTATGTGAGTGGCAAAAAAAAACAGTTTTCAACAAAAACATACTAGATAACATTTGTGCAGTCTATGAATTTGTTCTGAGAAATAGTATCGCCTCCATCAGATCCTTCTTCATAGATGACCTCAAATCTGACCTAATAATTTTAAGGCCAGAGAACAACCTCTCTACACTAACTTGGGTTGGAGGAAAAGCCGTAACCACATGGGAACGTCTCTAACAATTTCCGGGTATAAAGGAATTGCCTCATGCACAGTCAGTTTTGATGAACTGTTGAATTTGTCTATTTCTTTGAGAGCAAGTGAAACATTTTGCTGAAATGTGGTCAATCTGCTTGCTATAGGAGACAGAGTGAAATCTTTTTCCTTGCGGCAACGCTTTGACAAGTATTTGGATGACATGGAGCAGGCAAAGTCAATCTTCTCATCTGATGAGGATGAAGATATGGCAGCAGTAGCACTGTCAGGACCCGAGTCCTCTTGCGCCTGGCAGTCCTCCTGTAGGCCAGTCTTCCTAAATGCTACCTCAGTCAGAGCTTCTTTTCCTTTAGTAAGCTGTTGATCATCAAGCAGTATACGATGACTTGAGTCCACATAAACAGCTGCCAGAAAAATTTTATTTTCCAATAGCTGTGTCTCTCTCCGTTTCATTGAAGCTGAAATGCCATCTGCGATTAAACCTCCTCTTTGGGACAGGCAAAATAGCAAGTTCTTCCACTCCCTTATGAAAATGCCAGGAGTTAAATCCTCAGCTTGTAATTTTTTTAGTCACGGTAAATGGGTGATTAAGAGATTCCTTCAATTCAGCCACCTGTGTCCATTGACCTTCAGTTAGGGTTACATGAGGGCTCGTCATATCTATAATAAACGGTTGTAGTTCAAGCAATCACTCAATCATTAAATAACATAGTAACATAGTTAGTAAGGCCGAAAAAAGACATTAGGCCATCCAGTTCAGCCTATAAAATTCTGTCAGAATAAATCCCCAGATCTACGTCCTTCTAAAGAACCTAACAATGACTGTAAGATACAATATTGTTACACTCCAGGAAGACATCCAGGCCTCTCTTGAACCCTTCGACTGAGTTCGCCATCACCACCTCCTCAGGCAGGGAATTCCAGATTCTCTCTGCCCTAACAGTAAAGAATCCTCTTCTATGTTGGTGGAAAAACCTTTTCTCCTCCAGACGCAGAGTGCCGCCTTGTGACCTTCACCTTCCTTGGTATAAACAGATCCTCGGAGAGATATTTGTATTGTCCCCTTATATACTTATACATGGTTATTAGATCGCCCCTCAGTCGTCTTTTTTCTAGACTAAATAATCCTAATTTTGCTAAGCTCTCTGGGTATTATAGTTCCCCCATCCCTTTATTAATTTTGTTGCCCTCCTTTGTACCCGCTCTAGTTCCATTATATCCTTCCTGAGTACCGGTGCCCAAAACTGTACACAGTACTCCATGTGCAGTCTAACCAGAGATTTGTACAGAGGCAGTATAATGCTCTCATCATGTGTATCCAGACCTCCATGAAACTGTTTGCCTTGGCAGCCGCTGCCTGGCACTGGCTGCACCAAGTCAGTCTATCATTAACTAGGATCTCCAAGTCCTTCTCCATGTCAGATGTACCCAGTGGTTTCCCGTTCAGTGTGTAATGGTGATATTGATTCCTTCTTCCCATGTGTATAACCTTACAATTATCATTGTTAAACTGCATCTGCCACCTTTCGGCTCAAGTTCCCAACTTATCCAGATCCATCTGTAGAAGAATACTATCTTCTCTTGTATTGACTGCTTTACATAGTTTTGTATCATCTGCAAATATCGATATTTACTGTGCAAACCTTCTACCAGATCGTTAATAAATTGTTGAAGAGAATAGGTCCCAACACCGACCCCTGCAGTACCCCACTGGTCACAGCGACCCAGTTAGAGAATTACTGGCCTATAATTTCCAGGTTCACTTTTAGAGCCCTTTTTGAATATTGGTACAACATTTGCTATGCGCCAGTCCTGTGGAACAGATCCCGTCGCCAGAGTCTCTAAATATAAGAAATAAAGGTTTGTCTATTACATGACTTAGTTCTCTTAGTACTCGTGGGTGTATGCCATCCGGACCCGGAGATTTAAAAGTGCTGCCCCACCGAGTGGCTTGATCGACAATTGCCCCTTTCCCAGCACGTCTCTTCAAGATGGAATCAATTTTAGGGGTTCTGGCGGCAATAACCAATTTCCTCACTTTTCCAATCAGATTTCCAGCAAGTCCCTCTTGTAGACTATCTTTAATTGCTAGCTGCAGCGTGTGCACAACTTTCTCCAGCTCAGTGCCCAGGAATTGGATCCTGTGCAGGGCAGTCACCCCTCCCTCTCCTCTCTCTGGTGAAGGCAGCAGAAGACAGGACAGAGGAAGGGAGATTGCCCCCTGCATTCTGGAGCTGGTGCAGGACGGGAGCACTGCAGCATGCAAGTGAGTTTTGATAGGTGCATGCCCATTTCTAGGGGGGGGGGGCAGCTTCCCCCCCTGCCCTCGCCGGCTACGGCCATGATTCACACACACAGCGTTTTTGCGGATCCGTTTTTTTGCAGTAAAATGCAGTGACTCTGGGCATCCCAGCAAAGTCAATGGGTTCCAAGATATGACATTCAGACACATTGTTTTGTGAGGATCCGTTTTTGGGCTGAATGAGCATGTCAGTTTGTGTGGCGTTTTGCTATTGAAAACATTATCTATGAGCGCAAAAAGCTTTCAGGTGATGCGGTTTTTTTAAAAGCAGATCTGCATTTGCAGCTGAAAAACGTATCCTCAAAAAACGCAGCAAAAACGCTGTGTGTGAATGTAGCCTTAGATCAGGAATAGAACAGCCATTTATAGGACATTTCATAACTTTCCCAAATTCCTATGAAAAAATATTCAGCACATTCTGCATTGAACTACTGTACCCAATTTATTATATATTTTAGGAGTCAGTCCATTTTATACCGACTCCGACTCCACCAAAATGAGCACTGACTCCGGCTCCACGACTCCGACTCCACAGCCCTGGAGGCCACAGAGGAGAGTGTTGCAGTAGTTAAGGTGGAAGATGATGAGGGCATGTACAAGAGTTTTAGTAATGTAGATTGAGGGCTGAGGAAGGGACAGATTCTGGAAATATTTTTGAGTTGGAGGCGACATGAGGTGGCAAGAGTTTGGACGTGTGGTTTGAAGGACAGGGCAGAGTCGAGAGTTACTCCGAGGCAGCGGATTTCAGGTACAGGAGAGAGCGTGATACCGTTTACCATAATAGATAGATAAAAACAGTTGTGGAATTCCAAGGCTCTTCATTCCTGCACCGCAGCTCACCTAAACGTGGCAGCTTCCATTTTTGCTACCATACCCCATTACCTCCAGCCACAAGGCAGCAGCAGCGGCTTTCCACACCTTCATAGGAGTGGTGCCTGCATACAACATCTTTAGGTGAGTGCTACCATCACTTATACCTATCCCTTACCAGATGTATTGCCCTATTTTGTGTACGCTTCAGTCCCCTCTGCAGACCTTCTAATTATTTGCTCTCTATTTTAGTTGTTTCCAGGATAAAGGACATAGTTAATCTTACAACAATACTGTAGACCAGAACCAACTTAATGTCTAACATCCAAATTCGAAGAAAGACGTTAACTATAAACTATGTACAGCGGTATAAGATTTCACATGAACACTCGCTGTGAAGCAAAGTATAATAAATAATGGAAGTGGTGCACCAGGCATTGACGTGCACCCCAACCCCAATGGTGGCCAGACTGTATGGGCAGGCTCCCCATACCGCGACGTCAAGAGAAACCCACAGGAGGCAGCCCAAACATTTACTGTAAACTTTACTCTGCACAGGAGGCGCAGGCTTGAACACTGCAAAACTTTACACAAGATACAGAGGATAGATATCACAGATCAGACTCACACAGTGGATTCACCGAGCCTTGCCGCTCTGGTCCGCCAGTTCTACCACACGTGGGCTCCCTCCTCGGCCTTCCATGTGGCAGGGGGTCTGGGAACCTCAAACACATCCGGTGAGGCCCACTCCAGTGATGAGATGTGCCCAATTCATTAAGTGGCGTGCTCCTCTTAATGAATTAGGGTACCGTTACACTTAGCGATGCACCAGCGATCCCGACAACGATATGGATCGCTGGTGCATCGCTAAGTGGTCGCTAGTGAGCTGCCACACAGGCAGATCTCACCAGCGACATCGCAGCGGTCGGGGATCGCTCCTTACCTGTCAGACGCGGCGATCCTGACGTCCTCCCGCCCGCGTCCACGCTTCGCTCGTCGTCACAGCAGGAAGCCCAGCAGGAAGCGCCCGACGAGAAATGATCCAGGACGCTCTTGCGCGATCAGCGATGAGCAGCGGGGGAGCCGGTCGGAGGTAAGTATAAAACATAGCGATATCGCTAGCAATATCGCTATAACGTCACAAAATCGGTGATGTTACAGCGATATTGCTATGTTTAACAGGGGCTTTAGTCGCATATTACTCCGGCATGCCCATCAATAAGACCACTCTATGAATTGCCATCTTAGCGAATCAGCCCAGTGACTATCTACGATATGTAACTCAGATATAAGTGGGAAGTATACAGACAGTTATCAGTAAGTCTTGTATTACGCATATTTACAGGAACTGCAGTGTGGCAACAATAGCATTTTACCAATGTAAATAATAATGTTACTATAGTATAAACACCTCTGATCTTTTTTTAAATAAACTCCTAAACTTAAGCAGTGTCTCCATTGTTAAATGTGCAGATCAATAAAAAAAATAACACCATTACCAAGTAACATGCTGAGAATATGGTCTTGGATTCTGAGCTCAGACACCTTGGCATGTGTTTCGCATCCTTGCTTCTTCAGGAGTGGAGAAAAGAATAAAGAGGTTGTCCATTACTTTAGCTTCCTTTGGAAAGGTCATCAATGTCTGATCGGTCGGTGTCCAAAACTCAGCACCACCGCTGATCAGCTGTCCTAGGTATCGGCCGGAAATGCTCACTTGCAGAGCTGGCTGTCTTCTGAGCATGGCTGCAGCTTGGGACTGCACACCTGCCTCCTATTGATTTGAATAGGAGGCAGATGTGTAGTACACTGCTGCGGCCACTATCACAAGACAGCCACGCTCCACAAATGAGTATTTCCGGCCGGTCACTGGCACCGAGAACATCTGATCGGCGGGGTTGCTGGGTGTTGGACCCCGACCGGTCACACATTGATGACCTATCCTATGCAAGCCAAGGCGTGAGCTCCCTTCCTTGAGCTATAAACCGCATCTAAATAGCTTTCTCAGGGCTGATGTCCACAGTTCGGCATCCGGTCCTTTGTTTGCCCTTATTTACACACTGAGGTCAACTCTGACACATGGCAAGGTTTTTAACATTAGACGTTGTAGGACCGTCTTGATCAGTGTCACCTTGCCGATGGTGGGATGCGTTTTATGCTATTTTTGATCAAAAACAGTGTTACCATGAACCCTATGTTATTTAAATGCACTTTTGCTTTTTACTTGTTTAGTTACAGCAAAGTGTGTGTTTATTTTGCGTCTTGTCGGTTTTGTATGATTTATAGCCAATGTGAACATGCGTTTAGGTGCTGCATGCATACCCCTCCAACCAAACTCAATTTTTGTGTTCAATCAGAAATGTTGGATAGTTCTTCTGATTAGCTATGTCGCTTACCCCATGCACAGTGCATTGCAGTAGCTTAGGTGTCCATGGTTATAACCACTCACATAGTTGCTAGTGGTTGGAAACATTGATACTCAAGCTACTGCAATGCCCTGCACATGGGGTCAGCGACACATCAAATCAGTAAAACTATACTACATTTCTGATTTGCGGTATTTCCTAAAATTATTATTGCACCTACTACATATTGAGATGGGATCTTGGAGATGGGAATATTCCTTTAAAGCTACTTGACAAAATTAAAAAAGTAATCTTATCTAAAAATACAGAAAGATGATAGAAAGATATTAAATTCACAATGTATAGACAATAAAAAGATATCCTGCAAAAATATAATTTCATAACCCCCCCTATATTTTTTTAAATTGCATCCTTTAGTGCCTTTTATGTGGATTTTATTGTTGTTTTTTAGCCTTGTTTAACCTAATAAATAAATGGAAAAAAAAACAACGTGCCCCCCCCCCCATTTTATGAAACCAGCAAAGGTAAAGCAGAAAGCTGTGTGCTGATATCAGGCTGAGAAGGTTCCTGGTTATTGGGCCCTTCTCTGCCTAAAAATACCAGCCCTCAGCCCCCCCAGATATGGCGCATCACATTAGATATGCCAGTACTGGAGTTTTGAGCTCACTTTTACCTATTGCCCTTGTGCTTTGGCAATTGGATAATGGTAGTTGGGGGTTTCTGGTCAGCTGTGACTTGTCCAAAAATACAGCTGCCATCAAGCCCTGGTGTTAGTAATGGAGAGGTGTCTATCACACACCCCTTATTAACCCAGTACTAAAAAGTAAAAAGATAAACACACTCCAATACCTTCTCTGGTTCACCAATTTATCTATACTTTTAGCTAAGATTTTTTTCCTTGGTTGCCAGGAGGGTTCTGGTGGTGAAAATTCCCGGTTAATTTAAGATAATCAGACACCATACGGATGGTCTGTGTGCAGTCCGTTTTTTTTTTCTCGCACCCATTAACTTGCATTGACGAGTCTTGGCCATTTTATGGATCCGTATGCGCAGCATGCTGCGATTTTTGATCTGCACTGACTCAGTGTGAGCGAACCCAAATACTGATGTAAAATACTGACCAAATACTGAACGTGGCCTAGTATAGAGAAACTGATCACATCAGCTGGGTTCTCTAAAGACGCCGCAGAGATCTTTAAATTTAAAAGGCAATTCCCCATAGTGATATATAGTTAGATTATGACATTGATTTCTGATTGGTGGGGATCTTGTACACCCTGAGAATGAAGAGGGCCACAGTACTGAGTCCCTTCCCTGTTTACCTTGCACAGCGGTGCTCCTGACCACCTGATGAGCACCTCCATCCATTGTGGATGACTGGCTGTACTGCAGCTCCTGGCTCCATGGGAGTCCAGAGCTCTGATGTGACATGGGCTATGATGAACTAATCCTGGGGCCTCTCCATTGTCAGGATCAGTGGAGGCCCCAGAAGGTGATAACTATCCCAACTATGTTCCACTCTTTCAGATAGAATTAACCATTTAATGATTAACAATTATCAATCAAGACAATTCACCCAATATTTCCATTTGGTTCAATCATTTATTCTGCATCCAATCACAAAAAGGCAAACAAAACCCAAAACATTACAACAGTAAAAATCCCCGCTATGAAAACCTCCATATACATTATACTATTACAGGACATTGCAGATAACACACTATATACAGATGCAGCATTGTTACAAGAAATAACAATTTACGATGGACGTCGTTGTCAGCGGCCTCAGCTTGTGATTTTAACAGAGGCGCCTTCTTTCAAATAGAAGATGACATGTAGGGGTTCAGTGAAGGATGCAGTGAAGGTGTATAAGTGTGTGACATGGTCCCTTAGCTCATAGAAGGACAGACGCCCGGCCTCAGTCTAAGAACACTCCAAGTTTTGGACATTGTGGCTCTACACAAAGGCTTAATAAGCGTGAGTCTCAACCTACATCATATGCTTCATCAGACATAAGCAAAAACCAAGATTTAGGATAAAATATATTATCACAGTTACATACTTCCCTTACTACTCTGAGATAACACATTCCAACTTCACATTGTCCCATCTGGTTCCACTCTACCTCCCAGTAATGTCTTCATGAGGAGAGGCCACATCTGCTTAAAACATGGGAGCAATTCATAAATCTTACTGACGATTGTGGCCTGTCCTGTTCTTCTGGATCTGTTGCCGTTTTCAAATCTTCTGATATCTTTATATAGTTATAAGCAGGGTCCACATTCAGCAATACGTCTGGAACTTGGATCCTGAGCTCTGAGGTTACATAGGTGAAAATATCCCTCATGGATCGGTGTAAGGTCAATGAGATCAGAACCTCATCTAGATCCTCACCAGAACGCACATCTCCTCCATCTCCCCAAGTGTCCTCATCATCTTCATATCCTGTAATATTACTTTCTTGTAAGAGTCTTATTGGGTCAGTGACACGACACATCTCCTCCACATCATTCAATTTCATGCACAGCTCTTGCTCCTCTATTTCCAACTTCTGGATCAGATGACGTATCCTAAACACAGTCTTTTCCTCCTGCCTGAAGACCTCGCTCAGCGCTTTAGCTTCTGCAGTTTCCAGTTGTTTCCTAATGTCCATAAATAACTTGCTGATGTTCTCTTTCTCAGAGGCTTTCTGATGGACAGTCCACATATGATCCTGCAGATTTTGGACTCTGGTCTGAAGTTTAGCTCTTTGAGGGTACAGATCATTAAAACATTTCCTCAGTTTCTCCTTTCTCTTCCCAAAAGCCTCATCTAGAAGTTCCATCTTGTGACCCCAATGTTCACCAACAAAACAGCAAGACATACACAGACAAGCCTCGTCCTGCGGGCAGTAATACTCCAGGGATATATTGTGGAGAGAACATTTCTTGTGGCCAATTGAGAGAGTGGGTTCTATTAATATGTGATCCATCGTCTTATTGTGGACTGTCAGGTGTTTGACACAGAGAGTTCTCACACTGCAAACATGTTCTTACCGCCGGGGTGGAGGCATCGCAGTAAGCACAAAAGATTTGGGGGGTTCCTCCATATCAGCCTGAGAAGATAAGAAATGCTCCACTATATTCAACAGCTTCCTGTTCTTCTCTAGGGTCGGTCGCGCCGGATATTTTGCTCTGCACTCCGGACAGGAATATGCTCCAGTTACCTCCTGTATATCCAGCACACTCACAACACAGAAGCGGCAAAAGTTGTGTCAACAGCTCAGGTAAACGGGATATGTAAAGAAGTTCAGGCAAATGGGGCAGATCAGCTTGTCCTTCAGCCCAGCAGACTCCATTGTAGTGTGAAAAAGTCACAAAGCAGAAGCTTAAAAGATTCCTGAAAGCCGGGGAGTTAAGTCCTAAAGCTCTGTAGGGTCCAGACAAGACTACTGCTCACCTAAAGCTCTGTAGGGTCCAGGCAAGACTACTGCTCACCTAAAGCTCTGTGTGGTCCAGACAAGACTACTGCTCACCTAAAGCTCTGTAGGGTCCAGACAAGACTACTGCTCACCTAAAGCTCTGTAGGGTCCAGGCAAGACTACAGCTCACCTAAAGCTCTGTAGGGTCCAGGCAAGACTACAGCTCACATAAAGCTCTGTAGGGTCCAGGCAAGACTACAGCTCACATAAAGCTCTGTAGGGTCCAGGCAAGACTAAATCTAACTTAAAGCTCTGTGTGGTCCAGACTAGACTTCTCACCTACAGCCCTCTGCAGAGTCCTGACTACTCTACGTCTCACTTTAAGCTCCGCAGCGCCCAGACTAGATGACTTCTCGCAGCGCTATCGTGGTCTCAAGCCTCCAGCAAACACGTGCATTGGCGCTTCCGGCCAGGAACTTCCGCATTGTGCTTGAAAGGCCCCGAGGATGAGCGCCGAGGTCCAGGATGAGCGCCGAGGTCCAGAAGGGGAAAAAGCGAGGAAAAGCGCAGTATGTGAGCAACGCCAAGCTGCACCGGGGCGGCCGGCAGCTGGAGGTGGGCATGCAGGGCATCCTCATCACCTGCAACATGAACGAGAGGAAGTGTGTGGGGGAAGCCTACAGCCTGCTCAACGAGTGCGGAGACCTGCTGTACGGCGCCGAGAAGGTGGGTGCCGTGTGTGTGTGTGTGTGTGTGTGTGTGTGTGTGTGTGTGTGTGTGTGTGCGCGCGCGCGGAACTACAACTCCCAGAGTGCAATGACGGCGGCAGATAGTGTGGGCATGCTGGGAGTTGTAGTCCTGTACAGCTTCTGGTGTTCTGCTGCAGCCTTGGGACGTGTGCACACTGCGGGGATTTACTGACGGATCAGGGACCAGTGTGAACGAGGCGCTTATTATATAGTAACATTATTATTCTGCTCAATTAGTTATTTCATTTTTGCAACGAGGTCAAAAATCCACAGCTTGTTTTCCATTTCGTGTGACTTTAGTCCTAGGCCCCGGTTACTTGCACTGGGTGCGGATTTGCTGAGCATCGGTGATAACTTGTAATATATATCGGTGTGTAGATCAAACATAACATTAATATTCAGTATGTGTAATATTGGGGGGGCAGTAGGACCCCAGCGGATGGCTGTAACGGGCCTCTGCCACACCCCGTCATTGGAGCGATGGAGCTCGTGCCTCTGCTCTATTCACTCTCTGTGTGACTGCCGGAGACAGCTGTGTATGGTGCCATCTCCGTCACTCAGAGCCACGGTCTCGGAATCGGCAGGGGCTCCTGGCTGTCGGACCCCCATCAATCCGTTCTCCTGAGAATAGGTGATGACTTGCGATGTTGGGAATAGCCATTTAAAAATGTGATCTTCTAAGAAGATCATAAAAGTGCAGATGTCTAGCCAAGAAGAAGAGTGATCGATGACCATGATTGGAGAAAAGTCTACACTGACCCGGGGGTCTCGTCCTGAAATCTCCTTTTTCATTCTTGTCGCTGTGGTTCGGCACCAGTCAGAACAGGGATTGAGGGATCCCGGATTTGGGGATAGAAGGGGTAGCAGTATCATATATACATGGCATAACCTGCTGTGAGAGACCCCCTTTATAGGGACTCTGTCAGCATAGAATGACCAAACTAAATCTTGGTGCTTCACTGCGGCCGATCATTTATATTCACCTCCCACCTGCTTGGTTTCTCTCCATCGCCACCCTCTCTGCCTTGATTGACAGCTCTGTCTTTAAAGAGCCAGAAAAGGATGGAGAAGAAGCTGGTGGGAAAGTGGTATTTAAATGATTGCCCCCCGCCATGATGCACCCGTCTCCTGTACTTTGTTTGCACCGCCATTCTGTGCTGACAGTCACATCATCAGAATATGACATCCCCTTCTGCTCAGTTTGGGTCTGACTACCTGGACCCCAATAATCATGAGAATTAAGGAAGAGTCTGACAATCGTTTAACTTGGTCAAGGATTTCAACACAATACCCGGACTGGCCGGCGGCTCTCCCGAGCGTGACAGCTTTATGTACTCCTGTAGACAGTAAGCCCGTGAGGGCAGTCTGCCATTGTTTGTTTCTTGACTGTAATTTATATCTGTATTTTGTATGTATCCCCTTCCCATGTACACTACCGTTCCAAATTTTGGGGTCACCCAGACAATTTTGTGTATTCCATGAAAACTCATACTTTTATTAATCAAATGAGTGGCCAAATGAATTTAAAATCTAGTCCAGACATTGACAAGGTTAAAAAAAAAAAAAATAAAATAAATTTTTATTTGAAACTAGCTGAAGAGCCCGGCATAGTAACTAACTGTGGTTAGTTATAGCAAATTATAATTATCCTCCATCTCATAGTCCCCTGCCCATATACCCATCATACATCCTCCATCCCATAGTCCCATGCCCATATACCCATCATACATCCTCCATCCCATAGTCGAGTGCCCATATACCCATCATATTTATCCTCCATCCCATAGTCCAGTGTCCATATACCCATCACACATCCTCCATCCCATAGTCAACCATTATGACATCATAATGAGCGGCGGGGCTTGCAACCTATGATGACATCAGCGTCGCCATGGCAACCATTATGACATCATAATGAGGGGCGGGTCTTGATACACACACACACACTTTTTCCCCATTATGTGGATAAGGGCAAAATTGTTTGGTGAATTGCAATGCGTGGGGTTAAAATTTCGCCTCACAAAGAATGCTCCCTTACAGCATTGCAGACCTTTGGCATTCTAGCAGTTAATTTGCTGAGGTAATCTGGAGAAATGTCACCCCATGCTTCCAGAAGCCCCTCACACAAGTTGGTTTGTCTTGATGGGCACTTTTTGCGTACCATACGGTCAAGCTGCTCCCACAACAGCTCAGTGGGGTTGAGATCTGGTGGCTGCACTGGCCACTCCATGATTGATAGAATACCAGCTTCCTGCTTCTTCCATAATTTGGAGGTGTGCTTTGGGTCATTGTCCTGTTGTAGGATGAAATTGACGCCAATCAAGCGCTGTCCACAGGGTATGGCATGGCATTGAAAAATGGAGTGATAGCCTTCTTTATTCAAAATCCCTTTTACCTTGTACAAATCTCCCACTTTACCAGTATCAAAGCAGCCCCAGACCATCACATTACCTCCACCATGCTTGACAGATGGCGTCAGGCACTCTTCCAGCATCTTTTCAGTTGTTCTGCGTCTCACAAATGTTCTTCTATGTGATCCAAACACCTCAAACTTGGATTCGTCTGTCCATAACACTTTTTTCCAATCTTCCTCTGTCCAATGTCTGTGTTCTTTTGCCTATATTAGTCTTTTCCTTTTATTAGCCAGTCTCAGATATGACGTTTTCTTTGCCACTCTGCCCTGAAGGCCAGCATCCCGGAGTCGCCTCTTCACTGTAGACGTTGACACTGGCGTTTTGCGTGTACTATTTAATGAAGCTGCCAGTTGAGGACCTGTGAGCCATCGATTTCTCAAACTACAGACTCTAATGTACTAAACTAAATAGCAAAGCCACTAAAGAAGACTCGAGGTCTCCTTGTGTGAACAGCACCCTACTCGGGCCTTTATTGTGCAATTTTATACTGGGCTGTCACCCCCTCCAGGAATGGGTAGGTGGAGAGTGGCTGTTGTTCTGGTATTTTGCACCTGTGTTGCTAACATCTTGCTTTATGGGCTGGCTGCACCCTGCAGTGCATTTGTTTCTAGACCTGGGCAGGTAAGTGTTGCTGCCGTTTTGTCTGCAGACTCTAATGTACTTGTGTTGCTTAGTTGTGCTGCGGGGCCTCTCACTTCTCTCTCTACTCTGGTTAGAGCCTGTTTGTGCTCTCCTCTGAAGGGAGTAGTACACACCGTTGTAGGAAATCAGTTTCTTGGCAATCTCTCGCATGGAATAGCCTTCATTTCTAAGAACAAGAATAGACTGTCGAGTTTCACATGAATGTTCTTTTTTTTTTTTTCTGGCCATTTTGAGAGTTTAATGGAACCAACAAATGTAATGCTCCAAATTCTCAACTAGCTCGATGGAAGGTCAGATTTATAGCTTCTCTAATCAGCCAAACTGTTTTCAGCTGTGCTAACATACTTGCACAAGGGTTTTCAAGTGTATTCTAACCATCCATTAGCCTTCTTACACAGCTGGCAAACACAAAGTACCATAAGAACACTGGAGTGATGGTTGTTGGAAATGGGCCTCTATACACCTATGAAGATATTGCATTACAAACCAGACATTATCAGCTAGAATAGTCATTTGCCACATTAACAATGTATAGAGTGTATTTCTGAATCACATAATGTTAGCTTCATTGGAAAAAAACTGTGCTTTTCTTTCAAAAATAAGGAAATTTTTAAGTGACCCTAAACTTTTACACGGTAGTCTATAGCACCATGGAATCAGTGGTGCTCCAGAATTAATGATTTCTAATCATCAAATTCTGTTACAGGTGAGTATTATTAGCCCCAGTTACAGGGACATATCAGTTTCCAGGCTGCATAGTGGAGCTTTCTGGGTTTCCGATTCTCTCCCTACACAAAGTAATCACATGTTCTCTGGGTTCGTAGGAGGAAGCGCTGTTGGTATTTCCTAATGTGTATTTTCAAGGGCTAATTCAGTGCAGTGTGTATAGAGATCGAGTTAAATAAACCATGTTTGTCTCCTCTCTGGGACGTCTGGCTGTGTCTGACAGCTGCTTCCCACAGCAACATGATCTCCTGCAAGATGGTTAGACTGCAATGACGTGTCAGTGCCGGGACGAGTGTGCACTGCCCGGACATGAAATGTCTATGGGCCGCCCAGAACTAGTTATTCAACCCATATTGTAAATGCTGTAAAGAGGAAGAAAAAAATAAAAATGGCAAGATTCTGTTTATTCAGTCACAACACTTCCCTTCTGTTTTTATTATTTGTGAATTCTTTTTTCAGAGCCGGAGAAGTTGGTTCACCACATTTTAAAGGATCTGAAGAACACTACGAAGACGACGACACGGGTCATCCTTCGTATGTTACCCGTCACCGGTATAAGGCAAGAAATAATCACATGAACAGAGAGGAGGTCATTAAGGACCTGGCAGGTGAAAAAGCATGGCGGCATCCGTGTGTAGTAGCATGCCATCCTGACGTGTCATGTGTGCTGTATTATAGCGGTGCAAAGCTTGCTTCACAAGCAAAAATTAATAACTGACATGTCCGACACTTGAGAGCATGAACAAAAATATAAAGGCTGCTTAAATTTCCACATTAGCAGGGAACATGAGAAGGGACACAGTTGTTGTGGACAGGGACAAGTTGGCATTCAGTCAATCAGGTAAGTGACACACCCAGCAAATTAGTTGGCTGAAGACGGGTGCTAGTTCCTCTGAGCTCCTGTAGACCAATAGTCGAATGAGTGAAGGAACTGCACACCTAAAGTCGCATGGACATGCTCCAGATGGGATTTATTCACCGTACTGGATATCCAATGGTTACACCACGGTAAGCGCAGCATTAGTTTCATCAGACGTATAGGCTCACTGCATATGGGTTTAGGTGATCCAGGGTGCTGGGCGGGCTTCCCCCAAACGGACAATCACTATCAAACCATATCGAGGCCTTGATATAACCGGATACTGGTTGTGCCCATTTGGAGAAGGCCCAACCTGCACCCTGGGTTCTCTCAACCTATAGGCCATGAACATAACCTTTACGTCTGATGAAAGGGTTTTCACCCAAAACGTTAGGTAATTGGATATGCAATGCCGTCAATAAATCCAATTTGAAGAATCTTCACGTGACTTTTAGATGTGAAGTTCTTTCACTCTGTCTACAAGTTGGCATTGTATAAAACCATATCATTATTTAGCTGACACTGTGAATGCCATTAAAAAAAATTCAAATGAACAATAAGGAAGATTTTTTTATTTAATTTCTCAGGGGAGCATTGCATGGCCTAGAAGTCTCCTTACACCAACCTGACACTCTCCGAAAAGAGAGGTTTTTTTTTTTTTGACACTTTGACCCTTTACAAAAAAAAAAACCTGCTAAAGTTGCTATTTTCTCTTCATACAAACTGAAATAAAAAGTGACAAAGTCAAATGTTCCTGTTTAAGGGCGAGTGCACACTTTGCGGATTGTGCTGCGGATTTTTCCGTGCGGATTTGCAGGTAAAATGACCTGCATTTTACCTGCGGTTTTCACCTGCGTTTTGACACCTGTACAATGGAACAGGTTCCAAAATGCAGCGGAATCCGCAAAAAGAATTGACATGCTGCGGATTTAAAACCGTGGAAAAATCTGCAGCGTCTGCACTGCGTTTTTCATTTTGCATTGCCCAAAATGGTACTGTACAACGCAGCAGAATCCACAAAGTGTGCACACAGCCTAAATAAATTTTTCTTCTGGATTGACTGACACAGTTTTATGTTTTAGGACTAGTTGGGAACATGAATCCGGATAATAAGGTGGACCTGACCAACCCTGAGTTCACCATTGTAGTGGAGATTATCAGAAACGTCTGCTGCCTGAGTGTGGTGAGGGACTACACCCTGTTCAGGAAGTATAACCTACAGGAGGTGATAAAGAGCACCAAAGCGGAGAAGCCACAGGAACCAGCCGGGGATGCTGGAAAAGAGAAAACACAAGAGCAAAGCAAAAAGGACCCTGCAGTGGTCGGAGACACCTAAAAACCACGTACATGTAGGGCCCAGGAGTCAGCAAAAATCCCAAGATTTTGTGGATTTTAAGACCAACCTGTAATTTGTCGAGTACAAAAAACTGTATATTGGTTTAGTAACAAACCCCTTTAGCTGCTGTTTTTCCCCCCTTTGTGTATTTTTGCCCCCCCCCCCCCCCCCCTTAGAGCAGCGCTTGAAATTAGTGATTTTCTGATTTTATTAAGATCATGGTGCACATGGATGATTTGGTCATTGTGTTGCTTTCCAGTTATGTTTACTATGGCATTAAAACTGGGTTCCTGTGGGAAAATAAAGTTTTATTTTTTAATTTTGGGTAGGTTTTTATTTAAAAATGTGAGTGATGGAACCCAGAAACCTTTTACGGCACCAGAAGATGTGGTCTGCAGAGCTCAGACACCTTGGCATGTGTTTTTGTATCCTTGCTTCTTCAGGAGTGGAGAAAAGAATAGAGGTTGTCCACTACTTTAGCTTCCTTTGGATAGGTCATCAATGTCTGATCGGTCGGGGTCCAAAACCCAGCACCACCGCCGATCCTAGGTATCGTCCGGAAATGCTCACTTGCAGAGCTGGCTGTCTTCTGACCATGGCTGCAGCTTGGGACTGCACACCTGCCTCCTATTGATTTGAATAGGAGGCGGATGTGTAGTACACTGCTGCGGCCACTATCACAAGACAGCCACGCTCCACAAATGAGTATTTCCGGCCGGTCGCTGGCACCGAGAACATCTGATCGGCGGGGTTGATGTATGTTGGACCCCGACCGATCACACATTGATGACCTATCCTATGCAAGACTGGGCGTGAGCTCCCTTCTTTGAGCTGGAAACTGCATCTACATAGCTTTCTCAAGGCTGATGTCCACAGTTCGGCACCTGGTCCTCTGTCTGCCCTAATTCACACACTGAGGTCAACTCTGACACATGGTAAGGTTTTTAATATTAGACACTGTAGGACCAACCCGATCAGGGTCACCTTGTGTTTTATGCTATTTTTTATCAAAAACAGTGTTACCATGAACCCTGTTATTTAAATGCACTTTTCCTTTTTACTTGTTTAGTTACAGCAGAGTTTGTGTTCATTTTGCTTCTTGTAGGTTTTGTATGATTTATAGCCAATGTGAACATGCGTTTAGGTGCTGCATGTTTACCCCTCCAACCAAACTCAATTTTTGTGTTCAATCAGGAATGTTGAATAGTTCTTCTGATTAGCTATGTCGCTTACCCCATGCACAGGCCATTGCAGTAGCTTAGGTGTCCATACAGTTGCTAGTGGTTGTAACCTTCGATACTCGAGCTACTGCAATGCCCTGCACATGGGGTAAGCGACATATCAAATCAGTAAAGGTATACTACATTTCTGATTTGAGGTATTAGCTAATATTATTACACCTACTATATATTGGGATGGGATCTTGGAGATGGGAATATTCCTTTAAAGGGAATCTGTCACCCTTTTTAGCCCCTATTAGCTGCCGGCATAGACATCGGGGGCTTATCTACAGCATTGTGTAATGCTGTAGATAAGCCCCAGATGTAACCTGAAAGAGAAGAAAAACACGTTATATTATACTCACCGAGGTGGGCGGTCCGGTCCGATTGGTGTCGACGTCCCGTCCGGCGCCTCCCTTCTTCATGCGATGACGTCCTCTTCTCCCGTCCTGTAATGGCTCCGACGCAGGCGCACAGCTCTGCCCTGTTGAGGGCAGAGCAGAGTCCTGCAGTGCACAGGCGTCGGGAGAGGTCTGGCGCCTGCGCGCTGCAGAATTGTGCTTTGCCCTCAACAGGGCAGAGCTGTGCGCCTGCGCCGGAGCCATTACAGGACGGGAGAAGAGGACGTCATCGCATGAAGAAGGGAGGCGCCGGACGGGACGGCGACACCCATCGGACCGGACCGCCCACCTCGGTGAGTATAATATAACGTGTTTTTCTTCTCTTTCAGGTTACATCTGGGGCTTATCTACAGCATTACACAATGCTGTAGATAAGCCCCCGATGTCTATGCCGGCAGCTAATAGGGGCTAAAAAGGGTGACAGATTCCCTTTAAAGCTACTTGACAAAATTAAAAAAAGCAATCTTATCTAAAAATACAGAAAGATAAAGATATTAAATTCACAATGTATGGACAATAGATAGATATCCTGCAGATATATAATTTCATAACCCCCTTATATACACTGCTCAAAAAAATAAAGGGAACACTTAAACAACAGAATATAACTCAAAGTAAATCAAACTCTGTGAAGTGAAACTGTCCACTTAGGAAGCAACTCTGATTGACAATCAATTTCACATGCTGTTGTGCAAATGGAATAGACAACAGATGGAAATTGTCAATTATCAAGACACCCTCAATAAAGGAGTGGTTCTGCAGGTGGGGACCACAGACCACATCTCAGTACCAATACTTTCTGGCTGATGTTTTGGTCACTTTTGAATGTTGGTTGTGCTTTCACACTCGTGGTAGCATGAGACGGACTCTACAACCCACCCAAGTGGCTCAGGTAGTGCAGCTCATCCGGGATGGCACATCAATGTGAGCTGTGGCAAGAAGGTTTTGCTGTGCCTGTCAGCGTAGTGTCCAGAGGCTTGAGGCGCTACCAGGAGACAGGCTAGTACACCAGGTCCCTCATGGTATGGTTAAGCACATTGGAGGACCAGCTAAAGGAAGATCCGTATGCGGAGGCTGCGGAAACTGCACTGCCAATGATTAAGGGAGCAGCGGCTTTTTTGGCAGATGCATCTGCCAATTCGGCTAGGCTGGCTGCAAGATCGGCAGCATTGTCAAACGCGGTCTGCAGAGTGGTCTGGTTAAAGAGCTGCCCTGGAGATGCTCAGGCCAGAGGTAATTTATGTTCCCTTCCATGTGAGGGACCGTATTTGTATGGGCCAGCCCTAGACAATTTATTAGAGAAAGCGGACGTTAAGAAGAAAGGATTCCCTAAACTACCCCACTCTTCTTTTAATCGGTCCTTTCGGAGGAGAGATTATAACAAAAAACAAGGGGATTTATGGATCAGAAAAAGAAGCCTTATATCCACTCAGTGATCAGAAAAAGAAGCAGGATAGTCGCAGAGGATCCAAAGGGTTCTTCTTTGGCGCCTCCTCCCGAATAGATTGGAAATCCTCCAAATGACTCAATCTCCCAGGTGGGGGAAGTGTTATAAGCTCATTTTCTCCTTCACCTCTGATGTCTGATGAACTCCCTCTGCTGGTGAAGGGGGGTGGTGAAGCTGATCTGAATGGGAGAGACTTGTCATCAGATCAGGTGGAGTGTGATTGGACATCCGGAATCACTGAGTGGATATAAGGCTGCCAACGCCCTGCTGGGTTGCTGGTGATACTTCTCTGCTCAGAGCTCTGGCCTCCAGTTTATTCCAGTCTTCTAAAAGCTAAGTTTTGCTCTTCTGTTGTTCCATGAGATTTTGTCTGGTTTGCTTAGTGTATGTGTTCAGCCAGGTCTTGCTGGGACTGGCTGGACTCCATTTTTGTCTCTGATCAGTTGCCCTCTTTTGCTCTGTTTTCAGAATATACCTGAGTGCTGATATAGTGATTTTGAAGTCTAGTGACTTCAGGGCCTTTTTCTATCAGACAGTTGGTTTTTTTGCGCGATTGCAGACAGCAGCTGTTCTGTCCTGTCTTATCTAGTTAGTAAGGGCCCCATCGTTTGCTCAGCCTGTCTTTCTATCTGTGTTTGTGCTTTCTTCTGTTTTTCACTGTCAATACATGTTGGGGGCTGCCTATTGCTTTGGGGTCTGCTCTGGGGCAGTTTAGATTTCCCCTTTCTTTAGGTTTATGTAGTTCTCCGGCTGTGATCGAGGGGTCTAGGACCACCGTAGGAACCCCCCACGGCTACTGTTAGTTGTGGTGATCAGGATCAGGGGTCTGCAATCCGCTTGCTACCAACCTCTCAATTTTCTGGACTTAGCTTGTATTTTTGTTTTCCTCCGGTGACTCAATCATAACAGGGAAGACTCTTCCGCTTCCTTCCAGCCTGGTAAAGAATATCTTCAAGACCCTGGATTCTCAATCTAGTTGGGGCAGGGCTGAAACTAGATTTCAGAAGGCACCCCTCGGACAAGTTTATCATCACGACTCCACGAGTATCCAACGCGGAGCAGAGAGCCCTAGAAATGGAGGTTCTAAGCCTCCTAGAGAAGAAGGTCCTTCAGTATGTACCAGCAGAAGAGCCGGAGAAAGGCTTCTATTGTCTGCTGTTTCTTATAAAAAAAAAGCTGGATGGCTCTTACAGGACCATCTTCAACCTCAAAGGCCTGAACAAGTACTTAGAGATCCCAAAATTCAAGATGAAATCAGTGAGGTCGGCCATTCAGTTACTTTTCCCCAGCTGCTATATGGCCGTCCTGGACTTGAAGGATGCGTATTATCACGTGCCCATTCATTCACACAACAGACAATTCCTCAGGGTAGCGGTGCCGATAGATGGCGAAATCAAACATCTTCAATACAAGGCGCTTCCATTCGGGCTGGCAATAGCCCCTCGAGTGTTTACAAAGTTGGTAGCGGAAGTTACGGCTCACCTGAGAGGCAGTGCCCTGGATGAATTTGCACCCCCTATAAATAGAACACAACAACACAGACGGCGACAACCCTGGCACACCCTGCAAACACGTTTCCTGCAGCGGTGCTCCAGGTGCGCCGAACGTCTGTGGAGAAAATCCAATCTACAGAAAGATTTCATGCATTATAAGTTTATGCTTAGAACATACAACACTGCACTTCACCTCTCCAAACAAACTTATTTCAACACCCTCATCACCTCACTGTCCAATAACCCGATACGTCTCTTTGACACTTTTCATTCTCTACTCAACCCAAGAGTACAGGCCCCAACCATGGAGCTCCGAGCTGACGATCTGGCCAATTACTTCAAAGAAAAAATTGACCAGATCCGACAGGAAATTATCTCCCAATCCCCTCATACCATGCACTGTCCTCCCTCCCCCACTGCATCTAGCTCACTCTCTAATTTTGAACCAGTCACAGAAGTAGTAAGCAAGCTTCTTGCATCTTCTCGCCCAACCACTTGCACCAGTGACCCATTTCTGTCACATCTACTCCAGTCCCTTTCCCCTGCTGTCACCCGTCACCTATCTAAAATATTTAACCTCTCTCTCTCTTCTGGTTTCTTTCCCTCCTCATTTAAGCATGCCATCATACATCCACTACTTAAAAAACCATCCCTCGACCAAAACTGTGCCGCTAACTATAGACCTGTCTCTAATCTTCCCTTCATCTCTAAACTCCTGGAACGCCTGGTCCACTCCCATCTTATCCGCTATCTCTTTGATAACTCTCTTCTCGACCCTCTCCATTCTGGTTTTCCGCTCTTTACACTCTACTGAAACTGCCCTCACTAAAGTCTCTAATGATCTACTGACAGCTAAATCAAATGGTCATTACTCCATGCTAATTCTCTTGGATCTCTGCAGCATTCGACACTGTGGATCATCAGCTCCTCCTCACTATGCTCCGTTCCATTGGCCTCAAGGACACCGTTCTCTCCTATCTCTCTGACTGCTCCTTTACTGTATCTTTTGCTGGCTCCTCCTCCTCTCATCTTCCACTTACTGTTGGGGTTCCTCAAGGATCGGTTCTAGGCCCCCTCCTCTTCTCCTTGTACACTGCCCCTATTGGTCAAACAATCAGTACCATCTCTATGCCGATGACACCCAATTATACGCTTCTTCTCCTGACATCACGCCAGCCTTTCTAGAAAACACCGGCGATTGTCTAAACGCTGTGTCTAACATCATGTCCTCACTATATCTGAAACTGAACCTGTCAAAGACTGAACTCCTAGTGTTTCCTCCCGCTACTAATGTACCTATACCTGACATTGCCATTTCCGTGTGTGGCTCCACTATTACTCCCCAGCAACATGCCTGCTGTCTTGGGGTCATACTTGACTCCGAGCTTTCCTTTGCCCCCCACATTCGATCACTGGCTCGCTCTTGTCATCTGCACCTCAAAAACATTTCTAGAATTCGACCATTTCTTACTTTTGACTCCGCAAAAACTCTTACTGTTTCTCTTATTCATTCTCGTCTGGACTATTGTAACTCTCTTCTAATCGGTCTCCCTCTTACCAAACTCTCCCCTCTCCAATCTGTCTTGAATGCTGCAGCCAGGATCATATTCCTCACCAATCGTTACACCGATGCCTCTACCTTGTGCCAGTCATTACACTGGCTACCCATCCACTCCAGAATTCAGTATAAACTTATTACCCTCACCCACAAAGCCCTCCATGGCTCAGCACCACCCTACATCTCTCTTGTTTCAGAATACCATCCTACCTGCGCCCTCTGTTCTGCTGATGACGTGAGTATAAGCATCCTCAATAATCAGAACCTCCCACTCCCGTCTCCAAGACTTTGCACGTGCCGCGCCAATTCTTTGAAAGGCACTTCCCAGGACAATACGATTAGTCCCCAATCCCTACAATTTTAAGCGTGCCCTGAAAACTCATTAATTCAGACTGGCCTATCGCCTCAACACATTAACCTAATCTATCCCTGTGTGGCACAGCCAAAAGTTTTACCATAACCAGGTTTCCCGCATCATGATCACACATGCTTTATGCATCCATTAGCCTTCTGTGTCTGTACTGTTACACACTTAACATTATGGCTGGTCCATACAATCAGGGCAATTGTTACTACCCACCTTTCATGTCTACCTCTTTCCTCATAGATTGTAAGCTTGCGAGCAGGGCTCTCATTCCTCTTGGTATCTGTTATGATCTATGTGATTATTGTTAAGCTGTAATGTCTATTGTCTGTACAAGTCCCCTCTGAAATGTAAAGTGCTGCGGAATATGTCGGCGCTATAGAAAATTTTTTTATTATTATTAAAGGGACAGACTAGTGATTCCATACCTGAATGATTTTTAATGGTCGGTCCTTTACTCACTGCCAACGTCAAGTAGAAGACATAATGAATAATATTAGCGGGATTGTATATCCAAAAAACTGATTGTGAATAGCAATGGATAAAATTTAACTTTTAATGAGGGTCTAATTAAAATGTGACAAACAACACCCTTGTGAAAAAAACTCAAATAAAAAAATCCACAAAAAGACACGAAGACACAGATAAAAAATACTCGCAGATATTTATCTGCCTACAAATGAGTATGAGGCCTCTAGTAATTAGTGAATATTCTTAGTGTAGTTGTCTAGAGGAACCACAGTATTCAATATAATGTACTTGCACTGTGGTCAAATAATCACATTTCCATCATCACAATTATTAGCCACTGCAAATAAGGAAACATATCCATAAATGTTTTATATAAAGCAATGAACAAT
This sequence comes from Dendrobates tinctorius, assembly GCF_039654945.1. Lineage (NCBI taxonomy): Eukaryota > Metazoa > Chordata > Amphibia > Anura > Dendrobatidae > Dendrobates > Dendrobates tinctorius. Next base: position 43,486,703 of record NW_027361797.1, read on the forward strand.
AGTCCCCTTTATACCAATAGCCGTAACACATAGGCACATAATTGCATATAGTCACAATTCCTCTACAGCGCTACAAAATAAAACATAGACATTCTGTAAATGACATGAGGCCAATATATATGCAGCATAAAATATAAAGGCAGGAATGAAGGAAGAGAGTTCGAAACTGGTCACACTAAAAGAACCATAATACCTCACTGAATCAGTGAGCATTCAAGGTGACCATGAAAGTTCGAACACAGCAATGCCGCATTTATCACATATTACTGCGGCTTTAATATTGTCAGATCTCACCCAAAAATGAGGAGTCCATTCCTTCCAGTACCCTTTAGAATGACCGTAGAACCATGACGGGCGATACCAGGCACTGCCTGCCTAGAGGATTGCGTCTCCTGACGCGTTTCGTTATAGTACACTCATCAGGGGAGTTATAGCAAAAAATACCGCTGCCTTACCGTCATCCCCCGCTTTTGTGGTTCATATAGTTTGAGCTGGAGGCCGCGTCCTTTGTAAGCCACGCCCCCGGCGTGTGACGCGCTGCAAATGGGACGGCGCTGTGACTGACATCACCATGATGTAGAACCCATCATGGTTCTACGGTCATTCTAAAGGGTATTGGAAGGAATGGACTCCTCATTTTTGGGTGAGATCTGACAATATTAATGTGTGCCGCAAGAATATGTGATAAATGCGGCATTGCTGTGTTCGAACTTTCATGGTCACCTTGAATGCTCACTGATTCAGTGAGGTATTATGGTTCTTTTAGTGTGACCAGTTTCGAACTCTCTTCCTTCATTCCTGCCTTTATATTATACTAGCTGAAGAGCCCGGCGCTGCCCGGGCATAGTAACTAACTGTGGTTAGTTATAACAAATTATAATTATCCTCCATCCCATAGGCCCGTGCCCATATACCCATCATACATATCCTCCATCTCATAGTCGAGTGCCCATATACCCATCACACATCCTCCATCCCATAGGCCCGTGCCCATATACCCATCATACATATTGCCCATCCCATAGTCGAGTGCCCATATACCCATCATACATATCCTCCATCCCATAGTTCAGTGCCCATATAACCATCACACATCCTCCATCCCATAGTCCCATGCCCATAAACCCATCATACATATTCTCCATCCCATAGTCCCATGCCCATATACCCATCATACATATTCTCCATCCCATAGTCCCATGTCCATATACCCATCATACATATTCGCCATCCCATAGTCGAGTGCCCATATATCCATCACACATCCTTCATCTCATAGTCCCATGCCCATATACCCATCATACATATCCTCCATCCCATAGTCCCATGCCCATATACCCATCATACATATCCTCCATCCCATAGTCCCATGCCCATATACCCGTCATACATATCCTCCATCCCATAGTCCAATGCCCATATACCCATCACACATCCTCCATCTGATAGTCCCGTGCCCATATACATATCCGCCATCCCATAGTCCCGTGCCCATATACCCGTCATACATATCCTCCATCCCATAGTCCCATGCCCATATACCCATCACACATCCTCCAACCCATAGTCAACCATTATGACATCATAATGAGCGGCGGCGGGGCTTGCAATCTATGATGACATCAGCGCCGCCATGGCAACCATTGTGACATCATAATGAGGGGCGGGGCTTGATACGCACACACTGCTTCCCCAGTATGCAAATACAGGCATTATGACTTCATAATTAGGGGCGGGGCTTGACGCGCACACACTTTTCCCCCAGTATGTAGATAGGGGCAAAATTGTTTGGTGAATTGGAACGCGCGGGGTTAAAATTTCACCTCACAACATAGCTTAGGACGCTCTCGGGGTCCAGACGTGTGACTGTGCCAAATTTTGTGGCTGTAGCTGCGACGGTGCAGATGCCTATCCCGTACATACATACATACATACACACACACACACACACACACATACATACATACATACATACATACATACATACATACATACATACATACATACATACATACATACATACACACACATACATACACACATACATATATACATACACACTTTGAGCTTTATATATTTTATGCTGCATATATATTGGCCTCATGTCATTTACAGAATGTCTATGTTATATTTTGTAGCGCTGTAGAGGAATTGTGACTATATGCAATTATGTGCCTATGTGTTATGGCTATTGGTATAAAGGGGACTATTGTTCATTGCTTTATATAAAACATTTATGGATATGTTCCCCACTCTATTTCCTTATTTGCAGTGGCTAATAATTGTGATGATGGAAATGTGATTATTTGAACACAGTGCAAGTACATTATATTGAATACTGTGGTTCCTCTAGACAACTACACTAAGAATATTCACTAATTACTAGAGGCCTCATACTCATTTGTAGGCAGATAAATATCTGCGAGTATTTTTATCTGTGTCTTCGTGTCTTTTGTGTTTTTTTTATTTGATTTTTTTTCACAAGGGTGTTGTTTGTCAAATAGAAACATAATGGCCACCTTAAGAGAGTTAGGATGGTGTTTAAACCTAGAAAAATCAAGGTTACTACCACAGACAACTCATATCCTTTTGGGCCTCATGCTTGACTCCCGCAAGCAGGAATGTTGTCTCCCATAGGACAAAAAAAGAAAAACTGTTTGCTCTCATTCTCAAGACAATGCAAAATCCAGTCCTGACTCTCAGAAGCGCAATGTCGCTCCTAGGATCCCTAACCTCATGTATTCTGGCGGTAAAATGGGCGCAGATCCATTCAAAGGATTTGCAGGAGTTCGTCCTGGAGAGCCAGTGTCACTTGCAGGGGCAACTAGCCTATACACTAGTTCTACCGCAACAAGTCGTGCATTCCCTCTGTTGGTGGTTAAGGATAAAAACCATTCAAGGAGTACCTTGGTTCCGTCACATCTCCAGGGTAGTCTCCACGGATGCCAGTCCCAGGGGACGGGGGGCTCATCTGGGGAGTCACCTGGTTCAGGGTACATGGTCACAGTTAGAAGAGGGAACCTCTTCGAATATGTTGAAGCTGCTGGCAGTACAGAATGCTCTAGAGGCTCTCGTACCATTCCTGCAGGGCCATCATGTATAGGTACTGTCGGACAATCAGGTCACAGTAGCATATATGAACCATCAGGGAGGTACACGATCCCACACCTTGCTGCAGATAGCCAGACAGATCTTCCAGTTGGCAAAGGCAAACATTCTATCACCATCAGCCCTCCATATCAGAGGAAAGGACAACGTGATTTTTTAAACCGCACGCCGCTTCTGCAGGGAGAATGGTCCCTCAAGCCGGCAATCTTCAAGCAGTTGGTACAGATGTGGGGGGAACCAGACATCGACCTGTTTGCCACCCGACAAAACACCAAACTCAAAAAATTCTGCTCCCTGAACCCGAGAGAGAACACCTACGTAGTGGACGCCTTTCAGATCAAATGTAACTTTCCTCTAGCATATGCCTTTCCCCCAATGTGCCTGATACCAGCGGTCCTCAGGAAGGTCAGACAGGACGGGACAAGAGTAATCCTCATACCCCCTTCTGGCCAAAGAGGGCTTGTTTTTTTGGCTCAGGAGTATGTCAGTCACGGATCCCTGGGTTCTTCCGGAGATCCCGGACCTACTAGCTCAAGTGTCGGTACTTCATCCTCAGGTGTCTGGGCTGCACTTGACAGCCTGGAACTTGAGAGGTCGGTGCTAGAGGGTAGGGGATTCTCGGATAAGGCCCTTTTACATTTAGCGATGCACCAGCGATCCGACCAGCGATCCCACCCGGTCAGGATCGCTGGTGCATCGCTAAATGATCGCTAGTGAGCTTTCATACAGAAAGATCTCACAGCGATTCAGCAGCGACGCAGCGCACGATACTTACCATTCACACACAGCGATCCAGACGTCCTTCCGCCCGCCTCCACGCGTCGCTGGACGTCACAGCAGGAAGCCCAGCAGGAAGCGCCCGACGAGAAATGGAGCCGGACATTCTCGCGCGATCAGCGATGGACAGCGGGGGAGCCGGTCGCTGGTAAGTATCACACATAGCGATATCGCTAGCAATATCGCTATAACGTCACAAAACCAGTGATGTTATAGCGATATTGCTAGCGATATCGCTTAGTGTAAAACCCCCTATAGTCTAATCTCCACCTTACTAGCCTGTAGAAAACCAGTCACGACAAGGATTTACAGGAGGACATGCAAGAGATTTTTATCCTCTACAGGATGTTCTCCAGAAGGGAAGGTGCCCCTGAAGGAAATTCTTGAATTCCTACAGAGTGGATGAGATAAAGGCCTAGCATTAAGTACATTGAAAGTTCAAGTGTCAGCACTGGGGTCACTACAACTACAACTTAGCGGGTAACCGTTGGGTAATAAGATTCAAGGCCTGCACTAGAGCCAGGCCAACCCCGATAACCAGAGTCCCTCCATGGGACGTAAATCTGCTACTGAATGCTCTAACCAAACCACCATTCGAACCACTAGAGGAGGCGTCCTTAAAGTTGGTTAAAATCCATACTCCTGGTGGCCCTTACGTCTGCACATAGGATTGGAGACATACTGTACAAGCCCTCTCAGCAGATCCTCCCTTCACAGTCATAATGGATGATAGAATAGTCTTAAGACCTGTCCCAGGTCCCAGGACATATCCCTACCCTCCTTCTGCCCTGACCCTAGAAATGATAAGGAAAAACTGTTTCATATGCTAGCTGTCAGGCGGTGCCTTCTTCATTATTTACAGGCAACACAATCTGATAGGAAGGATAGGGCTTTGTTTATCTCCTTCCAGGGTTCTAGGAAGAGGATGGCAGCCTCGAAAAGTACCCTATCCAGATGGATAAGGGAGATGATCAAGTTGGCCTATGTGGGTGCAGGAAGACCGGTCCCAGGTGATTTGACAGCCCACTCTACAAGGGCGATGGCAGCCTCCTGGGCAGACGTGTCTATCGAACAGATCTGTAAGGCTTCTACATGGTCATCACCTTCCACCTTCTAGAGTCACTATAGACTAGATCTGTCGGCCTCTTTGACATTTGGGCAAAGGGTCCTACAGGCTGTGGTCCCTCCCTGAATAGAGTAATTTTGTGTAATTCTGGGAGGCGTGGCTATGCCGTGAGCGGGAGAGGACGCTGGTAAAGAGAGCTCCTCATTATCCTGGCAGATCCTGGACCTTGGACCCCTTCATAGGGGCTTACTTACAGCTGGCTGGACCCCTTGGACACCGGGACCCCCGGGGTACCCCGCGGCAGATCGGGAGGCAGCTTCTGAGAGCGGGCGGCGGGGGAGACAGGAGCGGGCGGCTGGTTCCCCAAGAGGCGGCGGCCATCTTGGGCGCGCGGCTCAGCTACAGAGAGCTGTGGCGTCGGCTCACATTGCTGCACCGCCGCCGGGCAGTGAAGAAACTGACGGACAATCTGAGGAACTGCGCGGTGAGTGCCCTGAAAAAGTGGGCCCTGCGCGATATCCCTCTCCTATTAATCGCTCACTGCGCCGGCTGGCGCCATCACTAAGGGAGGCTCTGTACACCCTCCCCCATTGTAGCTGCTTTTGTGGGGCCCCCTCTCCCTCCCCTGGCCATAAAGATCTGTACTGTATCTGGTTGCCATCCTCATAATCCCTGAGGCGTCCTCCTGTAGCCTGATATACAATTAACTGTTACCAGCCCTGCTGCAATCTTCATCTCTGGTGGGTGATACCTAGACCAGACATTTTAGCTGTTCCTTCAGACCGCACTGCAGATAATCATGAGCCGACTAAAAGGGTCAGGAGCGGCAGCGGAGAAATTGAAGGAGTTTTCTAGACTTGACCCTGCTGAAAGTGCACGACATAATAGGAGCACTTCCTCTCAAGTTCAGCGCAAAAATCGCCATTCTGGGGGTGAGGAGGAGATGGAACAGGAGGAACTGACCCTCAAACAAGCACCTGAGCAGTTGATGCAAGCTATCTCTTTGACCAGGACATCCCTGACGGAGAAAATTGAGGATGTTTATACGGAGGTGGGGAGACTTCGTCAGGATATGCAGGCCATGAAGGGATGCATTACGGAGGTGGAGACAAGGGTGTCCAAGGTAGAGGATACCATTACACCCTTGGAGGCTAAATTAACAAAGGTGATGGGCTCCATGAATGCTTGGAAGCAAAAGGCGGATGATTTAGAATACAGAATGCGCCGGAATAATATCCGTATTGTTGGTCTGCCAAAGTGCTCGGAAGGTCAGCATCCTGAGCAGTTTTTGGAGGATTGGCTTAAGACCTCCCTGGGGGATGAATTCTCCTCAATGTTCGCTGTTGAAAGAGCTCACAGGGTCCCTACAAGACCCCTGCTTCCGGGGACCCCGCCTCGACCTTCCCTGGCAAGCTTGCTCAATTGTAAGGACAGAGATACCGTTCTGCGTCTTGCACGACTGAAAAGTCCTATTAAGTTCGACAATGTGTAGGGAAGGTGACCTGACGGACGGACGGACGTGTCAGAATGGAGAAAGATAGGTATGCACAGTGTAGGTAGGTGTCAGTTATTATAGAGGGGAAACAGCTAGGAAAGTGTAGTGGACGTGCAGTACCTTGGGTGGACATTAGATGGCAGGGAGGAGTGTGAGCAAAGGACTTTACAGCAGCTTAGGGCTTTAGAAACCGTTGGTCATGGGGGGCGTGGTGACAGTTAGAGTGACAGTTTCAAGGAACCGGGAGAGTTATAAATACTGAGGGAGGGTTCCAGAAGGTTTCAGTCCCCAGGGGGAGCTCAAGTGACAGGAGGACTACGACAGTCTGTGCACTCTGAGGAGAATCCAGACCAGGGGGACTGAGGAGAGAGGACGTCAGGGGGGTGGTCCTGACAGGAAAGGACCGCAGTTGAGACGAGGTACTGGGTGTAAGACACCGTATGTGACACGACGACTGAGCAGTAGAAGCGCTGTTGGTTAATGGGCCTAAGGCGGCCACAGTGACGGAACTGTCAGGAGCGTCGACAGTAAAGGAGGGGACGGTGTGTGCAGACACGTCTCCAGTGTACGGTGTGAGAAGCGGCTCTGGAAACGGAGGGCCGCGAGGTGTGCCGTCAGTCGGACGGCAAGTGAAGAAATAAACTTGGACCTGTTGCACCCAGAATCTGCCTCCATCGTGTCTCTGTTGTCATCTCTGCGCGGTATAAAAGTAGGACCACCCCCCCAGCTCGGCACCCCACCACCGACACTACATTTGGCGTAGTCGGCAGGATCGACGCCGCTAATACCTCATCTTCTGCGGCAGACCTGCCTCAAAGACTGGAAAAGGACTTGGACTACTCTGTTTGGATTACAATTACCTGTGGATTACAAATGACCTACCTGTGGAATACAAATGGGAAGCGCTGTGGCGGATCTGTGTGGCCAGCAGAGAATCCGGGGCGGTACCAGGTACTGTGCAGTATGGCGGTGTTGCTTCAGCGCAGAGGAGAGGTCCGGGTGTTTGCAGTCGTGTTGAATGGACTGGGACCCCCTCCAACGTACCCCAAAAGGAAGCAGTATGTGCCTGGAGATCGACGCTTCCATATATTGGACCCTGACAGGAGGGTGGAGAGGCCTGCCGACACCTCACCTCACAGAGGGAGTGGCACAGAAGAAAAACTTGGCTGCGGCTGTCTGATGCCATTCGAGTGCTGCCCAACGGACGGTATGAAACTCTGCAGGTGTCGGGGCATCGGCCACCTAGAGTGGCAGTGGCGGCAGGGGATGGAGCTGTGCCAGAAGTCGCCCTCAGAGCCACGGGAGAGCAGAGGGATGCTGAGCTGGGGTGCGGAGCCTGAGCAGAGTCAGCGAGAACGGCCGCCACCAATACCAGCAGAGGACTTCTCAGCGGAGCCCCCGAGTTTGGGGGAAAGACCCGCGGGACAGTGGAGCAAGGGACGGAGGCTGCGGGTGAAGCCGCGTATTTATGTGATGGAGGCCGCAGCGCCGGGGAAGGTGAGAGTACCCTCAGCACCACCAGTGCCCCCGCCAGCGGCCCTCATCATTCCGCCGCAGCACGCTGCCCCCTGCGCCCCGGAAGACCTTGGTACATCGGGCCCGGTGGTGTATGCAGAGTTGAGCGAGGCCCCTGCTCAAGTCCCTGAGGTACCCCGCCTGGAGCCGCCAGTGTGGAAGTCATCCAAAGAAGATGCTGCTGCGTTCCCCCTGCTGATAGCAGCTGCGTCGTTGGGACCGGCCGTTACTCCGGCTCCATTGGAAGTTGTGGATGCAGCCTACCCTGCGGCCGCGGTAATGCCAGTATTGGAACCGGCTAGGGTCTGTTTAACGGGCCCTGTGGACCAGCCCTCCGGAATCACGGCTGCTCCCATCCGCTACCCGGCCCCAGCGGCTGCTGGGCCACAGATATCATCGACCGCCTCTGCCCCGCGCCCCTTCTCGGCAAGGTCCCGCCCACCGGACTCTGGGACTGGCGCGGTACCCTCCGTTTGGGTTGCGGAGGTGGTAAAACAAAAGAAGGTTCGAGAGCAGGAGGTATGGAGCCTGCTTCATTCAAAAGGGGAGGCTGGCATGGCGGTGGAAAGATCCCGGGGGCGGCTGGTGTACACCAATGTGGCCCGGGGGTATGGCTTCATACGTGATCAGACTGGTCAGAAGGTATACGTGAACGTAGCCTCCATACGCCACGGCCGTGCCCTGGAAATAGGGGACTTTGTCTCTTATTATAAAGAATACTGCCCCCGCGGGTATTATGCGGTGGCGGTACTGGCGGTACCTGAGGAACGCGAACCCCCGTAAAGAGGACTGTATTGGACACTCCCTTCACCCCAGGAGTTCCACGGCTGTGGGCCCCTTGCTACCGGCCATCAGGAGATGGCCTGGACTGTCAGAGTCTGAAAGAACAGTTCTAGTTTAAAAAAAAAAAAAAAATGTTTTATGTGATTAAGCTGTTTTTTTTTTTAGAATGTTCCTCTTACAGGATGTTATTTTACTGATTTGGAAACTTGACAGAACGGGGATACGAAGACAAGAGGGAGTGTTCATGTCCAAGGAAGGGGGAGGGAAAAGGAGTACTGGCGATGTTTATTGTTGAACGTTGAGTTTTAAAGCAAGAAAAAAAAAAAAAAAAATTATAAAAATGGGTACTTGTGCTATTATAAAGTTGTTTAATGTATAATATGCCAAAGTAAATGCAACAGGTCCGGGTAAGGGAAGGTCTGCGGGACCAAAGGAAAGTGTGAGATCCGGTAGGGATCTAAGAGTTGAGGAGGTCTGGGAGACCGGGACGCCGACCATGACATGTAATTGAAAGAAGGAAAATGAGTTGGAAGACGTGAGAAAGACAGCCGTTCTAGGTCAGGTCCCCAACACCACGGACACCCCTGAAGAAGGAAAGGCGGGCGCCGGCAATGATCTGGTAGGTGAGTGGCCTCGATCATGGCGTACCGGATAGTGAAAGGTAACAGTAGGGGAGAGTAGGGGAAAGATACACGCCGTAGAGAGAATACGGGTGTACCTTGCCCAATTTGAAAGACGTTGTCATGTGGCGTGCGCGCTGGTGAGTAGCAGTAGGCTGCTCAGAGCATAGTGCTCCCAGTATGGTTCGGCCCCCGCAGATAGTGGGTTTGGCTCAACTTCTGGTCCGACAACAGAATGTAGGTGTAGATTCAGAACGACGAAGGCAGGGATGACGATTGTCGAGGACGACAATGGACAAAGGAAGGGGGAGTGTAGGGAAGGTGACCTGACGGACGGACGTGTCAGAATGGAGAAAGATAGGTATGCACAGTGTAGGTAGGTGTCAGTTATTATAGAGGGGAAACAGCTAGGAAAGTGTAGTGGACGTGCAGTACCTTGGGTGGACATTAGATGGCAGGGAGGAGTGTGAGCAAAGGACTTTACAGCAGCTTAGGGCTTTAGAAACCGTTGGTCATGGAGGGCGTGGTGACAGTTAGAGTGACAGTTTCAAGGAACCGGGAGAGTTATAAATACTGAGGGAGGGTTCCAGAAGGTTCCAGTCCCCAGGGGGAGCTCAAGTGACAGGAGGACTACGACAGTCTGTGCACTCTGAGGAGAATCCAGACCAGGGGGACTGAGGAGAGAGGACGTCAGGGGGGTGGTCCTGACAGGAAAGGACCGCAGTTGAGACGAGGTACTGGGTGTAAGACACCATATGTGACACGACGACTGAGGAGTAGAAGCGCTGTTGGTTAATGGGCCTAAGGCAGCCACAGTGACGGAACTGTCAGGAGCGTCGACAGTAAAGGAGGGGACGGTGTGTGCAGACACGTCTCCAGTGTACGGTGTGAGAAGCGGCTCTGGAAACGGAGGGCCGCGAGGTGTGCCGTCAGTCGGACGGCAAGTGAAGAAATAAACTTGGACCTGTTGCACCCAGAATCTGCCTCCATCGTGTCTCTGTTGTCATCTCTGCGCGGTATAAAAGTAGGACCACCCCCCCAGCTCGGCACCCCACCACCGACACTACATTATGATGCACCCGATGACCCCTGACCTGGAAGCTGAAGTGGCACTCATGGCCCTAGACGGGGAGGTGCGGAGGTCAGTGATGTTGAAACCTCCGGGGCACCGCAACACTTTTGAAAAGGTGTTGCAGATAGTGGATCCCACTAATGTGGGAGAGTTAAGGACCCGTCTGTTTAGCCGGATGCAGGCAGAGGGGGGGACGCCGCTCGGAGCCGAAAACCACAACTAGGGGTGGTGGAAGTCCCGAAGATTTGGTAGCAAAGTGTCCTGTAGTTTGGGCAGAAGTAGAGGGCCGGGCCGTCCGGTGTCTGGTGGACACGGGGTCACAAGTAACCACTATGCCCGCAGCGTACTTTCAGCGAAACTTTCCGGAGTCAGCAAGGCCTCAGTGGGGGCCCATGATTAGACTAGTAGCCGCCAACCAACTGCCGGTCCCGGTTGCCGGGGTAGTGTGGGTGCAGGTGACGTTGTGCGGTAAACCCCTTGGCTGCAGAGGGGTGGTGCTGACTCAAGGAGAAGCTGATCAACGACACCCCATCACCCTAGACATGAATATTTTAAAAGAGTTTGGTAACGCTGCTTAATGATCCCACACAAATGACACTGAAGCAGTGGGGTTCTCGCACGGCTCAGGGACAGGTATTCCAGCAGCTGGTGTGAGGTGCGCGGGTGTATCGGGACTGCCGGGAGGGTGAGGCTCTGGGCAAGGTCATCGCGACAGCGGCACCCCTGCTTGTGCTGCCTCCTGGACAGACAGTGGTGGCCCTGCCAATTCGGGCCCCGATACCTTTGGAAGGCGTAGAGGTGCAGGTGGAGCCATGTCCCTCAGAGCACTTATCTCCTGGCATACTGGTGGCTCGTTCCCTCGCTACGGTGCGAAAAGGAACCGTCCTGGTCCGCTGCGTTAACCTTGAAGACCGAGATACCATTCTGAAAGCACGGACTGTACTGGCCAAACTAGTAAAGCCTTTAGAAGAAGTGCTGCCCGCTCCTGCGGTTCAATTACGAGTACACCCCGAGAATCATTGGGAGGTAACAATACGAACCCTACAGGCCCACGAAGTCTCGACACAAGAGAAGGGCCGGAATATTTTGGAGCAGATGCGGGCCGAGCTTTCTGGACTAACTGCAGCCCAACTTTCACAAGTAAAAGCATTGCTGGGACAGTACCATGAAGTATTTGCTAGTCATGAGGACGACTTTGGGTGTACCACCGCCATCACTCATGAGATCCCCACAGCAGGAGCGGCCCCTATCCGAGAACGATATCGACAGATTCCGCCACAACTCTATCAAGAGGTGAAAACTTTGCTGGCTCAGATGCTACAAAAAGGGGTGATACGAGAAAGTCAAAGCCCTTGGGCGGCCCCCCATCGTGTTGGTCCGGAAGAAAGATGGTACACTACGATTCTGTGTGGATTATCGTAAATTGAATGCTTGCACTATCAAAGACTCATACCCACTGCCCCGCATGGAAGAATCTCTGTCTGCATTGGGCAAAGCAACATATTTTTCGACCCTGGACTTGGCCAGTGGGTACTGGCAGGTGCCCATGTCAGAAGAGGACAGAGCTAAGACGGCGTTCATAATGCCCATGGGACTGTTTGAGTTTAATCGAATGCCATTAGGGCTGGCCAACGCCCCCGGGACATTTCAGCGATTGATGGAGCGATGTCTAGGGGATCTCAATTTTGAGGCCACGTTGATCTACCTGGACGACATCATTGTCTATGCCGCCTCCTTCGAGGACCACCTGAAGCGGTTGGGACAGGTACTCAGCCAGCTGCAAAAGTACGGGTTGAAGGTGAAGCCTCAGAAGTGCCACCTATTTCGCTCTCAGATTGAGTATCTGGGTCATGTCGTTTCAGCAGAGGGTGTGAGGCCATCCCGGGAGAAGATTGCTGCTATCCAGGAATGGCCTACCCCCGAGACGGTGAAAGACGTGCGGGCTTTTCTGGGGTTAGCTGGATATTACCGTCGTTTCGTAAAGAATTTTGCATGTCGAGCTCGAGCCCTGCATGACCTGCTGAAGGGGGCTCCCGCTGGGGCCAATGGGCGAAAAATCCAGTGGCAACACCCTCAGGAAGAGGCCTTCCGAGATCTCAAGGCTGTACTCTCGGATGCCCCAGTGTTGGCTTATGCGGATTTTTCTCAGCCGTTCATCCTGCACACTGACGGGAGTCTTCACGGGCTAGGAGCTGTGTTGTCACAGGTTCAGGATGGCCGGGAGAGGGTGATTGCTTATGGAAGCCGTTCACTCCATGACTCCGAGCGTAACCCTGACAATTACAGCTCTTTCAAGCTCGAGCTCCTCGCAGTGGTGTGGGCTATGATGGAGAGATTCGCAGAGTACCTAGCGGGCTCCGAGGTGGTAGTGCGAACTGACAATAACCCACTGGCTCATTTGGAAAACGCCAAGTTGGGGGCTTTGGAGCAGCGATGGGTGGCCCGAATGGCGAAGTACAATTACAAGATTATTTACAAAAGAGGGGCCGAGAATGTTCATGCAGATGCTCTCTCTAGGATTCGACATACAACTCCAGGACAGAATCGAGACGAAGAATTAGGAGAGGAAATACCGTTCGCTCTTACCGCTGCCGTGCTCACCAATGTTGATGCAAAAGTATCCTCCCCAGAGGCCCACAGGGGCATCCTGGAACAATCTCGTGATAAGTGGATACAACAGCAACAAGAAGATGAAGAAGTTGGACTTCTCCGGACATGGGTCGCCGCTGGTCAATTACCCACTGATACTCAACGACAAGCTTTGACCCAAGACCTGTCGCTGATGCTGCGACAATGGGAGAGACTGATTATCCGAAAGGGACTACTGTACCGTAAAATCACTTCGCAAACAACCTCAACGACTGTTTGGCAGGTGGTTACACCCGGAGCACAACTACACGAACTGGCTCGAGAGGCTCACGAAAAAGGGGCCCACTTTGGAGTCAAAAAGACTTTGCAATGGTTACAACAGAAAGTTTATCACCCACGCTTGTCGGCTGTTGTGGACGAAGTTTGCCATACCTGCCGCTTATGTGAATTGGCCAAACCGCCTGCTCAGAGGGCCGCAACACAGACGATTGTGACTTCAGAACCCTTTGAGCTCCTGACGGTGGATTATCTGCACATTGGTCCCGCATTCCAGGGATACGAACACTGCCTCGTCATGGTGGATCATTTCACTAAATTCGCTGTGGTCACCCCTACTCGAGACCAGACCGCGGAGTCAGCCGCCTCCGCAATTTGCAGAAACTTTATACAAGTGTACGGCTGTCCTCAACGCATACATTCTGACCAGGGAGCATGTTTTTTGGGGAAAGTTATGGAGGAACTACATCATCTTTATGGGATTGATAAATCCCAGACCACACCATATCACCCGCAAGGGAATGGGGCTTGTGAGCGATTTAATCGGACATTGATTCAAATGCTATGCACTCTGGAGAGTGACAAGAAAGCTCGTTGGCCTGAATATGTTTCTGAATTAGTGTGGGTTTATAATAATCGGGTACATCGAGTAACGGGCTATACTCCTTATTTCCTGCTGTTCGGACGAGAGGGTAAAGGGATCACGGAGGTAGAGTTGGACCCCGAAGAGCCTCGGCCCTGGACCGGAGTGTCGTCTTGGGTCCGAAATCATCGCCACAGGTTGCAAACTCTTCACCGAATTGTACATACCAAACTTCAAGACTGGGAACACCCCGGGAAGAATACAACCTCCCCTCCCCATCTCCAAAGCGGGGACCGTGTGCTTGTACTAGATCAACGCCCCCAGAATAAACTGGAGTCACGTTGGGAAGAGAGTCCTTATCGGGTACTACGCCGTATCCATTCAGAAGGACCTGTGTACGAAATACGGCCCGAGCAGGATGAAACACTGCCCACTCGCATTGTGCATCGTAATATGTTACGCCTGTGTATTTCTTCCGACCCAAAGCAACTGGAACCCGTCCCGAAGACATCCGAACCGGAGTCCATATGCTGGGACTCAGACGACGAGGATTTCCCTCCAGTTCCCAAGGGCCCTCCACCCAATAATGAGCCAGTTGACACAATTAACCCACCGGCATCTTGCAGCTCACCGACGTCCACCACCCCAGAAGATTCCACCCCAGTCGAACTTAGACGCTCCGAGCGGTCAACAGCCGGCAAACCCCCCGAACGGTATGAACAAGACCAGTTCGTATGGCAACAAATATTGACACCTTTACAGACCAATCTCAATAGACTAACACCCTCGCCCGAGGACTGGCGAGCTTACAGGGTGGGGGAATGTGGGGAGGAGGACCCCCATACAGTGATTGGGCTGGAACCAGGGGGACCGCCATCAGGGTTGTTGAAGAAACCACATCAGGGGGATTACAAAGGGAGACATGCGACTGAAGTTGTCAGGGCAACAGGGGGCGGGGCGAGGGTAAAAGGAGCAGGGGACGCGCTGAGGTGGCAGTTGGAAGAGTGCCTGACAGGGGAGAGAGAGCCGTGTGGCAGGGAGAGGACTGTGGCAACTGACGGTGTGGGGAAGAGAGACAGGCAGGAGACTGTCAAAGGAAGATTTGAGACTGTCCGAAGAGCGACGCATAAGAGACTCTCCCCGGGAGTCCCTCCTCGGATACATACAGATAAATTGACGCCCGCTGATTCACTCCATGCTGTGACAGGACCGGGATCTCAGGCGACCGCTGCGACAAGACAGCAATCCGGTATAGTGACCAGGACACTGCCCCCCTGTTTTCTCCCACAGCTGCGACCCCGTCATTACCGACCTCAGGGGACGCCACCTCGCTATAGGCGGCCGCAGAGCCCCTGTCCCGCTTACTGAGGGGACACTGAGCAGAGTTTGTTAAGATTTTATGTTTTTGAACTGCGTCATGACCTGGCTGGGGGACGGGCGCCTCTAAACGGACGCCTGGGAGATTTATCCCCCCGAACAGTTTCTTCAGGGCCTGTTGTGCCCCACCATCCCCATTTCTTCAGGGCCTATTGCGCTCCACCATTCCAGCTTCTTCAGGGCCCGTTGCACCCCACCTTTTAGTTTCTTTAGGGCCGGTTGCGCCCCATCGTTCCAGTTTCTTCAGGGCCTGTTGCGCCCCATCGTTCTGGTTTCTTCAGGGCCCGTTGCGCCCCACCGTCCAGTTTTCTTCAGGGCCTGCTGTGCCCCACCATTCCAGCTTCTTCAGGGCCCGTTGCGCCCCACCGTTCAGTTTTTGTAGGGCCGGTTGTGCCCCATCGTTCCAGTTTCTTCAGGGCCTGTTGCGCCCCATCGTTCTGGTTTCTTCAGGGCCCGTTGCGCCCCACCGTCCAGTTTTCTTCAGGGCCTGCTGTGCCCCACCGTTCCAGTTTCTTCAGGGCCGGACGAACCCAAGTCCTTCCGGGAAATCGTGGATTACAAGGCAGCCAAATCTGCAATCCCTGAGTGGACGTGAACTCGAGCGACTCCCGGAAGGCTAAGTGCATTTTAGAGAATAAGGACCCTTTTTGTTTGAATGTTTGTTTTACGAGTCCCTGCGAGGACAAATAGGTGTTTCCCCTTTTGTTTGATCGAAGCAGTTTAGCCCTTGCGGCTTTAAACTTATAAAAGTTTATTTCACCCCACATTCAGTCTCGTGTCTCGTCACTGCATCCTGTGAGCCTGCTCGAACCTACACTTAGTGTAGGGTTCGAGCAGGCTCACAGGATGCAGTGACGAGACACGAGACTGAATGTGGGGTGAAATAAACTTTTATAAGTTTTAAAGCCGCAAGGGCTAAACTGCTTCAATCAGACAAAGGGGAAACACCTATTTGTCCTCGCAGGGACTCGTAAAACAACATTAAAAACAAAAAGGGTCCTTATTTTCTCTATAATACACTTAGCCTTCCGGGCGTCGCTCGAGTTCACGACCACTCAGGGGTTGCAGATGTGGCTGCCTTGTAATCCACGACTTCCCGGAAGGACTTGTGCTTGTCCAGCCCCGAAGAGACCAGAACGATGGGGCGCAGCAGGCCCTGAAGAAACTGGACGGTGGGGCGCAACGGGCCCTGTAGAAACCGGAACGATGGGGCACAACAGGCCCTGAAGAAACCGGAACGATGGGGCGCAACAGGCCCTGAAGAAACTGGACGGTGGGGCACAACAGGCCCTGAAGAAATGGGAACGGTGGGGGCACAGCAGGCCCTGAAGAGACTGTTCGGGGGGTCAATCTCCCAGGCGTCCGTTTAGAGGCGCTCGTTCCCCAGCCAGGTCATGACGCAGTTTCAAAAACATAAACGTTAACAAATTCTGCTCAGTGTCCCCTCAGTAACCGGGACGGGGCTCTGCGGCCGCCTATAGCGAGGTGACGTCCCCTGAGGTCGGTGATGACGGGGCCGCAGCTGTGGGAGAAGACAGGGGGGCAGTGTCCTGGCCACTGTACCGGATTGCTGTGTCGTCGCAGCGGTCGCCTGAGATCCCGGTCCTGTCACACCACGGAGGGAATCAGCGGCCGTCACTTTATCTGAATGTTTGCGGGGGGAAACTCCCGGGTAGAGTCTCTTACGCGTCAACCTTCGGTCAGTCTCAAATTTTCCCTTTTCAGTCTCCTGCCTGTCTCTCTTTTCCACACCGTCAGTTGCCACAGTCCTCTCTCTGCCGCACGGCTCTCTCCTTCCTGTCAGGCTCTCCTTCAACTGCCACCTTAGCGCGCCCCCTGCTCCTTTTACCCTCGCCCCGCCCCCTGTTGCCCTGACAACTTCAATCACATGTCTCCCTTTGTAATTCCCCTGATGTGGTTTCTTCAATAACCCTGATGGCGGTCCCCCTGGTTCCGGCCCAATCACTATATAGGGGTCCTCCTCATGACTAGCAAATACTTCATGGTACTGTCCCAGCAATGCTTTTACTTGTGAAAGTTGGGCCGCAGTTAGTCCAGAAAGCTCGGCCCGCATCTGCTCCAAAATATTTCGGCCCTTCTCTTGTGTCGAGACTTCGTGGGCCTGTAGGGTTCGTATTGTTACCTCCCCAGGATCCTCGGGGTGTACTCGTAATTGAACCGCAGCAGCGGGCAGCACTTCTTCTAGAGGCTTTACTAGTTTGGCCAGTACAGTCCGTACTTTCAGAATGATATCTCGGTCTTCAAGGTTAACGCAGCGGACCAGGGCGGTTCCTTTTCGCACCGTAGCGAGGGAACGGGCCACCAGTATGCCAGGAGGTAAGTGCTCTGAGTGACACGGCTCCACCTGCACCTCTACGCCTTCCAAAGGTATCGGGGCCCGAATTGGCAGGGCCACCACTGTCTGTCCAGGAGGCAGCACAAGCAGGGGTGCCGCTGTCGCGATGACCTTGCCCAGAGCCTCACCCTCCTGGCAGTCCCGATGCACCCGCGCACCTCGCACCAGCTGCTGGAATACCTGTCCCTGAGCTGTGCGAGAACCCCACTGCTTCAGTGTCCTTTGTGTGGGATCATTAAGCAACAGGTTACCAAACTCTTTTAAAATATTCATGCCTAGGGTGACGGGGTGTCGTTGATCAGCTTCTCCTTGAGTCAGCACCACCCCTCTGCGGCCGAGGGGTTTACCGCACAACGTCACCTGCACCCACACTACTCCGGCAACCGGAACCGGCAGTTGGTTGGCGGCTACTAGTCTAATCATGGGCCCCCACTGAGGCCTTGCTGCCTCCGGAAAGTTTTGTTGAAAGTACGCTGCGGGCATAGTGGTTACTTGTGACCCCGTGTCCACCAGACACCGGAAGGCCCGGCCCTCTACTTCTGCCCAAACTTCAGGACACTTTGCTACCAAATCTTCGGGACTTCCACCACCCCTAGTTGTGGTTTTTGGCTCCGAGCGGCGTCCCCCCAGCCCGGAGCCCTTTAGTTTAATGGCCGCCGGGGTGGGTATCTCCCACGCCGCGGACACTCTCGGGCGAAGTGGCCTGGTTCTCCACACTCATAACACCGGACCGGTAGAGATTGACCACCCCGCGGAGAGCGTGACCCCCAGGGACCGGGATTAGCACTGAGTCGCCGAGTCTCCGGTTCGGTTCTTCTCTTTACTTCAGCCAACTCACTCTTTATATTTGTCAATTCACGCTTCATCTCCTCCACCCATTGAGGTTCCTCAACTGTGTTCGAGGAGGCCTCCACACCTCGGACCTTCCCCACGGGGACCGCCATCCCCTGCTCTTGCTCCTGAACCCGTGCCTGACTTCCCACTTCTGAAAAGTCGATTTGGGGATTCATTCTAATCCGTTCCCTTAAAGCCTGCTTTATCAGTGGATCTCGCAGTCCAGTCACCAGTAGGTCACGTAGGGTTATGTCAACAGGTCCTACCCCTACCCCATCTTTTCTTTCAATAGCCGTATGCAACTCTTGGAGTACATTCATATACTGAGTAATCGTCTCCCCCTCTGCCTGCATCCGGCTAAACAGTCGGGTCCTTAACTCTCCCACATTAGTGGGATCCCCGTGGGTCTGTTCCACTATCTGCAACACCTTTTCAAAAGTGTTGCGGTGCCCCGGAGGTTTCAACATCACTGACCTCCGCACCTCCCCGTCTAGGGCCATGAGTGCCACTTCAGCTTCCAGGTCAGGGGTCATTGGGTGCATCCGAAAAAGCCCCCTCATCCGCTCTGTCCAGCTCCATAGCATAGTATTTGAGCCAGAGAATCTAGGCAGGTTGTTCAACATGGCCCCCAATGAAATGCTGGTACGGGGACCCTCATTATTTACAGAGCTTACAGCTCCCCCATGTTCGGGGCCACCACTGTCTGCGCTCGGAGACTGCATCCTGCCGACTACGCCAAGTGTATTATAGAGAAAATAAGGACCCTTTTTGTTTTTAATGTTGTTTTACGAGTCCCTGCGAGGACAAATAGGTGTTTCCCCTTTGTCTGATTGAAGCAGTTTAGCCCTTGCGGCTTTAAAACTTATAAAAGTTTATTTCACCCCACATTCAGTCTCGTGTCTCGTCACTGCATCCTGTGAGCCTGCTCGAACCCTACACTTGGCGTAGTCGGCAGGATGCAGTCTCCGAGCGCGGACAGTGGTGGCCCCGAACATGGGGGAGCTGTAAGCTCTGTAAAGATCTGTACTGTATTTGGTGGTTGCCATCCTCATAATCCCTGAGGCATCCTCCTGTAGCCTGATATACAATTAACTGTTACCAGCCCTGCTGCAATCTTCATCTCTGGTGGGTGATACCTAGACCAGACATTTTAGCTGTTCCTTCAGACCGCACTGCAGATAATCATGAGCCGACTAAAAGGGTCAGGAGCGGCAGCGGAGAAATTGAAGGAGTTTTCTAGACTTGACCCTGCTGAAAGTGCACGACATAATAGGAGCACTTCCTCTCAAGTTCAGCGCAAAAATCGCCATTCTGGGGGTGAGGAGGAGATGGAACAGGAGGAACTGACCCTCAAACAAGCACCTGAGCAGTTGATGCAAGCTATCTCTTTGACCAGGACATCCCTGACGGAGAAAATTGAGGATGTTTATACGGAGGTGGGGAGACTTCGTCAGGATATGCAGGCCATGAAGGGATGCATTACGGAGGTGGAGACAAGGGTGTCCAAGGTAGAGGATACCATTACACCCTTGGAGGCTAAATTAACAAAGGTGATGGGCTCCATGAATGCTTGGAAGCAAAAGGCGGATGATTTAGAATACAGAATGCGCCGGAATAATATCCGTATTGTTGGTCTGCCTAAGCGCTCGGAAGGTCAGCATCCTGAGCAGTTTTTGGAGGATTGGCTTAAGACCTCCCTGGGGGATGAATTCTCAATGTTCGCTGTTGAAAGAGCTCACAGGATCCCTACAAGACCCCTGCTTCCGGGGACCCCGCCTCGACCTTCCCTGGCACGCTTGCTCAATTGTAAGGACAGAGATACCGTTCTGCGTCTTGCACGACTGAAAAGTCCTATTAAGTTCGACAATGCTGTTGTTTCCATCTTCCCAGATTTTTCCATGGAACTGCAGAAACAGCGGGCACAATTCAACGAGGTCAAGAAATGGCTCAGGGACAGGAACATTGTATACTCGATGATATATCCGGCCCGACTTCGGGTTGTTCATGAGGGTTCCTCCGTATTTTTTACTGATCCGACGGAGGCGACTGAGTGGCTGCGGTCCCATAGGGGATCCCCTACGAAAGAATCCTAATGTGGCGGCTGTTACTTCAGATCCTTTCAATCAACGGTCTAATTGGAGCTCTCTCCGCGAGTTCCCAGAAACCAGCAATACCGGACGCTGTGCTCAGTGATGGCATCCCCTTGTTTATTTTTTTGATGAGGGCGCAAGACTGTGCGCCTATGTTACTAGGTTCCTATTTTGTTTTCTCTTTTTCAAAAGTTTTAGTTTTTATAGTTGTTTAGGTAAATGCCGTAGCCGATGCCAATTTTGCTATCTGTGTGGGATCTCTGCACCTGGATCGGGCACCATTATGCATCATATCCAGATGGAGGGAAATAGGTTCTGAGTTGATTTGTATGACTTGGATCGTAAGGGGCATAAAAACCCCTTGAAAGAAAATTATGGTGTTCTCACAGATTAGACACTACCGTCCTCATAGTGTGGCTCTGGTAGAGACGCACCTGACCAGAGATACGGCTCGGTGGATACAGAAACCATGGGTGCAATGGTTTATACATGCTTTTCACACCAGCTACTCAAGGGGAGTGTCACTGTTAATTCATAAAGATGTTCGGTGGGAGGCCAGGGAGGCCCGGAAAGACCCTGAGGGATGATTTGTGTTTGTGCATGCGCTGATTAACTCTCAGAAATATGTCATTCTTTGCATTTATAATCCCCCTCTGGCTAATATATCAATCCTTCAGAAGGCACTGAGCTTTGCTTTGAATTACCCAGATGCACATGTTATCTGTATGGGAGATTTTAATTTGGTCATGAATAGCCATCTTGATAAATTGAGACTGGGCGATGGAATACAGGGTGGGGTCCCCCCCTCCGGGAACATCCCAACTGTCACAATTCATGGCGGGTAGTGGGTGGCTGGATCTTTGGAGAGTGCGCCATCCAGAGACAAGGGAGTATACCTGCCATTCCTCCACTAAACGCACTCTATCTCGCATAGACTACATTTTTGGGTCGGCATGGGTGGATGATATTAAGCATGGAGGTAGGGGGATTTTGGATCATAGCCCAGTTATTCTTAAGCTGAAACATGGGCCATCGACTAATAGGATAGCATGGAAGCTGAACCCTTTTTGGCTGAAGTTGATAGCATCCCCTGATAGAACGATCGATCAGTTACGGTGCTTCGTCTCGTCCCAACCTGAACCCCGAAATACTAATGTATTTTGGGATGCTTTTAAAGCCCATTTACGGGGGTGTTTATCCTCTACGATCTCTTACATTAAACGGGTGACATTGGAGGAGGATGGCGAGATGGTGCAACGTCTGAAAGATTCGGAGGCAGCCTATATATCTGATCAAACTAACAGTAATAGGGTGGAATGGCTGACTGCTCAGAGGTTATATGCTCAATATACTGACACCAAGATGAAACGTAAATTATTTTTTGCCCGGCAGTCTTATTTTGAGATGGGGAATCAGGCAAGCAAATTTTTGGCTTACCTAGTACGGCAACATAATGCGACCAATACAATTCTACAGATTCGTGATCCGGGTGGTACTTTGGTTTCCTCAACTGAGGAGATACTGAAATGCTTCTCTGACTATTATGGTTCATTATACAATTCTATGATTGATATGGTTGGTCCGGAGTGTCTAAATTATTTGTCAGATATAGAGTTTCTTGTGCTGAGTCTTTCCCAACAGGCCTTTATGGATGCTGAGTTTACTCTGGAGGAGGTAGAGGACGCCATAAAAGACATGGCCTCCGGGAAGGCCCCTGGGCCGGATGGATTTCCTGTGGAGTTATATAGGAAATACCAGGATATACTGGCGACCCTTTTGTTGTCAGTGTTTCGTGGGATTTGGGAGGGGGGATGCATGCCGGAGTCCTTTTATGAGGCCAATATAATAATTCTCAAAAAAGAAAGGAAAGACCCTTTAGATTGTGGATCTTATAGGCCTATATCACTAGTAAATGTGGATTATAAAATTTTTACAAAAATTTTGGCCAAAAGAGTGAATTCAGTCATATTAGATCTTGTACACTCTGATCAAACGGGTTTTATGCCTGGCAAGAGCACCTCCATAAATATCAGACGAGTCTAGTCAGTGGTCCAATATAGCTCTCTGGTACCAGATAATGAATGGGCACTGGCATCGCTGGATGCGGCCAAGGCTTTTGACTCTCTTGAATGGCCTTTTCTCCGTGCATGTTTGCAAAGGTATGGATTTGGTGATAGATTCCAAAAATGGGTCAATGTTTTATACCTGAAGCCCAAGGCCCGGGTCATCATAAATAACTCCATATCTGAATCATTTTCACTGCATAGGGGAACTCGTCAGGGGTGTCCCCTTTCTCCGGCCCTTTTTGCTCTTGCTATTGAAGCGCTGGCAATACGTATAAGATCTTCCCCAAACGTTGCTGGTATAGAAATAGCGGATCGGATAGATACCATAGGCCTATATGCTGACGATATGGTGATACTTATGGACAAAGCGGAGGAGACTCTGAAAGGAGTCATCACTACTATAAATAAGTTCAGTAAATACTCTGGCCTATACATAAATTGGGAGAAATCTGCTTTGATGCCTCTTTCCCACGCTCCAATGCCACGACTTGAGACTCTCTCCTCACTGCCCATTGTAACCAGTTTTAAATATTTGGGTGTTCATATCTCTCAGGGTAGTAAACTTGACTTGCAACTCAATATACAACCATTACTGGAGACAGTCAAGGGTAAATTTGCGATCTGGGGTAAACTTCCACTGTCTGTAGCCGGACGTATTAATTTAATTAAAATTATATTACTCCCCAAGCTTAGCTACTTTCTTCAACATAGTGCGGTGGTGGTACCCAAATCCTTTTTTGCTAATCTGAATTCCCAAACCACATCCTTTATTTGGGGGAAAGCCAGGCCTAAACTTAAACTAACCTGTCACGTCGCAGCCAGACTCAGGGCCTGCTGTTCCGGCGTCGGCCACTAGGAGGCGCCGGACTGACACGTCACTGCCAGACTCAGGGCCTGCAGTTCCGGTCTCGGCCACTTGGGGGAGCCGGACCGTCACGTTGCCGTTGGACTCAGGGACGGCTGTTCTGCCTCAGCCACTGGGAGGCGCCGTGGTTCGCTCCAGGGTGAGGGTGGTGGCAGAGAGGGGGCTCCTGTGCAGGCATCTGGTGGGCGCAGGCTCCGCCCCTCTGTCAGTCATGTAGGGCTTACTGCATGTCCATCTGGCATGGTCCGGGGGCGGTCCTGGTTACATCATCGGGCCGGGAACCTGTGCGGGAGGACCTGATCCCTCAAATACCTGGGGACTGGTCTTGCAAGCCGCCGGATATATTCTTGGTTCCCCTGCGTGTTACTGTGTGAATTGCTATAGTGTATACTCTGACCTCAGCCTGGATTCTTGACCATTCTATTGCCTGCCGTTTTTGTACCTCCGCCTCTCTTCCGACTTTTTGACGCTGACCTTTGCTTGGATTCCTGACTCTCCTTCTGCCTGCTGATTTTGTACCTCGCTGCCCTCCTGGTTTTACTGACCCTGGCCTGGACTTTTGACTCTCCTTCTGTCTGCTGATTTCGTGCCTCTGCGGCGCCCTGGTCTCAGACTCCTGCATCCTGACCTTGATTACGGGTTTTAGTTTTGACCCCTTGGTGGCCGTCCTGCTCTGGTCCACTGCTAATCTAGACAGCTACCTCCTGGGCCTTGCTACAATTCCAGATCCCTGTATAGGGGTTAAGGGTCTCGGGGTTACTCGGGGTGCTGTCCCCACTGCAGCCCAGATTCGCAGACGGCCGTCACATTATATCCGGCCCAAAAAAGAACTGCTTTTTGTGTATATTTCCATCATATATAAAAGCAGTCTCCTGATTTTTTTTTTCCCTGAGCTGATTACCTGGCCTACACCTGCTCCAGTGCACAGCCTGAAGGAATACTCCCATCTTCCTATACCATCATGCTGCAGCCTGGAGGCTTCAAGGGAAATGCTGAGCGTCAGAAATCCACATTCCTGGGACGTCTGCCTCTGGGCAGCTCTGGTCGTGCTGTCCCAGAGGCTCAGGTATTGCCCGCAAATGCGGCTAAACTTTTGTTACCCGTCTCTCTCTTATTTTCTAAGAAATCTTTGTGTGTGAAGGCCTATGTGGATTGTGGTTCCGCAGGCAACTTCATAGATTTTTTGCTTGCAAGGAAACTTGGTGTACCTTTACTAAGACTTAATGCCCCTATTCAAACCACGGCGATTAATGGTACATCCATTATCCAGGGTGGAGTGGAATTTGTTACTACAGAAATTGCTATGTCAGTGGGGGCATTACACACAGAACATATGTCATTTTTTGTTATTTCCAATTTATCACATGCAGTTGTTTTAGGTATGCCATGGTTGCGCCAGCATAATCCTATTATTGACTGGCACCAAGGGGATATCGTGCGCTGGAGTCCACAGTGTCAGAATCACTGTATGTCGCTGTCAGTGAACCAAATTAAAATTAAAACACCCTTTATACCATACGCATTCAGGGACTATGAGGACGTCTTTTCCATAGTGGAGTCTGAGAAATTACCACCTCATAGAGAGTATGACTGTCCTATAGACTTGGTCCCAAGTGCTCGTCTCCCTAAGGGGAGAATATTTAACCTCTCTGGTCCTGAGCGTGTAGCCATGAAGGACTACATAGCGGACAGCTTGCAAAAAGGTTTTATTAGACCCTCCACTTCACCTGTAGGGGCTGGGTTTTTCTTTGTAGAAAAAAAAGATGGTGGACTCAGACCATGTATTGATTATCGTGAGCTGAACGCGATTACTGTAAAAAATCAGTATCCGCTTCCACTCATCCCTGATCTGTTTAATCAGCTACTGGGAGCCCGTTGGTTTACTAAGCTTGATCTCCGGGGAGCTTACAATCTGGTTCGCATAAGAAATGGGGATGAGTGGAAAACAGCCTTTAACACACCTCTTGGTCATTTTGAGTATCTTGTGATGCCGTTTGGGTTGAGTAACGCGCCCGCTGTGTTCCAACACTTTGTGAATGATATATTCAGGGATATTTGTGGGGTGTATGTAGTGGTTTATTTGGATGACATCCTGATTTACTCCACTGATGTTCTTACACACGCTCAACATGTCCGTTCTGTGCTCCAGAGACTTAGAGAACATTCTCTATACGCCAAGTTGGAGAAATGTGTTTTTATGGCTGAGGAGGTACAATTTTTGGGGTACATGATTTCTGCTAAGGGGTTTCGCATGGATCCTGCCAAGATCCGACCCATTAGAGAATGGGTACAACCTAAAACTCTAAAAGCGCTGCAGCGATTCTTGGGATTTACTAATTACTACCGTAAATTCATCAAAGGCTTCTCTGAGATCGCCAAACCGCTCACGGATCTGACCTGGAAGGGGGCTGACATGGTTAATTGGAAGCCAGAGGCACTTCAGGCATTTTCTGTTTTAAAGGAGTGTTTTTCTGCCAACCCAATATTAATTCAGCCTGATCTAGATCGCCCCTTTGTGGTAGAGGTTGATGCCTCTGAGGTTGGGGTAGGTGCAGTGCTTTCCCAAGGCACTGCCTCTCTCACTCAACTCTGTCCATGTGCCTTCTTTTCCCGAAAATTCTCCCCTACTGAGAAAAATTATGATATAGGGAATCGGGAATTGTTGGCCATAAAGTGGGCCTTCGAAGAATGGCGCCACTTTCTCGAAGGTGCTAAACACAAGGTTACCGTGATCACAGATCACAAGAACCTGACCTACTTGGAGTCAGCTAAAAGACTGAATCCTAGGCAGGCCAGGTGGGCCTTATTCTTCTCAAGGTTTAACTTTGTGATCATGTTTCGTCCAGGGACGAAAAATGTAAGGGCTAATGCCCTCTCTCGAAGTTTCTGCCCCTCACAGGCTGAGGACTCGGAACCAGTCCCAATACTGGCCAATGGGATCGTCGTGTCGGCCGTGTCTCTGGACCTTCTGGAGGAGATCCGTAGATCCTCAGAACCAGTCCCGGACACGACGCCCCCCAGAAATTGTTCGTTCCGGCCCTGTTGCGTCTACAAGTTATGAAAGAGTCGCATGACTCTGTCCTGGCAGGCCATCCTGGTGTTAATAATACCGCCAGACTAGTGACCAGGAACTTTTGGTGGCCGACGGTGGTTAAGGACTGCAAGGATTACGTACTGGCTTGCGAAACTTGTGCTCGTGCTAAGTCCCCCCATAATCGGCCTGCCGGCTGGCTCCAGTCCTTGCCTGCCCCAGAGAGTCCATGGACCCACATCTCCATGGACTTCATTACTGACCTGCCACCCTCAGAAGGGAAGACATGTATCTGGGTGGTGGTAGACAGGTTCAGTAAGCAGTGCCATTTTGTTCCCGTCTGGACTACCTAAAGCAGAAACGCTGAGTAAATAGTTCGTCATTCATGTAATACGACTGCATGGCGCCCCGGTGAATATCGTGTCCGACCGAGGAACCCAGTTCGTTTCTAAATTCTGGAGGGCGTTCTGCAAACGGATTGGCGTTGAATTATCCTTCTCCTCCGCTTACCACCCTGAGACCAATGGTCAAACTGAGCGCACTAACCAGGGCCTAGAGCAGTATCTCCGCTGTTATGTCTCGGAACATCAATCTGATTGGGTGGAACATCTCCCGTTAGCCAAATTCGCCCTAAATAACCAATACCAAGAATCCATCAAAACCACCCCGTTCTTCTGTAATCTTGGTTTACACCCACGTTTTGGTTCATTTTCGGCTAACATGTCGGACCTCCCGGGGGTAGAGAAATCCATACATCACTTAAGGACCATCTGGTCAGAGGTGAACTAAAACTTGAAAGGCTCCCAAGTCAGACAGGCTTCGGCGGCAAATAAATGGCGGTCCAAGGGGCCGCACCTGGGAGTTGGGGACAAAGTTTGGCTGTCTACCAAGAACATTAAACTTAAGGTACCGTCTGCCAAACTGGGCCCCAGATTTATTGGTCCCTATGAGATTTTGGAGGTAATTAACCCGGTAGCCTTTCGCTTAAAGCTCCCTCAGTCCTTCAAAATACCCGTTTTCCACAAATCCCTCCTCAAAACGTACCGCTCCCCAATTCAACCTGTCCAGTCCCCTCCTCCTCCAGTTTTGGTCAATGGTGCCTTGGAGTACGAAGTCCAAGGTATCCTTGATTCCCGTTTAGTGAGAGGGTCCGTGCAATACTTAGTGCATTGGAAGGGCTACGGCCCAGAGGAGAGGTCCTGGGTCCCCGCTGGTGACATCCATGCCAAGGGGTTAATTAGAAGATTTCACCTCCTTCACCCTGACAAACCAGGTTTTGAGGGTCCGGAGGCCCCTCTTAGAAGGGGGGGTACTGTCACGTCGCAGCCAGACTCAGGGCCTGCTGTTCCGGCGTCGGCCACTAGGAGGCGCCGGACTGACACGTCACTGCCAGACTCAGGGCCTGCAGTTCCGGTCTCGGCCACTCGGGGGCGCCGGACCGTCACGTCGCCGTTGGACTCAGGGACGGCTGTTCCTGCCTCAGCCACTGGGAGGCGCCATGGTTCGCTCCAGGGTGAGGGTGGTGGCAGAGAGGGGGATCCTGCGCAGGCATCTGGTGGGCGCAGGCTCCGCCCCTCTGTCAGTCATGGCTTACTGCATGTCCATCTGGCCTGGTCCGGGGGCGGTCCTGGTTACATCATCGGGCCGGGAACCTGTGAGGGAGGACCTGATCCCTCAAATACCTGGGGACTGGTCTTGCAAGCCGCCGGATATATTCTTGGTTCCTCTGCATGTTACTGTGTGAATTGCTATAGTGTATACTCTGACCTCAGCCTGGATTCTTGACCATTCTATTGCCTGCCGTTTTTGTACCTCCGCCTCTCTTCCGACTTTTTGACGCTGACCTTTGCTTGGATTCCTGACTCTCCTTCTGCCTGCTGATTCTGTACCTCGCTGCCCTCCTGGTTTTACTGACCCTGGCCTGGACTTTTGACTCTCCTTCTGTCTGCTGATTTCGTGCCTCTGCTGCGCCCTGGTCTCAGACTCCTGCATCCTGACCTTGATTACGGGTTTTAGTTTTGACCCCTTGGTGGCCGTCCTGCTCTGGTCCACTGTTAATCTAGACAGCTACCTCCTGGGCCTTGCTACAATTCCAGATCCCTGTATAGCGGTTAAGGGTCTCGGGGTTACTCGGGGTGCTGTCCCCACTGCAGCCCAGATTCGCAGACGGCCGTCACATTACCACTCTGCAGAGGCCCAAGAAGGGAGGGGGGGCAGCGTTACCTGATTTATTTTTATATTATCTAGCTGGACAGGCCAGGGCCATAAATACATGGATGCCTGGAGGTCGTCTTCCAAATTCTGAGAGTCACTTACTTCATGCTGCATGGATTAGTTGCCCACTGGGTTTTTTGGAAATGAGGAAAATAAATGTCTCGAGACTGTTACCTTTGCTTCGTCTGGCACGATCGATATGGAGACAGATTAGGGGGGTGTTTGGATTTGGGGATATTATAGCTGAAATGCCCTTATGGAATAATGACTATCTCCCAGCACTACTTGAACATCCATCCGCCGAGTTCTGGGTTCAGTATGTCTCTACGATAGGGGACCTATATGATCATGGAACACTGGAATCCTTTGAGCAATTACAAGATAATCGCAATGTCCCAAGATCCCAGTTTTTCCGTTATTTACAACTAAGGTCAGCCTTTCAATCACACATGAGGTGTATAGGTACAGATAATGCCATTTCGTCTCTGCCCTTGATAGGGATCCTCAAGTCACAGGGCCCTCAGGGTCTCATCTCCTCTCTATATACATATATGTTATCAGCGGGGACGGAGTGTGCCTTAGATTCCATTAAGAAGAAATGGGAGAGGCTCATCCCAGATACACAGGGTGAAGAATAGGAAGAAATCCTGGAGTCACCAATCTGGGTATCTC
Source organism: Dendrobates tinctorius (assembly GCF_039654945.1). Classification (NCBI taxonomy): domain Eukaryota; kingdom Metazoa; phylum Chordata; class Amphibia; order Anura; family Dendrobatidae; genus Dendrobates; species Dendrobates tinctorius. The sequence continues at coordinate 43,516,092 of NW_027361797.1, forward strand.
CGTATGCCAATAACAGGATGATACAATTGTATATTATTAATCAATCATACTTGACTTCAATCCGACTCTTTAAGATGGGCCGATACCCGTCATCGGAATGTCTGAGATGTCACTCAATAGATGCAGACGTTATTCATATGATCTGGTGCTGTCCTGTTGTTGCGCAATATTGGAGGGAGGTGACATCACTATTGACATCTTTGGTGCAGATTTCTGTCCCCCTTGAACCACTGATCTGTCTATTTGGAGTATGGGATGAGGAGACGTGGGGTCATTATGTTGGGATTTTTCTATGGGAGACATTATTTATGGCACAGAAAATACTAGCATTACGGTGGATGGGGAATTCACCTCCTTCTCTTGGGTCCTGGATCACTTTGGTAAATTCGATTATCCCATATGAACGTACACTGTATCAAAATAGAGGGTGCCCGGGTAAATTCAAAAAGATCTGGGAGAGGTGGAACTCCTCTCACCTCACTTTGCAGAGTGGAGATGTTGCACAGTAAATAGCTCACTGTGTGGAAGTAGGCTGCGGAATAGTTTGTTTTTGTAGATGTAGATAAGGTTTAGCAGCTGGGCAGGTTTCACTATTGGTATAATAACACAACACCATTGTGATTCAATTGATATTATGTTTTGCTTTATTTATATACAACTGATACACATATTATGCTTCACATTTTCATGTTATCTGAGCATACATATATATATATTTTGCATCAAGCTTAACATCTTATGCCAATTGTGTGTATTATATAACTGCTTATGGTTAAATAAACAAATTTAAAAAAAAAAAAAAATTTCTGTAATAATTCTCTCGTTGGGTGCTGTCATAGGTGCTAGGAAAACACAGGTATTACTTACCGGTAATGTGGACAAATCTGAACTCATCATTTTTCCTCCATCTCACAGATCTTCCTTACCCGACCTAGCTATAACAATAAATGACATCACGCTTTCCCCAGTATCGGAAGTCCGCTGCCTCGGAGTAACCTTTGACTCTGCCCTGTACTTCAAACCGCACATCCAAGCTCTTTCTACCTCCTGTCGCCTCCAGATAAAAAATATTTCCAGAATCGGTCCTTTCCTCAACCCTCAATCTACTAAAATGCTTGTGCATGCCCTCATTATCTCCCGCCTCGACTACTGCAACACCCTTTTCTGTGGTCTCCCTGCTAACACCCTCGCACCTCTCCAGTCCATCCTTAACTCTGCTGCCCGACTAATTCATCTCTCTCCTCGCTACTCCCCTCTGCAAATTTCTTCACTGGCTCCCATTCCCTCAGCGTATCCAGTTCAAATTACTAATACTGACCTACAAGGCCATCTATACCCTGTCTCCCCCATACGTCTCTGAACTAATCTCCTGATACCTTCCCTCACGTAATCTCCGGTCCTCCCAAGACCTCCTTCTCTCCTCCACACTTATTCGCTCCTCACCCAACCGCCTCCAAGACTTGTCCCGAACTGCCCCTATTCTCTGGAATTCTTTTCCCCAACAAGTCCGGCTATCAACCACATTTGGATCCTTCAGACGGAACCTGAAAACCCACCTCTTCAAGAAAGCCTACAGCCTGCAATAACCCCACTGCCTCCTCACCACTACCAGTGATATCACCTCAACCAACACCGAAACTGCTGCAACCAACCAACCTACTGTCTCCTTCCCCACCATCCTGTAGCATGTAAGCCCGAAAGGGCAGGGTTCTCTCTCCCCTCTATATCAGTCTGTCATTGTTAGTTTGTTCACTGTAAGTGATATCTGTAATTTGTATGTAACCCCTTCTCATGTACAGCACCACGGAATCAATGGTGCTATATAAATAAATGATAATAATGTGTTTTTTACGAAGCCCATGACAGCACACCTGTATATTCCCTCCCATTGCTAATCTTTTTTTCACCCTTTGGTTGGTGGGTCATTGTAGATAGGTGCACTTGAGTAAATTAATACTGGCTGAGGTTTAAGCCAAGTTGAAATAGTTAGCAGAATGTATATATGTATATGTGTATGCACTAACCGGAGATCCTCTCAAGCTCTGTCAACCACTGATGCAGAGAGAGGAGCAGCCCTTTTTATCTTAAAGGTTCCCTGTCCTTGTGGGGCGGATCCCCTCTCTCGTTGGGTGCTGTCATGGGCTTCGTAAAAACACATTACCGGTAAGTAAAAACCTGTGTATCTATATTTTTAGATAAGATTTTTTTCCTTGGTTGCCAGGAGGGTTCTGGTGGTGCAAATTCCCGGTTAATTTAAGATAATCAGACACCATACGGATTGTCCGTGTGCAGTCCGATTTTTTTTTCTCACACCCATTGACTTGCATTGACGAGTCTTGGCCATTTTATGGATCCGTATGCGCAGCATGCTGCGATTTTTGATCTGCACTGACTCGGTGTGAGCGAATCCAAATACTGATGTAAAATACTGACCAAATACTGAACGTGGCCTAGTATAGAGAAACTGATCACATCAGCTGGGTTCTCTAAAGATGCCACAGAGATCCATAAATTTAAAAGGCATTTCCCCATAGTGATATATAGTTAGATTATGACATTGCTTTCTGATTGGTGGGGATTTTGTACACCCTGAGAATGAAGAGGGCCACAGTATTGCGTGCCTTCCCTGTTTACCTTGCACAGCGGTGCTCCTGACCACCTGATGAGCACCTCCATCCATTGTGGATGACTGGCTGTACTGCAGCTCCTGGCTCCATGGGAGTCCAGAGCTCTGATGTGACATGGGCTATGATGAACTAATCCTGGGGCCTCTCCATTGTCAGGATCAGTGGGAGGCCCCAGAAGGTGATAACTATCCCAACTATGTTCCATTCTTTCAGATAGAATTAACCATTTAATGATTAACAATTATCAATCAAGACAATTCACCCAATAATATTTCCATTTGGTTCAATCATTTATTCTGCATCCGATCACAAAAAGGCAAACAAAACCCAAAACATTACAACAGTAAAAATTCCCGCTATGAAAACCTCCATATTATATTATTAGAAGACATTGCGGATAACACACTATGTACAGATGCAGCATTGTAACAAGAAATAACAATTTACGATGTGACTTCGTTGTCAGCGGCCTCAGCTTGTGATTTTAACAGAGGCGCCATCTTCCAAATAGAAGATGACATGTAGGGGTTCAGTGAAGGATGCAGTGACCGTGTGTAAGTGTGTGACGTGGTCCTTTAGCTCATAGAAGGACAGACGCCCGGCCTCATAGTCTAAGAACACTCCAAGTTTTGGACATTGTGGCTTTACACCAATGCTTAATAAGCGTGAGTTGCAACCTACATCACATGCTTCCTCAGACATAAGCACATACCAAGATTTAGCATCAAACGTAAAATCAGCGTTACATCCTTCCCTTTCTACACTGGGATAACACATTCCAACTACACATTTTCCCATCTTGTTCCACTCTACCTCCCAGTAATGTCTTCCTGAGGAGAGGCCACATCTGCTTAAAACATGGGAGCAATTCATAAATCTTACTGACGATTGTGGCCTGTCCTGTTCTTCTGAATCTGTTGCAGTTTTCAAATCTTCTGATATCTTTATACAGTTATAAGCAGTGTCCACATCCAGCAATACGTCTGGAACTTGGATCCTGAGCTCTGAGGTTACATAGGTGAAAATATCCCTCATGGATCGGTGTAAGGTCAATGAGATCAGAACCTCATCCAGCTCCTCAAGAGAACTCACATCTCCTCCATCTCCACAAGTGTCCTCATCATCTTCATATCCTGTAATATTACTATCTTGTAAGAATGGTATTGGGTCAGTGACACGACACATCTCCTCCACATCATTCAATTTGTTGCACAGCTCTTGCTCCTCTACTTCCAACTTCTGGATCAGATGACGTATCCTAAACACAGTCTTTTCCTCTTGCCTGAAGACCTCGCTCAGCGCTTTAGCTTCTGCAGTTTCCAGTTGTTTCCTAATGTCCATAAATAACTTGCTGATGTTCTCCTTCTTCTCAGAGGCTTTCTGATGGACAGTCCACATATGATCCCGCAGATTTTGGACTCTGGTCTGAAGTTTAGCTTTTTGTGGGTTAAGATCATTCAGATAGTTCTTCAGTTTCTCCTTTCTCTTCTCAAAAGCCTCATCTAGAAGTTCCATCTTGTGACCCCAATGTTCACCAACAAAACAGCAAGACATACACAGACAAGCCGCGTCCTGCGGGCAGTAAAACCCCAGGAGCTTCTTGTGGAGAGAACATCTCTTGTGGCCAATTGAGAGAGTGGGTTCTATTAATATGTGATCCATCGTCTTATTGTGGATTGTCCGGTGTTTGTCACACAGAGAGTTCCCACACTGCAGACATGTTGTTACCGCCGGAGTGGATGCATCGCAGTAAGCACAAAAGATTTCGGGGGGTTCCTCCATATCAGCCTGAGAAGATAAGAAATGCTCCACTATATGCGACAGCTTCCTGTTCTTCTCTAGGGTCGGTCGCGCCGGATATTTTGCTCTGCACTCCGGACAGGAATATGCTCCAGTTACCTCCTGTATATCCAGCACACTCACAACACAGAAGCGGCAAAAGTTGTGTCAACAGCTCAGGTAAACGGGATATGTAAAGAAGTTCAGGCAAATGGGGCAGATCAGCTCGTCCTTCAGCCCAGCAGACTCCATTGTAGTGTGAAAAAGTCACAAAGCGGAAGCTTAAAAGTTTCCTGAAAGCCGGGGAGTTAAGTCCTAAAGCTCTGTAGGGTCCAGGCAAGACTACTGCTCACCTAAAGCTCTGTAGGGTCCAGGCAAGACTACTGCTCACCTAAAGCTCTGTAGGGTCCAGGCAAGACTACTGCTCACCTAAAGCTCTGTAGGGTCCAGACAAGACTACTGCTCACCTAAAGCTCTGTAGGGTCCAGGCAAGACTACAGCTCACCTAAAGCTCTGTAGGGTCCAGGCAAGACTACAGCTCACATAAAGCTCTGTAGGGTCCAGGCAAGACTAAATCTAACTTAAAGCTCTGTGTGGTCCAGACTAGACTGCTCACCTACAGCCCTCTGCAGAGTCCTGACTACTCTACGTCTCACTTTAAGCTCCGCAGCGCCCAGACTAAATGACTTCTCGCAGCGCTATCGTGGTCTCAAGCCTCCAGCAAACACGTGCATTGCCGCTTCCGGTCAGGAACTTCCGCATTGTGCTTGCAAGGCCCCGCCTTTTCCGGTGACGTCATCACTCGCCGCCGCAGCTGTGGACGTCGCGTTTATCTGTGCGCGCGCAAGCCAGGATGAGCGCCGAGGTCCAGAAGGGGAAAAAGCGAGGAAAAGCGCAGTATGTGAGCAACGCCAAGCGGCACCGGGGCGGCCGGCAGCTGGAGGTGGGCATGCAGGGCATCCTCATCACCTGCAACATGAACGAGAGGAAGTGTGTGGGGGAAGCCTACAGCCTGCTCAACGAGTACGGAGACCTGCTGTACGGCGCCGAGAAGGTGGGTGCCGCATGCGCCCTGTGTGTGTGTGTGTGTGTGTGCGCGCGGAACTACAACTCCCAGAGTGCAATGACGGCGGCAGATAGTGTGGGCATGCTGGGAGTTGTAGTCCTGTACAGCTGCTGGTGCTCTGCTGCAGCCTTGGGACGTGTGCACACTGCGGGGATTTACTGACGGATCAGGGACCAGTGTGAACGAGGCGCTTATTATATAGTAACATTATTATTCTGCTCAATTTGTTATTTCATTTTTGCAACGAGGTCAAAAATCCACAGCTTGTTTTCCATTTCGTGTGACTTTAGTCCTAGGCCCCGGTTACTTGCACTGGGTGCGGATTTGTTGAGCATCGGTGATAACTTGTAATATATATCGGTGTGTAGATCAAACATAACATTAATATTCAGTATGTGTAATATTGGGGGGGCAGTAGGACCCCAGCGGATGGCTGTAACGGGCCTCTGCCACACCCCGTCATTGGAGCGATGGAGCTCGTGCCTCTGCTCTATTCACTCTCTGTGTGACTGCCGGAGACAGCTGTGTATGGTGCCATCTCCGTCACTCAGAGCCACGGTCTCGGAATCGGCAGGGGCTCCTGGCTGTCGGACCCCCATCAATCCGTTCTCCTGAGAATAGGTGATGACTTGCGATGTTGGGAATAGCCATTTAAAAATGTGATCTTCTAAGAAGATCATAAAAGTGCAGATGTCTAGCCAAGAAGAAGAGTGATCGATGACCATGATTGGAGAAAAGTGAAAGACAGTTGACAGCACATCAGAAAAATATCAGGATTCCGCCATCATACAACATTTCAACCAAAATGGTCTTAATCAAGTATACACCACAGTAAAAATGACAGCCTTATAGTGTGAATGCAAACATGCATCAATCACCACTAAAGTACTTCCCAGCATCAATTAATGCAAATAACATACAAAATTAAAATTGTTCACAGGATTCATATAGTAATAATATATATATATATATATATATATATATATATATATATATATATATATATCTATCTAATATATAAAGCTCAAAGTGTGTATGTACGGGACAGGCATCCGCACCGTCGCAGCTACAGCCACAAAATTTGGCACAGTCACACGTCTGGACCCCGAGAGCGTTCTAAGCTATGTTGTGAGGCGAAATTTTAACCCCGCGTGTTCCAATTCACCAAACAATTTTGCCCCTATCTACATACTGGGGAAAAAGTGTGCGCGTGAAACCCTGCCCCTCATTATGATGTCATAATGCCCCTATTTGCATACTGGGGAAACTGTGTGCGTGTCAAGCCCCGCCCCTCATTATGATGTCACAATGGTTGACTATGGAATGGAGGATGTGTGATGGGTATATGGGCACTGGACTATGGGATGGAGGATGTGTGATGGGTATATGGGCACTGGACTATGGGATGGAGGATGTGTGATGGGTATATGCGCACTGGACTATGGGATGGAGGATGTGTGATGGGTATATGGGCACTGGACTATGGGATGGAGGATGTGTGATGGGTATATGCGCACTGGACTATGGGATGGAGGATGTGTGATGGGTATATGGGCACTGGACTATGGGATGGAGGATGTGTGATGGGTATATGGGCACTGGACTATGGGATGGAGGATGTGTGATGGGTATATGGGCACTGGACTATGGGATGGAGGATGTGTGATGGGTATATGGGCACTGGACTATGGGATGGCGGATATGTGTGATGGGTATATGGGCACTGGACTATGGGATGGCGGATATGTATGATGGGTATATGGGCATGGGACTATGAGATGAAGGATGTGTGATGGGTATATGGGCACTGGCCTATGGGATGGAGGATGTGTGACGGGTATATGGGCACTGGCCTATGGGATGGAGGATGTGTGATGGGTATATGGGCAGTGGACTATGGGATGGAGGATGTGTGATGGGTATATGGGCACTGGACTATGGGATGGCGGATATGTGTGATGGGTATATGGGCACTGGACTATGGGATGACGGATATGTATGATGGGTATATGGGCATGGGACTATGAGATGAAGGATGTGTGATGGGTATATGGGCACTGGCCTATGGGATGGAGGATGTGTGACGGGTATATGGGCACGGGACTATGGGATGGACGATATGTATGACCAGTATATGGGCACGGGACTATGGGATGGAGGATGTGTGATGGGCACTGGACTATGGCATGGAGGATATGTATGATGGGTATATGGGCACTGGACTATGGGATGGAGGATATGTATGATGGGTATATGGGCACTGGACTATGGGATGGAAGATATGTATGATGGGTATATGGGCACGGGACTATGGGATGGAGAATATGTATGATGGGTATATGGGCATGGGCCTATGGGATCGTGGATATGTATGATGGGTTTATGGGCACGGAACTATGGGATGGAGGATGTGTGATGGGTATATGGGCATGGGACTATGGGATGGAGGATGTGTGATGGGTATATGGGCACTCGACTGTGGGATGGCGAATATGTACTGTATGATGGGTATATGGGCATGGGACTATGGGATGGAGGATGTGTGATGGGTATATGGGCACTCGACTATGTGATGAAGGATATGTATGATGGGTATATGGGCACGGGCCCATGGGATCGTGGATATGTATGATGGGTTTATGGGCACGGAACTATGGGATGGAGGATGTGTGATGGTTATATGGGCATGGGACTATGGGATGGAGGATGTGTGATGGGTATATGAGCACTCGACTATGGGATGGAGGATATGTATGATGGGTATATGGGCACGGGACTATGGGATGGCGGATATGTATATGGGCACAGGACTATGGGATGGAGGATGTGTGATGGGTACTTGACTATGGGATGGATGATATGTTTGTGGGTATATGGGCACGGGACTATGGGATCGCGGATATGTATATGGGCACGGGACAAAGGGATGGAGGATGTGTGATGGGTATATGGGCACTGGACTATGGGATGGAGGATATGTATGACGGGTATATGGGCACGGGACTATGGGATGGCGGATATGTATGATGGGTATATGGGCACGGGACTATGGGATGGAGGATATGTATGATGGGTATATGGGCATGGGTCTATGAGATGAAGGATGTGTGATGGGTATATGGGCACTCGACTATGGGATGGAGGATATGTATGACGGGTATATGGGCACGGGACTATGGGATGGAGGATGTGTGATGGGTATATGGGCACTGGACTATGGGATGGAGGATATGTATGACCGGTATATGGCCACGGGACTATGGGATGGAGGATGTGTGATGGGTATATGGGCACTGGACTATGGGATGGAGGATATGTATGATGGGTATATGGGCACGGGACTATGGGATGGAGGATATGTATGATGGGTATATGGGCACGGGACTATGGGATGGAGGATATGTATGATGGGTATATGGGCATGGGACTATGGGATGGAGGATAAGTATGATGGGTATATGGGCATGGGACTATGGGATGGAGGATAAGTATGATGGGTATATGGGCATGGGACTCTGGGATGGAGGATGTGTGATGGGTATATGGGCATGGGACTATGGGATGGAGGATGTGTGATGGGTATATGGGCACTGGACTTTGGGATGGAGGATATGTATGATGGGAATATGGGCATGGGCCTATGGGATCGTGGATATGTATGATGGGTTTATGGCCACGGAACTATGGGATGGAGGATGTGTGATGGGTATATGGGCATGGGACTATGGGATGGAGGATGTGTGATGGGTATATGGGCACTCGACTATGGGATGGCGAATATGTACTGTATGATGGGTATATGGGCATGGGACTATGGGATGGAGGATATGTATGATGGGTATATGGGCACAGGCCCATGGGATCGTGGATATGTATGATGGGTTTATGGGCACGGAACTATGGGATGGAGTATGTGTGATGGTTATATGGGCATGGGACTATGGGATGGAGGATGTGTGATGGGTATATGGGCACTCGACTATGGGATGGAGGATATGTATGACGGGTATATGGGCACTCGACTATGGGATGGAGGATATGTATATGGGCACGGGACTATGGGATGGAGGATGTGTGATGGGTATATGGGCACTGGACTATGGGATGGAGGATATGTATGACGGGTATATGGGCACGGGACTATGGGATGGCGGATATGTATGATTGGTATATGGGCACGGGACTATGGGATGGAGGATATGTATGATGGGTATATGGGCATGGGACTATGAGATGAAGGATGTGTGATGGGTATATGGGCACTCGACTATGGGATGGCGAATATGTATGATGGTATATAGGCATGGGACTATGGGATGGAGGATGTGTGATAGGCCCGTGCCCATATACCCATCACACATCCTCCATCCCATAGTCCCATGCCTATATACCATCATACATATTCGCCATCCCATAGTCGAGTGCCCATATACCCATCACACATCCTTCATCTCATAGTCCCGTGCCCATATACCCATCATACATATCCTCCATCCCATAGTCCCGTGCCCATATACCAATCATACATATCCGCCATCCCATAGTCCCGTGCCCATATACCCGTCATACATATCCTCCATCCCATAGTCCAGTGCCCATATACCCATCACACATCCTCTATCCCATAGTCCCGTGCCCATATACCCATGGGATGGAGGATGTGTGGGTATATGGGCACGGGACTATGGGATGGAGGATATGTATGATGGGTATATGGGCATAGGCCTATGGGATGGAGGATGTGTGGGTATATGGGCACGGGACTATGGGATGGAGGATATGTATGATGGGTATATGGCCACGGGCCTATGGGATGGAGGATGTGTGGGTATATGGGCACAGGACTATGGGATGGAGGATATGTATGATTGGTATATGGGCACAGGCCTATGGGATTGGAGATGTGTGGGTATATGGGCACGGGACTATGGGATGGAGGATATGTATGATGGGTATATGGCCACGGGCCTATGGGATGGTGGATATGTATGATGGGTATATGGGCACGGGACTATGGGATGGAGGATAATTAGAATTTGTTATAACTAACCACAGTTAGTTACTATGCCCGGGCAGCGCCGGGCTCTTCAGCTAGTATATACAGAATCTCAGAAAGTAAGAAAATAACCATTTTCAAAGAGACTACCCCCTACCATGCATAATGGTAGTCATAGAAACATATCGGGATCGGACATGGCACCAAGATTGTGCACAACTGGTCCTCACACTGCAGGAGTTTATCCTCAGGAGGAATTATTTCATTTTTGGGGATGATTACTTCCTGCAGTTACAGGGCACCGCCATGGGGTCCAATGTGGCCCCCACGTATGCTAGCATCTATATGGCGTTGCTTGAGGAACAGTACATGTACAACTTCAGCTTCTGGCACCATGTCCGTGTCTCGTGGCGCTACATTGATGATATTTTTTGTATTTGGGAAGGAGAAGTGGAGGACCTGCTCAGGTTCCAGGTTGAACTTAATAATGTGTTCCCTGAGCTTAAGTTTACATTCACTCATTCAATGGAATGAATAAAGTTTTTTCATCTGGATTGGATGCTGTTCCCCTTCTTTTTTACTGATTGGAGAAAAGTATAGATTGACCCGGGGGCTCGTCCTGAGTCCCAGCTGAAGGCTATGTGCACACGTAGTTGGAAGTGCTGCGGATTTTTCCACACGGATTTGTAAAAATCTGCAGGTCAAAAGACCTGTGGATTAGTCTGCGGTTTAGCCCTGCGGTTTCACACCTCACAATGGAGAAGGTGTGAAACCGCTGCGGATTGTAACCCACGGAAAAATCCGCAGCATGTGCACAGCGTTTTTGGTTTTACCATTGCAAACAATGGTACTGTACAATGCAGCAGAAACGCTGTGGATCCGCAGCAGAATCCGCAAAGTGTGCACATAGCCGAAATCTCCTTTTCCACTCTTCTTGCTGTGGTTCGGCACCAGTCGGAACAGGGATTGAAGGATCCCGGGTCTGGAAACAGAGGGGGTACTAGTATCTATTAGACATGGCATAGCCTGTTGTGAGAGACTCCCACCCCCCCCCCCTTTATAGAGACTGCATATAATGACTGTTCAAACTAAATCTTGGTACTTCACGTTGGCCAATCATTTATATTCACCTCCACCTGCTTGGTTTCTCACCATCTCCACCCATTCTTCTTTGATTGTCAGCTCTGTCTTCAAAGAGCCAGAAAAAGATGGAGAAGAAGCAGCTGGTAGGAAAGTGGTATGAAAATGTCACATCATCAGAATATGACATCCCTTTCTGCTCGTTTTGGGTATGAATACACGGACCATCATCAATCATGAGAATTAAGGAAGAGTCAGACAACAGTTTTTAACTTGGTCAAGGATTTCACTGCAATGCACGGACTGGCCGACGGTGCTCCGTCCCAACCCGAGCATGTGACAGCTTTATGTAGTCCTGGAGACTGTAAGCCCACCAGGGCAAGGCCCACTCCCCTCTGTATCAGGCCGTCATTGTTTGTTCCTTGACTGTAATTTATATTTGTATTTTGTATGTAACCCCTTCCCATGTACAGAACCATGGAATCAATGGCGCTCCAGAATAAATAATGATTTCTACTCAGCTGTCACGCTCGATTAGGGAAAGCTGCCGGCCAGTCCGAGCATTACGTTGCGATAACCGCCCAAGAATCTTCCCTCCCTAGTCGGAGAGATCGAACTTCTCCATGCAGTGATTGACAGGTCTCCATGTACACACGTGAACAATCAACTGGAGTTGGGTGGGGAGAAGCCATCGGGGGGGGGGGGGTCAAGCTATCTTTTCGCTGAAATACTGCAGGGTTTCTCAGCAAATCATGCAGTCGGGCTGTGATTCAGGCTGCCTGTAGACAGCATTAATCTAATGACAGGTTCTGTTTAAAGGTTTGCAAGCCCTCTACAGTGTTTCCCTGCACAGTAGTTCTCTTAATTAGCCGTTTTCCTTTCAAGTGTCTTCACGTTATGATCAGTGTGGAGCTGACCCCTCAATCACTGCACGACCCTCCATCTCTGCAGGGAATAGCAGCTGACCCCATTCACTTGGAAAATGCAGCGCTGCAGCTTCCTGTACGTATGGAGTAGGTTTTCAGTTTGGATTTCTTGGCACAAGTCTGCTGCTCAGGATCATGGCCCGGGCCCGCGTTGGTGTTGATTATGGGCCGGGCCCGCGTTGGTGTTGATTATGGCCCGGGCCCGCGTTGGTGTTGATTATGGCCCGAGCCCGCGTTGGTGTTGATTATGGGCCGGGCCCGCGTTGGTGTTGATTATGGGCCGGGCCCGCGTTGGTGTTGATTATGGCCCGCGTTGGTGTTGATGATGGCTCTAACTTTTTCTTTCTTTCTTTCTCTATTGACAGCTCTGTGATAAAGAAGACGGACTCTCGGGCAGCGAAGATGACGACGACGTTGAAGCTACTTTGAAGAAAGAAGTTGACCAGATTCGTACATCAACTGAAAAGAATTTACGCAGATTTCAGTCAGTAGAAAGTGGCGCTAATAATGTTGTTTTCATTAGGACCCTCAATGTAGGTAAGACCACAGCCTTCCCACTCTGCATGACATGTAAAATTTGTGACTCAGCAGCGATCTCTCGATCTCTCTAGCGAGATCGCTGTGTGTGACGGGGGCTTTAGAGTCTATCAGTAACATGGAAAACAGAAGGGAAAGTTACTCCGGGGCTTTTTCTGGTCCAGTAACTTATTAGACCAGAAAAAGCCCGGGAGTAACTTTCCCTTCCCTTCCCCTCTACATGAATCCTGGTTATCTAAAGAATGGATTCTGATGACTCGCGCTCCACAACAATTGGGTGAGATTGTTCTATGTTATTTGTTTATTTAAATTAGCATATTTCTCACCCATTGCATGGTCTATTGTATTGATTCCCTCTACTTGGGTTTCGTCTATTTGCATTTAGATTGATCTGTTTGCTGTTTTGAGTGGCTTTTTATCCCTGGACAGCCTCAGGATCAAGTTTGCATTGTATCCAGTCTGATTGACATACAGAGAACTGGGATCATTTGTATTTTTCCTTTTGGACATAGAGATTTGTATCACTCTCTTTGTGGTTGATCATATATTTTGGCAACCAGTGTTCTTAACATACACTCCCTTTTGTTTGGGTAGCTTTTAACATGTCTTAGTAAAAGTTATGTTTTCTTACTGTCTCTTTGCTGATACCCCGTCTTTCTGTATGAGCCTCGCAGTAAGAACACTGGTAGAAGACTGGCGATATTCCTTTAATACCCTACTATTTGGAACATACTACCGTATATACACGTGTATAAGCCGACCCCCAACACCCAAATTTTGCCACAAAAAACTGGGAAAACTTATTGACTGGTGTATAAGCCTAGGGTGGAAAATGCAGCAGCTACTGGTAAATTTCAAAAATAAAAATAGATACCAATAAAAGTAAAATTAATTGAGACATCAGTAGGTTAAATGTTTTCGAATATCCATATTGAATCAGGAGCCCCATATAATGCTCCATACAGTTCTTGATGGCCCCATAATTTGCTCCATACAAAATACGCCCCATATAATGCTGCACAAAGGTAATGATGGCCCCATAAGATGCTCCATAGAATATATTGCTCCATAAAGGTTATTCCCCCATATGCTGCTCCATAGACTATATGCCCCCATATGCTGTCCCCATAAAGTGCTCCATATATTTTACCCCCATATGCCGCTTCTGCAAAAAAAAAAATGCCATACTCGCCTCTCCTCGCTGGGGGCCAGGTGTCGCCCCAGCACCTGAGATATTCACCTGTCCTGGGTCGATCGCTGCTCATCGCTGTCTGCTGCGTCCTGTGTCAGTGACTGTTCAGCCAGCAGAGGGCGCAGCGTGCACTAACCACGTCATTGCGCCCTCTGCTGGCTAAACGTCACTGATACAGGACGCAGCAGACAGCGGTGAGCACCATGGGAACAGGGACAGCTCTCCACCCTTCTGTCAAGATCACACCTCACCACTTGTGCCCTCGACCCACTCCCGTCTCACCTCATCCCTAACTTGGCCACAGTCTTCATCCCATCTGTAACACACCTCTTGAACCTTACACTTACAAATGGTGTCTTTCCCTCATCCTGCAAACATGCCTCAATCAAACCCATCCTCAAAAAGCCCTCCCTTAATCCATCCTCTGTGTCTAATTATTGCCCGATATCTCTTCTCCCTTACGCCTCAAAACTACTGGAACAGCATGTATATCTTGAACTGTCCTCCCACCTCTCCTCCTGTTCCCTCTTTGACCGGTTACAATCTGGCTTCCGACCGAATCACTCAACTGAAACTGCCTTAACTAAAGTCACTATCGACTTATTAACCGCCAAGAGCAAGCGACACTACTCTGTCCTCCTTATCCTGGACCTGTCCTCTGCCTTCGACACCATGGACCATTCCCTCCTGCTACAGATTCTCTCATCTCTTGGCATCACAGACTTGGCCCTATCCTGGATCTCATCATACCTAACAGACCAAACATTTAATGTCTCCCTCTCACACACCCACCTCCTCACCTCGCCCCCTGTCTGTCGGTGTCCCTCAAGGCTCTGTCCTAGGACCCCTACTACTCTCCATCTACACCTTTGGCTTGGGACAGCTCATAGAATCCTACGGTTTGCAGTATCACCTCTATGCCAATGACACGCAGATCTACCTATCTGGACCCAACCTCGCCTCCTTACTGACTGAAATCCCACAATGTCTGTTTGCTATCTCAGCCTTCTTCTCTGCTCGCTTTCTCAAACTGAACATGGACAAAACAGAATTCATCATCTTTCCCCTATCTCACTCCACCCCTCCACCAGACTTATCCATCAATGTCAATGGCTGCTTTCTTTCCACAGTCCCGCACGCTCGGTGCCTTGGGGTGATCCTCGACTCTGCGCTCTCTTTCAAACCACATATCAAAGCCCTCGCCTCCTCCTGCCGCCTCAATTCAAATTTATTTCCCGGATCCGCTCATTCCTCAACCACGAAACCACAAAAACACTAGTGCATGCTCTTATCTCCCGCCTCGACTACTGCAACCTCCTACTCTCTGGCCTCCCCTCTAGCACTCTGACTCCAGTCCAGTCCATCCTACACTCTGCTGCCCAACTAATCCACCTGTCTCCCCGCTATTCCTCAGCCTCCCCCTGTGCGAGGCCCTTCACTGGCTTCCTATTGCCCAGAGGCTCCAATTCAAAACCCTAACCATGACATACAAAGCCATCCACAACCTGTCTCCATACATCTGTGACATGGTCTCTAGGTACCTACCCGCACGCAAGCTTCGATCATCTCAAGATCTCCTTCTCTACTTCTCCCCCCCCCCCCCCTTATCTCTTCTTCCCACAACCGCATACAAGACTTCTCCAGTGCTTCCCCCATACTCTGGAACTCTCTGCCGCAACACGTCAGACTCTCACCATCAACGGAAACCTTCAAGAAGAACCTGTTCTGACAAGACTACAGCCTGCAATGATCCTCGGTCTACTGAACCACCGCACGATCTGCTCTACCCTCTCCTACTGTATCCTCTCCCATCCCTGTAGACTGTGAGCCCTCGCGGGCAGGGTCCCCTCTCCTTGTGTACTTGTGTGTCCCTTGTCTTACACGTTTATTATACTTGTCTATATTTCCCCTTTTCACATGTAAAGCGCCATGGAATAAATGGCACTATATAAATGCATAATAATATCGAATATACTCACCCCCTCCTAGCGCGGTGTCTGCAGCCCGGCTTCTCCTATGGGTCTCCCTTCCTTCAGCGGTCACGTGGTACCGCTCATTAAACTCATAAATATGCACATATTCATGAGTTTAATGAGCGGTACCATGTGACCACTGAAGGAAGGGAGACCGTAGGTGAAGCGGGGGGGGGGGGGGTCGGTATGGTCTCTGACACCTCCGCCGACCCCCAGGTATATGACTCGTGTATAAGCCGAGACGAGAGGGGGACTTTCAGCCCAATTTTTTGGGCTGACAATCTCGGCTTATATTCGAGTATATACGGTAAGTGTATTTTAATTGGAGCTTGGCACTGATTAGATAGGGGTACTCCCATCATTTTATCATTCATTTGGTAGACCCCCCCCCCCCCTGGTGAACGGTTGACTTTGCAGGGGAGGACACAGACACCCAGATTTTCCCAGCATAGATTTTCCCACATTCGGGAATAAAAAGGGAATCCAGCAACTCACTGCCACATCCACAGGTGATGTCCATGAGCCACTTGCCAGGTCTTGGTTTCCCTGGGCACGTTTTATTAATTGGCATCCAATAACGCCACCATCTGTGCACAGGTTGTGTCAGGTATTGCAAGCTCTGCTCCATTGCAATGAATATTATGACACAACTTGTGGACAGGTATGGCACGGTTTCTGGAAGAACGTAACCATGTTTTTCTAACACGTTCAAACTCTTGGCGCATAATGATGTCCTTGTACATCAGTGCTGGGGTCACCATGTGTGGAGGGGTCTCGGGAGCAGAGCTTTCTCCACATGTGGTAGATGCCGACTGTGTTGTATAGCTGGCACCTGCATCTAACAGCTGCGGCCGGAGCTGAGCTCTAATTGCTGCTGTTAACCATTTAGATGCTGCTATCAATCTCCAGTGGCAAATAAAGTAAGCGTTTGCTGGTGCACATATACACTGGCTCCCATTGGCCCCTCGTGATGCACCGAGGGGCTACCATGGCAGCTGGAGGTCTGTTGCGGCCTCATAGGAGACTGTGATTTACTGTCGTATATCGTATAAAAAATTGATGATCGCTGTTCCCTAAAGGGGAATAAAAAAAACTAAAATAAAATCATTACTTTATCCCTCCAATAAGAATAGAGATTAATAAAACACATTTGGTATCGCCATGTTCATAAAAGTCTAGTCTGTCAAAATGTGAAATTAACCAGTTTATGAACTGGTCACTTCCTTTCCTCCTTGACGAGGTATATTTTTGGGTTTCATCGTACATGTGCTTTAAATGGTTCTATCATTTTTTTTTTTTTTTTCTCAATTGGCTATTCAGATGGGTTTTTTTTTTTTTTTTGGCGACACAGGGCTTAACTTTTGTGTAATTCTTATATTTTTTCTGCTGTTATCGGAGGAAACTAAAAAAATAAGATTTTTTTTTTCTTCTACAACCTCAAATGACTGCTTATTACTACTTATATATATAAATTGGACATTTTATTGATGAGGTGGGACTAGAAACTGATATAGACTGGCAATTTTTATTAATGCTTTTTTTTTTTCCCATTTATTGTATCAAACATGCCCCCTCCCATAAAGTGTTAAATGTCATTCAGCGTGCATTTGAATATATCAATATGTTAGGTTTTTTTTTTTTTGCAGATTCTTTCTGTAACTGGGGCTGGTATTATTAGCCCCAGTTACAGGGAAATATCAGTTTCCAGGCTGCATAGTGGAGCTCTTTGGGTTTCCGATTCTCTCCCTACACCTAGTAATCACATGTTCTCTGGGTTCGTAGGAGGAAGCGCTGTTGGTACTTCCTAATCTGTATATACAAGGGCTAATTCAGTGCAGTGTGTACAGAGATCGAGTTAAATAAACCATGTTTTTCTCCTCTCTGGGACGTCTGGCTGTGTCTGACAGCTGCTTCCCACAGCAACATGATCTCATGCAAGATGGTTAGACTGCAATGACGTGTCAGTGCCGGGATGAGTGCACACTGCCCGGACATGCAACGTCTATGGGCCGCCCAGATCTAGTTATTCAACCCATATTGTAAATGCTGTAAAGAGGAAGAAAAAAATAAAAATGGCAAGATTCTGTTTATTCAGTCACAACACTTCCCTTCTACTTTTAATATTTGTGAATTCTGTTTTCAGAGCCGGAGAAGTTAGTTCACCACATTTTAAAGGATCTGAACTCTACGAAGAAGAAGAAGACACGTGTGATCCTTCGTATGTTACCCGTCACCGGTACTTGTAAAGCTTTCCCCGAGGATCTCAAGAAATACGCAGAGACTTTCTTCCATCCTTGGTTTAAAGCTCCCAACAAAGCAACTTTTCAGATTGTGTACAAGGCAAGAAATAATAATCACATGAACAGAGAGGAGGTCATAAAGGACCTGGCAGGTGAGAAAGCATGGTGGCATCCGTGTGTAGTAGCATGCCATCCTGACGTGTCATGTGTGCTGTATTATAGCGGTGCAAAGCTTGCTTCACAAGCAAAAATTAATAACGAGCATGT
This sequence comes from Dendrobates tinctorius, assembly GCF_039654945.1. Lineage (NCBI taxonomy): Eukaryota > Metazoa > Chordata > Amphibia > Anura > Dendrobatidae > Dendrobates > Dendrobates tinctorius. The sequence continues at coordinate 43,534,775 of NW_027361797.1, forward strand.
CCGACACTTGAGAGCATGAACAAAAATATGTAGGCTGCTTAAATTTCCCCTTTAGCAGGGAACATGAGAAGGGACACTGAGTTGTTGTGGACAGGGACAAGTTGGCATTCAATCAATCAGGTAAGTGGCACACCCAGAAAATTAGTTAGCTGAAGATGGGTGCTAGTTCCTCTGAGCTCCTGTAGACCAATAGTCGAAAGAGTGAAGGAACTGCACACCTAAAGCCACATGGACATGCTCCAGATGGGATTTATTCACAGTACTCGATATCCAATGGTTACACCACGGTAAGCGCAGCATTAGTTAACGTTTCGGGTGAAAAACCCTTCATCAGACGTATAGGCTCACTGCATATGGGTTAAGGTGATCCAGGGTGCCGGGCGGGGTTCCTCCAAACAGGGACCATATCGAGGCCTTGATATAACCGGATAATGGTTGTGCCCATTTGAGGTAAGCCCAACCTTACACCCTGGGTTCTCTCAACCTATAGGCCATGAACATAGCCTTTATTTCTGATGAAGGGGTTTTCACCCAAAACGTTACGTAATTGGATATGCAATGCTGTCAATAAATTCAAATTTAAGAATCTTCACATGAGTTTTATGTGGTAAGTTCTTTCACTCTGTCTACAAGTTGGCATTGTATAAAACCATATCATTATTTAGCTGACACTGTGAATGCCATTAAAAAATTCAAATGAACACTAAGGAAGAAGATTCTTTATTTAACCCCTTCACCCCCAAGGGTGGTTTGCACGTTCATGACCGGGCCAATTTTTACAATTCTGACCACTGTACCTTTATGAGGTCATAACTCTGGAACGCTTCTATGGATCCCGGTGATTCTGACATTGTTTTCTCGTGACATATTGTACTTCATGTTAGTGGTAAAATTTCATTCAAATAACTTGCGTTTATTTGTGAAAAAAATGGAAATTTGGCAAAAATTTTGAAAATTTCGCAATTTTCCAACTTTGAATTTTTATGCCCTTAAATCACAGAGATACGGCACACAAAAAACTTGATAACTAACATTTACCACATGTTTACTTTACATCAGCACAATTTTGGAACCCAAATTTTTTTTGTTAGGAAGTTATAAGGGTTAAAAGTTGACCAGCGATTTCTCATTTTTACAACACCATTTTATTTTTAGGACCACATCACATTTGAAGCCACTTTGAGGGGTCTATATGATAGAAAATACCCAAAAGTGACACCATTCTAAAAACTGCACCCCTTAAGGTGCTCAAAACCACATTCAAGAAGTTTATTAACCCTTTAGGTGCGTCACAGGAATTTTTTTGAATATTTAAAAAAAATGAACATCTAACTTTTTTTCACAAAAAAAATACTTCAGGTTCAATTTTTTTATTTTACCAAGGGTAACAGGAGAAATTGGACTGCAAAAGTTATTGTGCAATTTGTCCTGAGTACGCTGATACCTGATTTGTGGGGGGGAACGACTGTTTCGGCGCATGGCAGAGCTCAGAATGGAAGGAGCGCCGTTTGACTTTTTCAATGCAAAATTGGCTGGAATTCAGATCGGACGCCATGTCACGTTTGGAGAGTCCCTGATGTACCAAAACAGTGGAAACCCCCTACAAGTGACCCCATTTTGGAAACTAGACCCCCCAAGGAACTTATCTAGATATGTGGTGAGAACTTTGAACCCACAAGGGCTTTACAGAAGTTTATAACATAAAGCCGTACAATTAAAAAATCATATTTTTTTCCACAAAAATGATCTTTTCACCCTCAATTCTTATTTTTCCAAGGGTAACAGCACCCTAAAAGTTATTGTGCAATTTGTCCTGAGTACGCTGATACCCCACATGTGGGGGTAAACCACTATTTGGGCGCATGGCAGAGCTCGGAAGGGAAGCAGCGCCATTTGACGTTTTTGGCTGGAATTGAGATCGGACACCATGTCGAGATTGGAAAACCCCTGATGTACCTAAACAGTGGAAACCCCCCACAAATGACACCATTTTGGAAACTAGACCCCCCAAGGAACTTATCTAGATGTGTGGTGAGCACTTTGAACCCCCCAGTGCTTCACAGAAGTTTATAACGTCCGGGCGTGAAAATAAAAAATTCGTATTTTTTCCACAAACATGATCTTTTAGTCACCATTTTTTTTATTTTCCCAAGGGTAACAGAAGAAATTGGACCCCAAAAGTTGTTGTCCAATTTGTCCTGAGTATGCTGATACCCCATATGTGGGAGAAAACTACTGTATGGGCACACGTCGGGGTTCGGAAGGGAAGTAGTGACGTTTTGGAATGCAGACATTGATGGAATGGTCTGCGGGTGTCATGTTGCCTTTGGAGAGCCCCTAATGTACCTAAACAGTGGAAACTCCCCACAAATGACCCCATTTTGAAAACTAGACCCCCTAAGGAACTTATCTAGATGTGAGGTGAGCACTTTGAACCCCCAAGGGCTTCACAGAAGTTTATAATGCCAGGGCATGAAAATAAAAAAATCGTATTTTTTCCACAAACATGATCAATTATTCCCCAATTTTTTTATTTTCCCAAGGGTAACAGGAGAAATTGAACCCCAAAAGTTGTTGTCCAATTTGTCTTGAGTAAGCTGACACCCCATATGTGGGAGAAAACTACTGTATGGACACACGTCAGGGCTCGGAAGGGAAGTAGTGACGTTTTGGAATGCAGACTTTGATGGAATGGTCTGCGGGTGTCATGTGCGTTTGGAGAGCCCCTGATGTACCTAAACTATTGAAACTCCCAACAAGTGACCCCATTTTGGACACTAGACCCCCCCATGGAACTTATCTAGATGTGTGGTGAGCACTTTGAACCCCCAAGTGCTTCACAGAAGTTTATAACGCTCGGACGTGAAAATAAAAACATCATTTTTTCCCACAAAAATGATATTTTTGCCCCCAATTTTTTATTTTCCGAATGGTAACAGGAGAAATTGGACCCCAAAAGTTGTTTTGCAATTTGTCCTGAGTAGGCTGATACCCTACATGTGGGGGTAAAACACTGTTTGGGCGCATGGCAGAGCTTGGAAGGGAAGGAGCACCATAGGACTTTTTCAATTCAGAATTGGCTGGAATTGAGATCAGACGCAATGTTGCATTTGGAGAGCCCCTGATGTGCCCAAACAGTGGAAACCCCCAATTCTAACTCCAACCCGAACTCCAACACACCCCTAACCCTAATCTCAGCCCTAACCCTAGCCCTAGCCCTAATGGAAAAATGGAAATAAATACATTTTTTTAATTTTATTATTTTTCCCTAACTAAGGGGGTGATAACGGGGGGGTTTGATTTACTATTTATGGCGGGTTTTATTTTTGGCAGCTGTCGCACGCTAAAAGACGCATTTTATTGTAAAAATAGTTTTTGCATCACCACATATTGAGAGCTATAATTTTTCCGTATTTTGACCCACCGAGTCATGTGAGGTCTTATTTCTTGCGGGACGAGTTGACGTTTTTATTGGTACCATTTTCGGGCACGTGACATTTTTTGATCGCTTTTTATTCCGATTTTTGGGACGCAGAATGAACAAAAACCAGCGTTTCATGAATTTCTTTTGGGGGAGTGCGTTTACACCGTTCCGCGTGCGGTAAAATTGATAAAGCGGTTTTATTCTTCGGGTCAGTACGGTTACAGCGATACCTCATTTAGGTCGTTTTTTTATGTTTTGGCGCTTTTATGTAATGAAAACTATTTTATATAAAAAAATAATAATTTTTGCATCGCTTTATTCTGCGAGCTATAACTTTTTTTTATTTTTTCGCTGATGATGCTGTGTGGCGGCTCGTTTTTTGCGGGACAAGATGACGTTTTCAGCGGTACCATGGATATTTATATGCGTCTTTTTGATCGCGCGTTATTACACTTTTTGTTTGGCGGTATGATAATAAATCATTATTTTTTGCTTCGTTTTTTATTTTTAATTTTTTAGGGGTTCGCTAAAGGGGTTAACTAATGGGACAGTTTTATAGGGCGGGTCGTTACGGACGCGGCGATACCTAATATGTGTACTTTTATTGTTTTGTTTTTTTTTTATTTTCAAAAAATGAATTTATTGGGGAATTTTTTTTTTTATTTTTTTTTTTACTAATTTATTTGGCTTTTTTTTTTTTTTTTTTTTTTTTTTTTTAAATTATTTTTACACTTTTTTTTTAATTTTTTTTTTTTTACTTTATTACATAGTCCCAGGTGGGACATCACTGTCCTGTGACAGATCGCTTATCTGTCACATCACAGATCACTGTGACAGATCAGCAATCTGTCACAGGCAGTGCACAAGGCTTCCTCATGCCTGCGCTTTGCAGGCACTGAGGAAGCCAGCTTCCTCCAGGCCCCCGAAGGCCCCCGTCGCCATCTTGGATCCGGGGGCCTGGAGGAAAGGAGTCCCCCGCAGCAGCGCTGCACATTGCGCTGCCGTGGGGGGCTCAGGGAAGCACGGAGGGAGCCCCCTCCCTGCCGATGCTTCCCTTTAACTCCCGGTACACCGCGATCATGTTTGATCGCGGTGTGCAAGGGGTTAACGTGTCGGGGGCGGTCCGTGACCACCCCTGACACACAGTGCCGGGTGTCAGCTGTGATAATCAGCTGACACCCAGCCGTGATCAGCGGCGCTCACCACGTGGGCGCCGCTGATCGCGCTAGACGTACTATCCCGTCCATGGGCATAGGGGCCCAGGTCCCATGGACGGGATAGTACGTCTGATGTCAGGAAGGGGTTAATTTCCCAGGGAAGCATTGCATGGCCCCAACCTGACACTCTCCGAAAAGAGATTTTTTTGGCACTTTGACCCCTTACAACAAAAAAAAAATTTCTAAAGTTGCTATTTTCTCTTCATACAAACTGAAAAAAAGGTGACAAAGTAAAATGTTCCTGTTTAAGGGTGAGTGCACACTTTCCGGATTGTGCTGCGGATTTGCAGGTAAATCCCCTGCGTTTTGACACCTGTACAATGGAACAGGTGGCAAAACGCAGCGGAATCCGAAGAAAGAATTGACATGCTGCGGATTTAAAACCGTGGAAAAATCCGCAGCGCCTGCACTGCGTTTTTAATTTTGCATTGCCCAAAATGGTACTGTACAACGCAGCAGAATCCACAAAGTGTGCACACAGCCTAATTAAAAAAATTTTCTGGATTGACTGACACAGTTTTATGTTTTAGGACTAGTTGGGAACATGAATCCAGAGAATAAGGTGGACCTGACCAACCCTGAGTTCACCATTGTAGTGGAGATTATCAGAAACGTCTGCTGCCTGAGTGTGGTGAAGGACTACACCCTGTTCAGGAAGTATAACCTACAGGAGGTGATAAAGAGCACCAAAGAGGAGAAGCCACAGGAACCAGCCGGGGATGCTGGAAAAGAGAAAACACAAGAGCAAAGCAAAGAGGACCCTGCAGTGGTCGGAGACACCTAAAAACCACGTACATGTAGGGCCCAGGAGTCAGCAAAAATCCCAAGATTTTGTGGATTTTAAGACCAACCTGTAATTTGTCAAGCACAAAAAACAGTTTATTGGTTTAGTAACATAAACCCCTTTAGCTGCTGTTTCCCCCCCCCCCCTTTGTACATTTTTGCCCCCCCTCCCCCCTCCCTTAGAGCAGCGCTTGAAATTAGTGATTTTCTGATTTTAGTAAGATCATGGTGCACATGGATGATTTGGTCTTTGTGTTGCTTTCCAGTTATGTTTACTATGGCATTAAAACTGGGTTCCTGTGGGAAAATAAAGTTTTATTTTTTAATTTTGGGTAAGTTTTTATTTAACAATGTGAGTGATGGAACCCAGAAACCTTTTACGGCACCAGAAGATGTGGTCTGCAGAGCTCAGACACCTTGGCATGTGTTTCGTATCCTTGCTTCTTCAGGAGTGGAGAAAAGAATAGAGGTTGTCCACTACTTTAGCTTCCTTATGGATAGGTCATCAATGTCTGATCGGTCGGGGTCCGAAACCCAGCACCACCGCTGATCAGCTGTCCTAGGTATCGGTCGGAAATGCTCACTTGCAGAGCTGGCTGTCTTCTGAGCATGGCTGCAGCTTGGGACTGCACACCTGCCTCCTATTGATTTGAATAGGAGGCGGATGTGTAGTACACTGCTGCGGCCACTATCACAAGACAGCCACGCTCCACAAATGAGTATTTCCGGCCGGTCGCTGGCACCGAGAACATCTGATTGGGTTACTGGATGTTGGACCCCAACCGATCACACATTGATGACCTATCCCACATTGATGACCTATCCTATGAAAGACTGGGTGTGAGCTCCCTTCCTTTTTTTTTTTTTTTTTTTTTTTCAATCAGAAATGTTGAATAGTTCTTCTGATTAGCTATGTCACATACCCCATGCACAGGGCATTGCAGTAGCTTAGGTGTCCATGGTGATAACCACTAGCAACTGTATGAGTGGTTGTAACCTTCGATGCTCGAGCTACTGCAATGCCCTGCACATGGGGTAAGTGACATATCAGATCAGTAAAGATATACTACATTTCTGATTTGAGGTATTTGCTAATATTATTATTACACCTACTATATATTGGGATGGGATATTGGAGATGGGAATACCTCTTTAAAGCTACTTGACAAAATTAAAAAAAAAAAGCAATCTTATCTAAAAATACATAAAGATATTAAATTCACAATGTATGGACAATAGATAGATATCCTGCAGATATATAATTTCATAACCCCCCTATATACACTGCTCAAAAAATAAAGGCAACACTTACACAACACAATATAACTCCAAGTAAATCAAACTTCTGTGAAATGAAACTGTCCACTTAGGAAGCAACACTGATTGACAATCAATTTCACATGCTGTTGTGCAAATGGAATAGACAACAGATGGAAATTATTGTCAATTATCAAGACACCCTCAATAAAGGAGTGGTTCTGCAGGTGGGGACCACAGACCACATCTCAGTACCAATGCTTTCTGGCTGATGTTTTGGTCACTTTTGAATGTTGGTTGTGCTTTCACACTCGTGGTAGCATGAGACGGACTCTACAACCCACCCAAGTGGCTCAGGTAGTGCAGCTCATCCGGGATGGCACATCAATGTGAGCTGTGGCAAGAAGGTTTTGCTGTGTCTGTCAGCGTAGTGTCCAGAGGCTTGAGGCGCTACCAGGAGATAGGCCAGTACACCAGGTCCTTCATGGTATGGTTAAGCACATTGGAGGACCAGCTAAAGGAAGATCCGTATGCGGAGGCTGCGGAAACTGCACTGCCAATGATTAAGGGAGCAGCGGCTTTTTTGGCAGATGCATCGGCCGATTCAGCTAGGCTGGCTGCAAGATCTCTAGCATTGTCAAACGTGGGCCGCAGAGCGGTCTGGTTAAAGAGCTGTCCTGGAGATGCTCAGGCCAGAGGTAATTTATGTTCCATTCCATGTGAGGGACAGTTTTTGTTTGGGCCAGCCCTAGACGATTTATTAGAGAAAACGGACGATAAGAAGAAAGGATTCCCTAAACCACCCCACTCTTTTTTTTTAATCGGTCCTTTCGGAGGAGAGATTTTTTTTTTAAAAAAAGGGGATTTATGGATCAGAAAAAGAAGTAGGATAGTTGCAGAGGATCCAAAGGGTTCCTGTTTGGTGCCTCCTCCCGAATAGATTGGAAATCCTCCAAATGACTCAATCTCCCAGGTGGGGGAAGCAGGGCTGTGGAGTCGGAGTTAGTTTTGGTTGGAGTCTGAGTCGGTAGAAATGTTCCGACTCCAGCTTTAAAAAAAAAAAGTATTAATATTTCATAATTGAACGTTCATATGAATTTTATAAATGTTACTCAAATATATATGTTCTATAATCAAACTATGAACAACAGTGATAAGCAGTTCTGCTGGAGATAGAGACATTTCTTACTTGTTGTGTGTCACTGTTCTCCACTGCCCTTATCTAATCTTATACTTGGTTAACCTCATGCTGCCCCAACCCCCCTACTTACAATGTATGAAACTGAAAGTGAAAATGTGTTGCAAATTCTTAGTAAAGCTCCTCCTCTAGACTAGATCATACTAGGTGTGCGTCTTCCAAGCATCTCACAGCTGCCTGCTACTCAGAAGAGGAAGACTGTAAGAAGTATTATCCTTTCAACAAACTTTGCATCAGTTAACTGTGAGTACATGAGGAATAATAACAGTATTACTGACCACTATATCAGTTGTACGACCTGGCAATAATTTTGTACAATTGTTTTTAGGAAAAACAATTGTCATTTGGATTGTGAATGCAGAATTAAAAACCTGAGACTGTCAAAGAAGCATCACATTAAATCAGCTGTATTTGAACATTTCACCATCACTCAAGATAGAAAACATTATGTCTGTCAGTGTATGACAAATGAACCAGACAAAAACAAATGCTGTGAAGCCAAGATGAGTGCATATTCAGGCAAAGATAAAAATGCTCCTACCAGAGCTTCTAATCTAAAGAGACATTTACAGCGCTTTCATCCAGAAGTACTGAAAGCAGTGGATGAGAAAGACTGCATCCAAACCAATGAACCAGTGCCCAGCTCTTCCAGCCAAACAAAGGAGCAGAGAACTTTGCAGCCATCAGTTGCAAGATATTTTGTCAGTGACAAAGTTACTGTGACAATGACAGTAGATACATTTAAAAAAACAGATCATTGAGCTTGTTGTAAAGGATAGTGTGCCTATTTCATTATTTTCATGACCAGCTTTTATGTGTCTGAATGGGGAAATGGCCCGCAAGCTTGGTGTTTCTCTGGAGAGAGAGAGTATTAGAAAATTAGTAATCGAAGAAGCTTTTAAACAAAAGGAAAAACTAAAAAAAACTCTCAAGGGACGCTTTCTGTTTCTTAAAATGGATGCCTGCACACGTCACAGAGTGAACTATTTTGCCATCAATGTCCGATTTGTTTGTGACAAAAATGAAATAGTTACCAAGTCATTGGCAGTAAAAGACACCAAAGCTCATCACACCAGTGAGTTTCTCCAGGTCTTGGTGGAAAAGGTTCTGCAAGACTATGAACTTAAAAAAGAGCAAGTTCTTTCTGTCGTAACTGAAAATGCTTCAAATATGATAAGTACTATTAAGCTAATGAATGAGAGTAATGATGGTGACCAGCAGCTAGAAGAACATTCTGGGTCCACAGACACAGAAATGTTTGAAATAGAGGAACACAGTATTGTAACTGAGGAGCAAACTGAAGTTGCTTCAGATGAACAGCAACATGATAGTTTAGATGATCTTGTTGAAACTGTGTCAATATGTTCTTTCATTCATCACATGCGCTGTGTTGTGCATACGCTACAGCTGGCTATGAGACAGTCTGCAAGAAGGACATGCTGCTGCACTGATTGGCAAGGTGAGAAAATTGGCTACTGTTGCCAGAACCCCTAAAGTTGACTCAATTTTGAAGAGACGTGCTGGAAAAGGGGCAATTATTGATCAAGCCACACGATGGGGCAGTACTTACTTAATGATTCAGCGCTTGGTTGAACTGAAAACCTTTCTTGTAGACATGGCTAACCCTCAACTGACGCTAAATGAAAGTCAGTGGAATCAGGTGACTGAGCTGGAAAAATTGCTAGAGCACCCATTTACAGTGACTAAAAAATTACAAGCAGAGGACTTAACTCCAGGTATTTTCTTAAAGGAGTGGAAGAACCTGATGTTTCGCCTGTCCCAAAGAGGAGGGTTAATTGCAAGTGGCATTGCTACATCAATGAAACGGAGAGAGGAGCTACTATTACAAAATAACATTCTTTTGGCAGCTGTTTATGTAGACCCAATGCATCGGATTCTTCTAGATGATCAACAGCTAAGTAAAGGAAAAGAAGCTCTGTTTGAAATAGCAGTAAGGATGAAAGGGTTGCAGAACAGTCAGGAGGAGCAAGAAGAATTTGGTCGTCCTGCCACATCTTCACCCTCATCATCAACTGATGAAGAATTTAATTTCGAAAAATATTTGGATCACAAGGACCGTGCAAAGCGTTCCCGCATAGAAGAGTCATCCCCATCAAGGAACACAGCCAGTACATTTCAGCAGAATTTTTCATGTGCACTAAAAGAAATTGAGAAATTTGACCGTTCATCAAAAATAACAGTGCAACAAGCGATTCCTCTGTATCCTGACATTGTCAGAGATGTTGCCCGAGTGGTTACTGCTTTGCCACCAACACAAGTTAGTGTAGAGAGGTTGTTCTCTGCTCTCAAAATAATTAGATCAGATTTGAGGGCATCCATGAAGGAGGATCTGAAAGAGGCAATACTTTTTATGAGGACAAATTTATAGATTTCTTCTTATTAACTGCATAAAAGTGTTTATTGCATATTTACTTACAGTTTAGAAAAGTTTATAAAAGTTATTTGCTATATTCTAATAAATGTAGTTTTTGCTCTAAGTGGTCTGATTACTATATGATGGTGAGAAACTGAATAAGCACGATGTTTAATATTTTACAACAGTAAATTTGTTGTTATGAATTGGCCATTTATGAAGGAGTCGGAGCCTGATAAAATCCAGGAGTCGGAGTCGCAACTGTGGCTTACCGACTCCACAGCCCTGGGGGGAAGGCTCTCCCGCTTCCTTCCAGCCTGGTAAAGAATATCTTCAAGCCCCTGGATTCTCAATCTAGTTGGGGCAGGGCTGAAACTAGATTTCAGAAGGCACCTCCTGGACAAGTTTATCATCACGACTCCACGAGTATCCAACACGGAGCAGAGAGCCCTAGAAATGGAGGTTCTAGGCCTCCTATAGAAGAAGGTCCTTCAGTATGTACCAGCAGAAGATCCAGAGAAAGGCTTCTATTCTCCGCTGTTTCTTATAAAAAAAAGCCGGATGGCTCTTAACAGGACCATCTTCAACCTGAAAGGCCTGAACAGGTACTTAGAGATCCCAAAATTCAAGATGGAGTCAGTGAGGTCGGCCATTCAGTTGATTTTCCCCGGCTGCTATATGGCCGTCCTGGACTTGAAGGATGCGTATTATCACGTGCCCATTCATTCACACTACAGAAAATTCCTCAGGGTAGCGGTGCCGATAGACGGCAAAATCAAACATCTTCAATACAAGGCGCTTCCATTCGGGCTGGCAATAGCCCCTTGAGTGTTTACAAAGTTGGTAGCGGAAGTTACGGCTCACCTGAGAGAAAATGACAGACTAGTGATTCCATACTTGAACGATTTTTAATGGTCGGTCCTTTACTCACTGCCAACGTCAAGTAGAAGACATAATGGCCACCTTAAGAGAGTTAGGATTGTGTTTAAACCTAGAAAAATCAAGGTTACTACCACAGACAACTCAGATCTTACTCTGTCGCCTCATTGGGGAACACAGAACCATGGGATGTTATGCTGCTGTCCACTAGGAGGCGACACTATGCATAATCTGAAAAAGATTAAATATGGCTCCTCCTCTGCAGTATACACCCCTAGACGGCGTCGGCCTTCTCCAGTTTTTGCTTAGTGTCGCAAGGAGGCACACCTGAAGATTTTTTTTTTACTCTTTTTTTCTTTGACGGATTACAGATGAAGAAAAGTGGGTCTCCAGCGAGACTCCCGGCATGGCTCCTTCCTTGGCCCCCTATTATGGGGTTCCCAGTTGAAGTGGAGATGGCTATTCCCCATGTCGCTCCTTCCCCAGTCCCTCGAGACCCCCCTCCTTCCCCAACCCCTTTGGGGTCTGGGTTGAGGTCGAGGCAAAGGTGAAGGCCCCTGATGGTGACAGATCCACCCTCCTTAATCCCCCTCTGAGGGCATTAAGTTGAGACACCTCAGGTAGGGTCTATATATGGCAGCATTCTGCAGCTAAACAGCCGGGGACCCCAGCCCTGCTGCGGGTTCCTGTTCAGGCCGGGGGAGAGTGCAGGCAGACATGGCACATACACAGACAGGGCTCCCTGCGCCCGTCTCTGCGGCAGCACCGGCTGCATAGCGCCTTAGGGGGACCCCTCATACGGACATCGCTATTGCTACTGGCCCCACCGCTATTCTGCCTCCCAATCCAGGGGGGGGGGGTCGGGTGCAGATCCGACCCCCTCCCGGACATCCGCGCCGCCCTGGAGCCCTCCTCAGCATCAGGACTCTAATTTAGACCGCGGCTTCGGCCTAGCTGAAGCCGCCGCCTTCTCCCCGCCCCCGGCCGACGATTTTGACACTTCATAGTGTCATAGAAGAGGCGGATCGAGGCAGAAAGGGCGCGTTTTTACATAGCCCTGCGCGCCCTTTTAAGCTCTCCGCCCCCCTTCTCCTCAGCGTCCCGGTGGTCATCTTTGCACGCAAGTCATCTCTGTCAGGACACCCACAGCAATGTCGGCAGTCTCCGGGGGGCACAGGACTGTGATTTGTCGGCGCTGGACCTAGGGGCACACTGGTGGGGTAAGATCACAGCTGGGTTCTCTTTACTCAGCTGTGAATCCACATTACCTATAAAGCGCTCCTATAGGTTTCCTGTGTAGTCACCCCTGTAAGGTCCCTGAGAGCCAGCCCCTGTGCACTATGCCGGGCTCAAGAAAGAGAACCAGGCAGGACTGTTTTTATGCATTCTGCACAGCCTGCAAAACCACCCTCCCCAGTGGCAGCACGCACCCGCATTGCTGGGATTGCATCCAAAACACTGGGTCTGAAACCCAGGAAGCCCCTACCAATGCTTCTGTGTCTGCTACCACGCCGGAATGGGCTACTCAGATGTCGCAGTCTATGACACAGTCCATAGCTAACCTAACCTCCACACTGCTGCAGGCTCTGCAGGGTCATGTCTCGGCTATGAACGTTACCCAGCAAAAGGATAGCTTGTCTCGGGAACATGCCGTTTCCGACACAGACGAAAGCGGACCCACAGGTCGCGATCATCTGTGTCACCCCATAGCACACGGTCATCCCCCTCCAGGGGGAGACACCGTGATTCCAGGTCTCCTACACCGTCCCCTAGCAGAGACAGACAACGCAGATCCCCACGGCGATCCCCAACCACAGTAGACCTCCACCCCAGCTCGCCCACCAGGGAACGCCTTAGTGACACGCAGGATTCGGAAGGCATCTGTGACTCCGACTCAGACAATGAAACGGAGAGGTCTGCGGTACCTTGCCCCCTAGCAATACAGCGCTAGTTGAGGACATAGTCTCTTCCATCCATCGGGTGCTGGAAATCTCTGATCCAACCCTTGAAGTCCCAGAACACAAGATTTCCTTTGAAAGTGTCCTGAAACCACCTAAGGTCTTTCCTAATCACCAGGAGTTTCAGACGATACTTACTAAGCAGTTTTCCCAGCCTGAGAAGAAATTTACCAATCGCAAATATTTGGAAGCGAGGTACCCCTTCCCACAGAAGGACACCAAGTGGTGGACAGATCCACCCGAAGTGGACCCCCCAGTCTCTAGGCTAGCAGCACAGACCCTACTCTCACTACCAGATAGCTCAACCCTCAGGGACGCAGCAGACCGGCAGGTAGAACACATGGCTCGTTCAGTTTTTGAATCGGCAGGGGCCTCCTTGGCTCCCGTGTTCGCTTCAGTCTGGGCGGCCAAAGCCATTCTGGTCTGGGCCAAAACATTGCAAGACGATCTTCAAGCTTCAAATCCCGGGCTTTCGGACCAAGTGGTTCAAATAGCAGTGGTAGCAGATTACATGCTTCATGCAGCCCTGGACTCTGCAAGAGGGGTAGCGGGGATAGCATCAAACGCTATCACTATCCGGCGTATCCTCTGGCTGCGGGAATGGAAGGCGGATGCAGCCTCAAAGAAGTCCCTCACGCATCTCCCGTACCTTAGAGGACGGCTTTTTCGTGAAACGTTGGACACAATGATATCCAACGCCACTGGGGGTAAGAGTACCTCTCTCCCTCAGCTGAAACCTAAGCGCACGCTTAAACGGCGTAACCAAACACGGTTCCGATCCTTTCGGAATTCCTCGGGCTGGTCCGTCTGGCGCCCAGCACAAAATCGGAACCGCTCTCCACGCAGGGACAACCCACGGGCGGCGCAGAGGCCGGACAGGACCTGGCAGTCGAAAGCAGGCCATGCGAAACACAAGGGAGGAAAACCTCAGAACTTCGCCTCATCATGACTCACGAACTCCGGAAGATACCCCACCAGTAGGCGGACGACTTCTACTCTTTCAGCAAGTCTGGCTGCCTATTACAGAAGACAGGTGGGTCAGGGAAATAGTGTCTTCCGGATACAAGATAGAGTTCACTTCCAGTCCACCGAACCGGTTCTTCCCCTCTGTTTCACCAAAACCGCCAGACAAGGCTCGTGCCTTCCACCAAGCGGTCGCCTCTCTCCTTCAAGCAGGAGTCTTTGTATCGGTTCCCGCGACCGAATGCTTCCGAGGGTTCTACTCCAATCTATTCGTAGTCCCCAAGAAAGGAGGCAGCGTCCGGCCCATACTAGACTTAAACAACTCAACAAAGATGTACAGGTCTGTCATTTTCGCATGGAGTCCCTTCGGTCCATCATTGCGTCCATGGAGCAGGGACAATATCTCGCCTCCATAGACATACAAGACGCATACCTGCATATACCAATTGCTCCCGCCCATCAAAGATTTCTCAGGTTCGCGATCAACCAGGACCACTACTTGTTCGTGGCTCTCCCATTCAGACTCGCCACGGCTCCCAGAACGTTTACCAAGATCATGGCAGCCACCATGGACGTTCTACACTCCAGAGGCATTGTAGTCCTTCCATACCTGGACGACCTTCTCATCAAGGCTTCCACCTTCAAGGAATGCGAGGTCAGCGTCTCAATCACAGTCAACACTCTGAGTCGCCTGGGCTGGTTAGTCAACTTACAAATGTCATCGACTACCCCGAGTCAGTCCCTGATCTTCCTGGGGATGCTATTCGACACCTCCAGGGGTCTGGTGCTCCGTCTGGGAGTTTGCATACTCCTCCGCAATCCTCCCCGATCTCTCCGGTTTGCCATGAGAGTCCTCGGCAGGATGGCAGCGGCAAAGGAGGCGGTACCATTTGCCCAGTTTCACCTCAGACCTCTTCAACTAGCCATCCTCAAGTCTTGGGACAGGAATCCCTTCTCCCTCGACAGGCAGTTCCGACTGACATCGTCAACCAGAAGGTCCCTACACTGGTGGCTCAAGCCAACTTCGCTTGCAAGGGGCAAATCGTTTCTCTCTCCTGGAAATTCGGGCCATCTCCCTGGCACTGAGAGCCTTTCATCACTTGCTGGCAGCCTCTCATATCAGGATACAGTCGGACAATGCCACGGTGGTGGCATATGTGAATCACCAAGGCGGGACCTGCAATGCCCAGGCGATGAGAGAAGTGGCACATATACTCCACTGGGCGGAAGACACGAGGTCGGTACTCTCTGCGGTCCACATTCCGGGTGTGGACAACTGGGAAGCCGACTTCCTCAGCAGACAAGGAATGGACTCGGGGGAGTTGTCTCTCGATCCCGAAATTTTTCGCCAGATCTGCCATCGCTAGGGGACCCCGGACGTGAACCTAATGGCATCCCATCTCAATGCCAAGGTCTCCAATTTCATGGCCAGGACCCGCGACCCGCGGTCGCTCGGAGCGGATGCCCTGGTTCAGTACTGGACCCAGTTCCAACTTCTGAACATTTTTCCACCCCTCCCCCTGATCTCCAGGGTCATGAGGAAGATCAAACAAGAGGGAGTTCCAACCATCCTCATCGCGCTGGACTGGCCCAGACATACATGGTACGCCGACATCGTACAGCTTACAGCAGATGCCCCCTGGCGTCTCCCCGATCGTCACGACCTTCTGTCACAAGGTCCGTTCTACCATCAGAACTCAGGGGCTCTCAATTTGACGGTGTGGCCCTTAACCTGGGTTCTAACCCAGGCAGGGCTCGCATCGGATGTCATTACGACCATGATCAGGGCAAGGAAGCCAGCCTCCGCCAAGATTTATTACCGTACCTGGAGAGCTTTCTTTACCTGGTGGGAATCTCGCGGACAAGTCCCACTCCAGTATTCCCTCCCGAAGGTACTTGGTTTTCTTCAATCGGGCCTGGACGCCAGACTATCCCTAGGCTCGCTTAAAAGCCAAGTGTCAGCGCATTCAGTGCTTTTCCAAAGGCGAATTGCTTAGGCCTGTTTCACACTTCCGTTTTTGTGTCCGCCAAACGGATCCGTTTCCGATTTTTTGACGGAAACTGATGCAAACGGATCCGTTTTTTAAAAACGGATCCGTTTTTTTGATGGATCAGCGGTAACCGCTAATGGAAGTCTGAGACAAAAAAAACGGATCCTGAAAAAAAATGGCGGATCCGTTTTTTTACGGAAACCAACGGATTTTGACGGATTTGAAAAAACGGAAGTGTGAAACAGGCCTAACAAGCCGCAAGACCTTTCTCCAGGGAGTTTCCCGATTAGTTCCTCCCTATAGACGTCCACTGGAAACGTGGGACCTCAACCTGGTCCTGACAGCATTGCAGGCACCACCTTTCGAACCCCTTAAAGAAGTCCCACTACGCATTCTTTCGCAGAAGGTGGTTTTTCTGGTGGCAATCACCTCGCTGCGCAGGGTGTCTGAATTGTCAGCACTCTCCTGCAGACGGCCTTTCCTAGCCTTCCACCAGGACAAGGTGGTTCTCCGTACAGTACCATCCTTCCTTCCGAAGGTTGTGTCCAACTTCCACCTCAATGAGGAAATTTCACTGCCATCCCTTTGCCTGATTGCGGTTCATAGAGTGGAATAGGCTCTGCATACGCTTGACCTCGTAAGGGCATTGCGTATATACATGTCTAGGACTGCAGCATTCCGGAAGTCTGATTCCCTTTTCTTTCTTACGGAAGGCGTTCGCAAGGGTCTGCCGGCTTCCAAAGCTGCCCTTGCCAGGTGGATCAAGTCCACCATACAAGAGGCTTACCGACTGAACAATTCTGCTCTTCCGGCCGGTATCACGGCACACTCTACGTGGGCAGTAAGGGCCTCCTGGGCCATTCGGCATCAGGCTTCGGCACAACAAGTGTGTAAGGCGGCCACTTGGACTAGCCTACACACGTTTACAAAACACTACAGTGTTCATATCCAGTCCTCAGCGGATGCGAGCCTGGGTGGACAGGTTCTGCAGGCGGCAGTGCCTCAAGTTTAAGCTCCTGCTAGCACAATATTAGTCCATTGCTTCCCACCCAGGGACTGCTTTGGGACGTCCCATGGTTCTGTGTCCCCCAATGAGGCGACAGAGTAAAGGAGATTTTTGTGTACTCACCGTAAAATCTCTTTCTCTTAGCCTCTAATTGGGGGACACAGCTCCCACCGTTGCCCTTACGGGACGTTGTTTACGGTTGAGTTCTCATATTGTTCTTTGAGCTTGTACATAGTAGCCTTCTTACAGGCATGGTTATGTTGTTTCTGTTACGTTCCTCCTAATGCTTTTGCACAAAACTGGAGGCTGACGCCGTCCAGGGGTGTATACTGCAGAGGAGGAGCCATAGTTAATCTTTTTCAGATTATGCATAGTGTCGCCTCCTAGTGGAGAGCAGCATAACACCCCATGGTTCTGTGTACCCCAATTAGAGGCTAAGAGAAAGATTTTAAGGTGAGTACACAAAAATCTCCTTTTTTGGGCCTCATGCTTGACTCCAGCAAGCAGGAATGTTGTCTCCCAGAGGACAAAAAAAGAAAAACTGTTCGCTCTCATTCTCAACACAATGCAAAATCCAGTCTTGACTCTCAGAAGCGCAATGTCGGTCCTAGGATCCCTAATCTCATATATTCTGGCGGTAAAATGGGCGCAGATCCATTCAAGGGATTTGCAGGAGTTCGTCCTGGAGAGTCAGCGTCACTTGCAGGGGCAACTAGACTATACACTAGTTCTACCGCAACAAGTCGTGCATTCCCTCCTTTGATGGTTAAGGATAAAAACCATTCAAGAAGGAGTACCTTGGTTCCGTCACATCTCCAGGGTAGTCTCCACGGATGCCAGTCCCAGGGGATGGGGGGCTCATCTGGGGAGTCACCTGGTTCAGGGTACATGGTCACAGTTAGAAGAGGGAACCTCTTCGAATATGTTGGAGCTGCTGGCAGTACAGAATGCGCTAGAGGCTCTCTTACCATTCCTGTAGGGCCATCACGTATAGGTACTGTCGGACAATCAGGTCATAGTAGCATATATGAACCATCAGGGAGGTACACGATCCCACACCTTGCTGCAGATAGCCAGACAGATCTTCCAGTTGGCAAAGGCAAACATTCTATCATTATCAGCCCTCCATATCAGAGGAAAGGACAATGTGATTTTTTTAAACCGCACGCCGCTTCTGCAGGGAGAATGGTCCCTCAAGCTGGCAATCTTCAAGCAGTTGGTACAGATATGGGGGGAACCAGACATCGACCTGTTTGCCAAAATTCTGCTCCCTGAACCCGAGAGAGAGCACCTACGTAGTGGACGAATGGAACTTTCCTCTAGCACAGGGTTCCCCAACTCCAGTCCTCAAGGCCCACCAACAGATCATGTTTTCAGGATTTCCTTTGTATTGCACAGGTGAAGCAATTATCACCTGAGCAATACTAAGGAAATCCTAAAAACATGATCTGTTGGTGGGCCTTGAGGACTGGAGTTGGGGAACCCTGCTCTAGCATATGCCTTTCCCCCAATGTGCCTGATACCAGCGGTCCTCAGGAAGGTCAGACAGGACGGGGCAAGAGTAATCCTCATAGCCCCCTTCTGGCCAAAGAGGGCTTGTTTTTTTTGGCTCAGGAGTATGTCAGTCACGGATCCCTGGGTCCTTCCGGAGATCCCGAACCTTCTAGGTCAAGGGCCGGTATTTCATCCTTAGGTGTCTGGGCTGCACTTGACAGCCTGGAACTTGAGATGTCGGTGCTAGAGGGTCTAATCTCCACCTTACAAAACTGTAGGAAACCAGTCACAACGAGGATTTACAGGAGGATGTGGAAGAGACTTTTATCCTAGAGGATAAGACAGCAGGGGTCTCAAACTCATGGCCCGCGGGCCAACTGCGGCCCTCGGGACAATAGTTTGCGGCTCTCACCTCATGGGCCCTTGGGACAATAGTTTGCGGCCCTCACCTCGGCCAGGATCACACATGCGAGAAACGCGGCCGAGTCTCGCATGTGAAATCCCAGTCACACGTAGTACCACTCATTAAGGTCATGAATATGGACGCCACTCCACTCTCATAGGCGTGGCACCCATATTCATGAGCTTAATGAGCGGTAGTGTACCACGTAACGTGACCGCGCGCTCATACTGGAAGATGTCGGCGCTCGATCATTGGAGCTGCAGCACAAGGAGGTATGATGATGGCTAGACAGTCACAGCAGCCTGCTGTCAGCAGACAAGGAGTATGAGTCACACTCACAACACATGCAGCAGGAGCAGCCGAGCAGGGACCAGACCGTGCCACAGACTCCGGTGCGCCGGGTTCAGAATGAGCGGTGGGACGGTGCGGTATATTGCTCTCGGAGGCGGGATATCAGCCGGCCTTATTGTGCACTTGCGCCATTACCCCGGGCTTTCTTTGTTGAGCACAGGGGCATCCCGACATCTTATTTGCACAGAGAAAGTTGCAGTACACAAAGAATACAATTTGAAACGTCATTACATAACTAGACATGCTGAGGAGTATGCAAAATACCAGGGAGATGAAAGAGCCAACCGGGCTGCTAATCTTAAAAGATATCTACTGAGGCAACAAGATTTCTTTAAGAAAGCAACCAAAGAGAATGCTGCAGCAGTCAAAGCTAGCTACGTGGTTAGTGAGATGATTGCTAAAGCAGGAAAGCCATTCAAAGAAGGTGAATTTGTAAAAAAGTGCATATTACAGGCTGCAAGTATTGTCTGTCCAGAAAAGAAAGGTCAGTTTAGCAACATCAGCCTTTCTGCCAACACCATAGCAGAGCGCATTTCTGACCTGTCAAGTGACATTTATGATCAAATGTGTGAGGAAGCAAAATGTTTCAGTGTCTACTCCGTCGCTCTTGATGAGACCACAGACATCACCGACACTGCCCAGCTCGCAATCTATGTCCGTGGTGTTGATGACAATTTTGAAGTCATAGAGGAGTTGCTCACAGTGATTCCAATGCATAGCCAGACCACCGCTCAGGAGATATTTCACCAGCTGTGTGATGCCATTGAGAATGCCGGTGTAGCTTGGAGGAGGTTTGTTGGAATAACAACTGATGGAGCGCCATCAATGACAGGGAGGAAAAATGGACTGGTGGCACTTGTTAAAAATAAAAAAAACTGGAAGAGGAAGGTGTGGAGGAGGTCATTGCTCTGCACTGCATTATCCATCAGCAGGCCCTTTGCCTGAAGTTTGACAATGTGATGTCTTCCGTTGTGAAATGCATCAAGCAAATCAGATCCAGGGGCTTAAACCACAGAAGGTTTTGTGCTTTTTAGAGGAAATGGAGTCAGAATATGGGGATGTGCTCTACTTCACCGAGGTACGTTGGCTCAGCAGGGGAAACATATTGAAGAGATTTTGCCTTCATGGAGAAAGATCGGGCTGCTGTTCCTGTGCTAAGTGATCCAAAATGGCTCACGGACTTCGCTTTTTTTGTTGATATCACACATGAGCTTAATGTACTGAACAAGAAGTTACAAGGCCAGGGGCAACTTGTCGGGTGCTGCCTATGACAACGTGAGAGCATTCTCTACAAAACTTACGGTATGTTATGGAAAGCCCAGCTTTCTCAGACAAACCTTGTCCATTTCCCTTTATGCAAGGCACTCATGGAAGCAGGCACACCATTCAGTGGTGAGGAGTATATGGAAGTCATATTGAAGCTACAGGAGGAATTTGATCACAGATTTGCAGACTTCAAGACGCACAGAGCCACATTTCAAATTTTTGTGGACCCCTTCTCCTTTGATGTGCAAGATGCCCCTCCTGTGCTTCAAATGGAGCTCATTGACCTGCAGTGCAACTCTGAACTCAAAGCCAAGTTCAAGGAGGTGAGTGGAAAAGCAGACAAGCTCAGGCAATTTTTGAGAGAATTGCCCCCACCCCCAGCTTCCCCGAATGTGTAAGCAGACCATGTGTCTTTTTGGGAGCACATACTTGTGCAAAAAGCTCTTCTCTACCTTGAACTTCAATAAGTCCAAGTACAGGCCCAGACTTACTGATGAGCATCTTCAAGCCCTACTGAGGGTCTCAACTGCTTCCTCCCTTAAGCCAAATGTGGCTCGGCTATGCGAGAGTAAGCGTTGCCAGATCTCTAGCAGCAAGAAGTAGGCAGAGGAAGCCATGTTCAAAACAGTTTATGTTCAATGTTCCATTCATGTTCAGAAAGTCAAATGTTAAAGAACTGTTAATACAGACATCTGAATCTGAATAATAATAATTACATTTCTCTAGTCAGCAACTATATGTGGTTTCTTCAGTCTTCTATATCTGCTGTATTATCATTTTCATTTTATTACTGATTGATTTATTTTTTTCTTATGATTTTGTTAATTTGTTTTTATTTTTTAACACAAAATAAGCTGAAAAAATAAAGACATTTGATAACATTGGAAAGTTTTTGTAAGAGTTATTCTTGTGGAAAACCTGATGCGGCCCAACCTCACCCAGATTCTACCTCCAGCGGCCCCCGGGTGAAATGAGTTTGAGACCCCTGCTCTACAGGATGTTCTCCAGAAGGGAAGGTGCCCCTGAAGGAAATTCTAGAATTCCTACAGAGAGGATGAGATAAAGGCCTAGCATTAAGTACATTGAAAGTTCAAGTGTCAGCACTGAGGGCACTACAACTTAGCAGGTAACCGTTGGGTAATAAGATTCATCAAGGCCTGCACTAGAGCCAGGCCAACCCCGATAACCAGAGTCCTTCCATGGGACTTAAACCTAGTAATGAATGCTCTAACCAAACCACCATTCAAACCACTAGAGGAGGCGTCCTTAAAGTTGGTTAAAATCCATACTCCTGGTGGCCCTTACGTCAGCACGTAGGATTGGAGACATACAAGCCCTCTCAGCAGATCCTCCCTTCAGTCACACAGTCATAATGTATGATAGAATAGTCTTAAGACCTGACCCAGGTCCCAGGACATATCCCTACCCTCATTCTGCCCTGACCCTAGAAATGATAAGGAAAAACAGTTTCATACACTAGATGTCAGGCGGTGCCTTCTTCATTACTTACAGCCAACACAATCTGATAGGAAGGATAGGGCTTTGTTCATCTCCTTCCAGGGTTCTAGGAAGAGGATGGCAGCCTCGAAAAGTACCCTATCCAGATGGATAAGGGAGACTATCAAGTTGTCCTATGCGGGTGCAGGAATACCGGTTCCAGGCGATTTGACAGCCCACTCTACAAGAGTGATGGCAGCCTCTTGGGCAGACGTGTCTATCGAACAGATCTGTAAGGCGGCTACATGGTCATCACCTTCCACCTTCTATAGTCACTATAGACTAGATCTGTCGGCCTCTTTGACATTTGGGCAAAGGGTCCCACAGCCTGTGGTCCCTCCCTGAATAGAGTAATTTTCTGTAATTCTCTCGTTGAGTGCTGTCATGGGTGCTAGGAAAACACAGGTATTACTTACCGGTAATGTGCTTTTACGAAGCCCATGACAGCACACCTGTATATTCCCTCCCGTTGCTAATCTTTTTTTCACCCTTTGGTTGGTGGGTCATTGTACATAGGTGCACTTGAGTAAATTAATACTGGTTGAGGTTTAAGCCAAGTTGAAATACTTAGCAGAATGTATATGTGTATGCACTAACCGGAGGTCCTCTCAAGCTCTGTAAACCACTGATGCGGAGAGAGGAGCAGCCCTTTTTATCTTAAGGTTCCCTGTCCTTGTGGGGCGGATCCCCTCTCTCGTTGGGTGCTGTCGTGGGCTTTGTAAAAACACATTACCGGTAAGTAAAACCTGTGTATCTATATTTTTAGCTAAGATTTTTTTCCGCTATAAAAACCTCCATATACATTATATTATTAGAGGACATTGCGGATAACACACTATATACAGATGCAGCATTGTAACAAGAAATAACAATTTACAATGTGACGTCGTTGTCAGCGGCCTCAGCTTGTGATTTTAACAGAGGCTCCTTCTTCCAAATAGAAGATGACATGTAGAGGTTTAGTGAAGGATGCAGTGAAGGTGTATAAGTGTGTGACGTGGTCCCTTAGCTCATAGAAGGACAGACGCCTGGCCTCATAGTCTAAGAACACTCCAAGTTTTGGACATTGTGGCTTTACACCAAGGCTTAATAAGCGTGAGTTGCAACCTACATCATATGCTTCGTCAGACATAAGCAAAAATCAAGATTTAGCATAAAATGTAACATCAGCGTTACATCCTTCCCTTTCTACACTGGGATAACACATTCCAACTTCACATTTTCCCATCTGGTTCCACTCTACCTCCCAGTAATGTCTTCCTGAGGAGAGGCCACATCTGCTTAAAACATGGGAGTAATTCATAAGTCTTACTGACGATTGTGGCCTGTCCTGTTCTTCTGGATCTGTTGCCGTTTTCGAATTATCTGATATCTTTATACAGTTATGAGCAGTGTCCACATCCAGCAATACGTCTGGAACTTGGATCCTGAGCTCTGAGGTTACATAGGTGAAAATATCCCTCATGGATCGGTGTAAGGTCAATGAGATCAGAACCTCATCTAGATCCTCACCAGAACGCACATCTCCTCCATCTCCCCAAGTGTCCTCATCATCTTCATATCCTGTAATAGCACTTTCATGTAAGAATGTTATTGGGTCAGTGACACGACACATCTCCTCCACATCATTCAATTTCTTGGACAGCTCTTGCTCCTCTACTTCCAACTTCTGGATCAGATGACGTATCCTAAACACAGTCTTTTCCTCCTGCCTGAAGACCTCGCTCAGCGCTTTAGCTTCTGCAGTTTCCAGTTGTTGCCTAATGTCCATAAATAACTTGCTGATGTTCTCCTTCTTCTCAGAGGCTTTCTTATGGACAGTCCACATATGATCCCGCATATTTTGGACTCCAGGCTCTTCTTGTGGAGAGAATATTTCTCGTGGCCAATTGAGCGAGTGGGTCCTATTAATATGTGATCCATCGTCTTATTGTGGACTGTCAGGTGTTTGTCACACAGAGAGTTCCCACACTGCAGACACGTTCTTACTGCCGGGCTGGAGGCATTGCAGTAAGCACAAAAGATTTGGGGGGGTTCCTCCATATCAGGCTGAGAAGATAAGAAACGCTCGTCCCTCAGCACAGCAGACGTCATTGTCATATGAAAGTGCAACAAAGCGGAAGCTTAAAAGATTCTTGATTTGAGAAAGCCGGAGAGTTAAGTCCTAAAGCTCTGTACGGTGCAGGCTAGACTACTGCTCACCTAAAGCTCCCAGACTAGATGATTTCTCACAGCGCTATCGTGGTCTCAAGCCTCCAGCAAACACGTGCATTGCCGCTTCCGGTCAGGAACTTCCGCATTGTGCTTGTAAGGCCCCGCCCTTCCGGTGACGTCATCCATAGTCGCCGCAATAGTAGACGCGGGTCATTTGTGCGCGCGCAGCCAGGATGAGCGCCGAGGTCCAGAAGGGGAAAAAGCGAGGAAAAGCGCAGTATGTGAGCAACGCCAAGCGGCACCGGGGCGGCCGGCAGCTGGAGGTGGGCATGCAGGGCATCCTCATCACCTGCAACATGAACGAGAAGAAGTGCGTGTGGGAAGCCTACAGCCTGCTCAACCAGTACGGAGACCTGCTGTACGGCGCCGAGAAGGTGGGTGCCGCATGCGCCCTGTGTGTGTGCGGAACTACATCTCCCAGCGGGTGATGACGGCTGCAGATAGTGTGGGCATGCTGGGAGTTGTAGTCCTGTACAGCTGCTGGTGCTCTGCTGCAGCCTTGGGACGTGTGCACACTGCGGGGATTTACTGACGGATCAGGGACCAGTGTGAACGAGGCGCTTATTATATAGTAACATTATTATTCTGCTCAATTAGTTATTTCATTTTTGCAACGAGGTCAAACAGCTTGTTTTCCATTTCATGTGACTTTAGTCCTAGGCCCCGGTTACTTGCACTGGGTGCGGATTTGCTGACCATCGGTGATAACTTGTAATATATATCGGTGTGTAGATCAAACATAACATTAATATTCAGTATGTGTAATATTGGGGGGGCAGTAGGACCCCAGCGGATGGCTGTAACGGGCCTCTGCCACACCCCGTCATTGGAGCGATGGAGCTCGTGCCTCTGCTCTATTCACTCTCTGTGTGACTGCCGGAGACAGCTGTGTATGGTGCCATCTCCGTCACTCAGAGCCACGGTCTCGGAATCGGCAGGGGCTCCTGGCTGTCGGACCCCCATCAATCCGTTCTCCTGAGAATAGGTGATGACTTGCGATGTTGGGAATAGCCATTTAAAAATGTGATCTTCTAAGAAGATCATAAAAGTGCAGATGTCTAGCCAAGAAGAAGAGTGATCGATGACCATGATTGGAGAAAAGTCTACACTGACCCGGGGGTCTCGTCCTGAAATCTCCTTTTTCATTCTTGTCGCTGTGGTTCGGCACCAGTCAGAACAGGGATTGAGGGATCCCGGATCTGGGGATAGAAGGGGTAGCAGTATCATATATACATGGCATAGCCTGTCGTGAGAGACCCCCTTTATAGGGACTCTGTCAGCATAGAATGACTGTTCAATCTAAATCTTGGTGCTTCACTGCGGCCGATCATTTATATTCACCTCCCACCTGCTTGGTTTCTCTCCATCTCCACCCTCTCTGCTTTGATTGACAGCTCTGTCTTCAAAGAGCCAGAAAAGGATGGAGAAGAAGCTGGTGGGAAAGTGGTATTTAAATGATTGCCCCCCGCCATGATGCACCCGTCTCCTGTACTTTGCGCTGCCATTCTGTGCTGACAGTCACATCATCAGAATATGACATCCCCTTCTGCTCAGTTTGGGTCTGACTACCCGGACCCCAAACAATCATGAGAATTAAGGAAGAGTCAGACAACCGTTTAACTTGGTCAAGGATTTCCACACAATACCCGGACTGGCCGGCGGCTCTCCCGAGCGTGACAGCTTTATGTACTCCTGTAGACAGTAAGCCCGTGAGGGCAGTCTGCCATTGTTTGTTTCTTGACTGTAATTTATATCTGTATTTTGTATGTATCCCCTTCCCATGTACACCACCGTTCCAAATTTTGGGGTCACCCAGACAATTTTGTGTTTTCCATGAAAACTCATACTTTTATTAATCAAATGAATTTAAAATCTAGTCCAGACATTGACAAGGTTCGAAAAAAGATTTTTATTTGAAATTATAATTTCTCGTTCGCCTTATTGGGGGACACAGAGACCTTGGGTGTATGCTGCTGCCACTAGGAGGCTGACACTATGCACAAAAAAAGGTTAGCTCCTCCTCCGCAGTGTACACCCCACCGACCGGCAGAGAATTCCTCAGTTTTTAGCTTAGTGTCAGTAGGAGGTGGACACGGGTCTTTCATTAGACCCATATCTACCGCGTCGTTCCTTTTCAGGTTCTACGGAGGGATACAGAGTGAAAAGTCACATCTGTACTCCCACATGGAGTCTGCAAGTACGGCGTGTACTGCCACCCCGTATCCTTGCAGTTCTCCGCGGCAGGACCAGCCAGACGGACGCCGACACCAAGACATGCCAGCGACTCCAGGGGTCCTTGTCGCCAGTCTCCCTCCCACTCGCCTACCAGATCCTGTCGGTTGGATGAGACGCAAGACTTCTTCAGACAGGTAACGGATCGTGGATGGGTGAGTATTTTTTTTTTTTTTTTTATTTTATTTATTTACCTGGCTGCCCATTCCCGACGGTCGCCTCTTCAATGGTCACAGGGGAACCCCGGTTGTAGGCGCTGCGGTCGCTCGCAGTCGCCACAAGGCTATAGGCAGCTCAATGTTGCTGGGCATCCCCCCCTTCCCTCCCCACTTTCTGGGGACAGGGAGCACAGGGTTTTTTCCCATTGGGAGTGGCTTGCGACTGCGGCATCCCACTTTTTCGGACCTCCGCCCTCCCTCCTCTCCTGAACGCGCGCTTTTTCTCAGGAAGGCGCCATTTTCCCAGCCTGTTAGCCGGGCACCAGCTCCTCACTGGATAGCATCTTCTCCAGCTGGTTTTTTTCAAGAGGTCTGTTGGCCGGATTTCGCTCTGACCTGCATCCACTGACAGGTCGCAGAGCATCGCTTCTGGGGACACCGGACCGTGAGTAGCTCTGCACTGCAGACTGACCCTTCTCCGCCCTCTGTCCCCCAACCTTCCGGCATTACCTCAGCTTTTCACTATGTCTAACTCTAAGTCTGATCGTACCCGCTCTACCGCCCCCCCTGCACTTTAGTCAAGTACTTTGCATGTTCTTCGTGCAATCGCAAACTTCCCTCAGGCCAGTCCACTCCCCTCTGCCTGGATTGTAGCAATCCAATTCAGCCTGACGCCGTCCAGGAGCCATCTGCGGCCCCAGGTGAGAGTGAGCCCCCCATGCCTGGCTGGGCCTCCTCGCTATCTCAATCAGTGGCAGACCTCACCAGGGTGTCTCAGTCCCTGGTGGCCGTTCTTGATAAGTTGCCCCTGGACTCTTCAGCAGGGCCAAGCAGGTCCCAAATTGTTCCATCTGAATCAGCCAGCGGTAGTCGCAAAAGACCCAGGCAAGATTCCCAGCCGGAATCCTCTCCTAGTCCCATCTCACCGCATAGCCCTTCTCACCAGCCTCCCTCTCGGGCCTCCTCTCCCGAGTCAGGGGAAGCGCTTTCGGACAGGTCATCTGAGGGGATTTTAGAAGCTGGATTCAGACCAGGATGCAAGCATGAAGGTCACAGTGCAGGACCTCATTGCTGCGATCCATCATACCTTCGATATTGCTGACTCCCCTGCGAAATCCTCAGATCAGGAGGTTTCGTTCAGACGGGCAGAAACTCCCTCCAGGGTTTTTCCTTTCCATTCCGAGTTTGGGAAAATTTTTACCAAGGAAAGAGAGGATCCGACCAGACGCTTTCAAAGAGGAAAACGTCTCGGCATACTCTACCCATTTGCTAAGGAGCTCACGGACAACTGGTCGGCCTCTCCCTCGGTCGATCCGCCCGTGTCCAGGCTATCCAATAACACGGTTCTCCCGCTTTCAGGCGTGGCGTCCCTAAAGGATTCTAATGACAGGATTATAGAATTCCTGGCGAAGTCTGCCTTTGAAGCGGCTTCAGCGGCGGTGTGTCCAATCTTTGCTTCATCCTGGGCAGCAAAGGCCATAGCCACGTGGGCAGATGACCTTCGTCAGGGCATCTTAGATAAGGCGCAACCGGAGCATTTGGCCGATCTCGCCAATCAGATCTCCCATGCTGGGGACTATCTTCTCTCCGCTTCCTTGGATGCTGCATCCTGTGCAGTTCAGGCGTCAAGCAACGTTGTTGCAATTCGACGTACAATTTGGCTAAAGGCATGGCAAGCGGACTTGTCTTCTAAAAAGTCCCTCACTAACCTGCCTTTTCAGGGGGTGCGCCTCTTTGGGTCCCAATTGGACCAGATTATTAAGGACGCCACCGGAGGCACGAGTTCACTCCTCCCTCAGTCCAAGCCTCGCAGACCCCCACTAAGGCGTCAGTTTCGACCCTTTCGGACTTTCCGCCGTTTCAATACGGCGGACAACTCCTCCAGCCAACAGAGACCGCAGGCTCGCCAGGAGAGAGAGAAAGTTTCCTTCAGACCCACTCCTTCCTGGCGACCCCACTCCTCCAAGGGCAGACCGCCCAGATCTAGATCTGGACGGTCTACGTCAGCATGACTATCACTGGGCACGCGAGGGTCCTTTCCAATTGGGAGGTCGACTTCTTTCCTTCAGGGACGTTTGGCTGGCCGCCGTGGAGGACGCCTGGGTCAGGGAGGTCGTATCCTCAGGATACAAGATAGAGTTCGTCTCTCTCCCACGGGATCGTTTCTTCGAATCCCGGCCTCCAAAGGATCCAGCCTTGATCCCGGGGTTCTCTACGGCTATCGCCGCTCTCCTCAGTTCCGGGGTGATTGTGCCCGTTCCCGAATCGGAGCGCTTCACGGGGTTCTACTCGAACCTGTTTGTAGTGCCGAAAAAAGACGGCGCAGTTCGACCCATCTTGGATCTCAAGCTGCTCAACAAGAGGGTCCGCCTTCGCCACTTCCGCATGGAGTCGCTTCGCTCGGTCATCGCCTCCATGGAGGAGCAGGAATTCATGTGCTCAATAGACATCCAAGATGCCTATTTACATGTTCCAATTTTCTCCGGACATCAGAAGTTCCTGCGCTTTGCGAGTCGACAGCACCACTACCAGTTTGTCGCACTGCCCTTCAGTCTTGCCACCGCTCCCAGAGTCTTCACGAAGATCATGGCTGCGTTGATGGCTTTGTTGAGAGTCAGAGGCCTCGTTCTTTTCCCGTACCTAGACGATATTCTGATCAAGGCTCCCTCATTCCAACAGGCTCACCAAAGTTTGTCAATCGTCCTGGACACTCTTTCCAATTTCGGGTGGATCGTCAACAGGAAAAAGTCCTGTCTGGTTCCTACCCAACGCCTGGTCTTTCTAGGTCTTCTGTTCGACACTCGTCGGTCAAGGGTCTTTCTCCCACAAGAAAAGATTCTCTCTCTGCAGCAGGAAGTACGATCGCTGCAGACCTCGCGATTCCCATCCCTCCGTACAGCCATGAGGGTCCTGGGAAAGATGGTGGCGGCGATAGAGGCAGTTCCCTTTTCCCAATTTCACGCCAGGCCTCTCCAGCAGGCCATTCTGTCGAAGTGGAACAGGTCGCCTCGGTCCATGGATCGCCCTGTCCATCTTTCTTACCGGATCAAGCGGTCTCTCAACTGGTGGTTGTCGTCACCTCTCATTCTATCGGGTCGATCCTTCCTTCCCATTCACTGGCAGATATTAACCACAGATGCCAGTCTCCTCGGTTGGGGTGCTGTGTTCCGCAACCACACTGTTCAGGGTCGATGGTCGGATCGGGAATCAGCGCTGCCGATCAACGTTCTGGAGATTCGAGCGATCCATCTTGCTCTGGTCCACTGGGAAAGGCTCCTCAAGGGACTGCCGGTACGGATTCAGACAGACAACGCCACAGCGGTGGCATATGTCAACCGCCAAGGGGGAACACGGAGTGTCTCAGCCCTGGTGGAGGTGTCCAAGATTCTTCGTTGGGCGGAGATTTCCTTTCCGACAATTTCCGCGGTTCACATTCCCGGTGTAGACAACTGGGCCGCCGATTTTCTCAGCCGCGAGGGTCTCGCGGCGGGAGAATGGTCCCTACATCCGGAAGTGTTTCATCTGCTCTGCCTTCGGTGGGGAACCCCGGATGTAGACCTCATGGCGTCTCGCCTCAACAGGAAAGTCCCACAATTCGTGTCCAGGTCTCGGGACCCTCTGGCAGTGGGCGCCGACGCCCTGGCCGTTCCTTGGTCCCAGTTCGAACTTCCCTACCTGTTCCCTCCTCTGCCTCTTCTTCCCAAGCTGTTGAAGAAGATCAAGGCAGAAGGACTTCCGGTCATTCTCATCGCCCCGAATTGGCCCAGAAGGTCTTGGTTCGCGGACATTGTCAACCTTCTCGCGGACGCCCCCTGGAAGCTTCCAGACAGAACAGATCTGCTGTCTCAGGGTCCGATTTGCCACCCCAATTCTCGGCCGCTCAATTTAACGGCGTGGCTGTTGAGACCGAGGTTCTGAAACGAGCAGGATTTTCCGACCACGTAATTCAGACCATGATCCGAGCCAGAAAGCCATCATCTTCCAAGATTTACTACCGTACTTGGAAGGCCTATTTCACTTGGTGTGAGACCAATGAAGTCGCGCCCATTTCCTTTTCGCTCCCTTCAGTCCTAGCGTTTCTTCAGGCAGGATTGGATGCGGGGCTTGCCCTCAGTTCCCTGAAGGGTCAAGTTTCGGCGCTATCCATTCTGTTTCAGAAAACGTTGGCTTCCCGTCCTCAGGTTAAGACCTTTCTTCAGGGCGTGGCTCACACGGTCCCGCCATACCGGGCGCCCGTGGATCCACGGGATCTTAATCTGGTTCTTGAGGTTCTGCAAGGTCCGCCCTTTGAACCCCTCAAGGATATTTCCCTTTCTCTCCTTTCTTGGAAGGTAGCATTTCTGGTGGCCATCACCTCCGTCCGGCGCGTGTCGGAATTGGCAGCTCTTTCGTGCCGCTCTCCCTTTCTGGTTCTCCACCAGGATAAGGTAGTTCTGCGGCCTCCGCCCTCGTTCCTTCCGAAGGTGGTGTCCTCGTTTCACCTCAACGAGGATATCGTGCTACCGTCCTTTTGTCCGAGTCCAGCTCATCCCCGAGAGCGGTCCTTGAACAAGCTGGACCTGGTTAGGGCGGTAAGAGTCTATCTGTCTAGGACGACTTCCTTGCGAAAGACAGAGTCTCTTTTCATTATCCCTGATGGAGCGCGGAAAGGTCACCCGGCGTCAAAGGCCACCCTTGCTCGCTGGATCAGATCGGCTATCCTGGAAGCCTACCGTGTTAAGCGTCGCGGAGCCCCTCTAGGTATCAGGGCCACTCTACTCGGGCAGTGGGTGCCTCCTGGGCGGTGCGCCACAGAGCTTCCGCACTGCAGCTTTGCAAAGCTGCAACATGGTCATCGGTTCACACGTTTGTGAAATTCTACAGAGTCCACACCTACGCTTCGGCGGACGCCAGCCTAGGTAGACGGATTCTGAAGGCCGCGGTGGTGAGTCCGCTGGCCTGATGGAAGTTTGTTTCCCACCCCAGGGACTGCTTTGGGACGTCCCAAGGTCTCTGTGTCCCCCAATAAGGCGAACGAGAAAACAGGATTTTTGGGTTGCTTACCGTAAAATCTGTTTCTCGGAGCCTTCATTGGGGGACACGGCACTCTCCCATGTTTTACAGCTCCTGTTCTTACTTTGGTTGAATGGTTACAGTTGAGTTGTTTATGTTGTCAACCTATTCTGTTACTTCTCCTACTGCTTTCTCACTAACTGAGGAATTCTCTGCCGGTCGGTGGGGTGTACACTGCGGAGGAGGAGCTAACCTTTTTTTGTGCATAGTGTCAGCCTCCTAGTGGCAGCAGCATACACCCAAGGTCTCTGTGTCCCCCAATGAAGGCTCCGAGAAACAGATTTTACGGTAAGCAACCCAAAAATCCTGTTTTTCTCCTTCAAACTTTGCTTTCGCCAAAGAATGTTCCCTTTGCAGCAATTACAGCAATGCAGACATTTGGCATTCTAGCAGTTAATTTGCTGAGGTAATCTGGAGAAATTTCACCCCATGCCTCCAGAAGCCCCTCACACAAGTTTGTTTGGCTTGATGGGCACTTTTTGCCTACCATACGGTCAAGCTGCTCCCACAACAGCTCAATAAGGTTGAGATCTGGTGGCTGCGCTGGCCACTCCATTACAGATAGAATACCAGCTGCCTGCTTCTACCCTAAATAGCTCTTGCATAATTTGGAGGTGTGCTTTGGGTCATTGTCCTGTTGTAGGATGAAATTGACTCCAATCAAGCGCTGCCCACAGGGTATGGCATGGCGTTGCAAAATGGAGTGATAGCCTTCCTTATTCAAAATCCCTTTTACCTTGTACAAATCTCCCACCTTACCAGCACCAAAGCAACCCCAGACCATCGCATTACCTTCACCATGCTTGACAGATGGCGTCAGACACTCTGCCAGCATCTTTTCAGTTGTTCTGCATCTCACAAATGTTTTTCTGTGTGATCCAAACATTTCAAACTTGGATTCGTCTGTCCATAACACTTTTTTCCCCTCTTCCTCTGTCCAATGTCTGTGTTCTTTTGCCCATATTAATCTTTTCCTTTTATTGGCCAGTCTCAGATATGGCTTTTTCTTTGCCACTCTTCCCTGAAGGCCAGCATCCCGGAGTCGCCTCTTCACTGTATACGTTGAGACTGGCGTTTTGCGTGTACTATTTAATGAAGCTGCCAGTTGAGGACCTGTGATTTCTCAAACTACAGACTCTAATGTACTTGTCTTGTTGCTCAGTTGTGCAGCTGGGCCTCCCACTTCTCTTTCTACTCTGGTTAGAGCCTGTTTGTGCTCTCCTCTGAAGGGAGTAGTACACACCGCTGTAGGAAATCTTCAGTTTCTTGGCAATTTCTCTCATGGAACTAAATAGCAAAGCCACTAAAGAAGACTCAAGGTCTCCAAAAATTCATTTTTAAACAGCAGACAAAAAGGCATCAACACTTACCTGCCCAGATTTTGAAACAAATGCACTACAGGGTGCAGCCAGCCTATAAAGCAAGATGTCAGCAACACAGGTGCAAAATACCAGAACAACAGCCACTCTCCACTTACCCATTCCTGGAGGGTGTGACTGCCCAGTATACAATTGCACAATAAAGGCCCTCATAGGGCTTTGTTCACACAAAAGTACAGCACAGTGTCTGGTTCACAACCTATTAGTCACTCCCCAACTTTTCGATTAGGCGGTCTGGCCAGCACACCCTTAGTGCATAGCTATGGGAACACCCCTCATGAGAGACCAGACGTGTCTGGACTTGGCTGCACCCTGAAAAATATGGTGCAAAAAATACACAATTAGTGAGGTATTAGCTGATATTTTGGCCAAAATACATGAGCCCGTAACCTGCGCCAAAGGTCCTCACACTGAACTAAATAGCAAAGCCACTAAAGAAGACTCAAGGTCTCCAAAAATTCATTTTTGCCCAGACACGTCTTGTCTTTCATGAGGGTTGTTCCCATAGCTATGCACTGATCGAATAGTAGGGTCGTGACTAATAGGCTGTGAAACAGACACTGTGCGGTACCTTTGTGTGAACAACGCCCAATGCGGGCCTTTATTGTGCAATTGTATACTGAGCAGTCACCCCCTCCAGGAATGGGTAAGTGGAGAGTGGCTGCTGTTCTGGTATTTTGCACCTGTGTTGCTAACATCTTACTTTATGGGCTGGTTGCACCCTGTAGTCCATTTGTTTTAAGATCTGGGCAGGTAAGTGTTGTTGCCTGTTTGTCTGCAATTTCTCACATGGAATAGCCTTCATTTCTAAGAACAAGAATAGACTGTCGAGTTTCACATGAAAGTTCTTTTTTTTCTGGCCATTTTGAGAGTTTAATGGAACCAACAAATGTAATGCTCCAGATTCTCAACTAGCTCAAAGGAAGGTCAGATTTATAGCTTCTCTAATCAGCCAAACTGTTTTCAACTATGCTAACATACTTGCACAAGGGTTTTCAAGGGTATTCTAACCATCCATTAGCCTTCTTACACAGTTAGCAAACACAAAGTACCATAAGAACACTGGAGTGATGGTTGTTGGAAATGGGCCTATATACACCTATGAAGATATTGCATTACAAACCAGACGTTTGCAGCAGGAATAGTCATTTACCACATTAACAATGTATAGAGTGTATTTCTGAATCATTTAATGTTAGCTTCATTGGAAAAAACTGTGCTTTTCTTTAAAAAAAATAAGGACATTTCTGGGACGTCCTATCCTGAGCACCATGGGGTTGTCCTTTCATCCTTACAGGGACAGGAAATTAAAGGTCCCCTCCCACACCCACACTCCAGTGTTTTTCCTGTCCCTGTAAGAACAGGGCCTAGAGCGCCACAGAGGAAGAGAGCGCAGCATCCAGCAGAAGCAGCTTACCGGAGGGCCAGGGGGATTGGGGTCCAAACACCAAATCCATCCGTCAGATGGCCTGGGGCAGCACCCCTCTAAGGGGGGTTCTCCGCCAGGCGTCCTGTGGAGCGCTGCTCCGGGACTTGG
The DNA here is from genome assembly GCF_039654945.1 of Dendrobates tinctorius. Taxonomy (NCBI): domain Eukaryota; kingdom Metazoa; phylum Chordata; class Amphibia; order Anura; family Dendrobatidae; genus Dendrobates; species Dendrobates tinctorius. Next base: position 43,569,408 of record NW_027361797.1, read on the forward strand.
AGCCGCTTCCCCTCAGCGGGGCTCTCGGCTTCCGCCGTCATATGCCGCATCACTTCCGGGCGCCAGATGACAGCTTCCGGAGGCGTCCCAGCGTGAGAAAGTAGCGGCGCGGCTGGAGCTGCAGACGGCGTGAGGATCAATCGACCCACTCAAGGCAAGGTAGGACGAAGTGGTGGGGTGGGTCGGCCAGACGGGACACCGCCATGGAAGGCGTTGTGGAAACCCAGCAATCATCCTGAACCACCAATGTCTGTAAGTAGTGGGCATGATGGACATGACTTAAAGGGAATCTGTCACCCCTTTTTTGGCCTTTCAGCTGCCGGCATAGACTTCGGGGGCTTATCTACAGCTTTCTGTAATGCTGTAGATAAGCCCCCGATGTAACCTGAAAGATAAGAAAAACACGTTATATTATACTCACGGAGGTGGGCGGTCCGGTTCGATGGGTGTCAACGTCGCGTCCGGCGCCTCCCTTCTTCATGCGATGACGTCCTCTTCTCCTGTCCTGTAATGGCTCCGGCGCAAGCGCACTGCTCTGCCCTGTTGAGGGCAGAGCAGAGTCCTGCAGTGTGTAGGCGTCGGGAGAGGTCTGGCGCCTGCGCACTGCAGAATTCTGCTCTGCCCTCAACAGGGCAGAGCAATGAGAAACAAAGAAATGGGGGCACCACCGAAAGGATAATTAAGGGGATCCAACCTAGACCTAAATAGTACATATGTTTGACAAAAAGGAGAGAAAGAAATAGGCCATGAGCAGGGGATCACCCTGAATAGGACATAGCATATATAATACAAATTTTATTAAACACAGCAAACAGCAAAAATTCTTAAAAACATTAAAAATGGTCACAAATGTGACACATACACAAATAATACAATGCTCATAAATAGAGCAACCCACCTGCTACCAACTATCACCCTCACTGAGAATGATGCCTATATCCCCAGGTCCATGTACACAGGATTCTCAATAGGAGAATTAATAAGCCCACACATAGGTAATATAGAGCATATGAGTCAGAAACACCAATAATATACAAATACAATGAAAAAATGAGGCAATTCCAACCCAATAATTACAAAAAAAACAGTACAAGGGATAATGTAAACCCAAGAAGGTGCTGATCACTATGAGGTGTACAAAAAAGATAGAAATGCACACTAAATAGACCTCATGTATGCGTAGAGGTACCCGAGCCCAAGATCAGGCATAGGGAACATCAAGAACCAGATCAGCCAGACCATTAGGGGCTAGAGAGGGTCTAAGTGGACAGAGAAAATCTCCATAGCCACCCCAAATGATAACCACCCATACAAATCAATACAAAACCCATGACAAGTGAAGTGGGGCAGGTAGAGCCAGAGACCCGACGCATATCGCCACTCTAGGTGGCTTCATCAGGCGACACGCGTCGGGTCTCTGGCTCTACCTGCCCCACTTCACTTCTCATGGGTTTTGTATTGTGCTGATTTGCATGTGTGGTTATCATTTGGGGTGGCTATGGAGATTTTCTCTGTCCACTTAGACCCTCTCTAGCCCCTAATGGTCTGGCTGATCTGGTTCTTGATGTTCCCTATGCCTGATCTTGGGCTGGGGTACCTCTACGCATATATGAGGTCTATTTAGTGTGCTTTTCTATCTTTTTTGTACACCTTATAGTGATCAGCATCTTCTTGGGTTTACATTATCCCTTGTACTGTTTTTTGTAATTATTGGGTTGGAATTGCATCATTTTTTCATTGTATTTGTATATTATTGGTGTTTCTGACTCATATGCTCTATATTACCTATGTGTGGGCTTATTAATTCTCCTATTGAGAATCCTGTGTACATGGACCTGGGGATATAGGCATCATTCTCTGTGAGGGTGATAGTTGGTAGCAGGTGGGTTGCTCTATTATGAGCATTGTATTATTTGTGTATGTGTCACATTTGTGACCATAAGAATTTTTGCTGTTTGCTGTGTTTAATAAAATTTGTATTATATATGCTATGTCCTATTCAGGGTGATCCCCTGCTCATGGCCTATTTCTTTCTCTCCTTTTTGTCCAACAGGGCAGAGCAATGCGCCTGCGCCGGAACCATGGAACGCGACACTCATCAGACCGGACTGCCCACCTCAGTGAGTATAATATAACGTGTTTTTCTTATCTTTCAGGTTACATCGGGGGCTTATTTACAGCATTCTGTAATGCTGTAAATAAGCCCCCGATGTCTATGCTGGCAGCCAATAGGGCAAAAAAAGGGTGACAGATTCCCTTAGACAGGAGCTTTAACCAAAAAGCTCATGTGCTATATGATAGCAAGAGACAGCACCGACTTCTGCAGCATCAACCTCCAGGAAACCAGGCAGATCTAATAAAATGCCCATCTGTGCCAGCATGACTGCATTTGTCAGGACGCCTAGCCACCGGCCATTCTAGCCTGAGCGACAGTGCATTCGTCAGGTGGAGGCCGCTAAGCAGCTTGAGCCAGGGCCGGGACCCGAATGGGGGGCCGGGACCCGAATGGGAGACCGGGCAGCCCGCAGTCACGGGTCATTCATTTTGCGGCGTCTCTGCTGAGCAGGAATCTCTGGGGATGCAAAGGAATGGGAGACCGCAGAGGACATGGCTTGAGATTCCCCCTGTGCAGTGGGGGAAACTCGACGCCTAATCCACCTATCCCACGTGCGGACAAGTTCGCAATCGCAGATCACACGGGTCATACACGTCAGGGGCCAATAGGCCTCTTTCTTTGCTGAGATGCGCACAGAGGTCAGAAAGGAGATTCACACCTCCATCCCAGGACTACTACCTTCTCAGTCATCCACCCCACACTGAGGTGTTAGGCTTAGCGGACTGCGCTAGTCAGGTGTCAGCCGCTAAGCGGCCATGATGAGAGTCCAGTCTGTCATCGGACGAGTATAAATCATTCTAGAGGCGCCTACCGTCAACCAGGTTAACACTTGGGATGGAGTTCTTAGGATCGACACCCCAAGGCTGGGTGTCAAGGAAAACTTCAATTCCCTTTGAAGATTCCTCTAGTCCCTAAAGACCCAGGGACAAGTGGCCGACAGGCTCCTACAGAGGCCTTGGGTCGGCGGCGGCAAAAAGGGCACATCGGTCGCCAGATCCATGTATCGACCAGTTAGAACACCAAGTTACAGGGAAGCCCCTAGAAGTGATTTTTAGAGGACCTTCCCCTGTGAGAGTTGTTGGACCGAAGCAGTGTGTTTTGCGGCCAGGAATAATTCTTTACCCAAGACGGTTCACCAAGCCCTATGGATGAAGATCTGGTCAGGGGTTTACCAGTCGAAAAATAAGTTAGGTGCCATACCTTCTCAGGCGGGAAGGTAGTTGGACCGCTCTTAGATACAACACTGGATAATGCCACCGACATTAAAAACAGTCCCGTGGGAAAACAAAGGGTTTCCCTTCAGAGGTCCGTCCTTTCCAAAGGCAGGATTATAGAAAGAGGGGAAATCGGCTCGCTGGGATCACCAGAAGGGGGGAAGAGTAGGATCCCCCTTCTCGCTCAGGACAAAGTTCCTGCAACAGGCAGTGATGCCATACTGGTTGAGGATTGCCTCAAAACACTTCTTGGAGCAGGGGGCTCATCCCCCAGAACCAACGGATCCTGAGTACAGGTTCCCAGTGCTATACCCTCGAATTTATAACCCCCCCCCAGCACGGTTTGTGGTTACAAATCCTGGCCCAAAACTTATAGACCCTATACGGGCAGACGTAAAGATCTACTAAGATCAGAGGTAATGGTCCCGGTTCTAGGAACAGAGAGAGGTCAGGTCCACTATTCAACTCCCTACAAAAAAAAAAAAACACCTCCGGGGGAGAGTCGGACCATTATAAATTTAGAACCAGGGATCTGACACAGTTTCGAATGGAGTCCTGAAAACCACCATTTCCCGGATAAATCAGAACGCCGCAATATGCACAATAGGTCCAGGCGTGCGTACTATCACGTTCCCATACACCCTCACCCTCAGAGGTTCCTGCGGTTACACTAGAAATGGGAAACAGATACTACCATTTTAGTTTCAGGTTCTGCCTTTCGGCCTGGCTTCAGCACCCCGGGGTTTATGAAGCGGGTCGCCAAGATCAGGGCACACTTAAGAGGCAGCATAATCATCGTGCCATACCTGTACGACTTTCTCAGCATCAGCGCCAAGAAGACAACTCGGGGTAATCGCCACTCTCGGAAAACTAGGTTGGATCTTGAACAACGCAGCCCGATACCCGGGAAAAATTCCTGGGAGTCACGTTAGATCCCAAAACAAGAATCTCGTTTTACCGGAAGAAGAAAAAGAGACGCCAGGAACAGGGTTCGTCAGCTATGGCGAGATCGAATATCCAAAAAGGACCACAATAAAGGTCCTAGAGATCCGGACAGCAGGCATACCCGGCGTAAAGTGGAACCAGGCTCACACAGGAAGTCCGCAAGGAAATCCGGTCAAATGGGACAGATGGCAGACCGCTCTGGACAAAGAGACTCGACCGTCCCCAGCCTAAAATCATCTCCGAGGCGGGGAACCAGTCACAGGATCCATCAGCCTGGGGGGGGCCTCGGATCCCATCACCATACGGGACTATCGTCACTGACGCCAGCAGGGAAGGATGGGGGGCCCATCTGGAAGGTACCTTCAAGGACATGGCCTGGAAGCATCAATTCACAGTCCTCCAACTACAGAGAGCTACGAGCAGTTTTGGAGACACTAAAACGAAGCCGGTCGAGTCTACAGGGCTAACTTAGGAAAGCCAGGTCAAACATCGTAACTACGGTATCTTTCCTACGTCACCAGGTGGAAAGCTTCAAGACCTGGCAGCCCGCATCTTCACTTGGGTAGAGAACAATGTTCGCTCCATATCAGCGATACACCTGCAGGGCCCTAGGAACAACATAGCCGACTATTTGAACAGACAAGAAGTCCGAGCCACCGAGTGGGAAGTTAAAGAGGAAATATTCATGGACTTGTGCCATCGGTGGGGAACCCCTCAGCTAAACCTCTTCGACAAGGAAGAACACTAAGCTACAGAGATTCTTCTCCCTCAATCCAGCAGACCATCCAAAAGTGGTCGACACCTTGGATCGGAGATGGAGTGGGGGACTGCTATCCGGTTTTCCCCCTATTTCTATAATACCGAGAGGCCTCAGAAAGATCCAGGGAAAAGGTGGGTGACTCTAGTGATACCCTTTGGGCCCAGGCGAAGTTGGTTCCACCTCCTGAAGAAGACAGCTCAGGAAGGACCGCTCCATCTACCAACATCAGAGGATCTACTTTCCCTATGCCCAGTTCTGCACCCAAATCTGGGGATCCTACAGTTGGCAGCATGGATCCTGAGAGAGTGATCCTAAGATCCAGAGGTGTCTCTGACCAAGTGATCTCAACGATGCAGAACAGCCGTAAGCCCGTTACAAGTGCAATCTATCATAAATCTGGGAGAAGTTCTGCTCAGAAGGTGGTAGTATTCCCATAGATCCGTCTCGCCCAGATATCCCTCAAATCCTTGACTTCCCCAAGGCAGGATTTAATAAAGGTCTGAGTCCAAGCATATTGGAAGTTCAGAGAGCAGCTGGGAGTACTTTAATTCACCTCTCATCCATGGATGGCTCGTTTTACAAAGCCATACAGAGATTAAGACCCATGTTAAGGAAAACAGTGCTCTGGGGGACCTAAATCTGGTACTTAACGCTCTATGCAGACCCCCATACGAGCCAATATCAGAGATAAATGTCACAAGACTAAGGCTAAGTGCACACGTAGCAGAAAATTTCTGCTTGGAAACCTGACTCCCGTCCCAGAAACCGCACCTATTTTTCCGCGGCGGTTTTTGCGCGGTTTTGATGCGTTTTTTTCCGCAGCGGTTTCTAAACGCATGGAAGAAGCCAAAATCGCGGAAAAATCCGCAAAATTAATGTGCATGCTGTGGTTTTTTCGCGGTAAAAACCGCATCAATGTGCACAAAAAGTGCAAAATGCATAGAAACGACTGGGAAGCTTATTTTTAGCGGTTTTATAGTGAAAACCGTGGTAAAAACCGCTAAAAAAAACGCTGTGTGTGAACACAGCCTTACACAAAAAACCATCCTTTTGGTAGCCATCTCCTCAGCCAAGAGGCCGGGTAAAATCCAGGCCCTGTCAGTACAGAACTCCTACATTCAAACATTCGACGGTTGCATAATGCTAAAACTGAACCCAGGATTCCTCCGTAAGGTAGTATCTCCCCAGAATTTAAACCAGGGGACAGTCCTACCCTCATTCTGCCCATCCACGGAAAACGAAGTAAGATTCTTTCACTCACTGGACGTCAGACGAGCAGCCACACGCTACTTAGAGGCCACTCAGGAGTGGCGACAGGACACAAAATTGTTTATCCAATAGGAGGGTAGAATAAAGATAAAGGCGCATCTACGCACACCCTGGCAGAGTGGATAAGTCAAATTATCTCCTCGGCATACGACGCCGAGGGATTACCTATACCAGGGAGCTTAGAGCTCATTCCACTAGGGCGATAGCAACGTCATGGACAGAGAAGGCGGGAGCCTCAGTACAACAAATATACAGCGCCGCCACTTAGTCTACACTGGACACTTTCTGAAGACACTATAAATTGCACACGCTAGCAGCTAGCCAGACGACCTTCGGTCGTAAGATGCAAAAAGCAGTGGTCCCACCCTAAGCGAATTCCTACTTTGGTATTCCCCATGGTGAAGTCAGGATAGGATGTCCTGGAAAACGGAGATTAGACCTACCGGTAATGTTATTTCCAGGAGTCCATCTTGACAGCACTGGTAGTTCCCTCCCGATTTGTATTTGTGTTAATATGCTTGTACTAAATCTCAATAAATATTAATTGCATCCGTACTGGTGTGGTACTTGGGAAAAATCACTGGCGTGTGGGTGTGGGAGGGGACCTTTAACCTCTCGTGCATTTCCTGTCCCTGTAAGGCTGAAAGGACAACCCCATGGGGCTGTCAGGATGGACTCCTGGAAATAACATTACCGGTAGGTCTAATCTCCGTTTTTTTAAGTGATCACATGGTAGTGTATAGCACCATGGAATCAGTGGTGCTCCAGAATAAACTAGATGGGCATTTCCTGAAGGAAATACATGGTGCTTGAACAGCGCTGCCAGCTTTACAGCAGTGTATCAGGTGTCGACTGTAAGAAAGTTAAGTTAGAATATGAATGCATTACACATCCCCGTTCCAGTGATTTGGGGCTGTTTTTAAGTAATTTTTTACACAGTCAGCCTTTGGGGGGTGCCCTGATCCTAATGCACACACTTAAAATTAAATCTGTGACACAAAAGTCACTCAGACCCCGTTTTTCAGGGGGGGTTTTTCGTCGCAGTCGAATGTTAATGTGTGGAGTAGCATCAGCTAAGGATTCCTCAGATTTTCCAGCAAAAACGCATGCGGTTTTTGCAGGAAAATCTGAGGAATCCTTTAGCTGATGCTACTGCACACATGAAAATTGCACTGCGATGCCAAAATAACCCGAAAACCAGGGTCAAAGTGACCTTATCTTCACAGATCGCCTCTGACAACCTGTCCTAGGCTCTTCCAGCCTCTGACAACCTGTCCCAGGCACTTCCAGCCTCTGACAACCTGCCCCAGGCTCCAGCAGCCTCTGACAACCTGCCCCAGGGCTCCGACAGCCTCTGACAACCTGCCCCAGGGCTCCGACAGCCTCTGACAACCTGCCCCCAGGCTCCGACAGCCTCTGACAACCTGCCCCCAGGCTCCGACAGCCTCTGACAACCTGCCCCCAGGCTCCGACAGCCTCTGACAACCTGCCCCCAGGCTCCGACAGCCTCTGACAACCTGCCCCCAGGCTCCGACAGCCTCTGACAACCTGCCCCCAGGCTCCGACAGCCTCTGACAACCTGCCCCCAGGCTCCGACAGCCTCTGACAACCTGCCCCCAGGCTCCGACAACTTGGTAGCCACTTTGGCTATTAGCTAATACGGGTCATGCGTGGAAGCTGCATTTGCATAGCTGCCATCTTTGTAAGGTCACTACACCTGCGCTGTGGCTTCAATCCATGTCAGTTGGGGGTCATGGAAAGGTCGCCACTAATTCCTATGGAAAATTTTTTGCTTAAAATGCGAATTTTCTACAAATCGGAATTGACTCCAAAAATACATAGCACACCTGTCCCCACCGAGGGCTTCGAAACACCGCCTGAACGGGGTCTCTGCATCGAGCGGTTCGGGCCGCATTAATTGCAGTAAAGGCAGAGAAGAAGAAGTAGAATAAACTAGATGTGTATTTCCTGAAGGAAGTACAGATAGTGCTTTTTAATGGTGCCCGGGCTGCCCCTTTAAGAGAGACTTGCCTGCTGCCCCTGCAAGACTTTCAACTCAGGATCCGTTTTAACTGTGGGTGCCTCTCAGGGGCCACTTTGGCCTGTAGGGCCCCTCAGGGTCTGATTTGGTGGGTGGGGCCCCTCAGGATCCGATTCGGTGGCCTGGGCTTCTCAGGACTTGAATTGGTGGACGGAATCCCTCAGGGTCTGATTTTGTGGCCGGAGCCCCTCAGGGTCTGATTTTGTGGGCGCGGCCACTCAGGGTACGATTTGGTGGCCGGGGCCCCTCTGGGTCTGGTTTGGTGGCCGGGGCCCCTCTGGGTCTGGTTTGGTGGCCGGGGCCCCTCTGGGTCTGGTTTAGTGGGCCGGGGCCCCTCTGGGTCTGGTTTGGTGGGCCGGGGCCCCTCTGGGTCTGGTTTGGTGGGCCGGGGCCCCTCTGGGTCTGGTTTGGTGGGCCGGGGCCCCTCTGGGTCTGGTTTGGTGGGCCGGGCCCCTCTGGGTCTGGTTTGGTGGGCGGGGCCCCTCTGGGTCTGGTTTGGTGGGCGGGGCCCCCCTGGGTCCGGTTTGGTGGGCGGGGCCCCTCTGGGTTTGGTTTGGAGGCCGGGGTCAATCAGCCTCCGATTTGGAGGCCGGGGTCAATCAGCCTCCGATTTGGCGCGCCGGCCCTTTAAGAGCCAGTTTGGCGCACTGGGCTTCTAAATCCACTTTGGCGCATATTCTCTCTTAGGGGCATGCGTCATGTGATGAAGCTAGATTTGCATTTGTGCTTTGGGTTTCGCTTTAAGAGCTGATATTATCTGGCAGAATCTGTGTCCTGGAGGTGTCATGTAAAGTTCGTAGGCGTTGGCATAGTAACTGGGTCTGCCTGCGCATATCAATGAGCTTAACTGCCGCAACTGGTCCTCAAATTTGAATCGCCTCACGACTGCCCCATGTATTCCTATGGCAAAATTTTCCCATTGAAATGCATTGAGACAATGCATTCCAATGACGGGTAAAAAAAATTTCAAACGCAAATTGCGCAAAAACTACAAATCCGATCGACACGAAAAATACTTAGCACACCTCTCGTGGACGCTGGCTTCGAAAGGACACCTCAACGGAGTCTGTGCGTGTAGCGGTTCGGTCCGCATTAATTGCGGAAATCAACTGAATAAGGCCTCTTTCATACATCCGTTTTTCTCCGTCAGGCGCGATCCGGCTAATTTTAGTAAAATCGGATCCGGCGAAATGCAATGCCGGATCTGGTTTTCCCCCATTGACTTGTATTAGCGCCGGATGGCCATGCGGTTGTTCTGGTTTTGACCGGATCCGGCAATCTATCTCAATCTGGCGTCTGGAAAAAATGGCAACTGTAACGTTTTTTGTCTCCGGCGAAAAAACCGGAACCGCTGGATCCGGCGCTTCCGGCTTTTTCACACAATGAAAGACTATGAGCGCCACAATGCGCCCGATTCGGTGGCCGGATCCGTATTTTTTTTTTGGTCTGAGCATGCTCAGTAGCCCTGCCCACAGCAAACATTTATAAAACCATGACAGTGGGACCAGCAGCCACAGCCAATATGCCAGCCAAGAGGAGCCAGCCGCAGGAGAAAGCAGGAGAGTACTGCACCACCAGCACCACCACCCCAAATGGAGCCAAGGGACCTTGCTGAACAGGCGGAGGGGAGTCCACAGCAGACAGACGGTAATTATTACATCCCCCATTCCTCAAAACTAGGGCCATGGAATATCAATATATTCATTGGCCCTTTGTTTCTCTTTATTCTCCAGCAGAAGCTGCCCTATAGAAGGAGCAGCACCAGCAGCAGCAACAGGAACGGAGTCTGCCTAGCAGCAGGACACCACATCTTCTTCTTCTGGGAGCCCTCCCTCGCATCGTCAGCATTTAACGGTAATTTTTTATTTACACAATCCATCATCTCTGGAATATGTCTATTCATTGGCTTTTTTTTCAAAACAGTAATCACAAGCTGAAGAGGATGTACCAGAAGAAGAACGAAGGGGTGGACAGATACGAGGAGTGGGCTCGCAATTAGTAAGTTTCCTGCATCAAACGCAGAAACACAACATCACACAGCAAACAACACATAGAAAACAATTTGGTGCACACATCACACAGCAAACAACACATATGCCTACATCCAAGCACATAACTTATTTTTTTTCTTTTCTAGTCCTCCCAATCTGGTGCTCGGCGAAGAGGTCCTCGCAGTACCTCCCAGGGTCGTTGGCGTCAGCGACGCGGCGGTCACCATCGTGTAAGTATAATATTTTTGTTAGGTTTTTTTTTTCCCTTTTTTTTTTTTACATTTGTTAAGTGTGGAGGCTAATTTTTTTTGGTTTTCTCTTTTTCTTTAACAGGCTTCACTGCGTGCTCCCGACTCTGACGGTGAGGAGGGGGGGGATTGACGTGGATCTCCTCATCGATCTGGTCAGAGAAAGGGAGCCGCTGTAGAATATGGGGGACCGCTGCCATGCTGATCTTATTGTGACCCGACGGCTCTGGGAGGAAATCTGTTCGCTCCTCGTGGACCGCTGGGAGGACCTCGATGCTCGGGCCCAGATTCAACAGCGTAAGTATATACAGTTCCAGTTGCTGGATGTAAAGCAGTGTTTCCCAAACTCCAGTCCTCGTGGCCCCCACGGGTGATGTTTTCAGGATTTCCTTTTGAGCAACCCTATGGAAATCCTGAAAACATCACCCGTGGGGGGCATGAGGACTGGAGTTTGGGAAACACTGATGTTGTATACTAACCACTTTGTGCTTTCTCGTTACAGGGGAGAGAATTGTGAAGCGGTGGCGGTCTGTGAGGGATCGTTTCAAAAAGGAGTTCAACAAAAAGATGCGGGCCCCGAGTGGTTCTGGAGGACGCAGGAGCAAGTACAAGTACGCACGAGCCCTGTTGTTCCTCCGGGAAACAATGGTCACCAGAAGGTAAATATTACACACCCCACATAAAAAAATAATGTTTACATGTCTAAAAGAAATTTTCAGCCAGGGCCAATGGCATGTCTGTATATTAATTGTATTTTTTTCTCTTTGTTCCACAGCACGGTGACCAGCACTCAGGAGCCTGAACGGTTGGACCCTTCTGAGTCGATCCCTGAGGAGACAACCACCCCGGCACATCTGCACCTTCCCAGCCATCCCTCACATTAGATCCATCTCTCCTATCCACCAGCGCAGGAGCATCGTGGCCGCCTACATTACATGAATCCACTGGTGAGGAGATCGCTTTCCCTTTACCCCACCCTTCTGCCGCTGCCACCTCTAGTACACCTGCGGTACTGGGCGGCAGCAGCAGAGGGGTCAGGAAAAGAGCTATGCGCCAGAGTTCTTGCATCTGAATGCATCTTTCCAGAACTGTCTAAAAGTCTTGTCAGAGCAAATCTCCGCAGGCTTTCAGCAGATCAACTCCGCCACTCTGGAGTTGAAGACACTTCTGCAAACCATGCATTCAGAAGCAAGATCTTCGCCAAACCACACATTTTTCAGGTCTGTTGTGGAGCGCATGGAAACGCTCTCTCCTAGCCAGCAGATGCATGTAATGCATTCGTGCCACGCTGTTCTACTGCAGGTTACCTCCCAACCTCCTCCTCCCACCCCAGTAGTTCCTCCACCTGCACCCCTTCCAACCACTGTCCCTCCTCCACCTCCCCAGTACCAGCCATCTCCCCACTTCCAGCAACCTGCCCCGTACCAAACTCCTTCACCGTACCACTTCACAACCACATCATCTGCTACTCCAGTCTCTGCTCAACCCTCCACTCCACCACCCACCACCTGTTCTGCCTCCCACATGTCCACCCATTCTCTGGCTTTTTCCACCCCTTCACCTCTAACTCTTTCTTCTCCACCACGATCCCAATCCTCTCTCCACACTCCCAGCGTCGAAGTGTTCCGCAGCCCCTCCAGCAGTATTTCCACCCCACACTACACAAATTTATGAATGTGTGTGTAAAATAAAAATTACAACTTTTCTTGTTTTTCAAGCTTTATTAAAAATTTACACAAAGTTGATTAAAAAAAATGTCTCAATAAAAGTTTGAGTTTTGGATTACAAATGTTGTCTGTCATTTATTTCTGCGGCGAAATATGTTTAAACAAGAGGTAAAATACTGGGTAGAGAAAAGGTAAAAATTATTGGTTATACTAAACCAGGTACATAACTTTGGGTAAAAGGTAAATAAATTTTACCTTTTGGCCACAGTTGTGTCCCTGGTTGTGTTTTAGGCAAAGTATTTCACCTTTTAGCCAAAGTTGTGTATCTTGTTGGGGATTACGTAACAATGTACACAACTTTTGTTAAAAGGTGAAATACTTTGCATAAAACACAACCAGGGACACAACTGTGGCCAAAAGGTAAAAATTGATAAACCACAATAAGATAGGCAACTTTGGTTGGCAAAGGTATACTGTTGGTACAGAAGGTACATGACTTTGGTTAAGGGCAGAAATTTATCAAACTCTGTCATCCTGCCAGTATATTCTTCCTTGAGGTGACAAAGTATTGTGCAAAATTGTCCCTCATTCGTGAAACCGTCACAGAACTTCTAGTGGTAATGTTCTGGTAATCTTGCAAGGTGGTTTCTTCAGAGGTGTCCTTAATGGAAATGGGTTCCTTGCAGATAACAAAATTGTGCAGGACCACGCAAGCTTTGATCACCTCGTCCACAGTTTCAGTGTTGAGGTTGATCGCAGTCAATAGGACCCGCCATTTGGCTGTCAGAATACCAAAGGAGCATTCCACCATTCTTCTTGCTCTTTTGAGGCGGTAATTGAAAATGCGTTTTGTTCTTGTCAATCCTCTGCTAGAGTAAGGTTTCAAAAGGTGTTCTGACAGCTGGAAGGCTTCGTCCCCTACACAGACAAAAGGCATAGGTGGGCCAGATGTTTGCGGCAGCGGTCTTGGGGATGGGAACTGGAAGGTGTTTCCATACAGTTTACGCCCCATGGCAGACAGTTTGAAAACTTGAGAGTCATTGGAGCGGCCATAGTCCCCAATATCAAGAGCAATAAATTTGTATTCCGCGTCAGCGATGGCCATGAGGACAATAGAAAAATATTTCTTGTAATTGAAATATTCAGATCCCGATCCTGCTGGCTTTACAATGCGGATATGTTTCCCGTCCACAGCGCCCAAGCAATTCGGAAACTGACATATCTGCAGAAACTTGTCAGCAATTTCAATCCACCTCTCTGTTGTGGGCTCTGGTAAAAACTCATCAACTAAAGAGTCCCACAGTGCACGGCATGTGTGCTTCACTATTCCAGATATGGTGAAAATCCCAAGTCTGTACTGGAAATGGAGTGACGAAAGGGATTCTCCAGTTGCAAGGAATCTGGGGGGAATTAAAAAAAGAAAAATTGGTTCAAAATCACAGCATTACATACCAAAACTCAGCTATAACACTTGTAGATACAAACTACCACCAACAACATTCCAGTGAAAGTGTGCTCTGAAGCGAGCAGACCCAATAAATGTGTCTTACCTTAAAGTCACCATCAGATGCTCTGTGGGTGAAATGGAGAAGCGGCAATAGGTGTCCGATCTTCTTATGAGGTGTGCAATGCGCTCCACCAAGTAATCAAAATTCTCCATTTTCATCCGAACATATGCAAAAAATGTCTCTGGGTTTCGTCTAAGGTCCATGCAGAGTGTAGAATAGACCCCACGCGTTATTCTCTTGGCTGTGAAGGGGTGGATCCACAAACGGCGTCCCTGATGCCCTGCTGTCTCGCTTCTCTCCTTCTCCAGAACAATCACCCTCAAACGATTCGCCTCCACTGTAAAATCCACCAAATTCTTCAAAATGTTTCCTATCACAACATCCATGTTCGCCAGTCACTTGCTCTTCTCTCCAACCTGCACTTTCTCCTCTCTCCAACCTGTCAAAGATGGGCTGTAGGAACACGGTATATATAGGTTTTCAGTAGCCAATGCCGTTTGGAAGCCTCCAAGGGGCGTTTTTAAAAACCGAATCCGTCGTAATCCGTCGAAAAACGGATGAGACGGATCCGGTTTTTGGGCGGTTGAGCAAGATGGATCCGGCAGAAAACCGGATCCGTCACATCCGGTTTTACATAACATTTGACGGATTCGGCGCGACGCCGGATCGCGCCTGACGGCAAAAAACGGATGCGTGAAAGTAGCCTCAGAAGAATAACTTAGCAGCGTTCGGATTACATGATAGTGCTTTCTTCAAAGCACTATAATAAAATATAAGAAATCGGATTACAATATGTTGCTTGAACCTAGGAGGTTCAAGCACCATAATTAATGATTTCTATTCAGCTGTCACCCTCAGGAAGGGAAAGCTGCCAGCCAGTCCGAGCATTGCGTTACAATAATCGTCCGAGAATTTTCCCTCCCTAGTCGGAGAGATCTTGCGTCTCCACGCCCGATTCCGACTGATTGACTGGTGTCTCGTGTGTACATGGAGACCTGTCAATCAGCTGGAGCTGGGTGGGGAAAAGCCGGTGGGGGGATTTTCAAACTATCTTTTCCCTGAAATGCTGCAGTGTTTCTCAGCAAATCATGCAGTCAGGCTGTGATTCAGGCTGCCTGTAGTACGGGCAGCATTAACCTAATGACAGGTTCTTTTTAAAGGTTTGCAAGCATTCTATGATGTTTCCCTGCACAGTAGTTCTCTTCATTAGCCATTTTCCATTCAAGTAAGTGTCTTCACGCTATGATCATTGTGGAGCCGACTCCTCAATCCTTGCACGGCCCCCCATCTGTGCAGGGAATAGCAGTTGACTCCATTCACTTGGAAAAGGCAGCGCTGCAGCTCCCTATACTTATGGAGTAGGATTTCAGTGTGGAATTCTTGGCACAAGTCTGCTCCTCCCGATCATGGCCCGGGCCCGCGTTGGTGTTGATCATGGCCCTGGCCCGGCCCCTCGTTGGTGTTGATCATGGCCCGGCCCCTCGTTGGTGTTGATCATGGCCCGGCCCCTCGTTGGTGTTGATCATGGCCCGGCCCCTCGTTGGTGTTGATCATGGCCCGGCCCCTCGTTGGTGTTGATCATGGCCCGGCCCCTCGTTGGTGTTGATCATGGCCCGGCCCCTCGTTGGTGTTGATCATGGCCCGGCCCCTCGTTGGTGTTGATCATGGCCCGGACCCTCGTTGGTGTTGATCATGGCCCGGGCCCGCGTTGGTGGTGATTATGGCCCGGCCCCTCGTTGGTGTTGATTATGGCCCGGGCCCGCGTTGGTGTTGATTATGGCCCGGACCCGCATTGGTGGTGATTATGGCCCGGGCCCGCGTTGGTGTTGATGATGGCTCTAACTTTTTCTTTCTTTCTCTATTGACAGCTCTGTGATAAAGAAGACGGACTCTCGGGCAGCGACGAAGATGATTACGACATTGAAGCCGCTTTGAAGAAAGAAGCTGACCAGATTTGTACATCAACTGAAAAGAATTTACGCAGATTTCAGTCAGTAGAAAGTGGTGCTAATAATGTTGTTTTCATTAGGACCCTCAATGTAGGTAAGACCACGGCCTTCCCCCTCCACATGACTGATGTTGGAATCAGGTGGATTGGCCTGCTGCAGATCTGTTAACAAAAACTCCTGATCTCTTCCATACATGTGAACGGGGTAATATTCGATGCAAGTGGATGGATTTCTACAAGCCACGTTTGGAGCAATGAGACATACAAGGAAACTTCTGTTTCCAGGCGCAAAATCAAAATCTTCACCATATGCTGCATATTTACTGCACATTTTACCCCTTGTATTGCAAAGGTCAAAATCCATATTGTAAATTGACAGGTTGTGGATGTGTCCAGTGCAAAGGATTGATAAAGATAACAGCGGTAACATGACAACAATTGTCTAAGTACATGTGATCAAAAGACTAAGCTGCACTAGAGAAGTGGCCCAGGAAGAAGCTGGTGCGAAACGCGCGTTGGGGTGATAGGAAGCCACGCCATCTAACAGTCACTTCATATCGTTCACGTATAGCTATTTATGGACTGCATATTTCCTTATTTTTGGCCACTTCTCTAGTGCAGCTTAGTCTTTTGATCACATGTACTTAGACAATTGTTGTCATGTTACCGCTATTATCTTTATCAATCCTTTGCACCGGACTTATAGCCGGCTGAAATAGTTGCAATCATTGCTTTGTTTGCACAAACGGCATATATTAGTATTTCATTGCATTAATTTATAGCTTCCTGTAAGATTTACTGTCATTGTACTGTTTTCACCTATGATATACAGGGGTTGGATAAAATAATGGAAACACCTAACGTTTTGGCATCATAATCTTCGAACATGTTATAAACATGCAAACCGTGACATATGGTAATGTTTTGTAGTTGATTATTTGTGATATGTGTATTTAAATTTTTGTTTTGCAGAATTGTAAGAATATTGATGAGAACCTGATACCAATGGCAGACCTCTCGGATTTTCAAAGAGGCCAAATTGTTGGCGCTCGTATGGCAGGCGCTAGTGTAACAGAAAGTGCCCGAATGCTTGGCGTGTCAAGAGGTACTGTCTCCAAAGTAATGACTGCGTTTGAAAGAGAAGGAAAAATGTCCGCAGCAAAGCACAGGTCCGGCCGAAAGTCGAAGTTGACTGAGAGAGACCGTCGGACTCTAAAGCGAATTGTGAGAGAGGATCGCAAGACCACGGCTCCGAAAATCACTGCTGAGCTCAATGAACACCAACAGAACCCAGTTTCCACAAAAACTGTTCGTCGGGAGCTGCACAAATCTGGATTCCACGGAAGAGCTGCAATTAGAAAACCGCTGCTCTCAATGACAAATATTTCCAAGCATTTAGAGTGGTGTAGAAACCTCCAGAATTGGTCCCTCGAGCATGTGGTATTCTCAGACGAATCATCGTTTACCCTATTTCCGACCTCCGGCCGAGTGTACGTTTTATAATAAATATAATAAATTTTATTTCTATAGCGCCGACATATTCCGCAGCACTTTACATTTCAGAGGGGATTTGTACAGACAATAGAGATTACAGCATAACAATAATCACATAGATTATAACAAATACCAAGAGGAATGAGGGCCCTGCTCACAAGCTTACAGTCTATGAGGAAAGAGGTAGACACGAAAGGTGGGTGGTAACAGTTGCCCTGATTGTATGGACCAGCCATAATGTTAAGTGTGTAACAGTACAGTTTGGAGACAGCCGACAGAAGCATTCCATCCAGGCTGCCATCTCCCAACCGTAAAACATGGTGGAGGTTCTGTGATGATCTGGGGTGCTATTTCGTGGAGATCCGCCGGGCCAATGATATCCCTTCATGGAAGAATTAACAGCCGCGATTATTTAGGCATTTTGGGCGACCAAGTGCATCCTATGGTTCAAGCACTGTTCCCGGAGGGGGAACGCCATCTTTCAGGATGATAATGCACCTATTCGTACAGCTAGAATCGTTAAAGCATGGCACGAGGAACATTGTAATGAAGATGAGCATCTCATCTGGCCCCCACAATCCCCAGACCTCAACATTATTGAGCATTTATGGTCGATTTTAGAGATTCAAGTTAGACGTCGATTTCCGCCGCCATCATCGCTCAAAGAACTGGAGGGTGTTTTAACTGAAGAATGGGCTACAATTCCTTTGGTAACAATTCACACCTTGTATGAATCCATACCTTGGAGATTTGAGGCTGTAATCGCCGCAAAAGGTGGACCTACACCATATTAAACTAACTTTTGTTGATGTTTCCAGGTGTTTCCATTATTTTGTCCAACCCCTGTATATCAGTACTATATTATATGATTTTATGCATGCCAGTACCTTTGTGACTTTATTCATGTTAGGCGTTTGAGTGCCTCCTACTGGGCATTTTCTGTTTATTTTTAAACTCCTTTTAAATATGTTAATAAAATTAAAAAAAAAAAAGTTAATTCAGCTAATTAGATATATAAGTCCAAAAGCTGTATGTGTTTGTTTTTTGTTTTTTTTGCAGATTCTTTCTGTAACTGGGGCTGGTATTAGCCCCAGTTACAGGGAAATATCAGTTTCTGAGCTGCATACTGGAGCTTTCTGGGTTTCCGATTCTCTCCCTACACCCAGTGATCACATGTTCTCTGGGTTCGTAGGAGGAATTGCTGTTGGTACTTCCGAATCTGTATATACAAGGACCAATTCAGTGCAGTGTGTACAGAGATCGAGTTAAATAAACCATGTTTGTCTCCTCTCTGGGACGTCTGGCTGTGTCTGACAGCTGCTTCCCACAGCAACATGATCTCATGCAAGATGGTTAGACTGCAATGACGTGTCAGTGCCGGGACGAGTGTGCACTGCCCGGACATGCAACGTCTATGGGCCGCCCAGAACTAGTTATTCAACCCATATTGTAAATGCTGTAAAGAGGAAGAAAAAAAATAAAAATGGCAAGATTGTGTTTATTCAGTCACAACACTTCCCTTCTACTTTTAATAATTGTGAATTCTTCTTTCAGAGCCGGAGAAGTTAGTTCACCACATTTTAAAGGATCTGAACACTACGAAGAAGAAGAAGGCACGGGCCATCCGTCGTATGTTACCCGTCACCGGTACTTGTAAAGCTTTCCCCAAGGATCTCAAGAAATACGCAGAGACTTTCTTCCATCCTTGGTTTAAAGCTCCCAACAAAGGAACTTTTCAGATTGTGTACAAGGCAAGAAATAATAATCAAATGAACAGAGAGGAGGTCATTAAGGACCTGGCAGGTGAGAAAGCATGGTGGCATCCGTGTGTAGTAGCATGCCATCCTCACGTGTCATGTGTGCTGTATTATAGCCGTGCAAAGCTTGCTTCACAAGCAAAAATTAATAACGAGCCTGTCCGACACTTGAGAGCATGAACAAAAATATGTAGGCTGTTTTAATTTCCCCATTAGCAGGGAACATGAGAAGGGACACAGTTGTTGTGGACAGGGACAAGTTGGCATTCAATCAAACAGGTAAGTGGCACACCCAGCAAATTAGTTGGCTGAAGACGGGTGCTAGTTCCTCTGAGCTAATGTAGACCAATAGTCGAAAGAGTGAACGAACTGCACTCCTTTAGGCACATGGACATGCTCCAGATGGGATTTATTGACTACTGGATATCCAATGGTTACATTGCGGTAAGTACAGCATTATTTAATGTTTTGGATGAAAAACCCTTCATCAGACATATCGGCTCACTGCATATAGGTAAAGGTGATCCAAGGTGCTGGGTGGGGTTCCCCCAAACAGGGACAATCACTATCAAACCATATCAAGGCCTTGATATAACTGGATTCTGGTTGTGCCCATTTGGGGTAAGCCCAACCTGCACCCTGGGTTCTCTTAACCTATATGCCATGAACATAGCCTTTTCGTCTGATGAAAGGGTTTTCACCCAAAATGTTACATAATTGGATATGCAATGCCGTCAATAAATCCAATTTCAAGAATCTTCACGTGGATATCCAAGATGGCCGCCGACATGAACAGACACATAGAGGAGCTCCAAGACTGGGCTTATTAATCCACTCCATCCAGCTCAATCAGGACCCCCCACAAACAACAGTTGGAACACACCTAAACTCATTATATTGGGATCTGGACTGTAAATTCTTGCCCAGGGGAGTCAAAGGCATCATAGCAGATGTGAGGCCTGTGGCCTACACCGACAGATGAGAGCCTGACCAAAAGTGATTGCTGACCCACAGCAGAATCCCTGCAGTCACCACAGAAGCTGGACAGTAGAAAGGAGCCCCTGGGGTGAGCTCACACAGACCCACCACTGGATGCACAAAGCCTGGACAATGATCCCACCAGATGAACCCTACAGCAGATGGGACTAGAAGCATCCTCCTCCACCTTTCCTGAGAGAATCTGACTCACCCAGCCTGGCAGTGGATCCACAGCAGCACTTGACTGGTAGGTGCAGGCACTAGGGAGAGACAGGGCAGTGCAGAACCAGTGAGGCCATAAACGCTGAGGAGTGAGAGGCAGGAGGCCAGGGATTGCTGGCAGACACACACAGGCTGGAAAGTCCCCAGCACAAGCTGGAACTTTGGCAGCATCTTGTGGCCAAGAGAGGAAAACACTATAAATTTATATTTGGTGTTTGTACACTACATATCCTCTTGGTCATAACACCGAGGAATGAAAACTGAAAATTTGACTACAACTACATAGCCAGTTATTGAGAGAAACTTATGGAGGTCAGCGCTGAGCAGCGACTACTGCTTTTTTTTTTTTTTTATAACGGCGCCTGCTTACACCTACACGTGTTTGGATAAATAACGGATAAAGCCGCCTTTTGTCAGGGCTCGCCTTCCGTATTGCGGTTGACCCCGGCCCAATTTGGGATATACCTTCGATAACAGGACTATGTAAGCTTCTTTAGCCATATCTTGGCTGTGGTGTCCCCCCCCCCCCCCCCCCTCTCTGTGTATACCTCATGGCTGCATACTCTGCTCCACCATCCATGTATAAATTTGTGAATCAGGGTAGCTCCAAACTGGTCAAGACCAGAGCTCAGGTTGCCAAATCTCCTAAAACATCTGACTCTAACACCACCATGTCTGAGGAATCCCTCCAAGCAATTGCTACTTCTATTACAATGAAGCTCATGCCGGTGATTGACGCCAGACTTCAATCTTTTCAATCATCACTGGAATCAATCACATCACAGCTAACTGAACACACCAATAAAATTTCAGTGGCAGAACAGCGGATTTCTGACTTGGAGGACACGGTACAATCCTTTGTTACCCAGATAAAGGACAGAGACCACGAGATAGAGCAGCTTCGGGAAAAATTTGATGACCTGGAAAACCGGAGTCGTAACAATCTACGGATCATCGGTGTTCCTGAATCTGTAAAGGACCTACACCACCTTACTTCCTCATGGATCCCACGAGCACTCAATTTGCCTGACATGCCTGGCTCTATGGTGGTGGATCGAGCGCACAGAATTGGACCTGAGCGCTCTGATCGGAAAGCTCGTCCACGCCCGGTAATTTTCAAGTTACTCAATTACCAGGACAAACTTCAGTTGCTCCGGGCGTACCGAGCCACCTCATTAAAATACGAGGGCCATTCCCTCCTTATGTTTCAAGAATTCTCCTCCTTGGTGGTGACCA
The DNA here is from genome assembly GCF_039654945.1 of Dendrobates tinctorius. Taxonomy (NCBI): domain Eukaryota; kingdom Metazoa; phylum Chordata; class Amphibia; order Anura; family Dendrobatidae; genus Dendrobates; species Dendrobates tinctorius. The sequence goes on from NW_027361797.1 coordinate 43,590,802, forward strand.
AGCGCCATGCTTTTTCTTCAGTATGTAAACTATTACATGACAAAGGCAATTGTTTTGCTCTTCTCTACCCTGCACGCCTTCGGGTGGTGCTTCAAGGAAAACCGGTATTTTTTGATGACCCAGATAAAGCATTAGAGGAAGTTGAGCGCTCTTTCCGGGCTTCCTCTCCGGTCACTTGACTCTGATTTGTAGCCATGTATTATTTTGCCTTTAAGACTTGATTTTGAGCTTATGGCTTGATCTATATTGAACTTTTGTTCTTATCTCATGTTTTTCCTTCTAGGGGATACCATTAGTTAAGATAACCCGATGTTTAACTTTTTGGTTTATATGTTGTTTCTCAGTTCAGTGGGGGGTGGGCTCCCTCTCCTTGGGCACGCTCTATGTCCGGTCTTTTTGGCTAACTTGGGTTGGTAGGTTTGCTTGCTGGGACAGACCTTTGCCCAACTACTCTTTTTTTTCTCATTTCTACGTTCTGGCCCCAATGTGGAATAGGTTAACATGGCCGCCCCTAATAACATAGCTTCTCACATTAATATACGCTCCATCGAACTTCTATCATGGAATGTGGCTGGCTTCAATTCACCGGTAAAGTGCAGAAAAGTACTAGATCACATTACTCGTCTACGCCCCCATATTGTCTTTTTACAAGAAACCCACTGGCTATGCAGGGGTCACCCAGCGCTCCGTAATAGATATTATGCGGAGTGTTTGGAGGCTTCCTTTACACAGAAAAAACGTGGTGTGGCCATTTTGTTTCATAAGGATCTCGATTATTCTATACAGGATGTGGTGAGGGACCGGGCAGGGCGATATATATTAGTCAGAGCTATTATTGAACAGCGGGAATATTGCCTTATAAATGTTTACGTACCCAATACTACTAGCTCCTCCTTCTTTGCTAAACATGAAGATATGGTTCACGGCTGGCATCCTACCAATATATTATTGGGTGGAGATTTAAACACCCTTCATGATGCTTTTTTGGACAGATCTTCCCCCTGCCCACATCTCACCCTCCATCCAGAGCGATTTCTACCTTGTTAAACAGGCTTGACTTGGTTGATGCCTGGAGGTGCTGCCACCCTACGGAATGAGAATATACCTTCTATTCTAGGGTACATGATGTTCACACTCGAATTGATTATTGGCTAACTTCTGCCTCTCTTCTTTCCCTTCCAAAAACAGTTGACATTCTCCCTTCAATTATCTCAGATCACTCCCCGGTCTTACTTAAGGCCCCTTTACATTTAGCGATGCACCAGTGATCCCAACCACGATACGACTCGGTCAGGATCGCTGGTGCATCGCTAAATGGTCGCTAGTGAGCTGCCACACAGGCAGATCTCAGCGATGCAGCAGCGATACAGCGGTCGTTACTTACCTTTTAGACGCAGCGATCCTGACGTCCTCCCGTCCGCTTACACGCGTCGCTCGTCGGCGCCAGCAGGAAGCGCCCGACGAGAAATGGAGTTGCGCGATCAGCGACAGACAGCGGGGGAGCCGGTCGGAGGCAAGTATCACACAGCGATATCGCTACTGCATCACCAAATCAGTGGTGCTTTAGCGATATTGCTAGCGATATCGCTATGTGTAAAACCCCCTTTACTCTGGAACTCCCCACTAATAGATCGGTGTCTTGGCGCTGGCGCTTCCCCTCTTATCTCTATACTTCAGATGATTTCAAGCGCTATATGACAGGCTGGTGGGAGACTTTTGTGGAGGACAACTTAGAACACTTGGAAGATATCAATCTATTTTGGGCCACTGCTAAAATAGTACTTAGGGGACATGTTATCTCTTATGTGTCCCAGAAAAAAAGGAAATTGTTGTCCTCCTTGCGACCTCACCTAGACCAGCCCCCTCAGTCGTATAGAGACTTTAAATTACATAATACTCCCTCCTCCAGGTAGGCTTACCCGACAGTTTAAACAAAATTTAAATACCCTATTACATGAGCAGGCACACAACCAATTAGCTCATCAACGTAACCGTTATTTTCGTTGGGGTAACAAACCAGGTCGTCTCCTGGCATCTTTAACGAAGTCATTCAAAGCGGCTACTAGGGTTCCCAATATTGTCTTACCCGATGGCTCTATCACTCGTGACCCAACCCAAATTTGTGCGGTTTTTAGAGACTTTTATGCAGATCTGTATGGCCCATCTCTGGACTCTCGAGAGGATGGATATGCATTCCTACACAAGGCTTGTCCACCAAGGCTTTCTGACTCTCAGCGGAAGATCCTAAACCAACCAATTTCTTCTGAGGAGGTAAGATCAGTCATTAAATCTTCAAAACTGCATAAAGCCCCTGGTCCAGATGGGTTCTCGGTAGAGTTTTATAAACTGTTACAACCCTTAATTACTCCACACCTCACCTCTCTTTTTAACCATATTTTGGACTCGGGTTCTCTGCCGGATCGATTTAATGAAGCCTATCTGTCATTACTACTAAAGCCGGGCAAAGATCTGCTTCTCCCTGCCTCGTACCGCCAGATTTCCCTTAAATGTTGATTTTAAATTGCTCACCAAAATCATGGCTAATAAATTACAGTCCATGCTTCCTGATATTCTTACCTCATCCCAAATGGGCTTTGTCCATGGTCGGTCTATCACTTACAATATCAGGACGACGTTAGCGGCCATCATACATAGTTATCAGGCTAAGGCCAAGCAGAATATACTGGTCATCCTCGACGCTGATAAGGCTTTTGACCGTGTGTCCTGGTCTCATCTTATCAGAACTCTGAAGTATAGACTGTTTGACTTTACCTTTTTTAATTTTATACGCACAATTTACAGTAACTCCCAATCTTCGATTTGGCTTAATGGTATCCAGTCAACCCCTTTTTCCATCTTCAGGGGGACGAGGCAGGGCTGTTCTCTGTCACCTTTGTTATTTAATATTGCCCTTGATCCCTTACTAAGATATCTGGAGATGATCCCTTCCTTTGGGGTATAGGGGTCGGTCACTATACACTTAAAACGTTGGCATTTGCTGATTATTATTTATTATTATAGCACCATTTTTTCCATGGCGCTTTACATGGCTCACTATCTACAACGGGATGGGTGAGGATACAGTAGGCGAGGGTAGAGCTGGTCGTGCAGCGGTTTGGTGGATCGGTGGTTACTGCAAGTTGTAGGCTTGTCGGAAGTGGTAGGTCTTCAAGTTCTTTTTGAAGGTTTCCATGGTAGGCGAGAGTCTGATATGTTGTGGTATAGAGTTCCAGAGTAGAGGGGATGCGTGGGAGAAATCTTGTATGCGATTGTGGGAAGAGGAGATAAGAGGGGAGTACAGAAGGCGATCTTGTGAGGATTGGAGGTTTCGTGCAGGTAAGTACCGGGAGACTAGGTCACAGATGTACGGAGGACTCAGGTTGTGGATGGCTTTGTATGTCATGGTTAGGGTTTTGAACTGGAGTCTTTGGGTAATGGGGAGACAGTGCAGGGATTGACAGAGGGGAGAGGCCAGGGAATAGCGGGGGGGACAGGTGGATTAGTCGGGCAGCAGAGTTAAGAATAGATTGGAGGGGTGCGAGAGTGTTAGAGGGGAGGCCACAGAGCAGGAGGTTGCAGTAGTCAAGGCAGGAGATGATGAGGGCATGGACTAGGGTTTTTGCAGATTCTTGGTTGAGGAATGTACGGATCCGTGAAATATTTTTGAGTTGAAGTCGGCAGGAAGCGGAAAGGGCTTGGATATGTGGTTTGAAGGAGAGATCAGTGTCAAGGATAACCCCGAGGCAGCGAGCTTGTGGGACTGGAAAGAGTGGGCAGCCGTTTACTTTAATGGATAGGTCTGTTGGGGGGGGTCACATGAGATGGGCGAAAGATGATTAATTCTGTTTTGTCCATATTAAGTTTTAGAAATCTAGCGGAGAAGGATGAAATAGCAGACAGACATTGAGGGATTCTGTTAGTAGGGAGGTGATATCTGGTCCAGAGATGTAGATCTGTGTGTCATCAGCATAGAGATGATACTGAAAGCCATGAGATTCTATGAGCTGTCCGAGGCGGAAGGTGTAAACGGAGAAGAGCAGGGGACCTAGGACTGAACCTTGCGGGACTCCGATGGATAGGGGGCGTGGTGAGGAGGTGGTGTGCGAATGGGAGACGCTGAATGTCCGGTCTGCTAGGTTTGATGCAATCCAAGATAGGGCCAAGTCTGTGATACCAAGAGATGAGAGGGTCTGTAGTAATAGGGAATGGTGCACTGTGTCAAAGGCAGAGGACAGGAGGAGGAGGACAGAGTAGTGTCGCTTGGCCTTGGCGGCTAGTAGGTCATTGGTGACCTTAGTTAGGGCAGTTTCAGTGGAGTGGTGTGGCCGGAAGCCGGATTGCAAGTGGTCAAGGAGGGAGCAAGAAGAGAGGTGGGAGGATAGTTCAAGATGGACGTGTTGTTCCAGTAGTTTTGAGGCATAGGGGAGAAGTGATATAGGGCGATAGCTAGATACAGAGGATGGGTCAAGAGAGGGCTTTTTGAGGATAGGTGTGATTGAGGCATGTTTAAAGCTTGAGGGGAAAACACCAGTTGTTAGTGATAGGTTGAAGAGATGGGTAAGGGTTGGGATGAAGACTGGTGAGGTTTGGGATGAAGTGGGATCGGGTCATGTGCACAGGTAGTGAGATGTGATCTTGAGAGTAGAGTGGAGAGTCGATCTTCTGTAATGGTGGAGAAGTTGGTTTTGGAGGGCAGGTAGGAGGAAGGGCACTGGGGGTTGTTGACCAAAACTGTCTCTGATGTTATACTGATGATATCTTACTCATGATATCCAATCCTAAGGAATCCATTTCCTCTATAATGGACGCCTTTAATGAATTTGGAGCAGTTTCGGGATTTCGTATAAACTTTAATAAATCTCATGCTTTAGCTATTTTTAAAATTGCTCAGAAATGGTGGCCATTCCCTTTTCCCTTTCAGTGGAGGAGAAATTCTTTACCATATCTTGGTGTTGACCTACCATCAAATCCTCATGATATCTATAAATTAAATGTTCAGCCTCTTATTTCTGTAGTTATACAAGAAATTCAATCCTGGAAATCCTTTAAATTATCCTTTGCAGGGAAATCCCATCTAATTAAAATGATCTCTTTCCCTAAAATACCCTTTCCTTCACAGACGCTCCCGGTTCTACTTTCTAAAGCTGATGATAGACTACTGACATGAGCCTTCCGCCAATTTATTTGGGGCTCAGAAGGGGACTCTAGAATTAGTGTTTTTAAGCTACAGCAAACCAAATTTTTGGGTGGACTTAATCTCCCAAATTTACGCCTCTACAGTATAGCGGCTGCTTTTCGCCATTCCCTTGATTGGATATACGCCTTTAATCGCTTCACTAATACCCCAATAGATGAGGCCATGTGTAGACCCTTCAGCCTCCCAGCATTGCTTCACCTACAAAATGCTGAAATTCCAGTGGAGGTTAGAGATAATCCTCTATTATGGCCGGTAATCTTGGGATGGCGTCAAGCTAGACGAGTTAGCTGTCTTGACCCCCACATCTCGATGTTTCTTCCCTTTTAAGGTAACCCCTCTTTTCTACAAGACAAGTCACCTCCCATTTACAAGGTGCTTGGAAACAATGGGTGTAGACAGGTCCTAGATATGTTACAAATAATCAATGCCTTCTTACCGTAGAGGACATGGTTTTCAATTACCCAATCCTTACAGAAGACAATTTTACTATCTCTCAAATTAGACATTACGTAAGCTCAATATTGCGAGACATATTGGATGATGCTAGAAGACACCCTCTAAATTTTAATATCCATTAAAGCCCAAATGGGAACTTATTCTATGAGTCTTATATATAAATCATTAAAGCCTTCTATACATTGGTCAGACTCTTCACCAGGCCCTGGAAAATGGGTTGCTCAATTAACGAACTGCCGGGTAAATGACCTTTTGAAAGCCACTCTGCGTATGAACTCTATATTACCATATGACAGTTACATAACCATGTCTCTTATGATATTTCATAGAGCATACATCTCCCCGGAGGTCAAGTCTAAAATGTCCCCCTCAGGGGACTATCCCTGCCCTAAATGCTTACACTCTCCAGCTGATATTTTCCATTGCCTTTGGGACTGCCCAAAAATAAGGGAGGTGTGGGATACACTTCTGCAACATCTCATCAACACTTGTGGCATATCTCTCTCTCCCCGGAGTGGGCCATATTTAATATTCTCACACGGGACCAGTTGGTGAGGCTTTCTGTCCAGCAGCGCCGCATCTTGTTCAAATGGGCGGCAGCCACACGTAAAAGCATTCTCCATTTCTGGGCACAGGATGTAACACCTTCTTTAAGCTTAATTACTACAAAAGTAACATCTCTTCAAAATGGATTGGATAGAGGCCTTACTTAATAAAGAAAAAGACACTGAATGCTTTTTTTTCCACATGGTCCTCTTTTATCAATACTCAGGCATCTTCCACACGCCAGGCGATGCATAGTTGTTTCCAGCTCACCAACTGGTATATGAGAGAGCAGCTTGCCGGTAATATCCCTAGTAGACTGGATTGAAATTGTGCTACGAAGTTATGGAGTTTGCCCGGGGGAGGGGCGGGGGGGGGGTTATAGTTGAAAAAATGCCGTCTAATGTTAATAATATTGCATAAATGTCCTTCTGTTATGTTATTGGACATTATATGTATACTTTGTATTACACTAAATAAAGACGGTTTAAAAAAAATTAAAAAAATCTTCACGTGACTTTTAGGTGTGACGTTTTCACTCTGTCTACAAGTTGGCATTGTATAAAACCATATCATTATTTAGCTGACACTGTGAATGCCATAAAAAAAATTCAAATGAACACTGAGGAAGAAGATTCTTAATTTAATTTCCCAGGGGAGCATTGCATGGCCTTGAAGTCTCCTTATACCAACTTGACACTCTCCAAAAAGAGAGATTTTGACACTTTGACCCCTTACAAAAAAAACCTGCTAAAGTTGCTATTTTTTCTCTTCATACAAAATGAAATAAAAAGTGACTAAAGTCAAATTTTCCTGTTTAATTAATTTTTTCTTCTGGATTGACTGACACAGTTTTATGTTTTAGGACTAGTTGGGAACATGAATCCGGAGAATAAGGTGGACCTGACCAACCCTGAGTTCACCATTGTAGTGGAGATTATCAAAAACATCTGCTGCCTGAGTGTGGTGAAGGACTACACCCTGTTCAGGAAGTATAACCTACAGGAGGTGATAAAAAGCACCAAAGAGGAGAAGCCACAGGAACCAGCCGGGGATGCTGGAAAAGAGAAAACACAACAGCAAAGCAAAAAGGACCCTGCAGTGGTCGGAGACACCTAAAAACCACGTACATGTAGGGCCCAGGAGTCAGCAAAAATCCCAAGATGTTGTGGATTTTAAGACCAACCTTTAATTTGTCAAGCACAAAAAAACTATGTTGGTTTAGTAACATAAACCCCTTTAGATACTGTTTTTTTCCCCCCTTTGTACATTTTTGCCCCCCTCAGAGCAGTGCTTGAAATTAGTGATTTTCTGATTTTAGTAAGATATGGATGATTTGGTTATTGTGTTGCTTTCCAGTTATGTTTACTATGGCATAAAAACTGTGTTCCTGTGGGAAAATAAAAAAGTTTTATTTTTTAATTTTGGTTAGGTTTTTATTTAACAATGTGAGTGATGGATCTGTAACCCATAAACCTTGTACAGCACCAGAGACGTGGTCTGGAGCAAATCCATTACCATCTGATGTGGGTGGGTGGGGGGGATGTTTTGTGTGCTTTGTCTCCAAATTAAAAACCTAAGGGAAAAGTGTCAGGAATGTCATGTGTCAACCCCCCAACCTTACAGACACACCATTGATGTGTTGTAGAGTAGTGTCATTTAATGGTTGGTTTGTGGTCCTTCCTGTAGTTCATGGGACCTGTCTGCTCTCTTGACCTGTCTGTTTTACTAAACCCTTGTGTTTCCCATGAAATAGCCAGACTTCATGTTTTTTATTTTAGAACGGTTCTCTTTGCTAGTCCTCGTGGAAATATATGAACAAACGGACACATCGGATAGTAATACGTCTGTTGTTGCTGGGCTGTGTCTACAGGCTGACAAGGTCACACACTATTGAGGAGACATGGTAATGTCGAATTTGTCAGTTTCTTCATCCTTTTCAGGAATAATAACAGAGGAATGGCACAAAACAATGTAAACCTGCTCCATAATACTCATTTTATGAGGAATGGAAGTATTCACTAACTTGGGTTTCATGGACCGGCAGCAGCTCTCCAGACCCAAACTCATCAGCATCTTAAAGACGTTATCTGGGACTTTAGTTTTACTGCGTGCCCAAGAGCTAAGAGGCAGGTGGGTGCTAACTACCTGCCTGTTATGCCCAGGGCCAATCTCTGCTGGCACAGAGACTTCACAGACCGCTCCTGCTGGCGATTCCACAGCTTCTGGTGATGTCACGCCGGCAGAGCAACTCTTCTTCCGCTCTGCCCTGTCGACAGGGTGTGACTGCAGACATCATGCTGATTAGTATCTGGCTCCCCGCTGCCTAACTGCGGGGAGCCAGCTGTAAATCAGCATCATGTCGGCAGACAAGCCGTTTGCAGCGCAAAACAAGAAGACCTGCTGTGTTGACGAGGAGCAGCTAAACCACCAGTAGGAGCAGTCTGTGGCCGCTCTGACCCAGCACCGGGTACAACAGGCAGGTAGTTAGCAACTACTTGCCTGTTAGTTTTTAGGCACATAGTGAAAAGAAAAAAAAAGTCCTGGACAACTCCTTTAAGCATCTATAAGCCTGTTTGAGATCTGGTCAGAAGAAAAGTGGCCAATCCAGACACCATGGCCTATTCAGAACGTGAATCTGGCCTTTAACGAACATGTCAAGACGGCTGATAAGTGGGTTTTTTTTTTTTTATAGGAGCTGTGGGGTGGACATGTGCCGGCCATTACCATTTTGCAGGAAGCATTGCTGGGTAATGCAGATTAGCTGCTGTTTCTGCATTGACTGCTGCATGCTGCAGCAATTCTGGGTAGATGGTAACAATGCAATGTCCACAAGATCCCATTCTGGGGACGATAGTTCACTTTCCCCGTACTGGGTGATACTCACTTCTCTCCCAACCTTTGGCATCTCCTGCCAGAATAGTCTGTAGTCACAGTCAATGTTCCATACCACAACTGTAGCACATGTCTCCTTCTCCAGCTGGCTACAGTCCTTAAGATAGTTTCTCACATCCAGATGGATAGATATCACGACTGTAGCATGTGTATAAAGCTCCAGCCGGTAACTGATCTCTAATCTCCATAGGCCATCCGTACAGTCACCAACAAATCCTTGCCCCTCAGTGTCACTCCCATCAACTCCCTCATTAAACATGTGACTTATTGTTCTTCCCTGGGATCGGCCCCCTGACTAGGCATAAGTGTTCACCCCCCCCTCCCCAAAGGTAATTGTGCATTGGTGGAGGTATTTTCCTCAGGCCAAACCCATCACCTGGGACTGCATGTGAGACCCACTGTGGTGATGGCTCTGCTGGGTCTACTATCCCCATCCACACAGTAGGACTAGTGACTGGGAGAAAAATGGCTTGAGGCCCCTGAGACACGAAGGAGAGTAATGGAATGATTGCTTTCCTTGATTGCCAATCTCGTGTCTGGCCTTTATGTATGCATAGAATCCAGCTTGCATGTCTTCCTCTGCTTACTGTCACTGAATGAAGACATCGATTCCTGAGACTGAACTGCCGAGAAAGCAAATCACTAATAGAGCACAACAATAAGAGTGACATAACCGGTGCTCTGTGTTGGAAACAGTCTGCATCCCTTAGAATTTCTCATAGCCGTCCACCTGCTGCAATTAGCTGGGTGAAATCTCGCGCCTGCGCACTATTCCCTGCCATACTGCGGGCAGAATCAAAAACATAAGTGTGCATGCGCTGTTATGATTTAGGCTCTGCCCATAGTAGGGCAGAGCATAGTGTGGAGGAGCGGGCCAGCGATTTCTCTGCACAGGTGCAAGATTTCTCCTGGCTAATTAAAGAAGGACGGCTAGCACAGCTGAGAGGAGGGATGGAGACCACAGAAGCAACGCCTATCGGACCAGCCAGGTTATACAGGGTAAGATGGGGGTTATATAACCATTGATGGACTGCATCACAGGCGCATATTAAGATCATGGTTTATTTATACAGGACGAAACTGGAGACTGGTTCCCTTTTTACCCCTTCCCGACGAAGCCTGTTTTTACCTTTATGACCAGGCCAAATTTTTCAATTCTGTCCAGTGTCCCATTATGTGGTAATGACTCTGGAGTGGTTCAAAGGATCCCACTGATTGTGAGATTGTTGTTGTTTTTTTTTTTTTTTTTCTGTTCATTACACATTGCAGTTAATGATAGTTTTAAATTTAGGTCAATATGATTTGGGTTTATGATAATGTCTAAAATTTCACAAATTTTGAAAAAATTTTAACTTAATTTTTAGGACCTCTAAACAAGTACGGTAATCATACCGCACAAAATAATTAATAAATAACATTTACCACGTCTACTTTGTCAGCATCATTTTTTAAACTTTTCTTTTTTTTTGTTAGGAAGTTAGAAAGGTTAAAAGCTTAGCGCCAGTAATTTTTTCATTTTTTCCAAAAAAAATTTTTTTTTTTTTTTTTTTTTTAAAGGAACCATTTTCACTTTAAGGGTGCAGTCAGAGGACCATATTACTTGTGAAAGGATCGCATGGCAATCCTCGGATAGGTCGTTGGCTTTCCTGACCGGAGCGTGACAGCTGCATAGAAATACATGCTGTCACGCTCGGGTCAGGAGAGACGACAGCCAGTAATACGGCCATCTGACTGCACCCTTAAAGTGCACCCTTGCTCTAATAAAAAGCAGAATTTGTTTTTTTGCATTTTGTGTTGATCCAATACACACAAAGGAAATACACATGTATAACAAAACACATGTAATTTCAATAATTTTCTGGAATACTTTATTTTATGGAACAATTTCAAGAGTGCCAACACTATCGGCCATGACTATATATTCCATGCACTGGAATTGATGGTATAAACCATATGCTCACTTTGAGTTCCCTAATAACCTAGTGGAAGCAGCCGCGGCCTCGTCAATCACTCGTCAAGCCAATTGCGTAATCGACCCGACAATTTGAGGCAGCAGATTTGCAGCTCTTGACAAATAGGTGACAGTGGTAGTAGCTGTGTGATTCCCCCTGCTGTTATCCTTGATAAACTGGTAGCAGTGGTGGGATCTGTGGGATTCCCTCTGCTGGTATCCTTGACAAACTGGTAGCAGCGGTGGGATCTGTGTGATTCCCTCTGCTGGTATCCTTGACAAACTGGTAGCAGCGGTGGTATCTGTGTGATTTCCCCCTGCTGTTATCCTTGACAAACTGGTGACAGCGGTGGGATCTTCGGGATTCACCCAGGTGTGCTCCCTGACACTGCTGTATATACGTCACATAGGAGAAACTGTGACTCCTGCATACATCACTCAGGAGACACTGACAGCTGCATACAACTCATAGGCTGGAGTGCGGCGGTTGCTAAGCCCCTCCAAAAAAGAATGTCCTGATGCTGACGCGCCAGCGATGGATGCAATCTAGCCCTGAATGTGCCATGGTCTTCATTAGTGAATGCTGCGTGTGCATGCTTGTCAGAAAATTCAAACAACCAGCAAACAGAAAAACAGGGCTGGTGGCCCAAGATCAAATGACTTTGGCCAGAGGTTCCCCACCCCTGCACCACAGATACTTTAGCTGTCAGACTAAAATGTGGCCCATTGTATTGTTGCTTGGCAAGTGCTCCAGAGTCACTATCTGTTGCACTCACGTGTGATTTCACTGCAATTTCAGAGGCTGTTTTGAAGGGTGATAAAACACTGCGTAAGGCCTGTATACAAAATGGTTCCAACCAATTTTATTTGCAATCCTTGAAAAATTACTTACTGGTGGTAAAAATTACCACGGTGGTAATCATTTTTTCCAGAACCCATGACAGCACATCTGAGTGAGGGGTTCGCCCACCAAGGACAGGAAACCTACTGAAATTAAAGGGCAGCACCACTCTCCCGCATCTGTCGGGTTCCAAAACGAGAGGACCTCAAAACAATTATATATGCAGCCAACACCATTCTTCGTTTCACGCAACTTACTTAATTTCTATAGTGAACACCAAACACAGTGAAAAGGGGTGTGGGGAACAATGTATGGGTGCTGTCATAGGTTCAGGAAAAACAATTGCAGGGAAGTAATTTTGGTATTTTCTTTTCACCCATGACAATACACTTGAGAGAGATACAAATCACCTTAGAGAGGGAGCACCACTTGCAGCACCCTTCTACCAAAGGTTGAATCAGTGGAGCAGGATAGATCCAATCTATAGTGCTTAAAGAATGTTGAAGGTGAGGACCAATTTGTGGCCTTACAAATCTGGTCTATGGATACCTCCACCTCACCCATCCAGGAGGCGGCGAAAGCTCTGGTGGAATAAGACTTGATGCCCTCTGGAGCCGGAACCTCACTGGCGGAGTAAGCTAACCTATTAACATCCCTAATCCATCTATCTATGGTGCATTTTCGACACCTTACACCCTTTTCCTGGCACCCTCAAAGGCTACAAACAAGGACTGGCTGTTTCTCCACTGACTTGTTATGGACGTATATTCTATCAATGTTCTCCTGACATATAGACTATGAAACTTCTCTTTTAAATTTCTAGGATTATTAAAAAAGGAAGGTAGTAATATCACCCAACTCCTATAAAACCTCAAGGCTACCTTGGGGAGATAGAATAGTGTTAAGACCTCATCTGGACTATCACCATAAACCTGAGTATAAGGAGGGTTCACCGATAGGGTTTGGATATCACTAACTCTAGGAGCCGAGGTCAGTGCTACCAATATTATTACTTTCAGGGTAAGATTCCTAACAGATGATTCTTGCAACTGCTCAAACAAATCTTTGGTTAATGCTTCAAGAACCAAATTTAGATCCCAAGGAGGAATTCTTGGATTAGGGACTGGATGAGATCTGTCACAGGATCTTATGAACCTTGATCTCCACCTGTTAGATACCAGATTACAATCATATAATGCTCCCTAATATCTGAACCTTAAGGGTACCAGTAGCTAATCCTAGCTCTAACCCTTTCTGAAGAAATTCTAAAATTGGTTTAATTGGGACCTTCCACCCTAATTTTTCTCCTGAAAAGTCTAAAAACCTTTTCCAGGTTGTGACATCAATCTTTGTCCTTACTTGTCCTACTTTTAAAAAGGTTGAAACTAATCATGGGGCAACCCATTCTTGCCTCAACAGTACCCTTTCAAATTTCATGCCGTCAGATGGAAACCTTTCACCTGAGTGTGACAAATTGGACCCCGCGTGAGGTCGGGGATCTGCGATAAGATCCATGGATTGGACACTGACATTAGCTTCATCAAAGGAAAATCATGGTCTTTTTGGCCAAAATGGAGCTATCAGTATCACCCTCATATGATCTTCCCTGATCATGAGTTTGTATATTTTCGTGTTTGCGTGAGTTTCCTCCAGGTTCTCTGGTTTCCTTCCACAGTCCAAAGACATACTAATAGGGAAATTAGATTGTGAAGCCAAATGGGAACAGTGCCAATATTGTCTGTAAAGCGCTGTGGACTTAATGGCGCTATATAAGCGAGTAAAATAATTAATAAAAGACTTCCACAGTATGAGGGCTTTCTCTTGGATTCAACTAACAGAACCTCTCCACTTTCCTGTTCCGCTTGTTTGCGAATAGGTCTGTCTCCAGAAGCCCCTCTACAAATCTACTATCTGCAGAAACACCTTAAAGCCTATTATAAGACCTAAAAAAGACTGGATCTTTACCAGCCTTAATCTTGATTTTTGGGTATTCACAATCCAGCCCAGCTTTTCTAAGATGTTCCTGACTCAAGAGTATCCTGAATTCGAAGAAGGGCTGACATCTCGGGCCTAGATAGGCCGAAGGGCAGGGCTTTGAATTAGAACTGTTTTATTTCCCCCTGTACAAATAAGGCGATTCAGAAATTTTTGATGGCTTGGATGTATCGGGATATGATAGTATGCATCCTTTAAGTCTATAACCATCATGTAGCAGTTCTGAAGTAGAAGCTTTATAGCCGTCCTTATTGATTCCATCTTGAAGGCACGGTACTTTAGGAACCCTTTAGGTTTCCTAAATTGATAAAAGTCCTGAACGTATTACCATCTGTTTTTTTTTTTATCGCAAAAAAGGGGGGAATAAAATCCCTTTCCCCTTTCTTCTGCTGGTACTTCGGTCAAAACCTGTTTCATGACTAGACTCAGAACTTACAACTCCATGGGTAGTCCTCTAATGACCTCCTGGGGGCCTCCCCCCCCCCCCCAGGGGAGGCCACCAAACATAAACCCAGGATTTTTCCTGTTGTTATCCTCCCATCTTCTTGTTTCTCCAGGGTGGGGCTGTCCTCTACTACATTTTTTCCTCCGAAAGGACCCCCTCTTCTGGTCTGGCAAGAAAAAACTGGGAAAGCTCTTCTTTTTATCCCCAGCCTTTTCTAGTATATCATCTAATTTTTTACCGAGCAAAAATTGACCATTGCAAGGGATACAGCATAGCCTAATTTTTTTTATTTAAAGTCCCCTGGATGCCCTTTAGCCACAAGGCTCGCCTAGCCACGTTGGACAAACCTGCAGATCTTGATGCTAGCCTGACTGAAACTGCTGAGGCATCTGCTACAAAGGCTGCAGCTCCCTGGCATCAACGGCAGGTTAACCAGAATTTTACCCCTAGGGGTTTTATCCTCTATTTGTTCGAATGAACGATAAGTGCATGTCTCCACAATTGCAGGTTTCAAAGAGCCTGCTACAGCTTCTAATGTGTGCCTTAAGTACACCTCCTCCTTCTTACCCAGAGGGTCCTTCAAGACAACAGTGTTCTCAAAGGGAAGGGCAGATTGTTTTTTAAAGATTTTAATACTGCTTTGTCTATTTTGGGGATTTTGTCCCATATCTCCAAATCCTTTTCTTCAAAAGGATATTTCCTTTTTGAAGATGAGAGCAAGTCTCCTCTCTTCTCTGGCTTTTTCCACTCCTTGCTAATAAGCATATTTATCTTATTAACTGGAAAGGTACGCCTTTTCCTTTGTTCCAAACCTTCAAACATTATGTCTTTTAGGAACCTAGTAATTTACAGTCAGGTCCATATATATTTGGACAGAGACACCATTTTTCTAATTTTGGTTCTAAACATTACCACAATGAATTTTAAACAAAACAATTCAGATGGAGTTGAAGTTCAGACTTTAAGCTTTCATTTGAGGGTATCCACATTAAAATTGGATGAAGGGTTTAGGAGTTTCAGCTCCTTAACATCTGCCACCCTGTTTTTAAAACGGACCAAAAGTAATTGGACAATTGACTCCAAGGCTATTTCATGGACAGGTGTGGGCAATCCCTTCGTTATGTCATTCTCAATTAAGCAAATAAAAGGCCTGGAGTTGATTTGAGGTGTGGTGCTTGCATTTGGAAGGTTTTGCTGTGAAGGAAACATGCGGTCAAAGGAGCTCTCCATGCAGGTGAAACAAGCCATCCTTAAGCTGCAAAAACAGAAAAAATCCATCCGAGAAATTGCTACAACATTAGGAGTGGCATAATCTACAGTTTGGTACATCCTGAGAAAGAAAGCACTGGTGAACTCATCAATGCAAAAAGACCTGGGTGCCCACGGAAGACAACAGTGGTGGATGATCGCAGAATAGTCTCCATGGTGAAGAGAAACCCCTTCACAACAGCCAACCAAGTGAACAACACTCTCCAGGAGGTAGGCGTATCAATATCCAAATCTACCATAAAGAGAAGACTGCATGAAAGTAAATACAGAGGGTTCACTGCACGGTGCAATCCACTCATAAGCATCAAGAATCAAAGGCTAGACTGGACTTTACTAAAAAACATCTAAAAAAGCCAGCACAGTTCTGGAAGGACATTCTTTGGACAGATGAAACCAAGATCAACCTCTACCAGAATGATGGAAAGAGAAAAGTATGGCGAAGGCGTGGTACAGCTCATGATCCAAAGCATACCACATCATCTGTAAAACACGGCGGAGGCAGTGTGATGGCTTGGGCATGCATGGCTGCCAGTGGCACTGGGTCACTAGTGTTTATTGATGATGTGACACAGGACAGAAGCAGCCGAATGAATTCTGAGGTATTCAGAGCCATACTGTGTGCTCAGATCCAGCCAAATGCAGCCAAACTGATTGGTCGTCGTTTCATACTACAGAAGGACAATGACCCAAAACATAAAGCCAAAGCAACCCAGGAGTTTATTAAAGCAAAGAAGTGGAATATTCTTGAATGGCCAAGTCAGTCACCTGATCTCAACCCACTTGAGCATGCATTTCACTTGTTAAAGACTAAAGTTCAGTCAGAAAGTCCCACAAACAAACAGCAACAGAAAGCCACCGCAGTGAAGGCCTGGAAGAGCATCAAAAAGGAGGAAACACAGCGTCTGGTGATGTCCATGAGTTCAAGACTTCAGGCAGTCATTGCCAACAAAGGGTTTTCAACCAAGTACTAGAAATGAACATTTTATTTACAATTATTTAATCTGTCCAATTACTTTTGGTCCCTTTAAAACAGGGTGGCACATGTTAAGGAGCTGAAACTCCTAAACTTCATCCAGTTTTAATGTGGATACCCTCAAATGAAAGCTGAAAGTCTGAACTTCAACTGCATCTGAATTGTTTTGTTTAAAATTCATTGTGGTAATGTCTAGAACCAAAATTAGAAAAATATTGTCTCTGTTCAAATATATATGGACCTAACTGTATTCTTCTTTAATCCCTTCATGACCTATGACGCAAGTACCCTGCTCAAAAAATAAAGGGAACACTAAAACACCACATCCTAGATATCACTGAATGAAATATTCCAGTTGCAAATCTTTATTCATTGCATAGAGGAATGTGTTGAGAACAATAAAACAAAAATGTTAATTGCAAGCCAACATTAATATCCCATGAAGGTCTGAATTTGGAATGATACTCAAAATCAAAGTGGAAAATCAAATTGCAATCTGATCCAACTTCAGTGGAAATGCCTCAAGACAAGGAAATGATGCTCAGTAGTGTGTGTGGACTCCACGTGCCTGTATGACCTCCCTACAACACCTGGGCATGCTCCTGATGAGGTGGCAAATCTCCTGAGGGATCTCTTCCTAGACCTAGATTAAAGCATCAGTCAACTCCTGGACAGTCTGTCGTGCACTGTGGCATTGGTGGATGGCACTGCTGCTGGGTTGTTGCCGTCCTACAGCCCGCTCCATTTCTCCTGGTCTTTGCTCCATGCTCTGGACACTGTGCTGGCAGACACAGCTACCATTGATGTGCCATCCTGGATGAACTGCACTCCTTGAGGAACTTTTGTAGGTTGTAGACACCACCTCATGCAACTGTACCTCTAGGGTTGAGTGCAATGACGAAATGGAAAAGTGACCAAAATGACAGCCAAAAAGGATACAGAGAAATGGCCTGTGGTCACCCCCTGCAGAACCACTCCTTTATAGGGTTGTCTTGCTAATTGCTAACAGCAAGAGAAATTGATTCACAATTAGCGTTGCTTCATAACTTGACAGGTTGATTTCACAGAAGTGTGATTGACTTGGACTTACATTGTGGTGTTTACGTGTTCACTTTGTTTTTTTTGAGCAGTGTATATATCATAGGTCATGTCTCGGCAATTGTTGTGGGCTCCGGAGGTGAGCCCGCATCTTTCCCGGCCCATGACAGCCGATTTGATCAACTGCCATATACCCTTAACAGCCTCGGGTAGAATCGCGATACACCTTCGGCTGTTAACATGTTAAATGCCGCTGTCAATCTCTAATAGCAGCATTTAACATGCGCGCCCCAGAAGCGCCTCACAAACAACGCCCATCGGTGCGCCCCTGTCACATGATCGCGGGACACCGATGGGTTAGCATGACAACTGGGGATCTGCAGAAGACCCCAGTGCTTATTGCTGATCTGCTATGAGCGCCACCCTGTGGCCATTGTTCATATCAGATAATCATTTCTGAAACGCTGCTATGTGTAGCACAACAGACTAGAAGAGTGGAGACTACTGAAGTGAAAACATAAAAGCGAAAAAAGTTTTTCAAAATATTAAAAAAAATATATATAAAAGTTAAAATCTTCCCCTTTGCCCCATTCAAAATAAAACAAAAACACATTTGGTATCGCTGTGTGCGGAAACACCTGATCAAAACATAAAAAGGATGAATTCAAATCGGTAAATGGCTGTAACAAGAAAAAAAAACAAAAAAAAACTTCAGAATTACGTTTTTTGGTCCCCGCAACATTGCAATAATATTGCCGGAGCACAGGCGATCAAAACATCGCATCTACACCAAAATGGCAATAATAAAAATGTCAGCTCTGTGCACAAATAACAAGCCCTCATCCAGCCCCAGATCAAAAATGGAGACGCTTATGGGTCTCTGAGAATTAGTTTTTTGTTTTTACAAACTTTGTTATTTTTTTTTTTTCACCACTTAATTAAAAAAGAACCTATACATATTTGGTATGTAGGAAGTGTAGTAATAATATTAGCAAATACCTCCAATTAGAAATGTGGTATAGTTTTTCTGATTCACTAGTTTTATTTTTTTCATGCGCAAGCATTGCAGGACCTTAGGTATTCATGGCAACTAACTCACTATATCAGTGGTCGTAACCATGGCTACCTAAGGTCCTGCAATGCCTGCACATGAGGAAAGAGACATAGCAAATCAGAAGTACTATATTACATTTGTAATAGGAGGTATTTGACATTATTAATATTATTACACCAACTAGATTTTGGGATAGGATATTGGAGATGGGAATAGCCCTTTAAAATGGTGAACACTCGCAGGTCACTCACCACCCATTGTCACTTCAAGGGTACCGGATTCAGAGGATGGTCTGGGATGCCGGATTGATCCCCTCTGGACGCTGAGGAGTCCAGAGTCACTCTGCTCCTCTGGCTGGGGCTGCTGCCACTTCTGCCATACATGTGACTGCCTACACTGTCTACGCTGTTGAGGAAGGAGAGCTGGAGCACAACACCTCTACCTTTGGTCAAACTTCTTTTTGAATGAGGGACCAGCACGGCGTCTCCCTCCTGAACATTTCTCCTCCGGCCCCACTGGAAGCGTCTTACATCCGGTCACAAGCCCCTCTGCATGACTCCCCAGAGGGCACCATCTCCCAGAGAGCCCCGCTTCAGTGGCGCCGGTGGAGCGTTCTGCAGACACCATCTTCCCAGCACGCTCTTCTCCCTGACGTCACCGGGTGCACCAACTTCCTCTGCTTGATTTGAACAATCACTCTGTGCTGATAGTGGATTTACTCTGTGAAGTCTTTACAGATTTAGGACCAGATTATTGATTTTGCGCCTTTTCTTTGTGAGTATTTAGTATTTTGCATCTCCTTTTTTTGTTTGTGCCATATTCATCTTTTCATTTCAGCCTTTTTTTTGTTTGTTTAGCGTCTATTTTATATGTACTTACCTGTTTGGTTTTTCTTTTTTCTTTGCAAACCGTGGGTGGAGTTGAGGTTCCAAATTTTTTTTTACTTCTTGAAAAGTCAAAAATAAACACCGGCGAAAGTCTTTCATTCAGTTTTTTTTTTTTTCTTTGCAATTTAATATCTTGCTTTTGAATATAGCAACTTCACAAACTTGTCAGAATCATACTGAAATGGGTCCAAAATATACAACACTTGGATGTACAAAAGGGAGAGCACCCATGTCATACCATGGGGGCTGGGCTGCCAAGCTGACCAGCCTATACTTCCCTTCAGCAATCTACAGAACTAAATAAGTGGTAACCAATGAGATACAGGCAATCAAGCGAATTTTATGAACTTTGTTTATCGATTTCTTGTTTTAAGGGCGCAGTCAGACGACTGTGTAACAGGGATGATGATTGCACCGCATTGCTCGGACTGGCCGGCAGATCTCCTTACCCAAGTGTGACAGCCTGTATTTCTATGCAGCTGTCATGCCCGGGTCAGGATTGCTGCCGGCCAGTCCAAGCATTGCAACACGACCATTATCCATGTTACACGGCATAAAAATACAGGTTGTCACGCTCGGGTCAGGATTGCTGCCGGCCAGTTCGAGCATTGCAACGCGACCATCGTCCTTGTTACACTGCATAGAAATGCAGGTTGTCACGCTCGGGTCAGGATTGCTGCCGGCCAGTTCGAGCATTGCAACGCGACCATCGTCCTTGTTACACTGCATAGAAATACAGGCTGTCACGCTCGGGTCAGGATTGCTGCCGGCCAGTCCGAGCATTGCAACGCGACCATCGTCCTTGTTACACTGCATAGAAATACAGGTTGTCACGCTCGGGTCAGGATTGCTGCCGGCCAGTTCGAGCATTGCAACGCGACCATCGTCCTTGTTACACTGCATAGAAATACAGGCTGTCACGCTCGGGTCAGGATTTCTGCCGGCCAGTCCGAGCATTGCAACGCGACCATCGTCCTTGTTACACTGCATAGAAATACAGGCTGTCACGCTCGGGTCAGGATTGCTGCCGGCCAGTCCGAGCATTGCAAATCGATCGTGACTGCGCCATTAAAGTGCATCCAGACTTGAGCTGGGTGTTGGATCACATGTGGATTTGCACGGTGGCAGCGGAGAAGCAGGACTCAGCAGCCCTACCATTATTAATCAGATTTTAGTAAATATAAATGGAACAGCAGTGTATGGCAGTACAGATCTGGCGGTACAAAAGGTTTCATAGATTATATATTCATTTTAATGATGACAAACTTTAGAATTATCACAGTGCTGCCTTGTTTTACTATAAAATATTTTTTTTTTGTTTCCAAAGACATTTTACAGATTGAAATTTATCTGACTTTAACATATATACAAATATGCGAACACAAGCGACGGGGACTTGTCTTCATATGACATGAACACAGGGCAGAGCCGGGATCTTGGTACAGTCTCTGAAGGCACTGGTGTATGGAAGCCGCACACTTCCACGTGTCTCTATGGCACAGAGCTCCCCCCCCCCACCCTATGCTGAACAGAAGGATATATCGGACCACCACCCATGTACAACGATGCTGTTCAATTAAAGAAAAGGATTGTGCATTTAGAAGGGATTGAGAAAAGTAGGATATAGAAAGTGTTGTCTCTTTTTGATCCTCTTAACCAAATGTGGCTCCGCAGTTGGGGCATCTTCGTTGTCTCAAAGCAAAACAGAACAGGATTCCAACAGGGAAGAAAAACACGGCGCAGAAAATCCCCAGGCAGGTGAAGGAATCCTCCAAAACGCCAACCCTGGGGCAAGGAAAAACAATAAAAATGTTAGGTAATAGAAGATAAACACAATTTATTACTCACAATGCAAGGTCCACCATGCTTTGCCACTAACCTCATGCTAAGAAAAAATATATAACTCTATATTTATATATTATATAATACAAAACTTTACATAAATGCAAACTTGAAGTTCATCTACCAAGTTCTGTGAGTGTAGCGATTGGCGACCACCAGGTGGCGTTATGAGCTGGACAGAATTTTCTATTAGGTCGAATGTTTTTGGGATTCCAATTTTATCATTTTTTATAAAGTTGACTTTGGACCATTAATGAGATGTGAAATTAATACTTCTACTTGAGTAGATCACAAAACTGATGAAAAAACAGATCCCCCTGAAGTAACCTCGGTCATTGGCAATATGGGTTGGCTGAGACAGAGCAGCGCGTGCAAGTCATACACATAACGCAAGCACTCACATGATGGGGAGAGAGAGAAAAAAAAAAAAAAAAAAAAAAGGAACACAATGTCCTCTTCCTCATGTCTGCTTACAATACGCTTCATCTGCACATCATAAGACCTTATTCTGACAGTATTTATTCAGTGCTGCTCTCTAGTGTGACGGCTACATTTACCATTTTCCCGCAACATGGTGCAACGATGGGAAGCTTCCGGGCATTGTCAGAAGGGGTTAACATGGTTAGTATTAAAGGTTGTTCCTAACATTGAAAGTCATCGCCTATCGACAGGATAGTTGGTAACTTCTGATCGCTGGAACCCCCACAATAGAAGCGCTGTACTCTGCGATCTCCGGTAGTGCCACGGGCAATGGAGTGGCGGCGAGGAGACACGGCCACTAGTTCATTCCAAAGAAGCATTTCAGAGTCCCATTTTCTAGATCAGTGGAGGTCCCAGAGGATCAGTAACTTATCACTCACCTGATGGATAGGTAATAACGTGTAAGGTTAGGAATCACTTTAAAGGGTTGCCTTGTACTTGATGGGAGTGCCTCCGCTCCTAAGGCTAGGGAGTAGGGGGGGGAGCGCTTTTGGCTCACAGTGTGGTTCTCCCCTGAACTTCACATCTCTCTTTATATAAAGGCAAAGTCACACTAAAACTGGTTCGGATCAGGTGCTAATAGCGAGCCTCGGCCAGCTCTTACGAGCTCTAAAGAAAAGAGCTCGTAAACACTGCGCAAGTTCAGCGACTGCTGCTAGACCGTCCACAGAGGTGGCTGAGCAGAAAAGAAAAATTGCTAATCCCTCCACTTTTGAGAACAGAGAAGATTTTTAACAGGTAAATTGTAGTGATGAGCGAGTATACTCGTTGCTCGGGTGATCTCCAAGTACTGTATATACTCGTGTAAAAGCCGACCCACCTAATTTTGCCACAAAAAACTGGGGAAACTTATTGACTTGCGTATAAGCCTAGGATGGAAAATGCAGCAACTACTGGTAAATTTAAAAAATAAAAAAATAGATACCAATAAAAGTAAAATTAATTGAGACATCAGTTGGTTAAATGTTTTTGAATATCCATATTGAATCAGGAGCCCCATATAATGCTTCATACAGTTCATGATGGGCCCATAAGATGCTCCATACAAAATACACCCATATAATGCTGCACAAAGGTTAATAATGGCACCATAAGATGCTCCATAGAATAATATGCCCCATAAGATGCTCCATAGAATAATATGCCCCATAAGATGCTCCATAGAATAATATGCCCCATAAGATGCTCCATAGAATATGCCCCATAAGATGCTCCATAGAATATGCCCCATATAATGCTCCATAGAATAATATGCCCCATATAATGCTCCATAGAATAATATGCCCCATATAATGCTCCATAGAATAATATGCCCCATAAGATGCTCCATAAAGGTTATGCCCCCATAAGATGCTCAATAGATTATGCCCCCATAAGATGCTCAATAGATTATGCCCTCATAAGATGCTCAATAGATTATGCCCCCATAAGATGCTCAATAGATTATGCCCCCATAAGATGCTCAATAGATTATGCCCCCATAAGATGCTCAATAGATTATGTGCCCCCATATGCTGCCCCATAAAATGCTCCATAGATTATGCCCCCATAAGATGCTCCATAGATTATGCCCCCATAAGATGCTCAATAGATTATGCCCCCATAAGATGCTCAATAGATTATGCCCCCATAAGATGCTCAATAGATTATGCCCCCATAAGATGCTCAATAGATTATGCCCCCATAAGATGCTCAATAGATTATGCCCCCATAAGATGCTCAATAGATTATGCCCCCATAAGATGCTCAATAGATTCTGCCCCCTTAAGATGCTCAATAGATTCTGCCCCCATAAGATGCTCAATAGATTCTGCCCCCATAAGATGCTCAATAGATTCTGCCCTCATAAGATGCTCAATAGATTATGCCCTCATAAGATGCTCAATAGATTATGCCCCCATAAGATGCTCAATAGATTATGCCCCCATAAGATGCTCAATAGATTATGCCCCCATAAGATGCTCAATAGATTATGCCCCCATAAGATGCTCAATAGATTATGCCCCCATAAGATGCTCAATAGATTATGCCCTCATAAGATGCTCAATAGATTATGCCCTCATAAGATGCTCAATAGATTATGCCCCCATAAGATGCTCAATAGATTATGCCCCCATAAGATGCTCAATAGATTATGCCCTCATAAGATGCTCAATAGATTATGCCCTCATAAGATGCTCAATAGATTATGTGCCCCCATATGCTGCCCCATAAAATGCTCCATAGATTATGCCCCCATAAGATTCTCCATAGATATACAGTTAGGTCCATATATTTGGACAGAGACAACATTTTTCTAATTTTGGTTCTAGACATTACAACAATGAGTTTTAAACAAAAACAATTCAGATGCAGTTGAAGTTCAGACTTTCAGCTTTCATTTGAGGGTATCCTGTTATGAATGGGAAACCGAGGCGGAAAAACAAGACAACAAGCTAAGTCTCAGAAAACCAGAGAAGTTGGTAACTATGCAGATTGCAGATCCCTGGTCTTAACCGCACAACTAGAAGCAGTCGTGGAGCGTTCCTACGTTGGTCCTAAATGCCTCGTCACAACCGGAGAACTACATAAGCCTAAAGCAGGAAAAGAGGAAAACTAACTGCCCCAGAGCAGACCCCAAAGGAAAGACAGCCCCCCACATGTATTGACGGTGAAGCAAGATGAAAATACAAACAAAGGCAGGAAAATAGGCTGAGCAAACGATGGGGCCCGGCTAACTAAAAAGGACAGAAAAGGAAAGACACCGTCTGCAATCTGCCAAAAACAACCTACAAAAATACTGTCCAACACTTCTGATAGCAAAATTAACCCTGAAGTCACTAGACTTCTAAAACTATATCAGCACTCTGAAATATTCTAAGACAGAGCAAAAAAGAGCCCAATCTAATAAGGGACAAAAAGCAGATTGGCAAATACTGATTAATAGGAGTGGAATGTCAGCATAGCCCCAGCAGGGGCAGGCTGATTACACAACAAACTGAATTGACCAACAAGCGCAAGTGTGAACATTAGCAAAAAACAAACTTAACTTGAGAAGACTGGAAGAGAGCTGAAGTCCAGGACCTGAGAAGCAGACTGAATCACCTGCACCCGGATAGGGCGTCGGCTGTCTTATATCCAGTCTGATACTCCAGAGATCCAATCATTATCTTCCTCATCAGGTGGCAGATCACTACCACTTAAACCAACCGCACTACCTCCTGTCACCACCAGAGGGAGAACGGAAGGGGGAACTATCAACTGGTGGAGCAGAAAATGAGTTCATGACCGTATCCACATTAAAACTGGATGAAGTTTAGGAGTTTCAGCTCCTTAACATGTGCCACCCTGTTTTAAAGGGACCAAAAGTAATTGGACAGATTAAATAATTGTAAATAAAATATTCATTTCTAGTACTTGGTTGAAAACCCTTTGTTGGCAATGACTGCCTGAAGTCTTGAACTCATGGACATCACCAGACGCTGTGTTTCCTCCTTTTTGATGCTCTGCCAGGCCTTCACTGCGGTGGTTTTCAGTTGCTGTTTGTTTGTGAGCCTGTCTGAAGTTTAGTCTTTAACAAGTGAAATGCATGCTCAAATGGGTTGAGATCAGGTGACTGACTTGGCCATTCAAGAATATTCCACTTTGCTTTAATAAACTCCTGGGTTGCTTTGGCTTTATGTTTTGGGTCATTGTCCATCTGTAGTATGAAACGACGACCAATCGGTTTGGCTGCATTTGGCTGGATCTGAGCACACAGTATGGCTCTGAATACCTCAGAATTCATTCGGCTGCTTCTGTCCTGTGTCACATCAATAAACACTAGTGACCCAGTGCCACTGGCAGCCATGCATGCCCAAGCCATCACACTGCCTCCACCATGTTTTACAGATGATGTGGTATGCTTTAGATCATGAGCTGTACCACGCCTTCGCCATACTTTTCTCTTTCCATCATTCTGGTAGAGGTTGATCTTGGTTTCATCTGTCCAAAGAATGTTCTTCCAGAACTGTACTGGCTTTTTTAGATTTTTTTTTTAGCAAAGTCCAGTCTAGCCTTTTGATTCTTGATGCTTATGAGTGGCTTGCACCGTGCAGTGAACCCTCTGTATTTACTTTCATGCAGTCTTCTCTTTATGGTAGATTTGGATATTGATACACCTACCTCCTGGAGAGTGTTGGTCACTTGGTTGGCTGTTGTGAAGGGGTTTCTCTTCACCATGGAGACTATTCTGCGATCATCCACCACTGTTGTCTTCCGTGGGCGCCCAGGTCTTTTTGCATTGATGAGTTCACCAGTGCTTTCTTTCTTTCTCAGGATGTACCAAACTGTAGATTTTGCCACTCCTAATGTTGTAGCAATTTTTCAGATGTTTTTTTTTTCTGTTTTTGCAGCTTACAGATGGCTTGTTTCACCTGCATGGAGAGCTCCTTTGACCGCATGTTTCCTTCACAGCAAAACCTTCCAAATGCAAGCACCACACCTCAAATCAACTGCAGGCCTTTATCTGCTTAATTGAGAATGACATAACGAAGGAATTGCCCACACCTGTCCATGAAATAGCCTTGGCGTCAATTGTCTAATTACTTTTAGTCCCTTTAAAAACAGGGTGGCACATGTTAAGGAGCTGAAACTCCTAAACCCTTCATCCAATTTTAATATGGATACCCTCAAATGAAAGCTGAAAGTCTGAACTTCAACTGCATCTGAATCGTTTTGTTTAAAATTCATTGCGGTAATGTCTAGAACCAAAATTAGAAAAATGTCTCTGTCCAAATATATGTGGACCTAACTGTAAATGCCCCATATTGCTGCTGCCGCTGCAAATAAAAAAAAAAAAAAAAAAAATGACATACTCGCCTCTTGTCGCTGGGGGCCAGGTGCCGGTGTCACCGCTGGCTCAGGGCCCCGGCACCTCAGATATTCACCTGTCCCCGGTCCATCGCTGCTTCCGCTCTGTCTTCCGGGTCCTCTGTCAGTGACGTTCAGGCAGCAGAGGGCGCGCCGCGTCCTAACTACATCACCACACCCTCTGACCTGAACATCACAGCCAGAGGACAGAGCGGCCGCAGCGGTGGACTGGGGACAGGTAAATATCACATATACTTACCCCACCGGCACGTCTCTGCAGCCCCGCTTCTCCTACGGTCTCAGGCCCCTTCCTTCAGCAGTCACGTGGTACCGCTCATTAAAAGTAATAAATATGTGCATATTCATGACTTTAATGAGTGGTACCACGTGACCGCTGAAGGAAGGAGCCCGAGACTGAAGGAGAAGCAGGGGGGCTATATATGACTCGCATATAAGCCGAGAGGGGGACATTTAGCCCCCCAAAAAATGGGCTGAAAATCTCGGCTTATACAAGAGTATATACAGTATTTTGGCGTGCTCGGAGATTTAGGCTATTTGCGCACGTTGAGGAATTCCCGGGGTGAAAATCGCATTTTAAATTCTGGCGATTTTCCCGCATAAAAACTAGCGATTTGCAAGCGTAATTAGCTTGCTGAATGCTAGCGTTTTCCAAGCGATCTGGAGCATCGCTTGGAGAACTGATTGACAGGTTGGTCACATTCGTCAATCAGTGTTTGACGAGTGTGATCAACTTTTTACTATTGAGGCTGCCTATGCAGCATCAGTAGTAAAAAGATCTAAAGTCTGGTTATATACATCTTCCGGCGTTCTGCACAGCCTTCCCGGGCCTCAGCGATGCTTCCGTTCCCAGTAATGCCTT
Organism: Dendrobates tinctorius; assembly: GCF_039654945.1. Taxonomy (NCBI): domain Eukaryota; kingdom Metazoa; phylum Chordata; class Amphibia; order Anura; family Dendrobatidae; genus Dendrobates; species Dendrobates tinctorius. The sequence goes on from NW_027361797.1 coordinate 43,618,378, forward strand.
GCGAGACCTTTGATGACGTCGCTGTCTTGCGATACTGTAGCGATCTCGCGAGGAATAGGGACCGCTACAATATCGCGAGACCGCAACAGGTGTCGCAAGGCATTACTGGGAACGGGAGCATCGCTGAGGCCCGGGAAGGCTGCGCGGGACGCCGGATGGTGAATGTAACCAGATTTTTTTTTTTCTTTTTCTATTTCTTACAGGGATATGTGGACAGTCTCCTCTCCTCCGGACCATGGGTACCATTCTCAAATGTTCTGCTTACTTTTCGCATGGTGGGCACAGCCACATGCAGAAAGTAAGCAGAACAATGCATTCCTATGTGGGCGAAATCCCTGCGATTCCGCAAAATTAATGAGCATGCTGCGTTTTTTTCCGTGATGTGATTCCGCCGCGGGAAAATCCGCAGCATTAGCACAGCATTGCGGAATCCCATAGGATGCTGTTTTTTTCGCATTTTCGCTGTAAAAACCGCGACGTGTGAACGCAGCCTCAGTATTTGTCGACACAGCTGTATGATTTGTGGCTGCTGGACAGCCTGAATACATGTGTGGCATTCCTAACAAACAGGCAACTCCCACATGTATTCTGGCTATCCAGCAGCCACAAATCATACAGCTGCATTGACAAACATTAAATCTCTGAGCATGCCAAAATACTCGGAGGACACCTGAGCATGCTCGCTCATCACTAGTAAATTGCAAAGTTACTGCTTTTCACAAGCACTTTGCTTATTTGAACCACTAATGAATATGAAAAAAAAAACATTACAATTATGCAAATTTATCTCAACTATATAATCCATGCATTCTCCCAGAACTGTGAAGAATCAGACTCCTGCACTACACATTTTTTATTTGTATAGTGAGTACTTGAAGCTGAGCACTTGGAGGGCGACTTCGTAACTGCTGACCAAACAGGAATTACATAATCCTCCAACATATGACTGCAGTGAGATAACGAGAAGGACGCGGAAGCTGATAAACAACTGAATGTGCGGAATACTTAAGCCCCCGTTACACACTGCGATATCGCTAGCAATATCGATGTAAAGTCACCGATTGTGACGTAGCAGCGATATTGCTACATGTGATACTTACCTTCGACCGGCGTCCCCCCCCCGCTGATTATCACTGGTCGCGCGAGAAGGTCCTGGATCATTTCTCGTCGGGCGCTTCCAGTGGCGCCGACGAGCGACGCGTGGACGCGGGCGGGAGGACGTCAGGATCGCGGCGTCTGACAGGTAAGTAGCGACCCCCGACCATGTCGCTGGTGAGATCTGCCTGTTTGGCAGCTCACTAGCGACCACTTAGCGATGCACCAGCGATCCATATCGTTGTCGGGATCGCTGGTGCATCGCTAAGTGTAACGGTACCCTTACCCTAATAAACTAAATTTATTGCCATAAGACCGAGCTGCAAAGTCTGCAAGCATAAGCCCGAGGCGGCGTCACTCGTCCGTAACTCACTCCCGATAGAGTCCAACGGGAAAAACGTGGCATATAATACTGAATATGACATTTTACTCCTTTTATTGCGAAACCCAAATTTGGATTGAACAACAAAACAAATAAGATAAAGCGAACTTGTCATTAGCATATTAGATTCCTGGTCCTTATTAATTGATTATAAACGTTTATTTTTGACATCTTCGAGAAATCCAGCATTGACGTATTAGTCACAAGCACAGGGGGCATACACTGTACTTCATGCTCTCCCTGCCTCCCTCCCTCGGCCTCTGATGGACAGGTCACCTTACACTCAGTGATCTGCCCCCACCGCTGGAGATTTCGCGCAGGCGGAGTAATTGCCTTAAGGGTGGGGGTGGAGGGAACATGCACAAATTAATAGTCCAGCTCCTGCCATATCATCAGGAGCTTAGTGGCCCTTCCGAAGAGATGGATCTCAGGCAGTGGAGGAGGGTAATTGAGAAAAGAGCGACCTGTCCGTCAGAGACCGGAGGCGCGGGTTGGAAAAGGAGGCAGGAGAGCTGGAAGTGCAGTGCCTGCCCTCCTGCACTTACAACTAAAACTGAATTGTCAAAATAAAAAAAAATAAAAATCTACAACTCAAGGTATGGATTTAACAATGAATAAAGGCTCTTTACTCTCATGCCATTAGATAGGGGTTTAACCCCTTAACCACCAAGGATGGTTTGCACGTTCATGACCGGGTCAATTTTTACAATTCTCACCACTGTCCCTTTATGAGGTAATAACTCTGAAACGCTTCCATGGATCCCGGTGATTCTGACACTGTTTTCTCGTGACATATTGTACTTCATGATAGTGGTAAAATTTCATTCATATAACTTGCGTTTATTTGTGCAAAAAACGGAAATTTGGCGAAAATTTCGCAATTTTCCAACTTTGAAATTTTATGCCCTTAAATCACAGAGATATGGCACACAAAAAACTTAATAAGTAACATTTCCCACATGTTTACTTTACATCAGCACAATTTTGGAACCAAAATTTTTTTTTGTTAGGAAGTTATAAGGGTTAAAAGTTGACCAGCGATTTCTTATTTTTGCAACACCATTTTATTTTTACGGACCACATCACATTTGAAGCCACTTTGAGGGGTCTATATGATAGAAAATACCCAAAAGTGACACCATTCTAAAAACTGCACCCCTTAAGGTGCTCAAAACCACATTCAAGAAGTTTATTAACCCCTTCAGGTGCTTCACAGGAATTTTTTGAATATTTTTTAATAAAATGAACATTTAACTTTTTTCACAAAAAAATACTTCATGTTCAATTTTTTTTTACTTCACTAAGTGTAAAAGGAGAAGTTGGACTGCAAAAGTTATTGTGCAGTTTGTCCTGAGTACGCTGATACCTGATATGTGGGGGGGGAACCACTGTTTCGGCACATGGCAGAGCTCAGAAGGGAAGGAGCGCCGTTTGACTTTTTCAATGCAAAATTGGCTGGATTTCAGATCGGACACCATGTCACGTTTGGAGAGCCCCTGATGTACCTAAACAGTGGAAACCCCCCACAAGTGACCTCATTTTGGAAACTAGACCCCCCAAGGAACTTATCTAGATATGTGGTGAGAACTTTGAACCCACAAGGGCTTCACAGAAGTTTATAACGTACAGCGGTACAATTAAAAAATCATTTTTTCCACAAAAATGATCTTTTCACCCCTAATTCTTACTTTCCCAAGGGTAACAGGACCCTAAAAGTTATTGTGCAATTTGTCCTGAGTACGCTGATACCCCACATGTGGGGGTAAACGACTATTTGGGCGCATGGCAGAGCTCGGAAGGGAAGCAGCGCCATTTGACGTTTTTGGCTGGAATTGAGATCGGACACCATGTCACGATTGGAAAACCCCTGATGTACCAAAACAGTGGAAACCCCCCACAAATGACACCATATTGGAAACCAGACCCCCCCAAGGAACTTATCTAGATGTGTGGTGAGAACTCTGAACCCCCAAGGGCTTCATACAAGTTTATAATGCCGGGGTGTGAAAATAAAAAAAAAAATCGTAGTTTTCCACAAACATGATCATTTAGTCCCCAATTTTTTTATTTTCCCAAGGGTACCAGGAGAAATTGGACCCCAAAAGTTGTTGTCCAATTTGTCCTGAGTACGCTGATACCCCATATGTGGGGGTAAACTACTTTATAGGCACACGTCGGGTCTCGGAAGGGAAGTAGTGATGTTTTGGAATGCAAACTTTGATGGAATGGTCTGCGGGTGTCATGTGCGTTTGGAGAGCCCCTGATGTACCTAAACTATTGAAACTCCCCACAAGTGACCCCATTTTGGAAACTAGACCCCCATGGAACTTATCTAGATGTGTGGTGAGCACTTTGAACCCCCAAGGGCTTCACAGAAGTTTATAACGCCCAGGCGTGAAAATAAAAAAAAAATAAAAAAAATCTTTTTTTTCCACAAAAATGATATTTTTGCCCCCAATTTTTTATTTTCCTAAGGGCAACAGGAGAAATAGGACCCCAAAAGTTGTTTTGCAATTTGTCCTGAGTAGGCCGATACCCCATATGTGGGGGTAAAACACTGTTTGGGCGCATGGCAGAGCTTGGAAGGGAAGGAGCACCATTTGACTTATTCAACTCAGAATTGGCTGGAATTGAGATCAGACGCCAAGTTGCGTTTGGAGAGCACCTGATGTGCGCAAACAGTGGAAACCCCCAATTATAACTCCAACCCTAACCCCAACACACCCCTAACCCTAATCTCAGCCCTAGCCCTAACCCTAATGGGAAAATGGAAATAAATACATTTTTTTTTATTTTATTATTTTTCCCTAACTAAGGGGGTGATAATGGGGGGTTTGATTTACTATTTATGGCGGGTTTTATGTTTGGCAGCTGTCACACACTAAAAGACGCATTTTATTGTAAAAATAGTTTTTGCATCACCACATATTGAGAGCTATAAGTTTTCCATATTTTGACCCACCGAGTCATGTGAGGTCTTATTTTTTGCGGGACGAGTTGACGCTTTTATTGGTATCATGTTCGGGCACGTGACATTTTTTGATCGCTTTTTATTCCGATTTTTGGGACGCAGAATGAACAAAAACCAGCGTTTCATGAATTTCTTTTGGGGGGGTGCGTTTACACTGTTCTACGTGAGGTAAAATTGATAAAGCGGTTTTATTCTTCGGGTCAGTACGGTTACAGCAATACCTCGTTTGTGTCTTTTTTTTATGTTTTGGCGCTTTTATACAATAAAAACAATTTTATATAAAAAATAATTATTTTTGCATCGCTTTATTCTGCGAGCTATAACTTTCTTATTTTTTTTGCTGATGATGCTGTGTGGTGGCTCGTTTTTTGCGGGACAAAATGACGTTTTCAGCGGTACCATGGTTATTTATATGCGCCTTTTTGATCGCGCGTTATTGCACTTTTTGTTCGGCGGAATGATAAAAATAAAAAACGAAGCAAAAAATGTTTTATTTTTTTAAGGGGTTAACTAATGGGACAGTTTTACAGGGCAGGTCGTTTTTTTTATTTCCAAAAAATGAAATAGGGAATTTTTTTTTTTTTTTTTAATTTATTTAGCAATTTTTTAAAAATTATTTTTACACTTTTTTTTTTTTACTTTATTAGGTTGTCCCAGGTGGGACATCACTGTCCTGTGACAGATCGCTGATCTGTCACATCACAGATCACTGTGACAGCAGCGATCTGTCACAGGCATTGAAGAAGACTTCCTCTTGCCTGCGCTTTGCAGGCACTGAGGAAGCCAGCTCCCTGCAGGCCGCCGAAGGTCCCTGTCGCCATCTTGGATCCGGGGACCTGCAGGGAAGGAGACCCCCGCAGCAGCGCTGCACACTGCGCTGCTGTGGGGGGACTCAGAGAAGCACGGAGGGAGCCCCCTCCCTGCCGATGCTTCCCTTTAACCCCCGGTACACCGCGATCGTGTTTGATCCCTGTGTGCAAGGGGTTAACGTGTCAGGGGTGGTCCGTGACCGCCCCTGACACATTATCACAGCTGACGCCCGGCACAATCAGCTGACACCCGGCCGCGATCAGCGGCGCTCACCACGTGGGCGCCACTGATCGCTGTGACGTACTATCCCGTCCCTGGGAATTAAGTCCCAGGGCACATGGACGGGATAGTACGTCACATGACAGAAAGAGGTTAATATCCTGATGACAGGTTCGCTGTAAAGGGGTATTAGCATTTTGGTAAGTGATGGCGGGCGCACTGCTAGGATATGCCATCACTTAATGAACTGCTTGGAGTCTAAAGCCCCAGTCACACATAGCTATCTCGCTAGAGAGATCGCTGCTGAGTCACGTTTTGTGATGGAACAGCGATCTCACCAGCGAGATCGCTGTGTGTGACACCTATCAGCGAGCGGCCCCCCTGCCGGTATCGCTGATTGTTGTTGGAAAGCCCTGGACATTTTTTGGTCGCTGGTCTCCCGCTGTCCAGCACGCATCGCTGCATGTGACAGGCGGGAGACCAGCGATCAGCGAGCTGGTAACTAAGCGGCGCGCGGTGCTTAGAAACCCTCTGTGTGCCTTAGTTACCAGCGCGCTGATGCAGGGAGCTGGTAACCAAGGTACACATCAGGTTTCTAAGTGACGCAGGCCCCTTAGAAACCCGATGTGTACCTTAGTTACCAGCTCCCTGCATCAGCGCGCTGGTAACTAACGTACACAGCCTGTTTGGCAGCTCACCAGCGATCATGTAGCGACACACCAGCGATCCTGACAAGGTCATATCGTTGTCGGGATCGCTGGTGAGTCGCTATGTGTGATGGGGCCCTAACATTTGGGGTTATCACAGATCCCAAGATAGAGTGATCAATAAGTGGAACAAGCTGCCACGAGAAGTGGCGAGTTCTCCTTCAATGGAAGTCTTCAAACAGAGGCTGGACAGACATCTGACTGGGATGATTTAGCGAATCCTGCTTTGAGCAGGGGGTTGCACCAGATGGCCCAGGAGGTCCCTTCCAACTCTACGATTCTATGATTCTAAGGCCACCTAGCTGGGAGCCTGTCTGTGCAGAGAAACTGGGAAAGAGACGCAGCGTTACATCCCTGGTGACAGTTTTTCCGTGCACAAATACACTTTCAGCCATCCGACTGCTGGGAGCGCCTCAGTGCAGAAAAAAAAAAAATCTGTCAAACGGATGCACCATCAGAGAACTTGTCATGAAGAGCAGCGCCAGCATTTGTGTATGTCACCAGATGACCGGTACGTTACCTGCACGCTGGACACCCTCCGACTACGACCACAGAAGTAGTTGCTACTACTGGCTGCTGCTGGATAATGTACGGGCTGGGGTAGGCGACATGCGACGTTCCCATATATCCTGGAAATAAAAACAGTATAACATCAGGTCACTAGATTTCACAATTCTGGCGAAGAAAGCAAATATTTCTTCCTACGGAGGACGAACAAGTTCTCACTCGGGTGTGAGCGCGCTCTCTCCACGGAGGGCGGCCGTGCCATTTTCACGATGAGTGGGAGCTTAACCAAGTCACTACACTTTCATAGGATACCTAGCCAATTTCTGCAACAGAATTTTTCAATTCTTCGTATGTGGGAATTTGTACAATTCATAAGCATAAACCTCTTCTCCTCATATCCTATCTGCCAGAACGAGCCATTAGTCGTCATTTCCATGTATTTGCCAGTGACAAGACTGAGGAAGTTAAATATTAACATTACAAACATTTAGCAGTTAACGTGTTACACCAATAGTTTATGGCGGAGGCGACAAAACCTGCGCCCCAGGATACATGACCGCAGGAACTGTCATTCAGATCTGGAAGTGGAGAGTCTGGTTGGCATCCAAACATCAGTCCCAGATGTGCCATATGGTGGGCAGAGACAACGACAGCGGAAAGACGTTCCCACAAATCTCCCGCCGTTCAGATTGCTGAAAACGGTCTCGCGATTCTACCCAAAATCAACCAAAACCAGAGATTGTCCATTGCTTTAGACTAATATTAGATCAAAAGATCACAGACGTAAGCACTGGCCGGCAGGTATCGCGGGTAAGGTCACCAGACATTTCACATATTTGCTTCCTCAAAGAAAACAGGTTTGTGTGTCTGTACACCCACAAAGGTCAAACATGTAGATTTTGCTTCCAGATTTTCCAGGGAAAAAAAAAAAAAAAAAAAAAAAAAAAAAAAAAAAAAGTGTACCCCAGCAATATCTAAATGTTCTTGTCACTGGTCCTAGAAGAACAAAAGCAAATCCCATAGCAAAAAGGTTTCTCGCCAGGTCTTAAAAGGGGGTTTTCATCACAAACAAAACTTAATTTTAATCAGTAGATCTTGGAATAATAATTTCCACTATTGGATGTGTTTAAATAAAATGTTCCTGTGCCGAGATAATCTTATAAATGTGCCCCTGCTGTGCACTGTGTAATGTCCGTGTCTGACCGTACAGGGACATGGTCTTATCACACCACAGCTCCTGAGTAGGGGGGGGGGATTATACAGACAGGACAGCAGGGGGATCAAAAATGATTCGTTGAAGAAAAACATTCTTAAAAAAAAAAAAATAAAAAAAAAAAAAAAAAAGGTAAGGAAAAGCTTTACCTGACAAAAAGAATCATTTGTGATCCCATGCCGTCCTGTCTGTATACTCTCTTTTGCTTCCTCCCCTTCCCAGGAGCTGTGGTATGATCAGACCATGTTCCTGTACGGTCAGACACAGCCATTACACAGTACACAGCAGGGGCACATTTATAAGATTATCTCGGCACAGGAACATTTTATTTATACACATCCAATTGTGTAAATTCTTATTATTCCAAGACCTGTTGATTAAAATTAACTTTAGTTTGTGGGAAAACCCCTTTAAAGACACCCTTCCCCCCCCAAATATACCTACATATGTAAATATATTACGCATATGGGGTTTATATGTGTGTATAACTGCATATTTTTTTCAAGACTTGGTGAGAAACCAACGGATATACAGACAGAATCACATTTGCAAATAGTGTGTATGAATAATAAGTTATACAGACTCACATTTTAAAAAGGGCGATTGTCTATATATCCGTAGGACATGCTAGAAATATCTAATAGATTTGGGCCCCACACCCATCTCCGTAACAAGGGTCCAAGATCTCCACCCTTCCTGGTAAGGCGGCCAGCGCCACTCGGAAAATAATAAAATAGATGGGTTTCTGCTGTGGGACTAAACAAAATATACGAGCGCACTCGTGAACTGCAGATTCCATCCTACGGGGGGGAACTCAAATCCTATGAAAAAATTAGAAGGGGCACTTGAGGAAAAGATGTTCTAAACATTGACGGGTCAAGAGGATTGGAGTATAACCAACAGACACCCCCCCCCCGTAGACACTGGACTCGGCACAATGGGCATGGGTTTTCAGCAGGAAGTGGGTGAAGGTTCTTTAAAAGCTCTCAACAATTACAAGTGGAGTTTGGGATACCCCGAAAAAAATGTTGCTATCAATACCTGGAATTAAGGCAGGCATCTAACACTAAAAATAAACGATCACCTATAATAATCTGCAAACACTCAGTCATTGACTCCATTGTCTTCTCGGGCTAATTTCACATAGCTATGAGCAACTATTGTTGATTCAGACAGAGAAAAATACATTGGAGGGTAAGTCTAAAGTCTAACTGGGAATTGGAACTGGGAGATATTTCTTTGGAACAATGGAGATCCTTGAACTAATCCCGAGGTTATCTCCTTGTGAATCCCAAAGACTATCACAATTATATCTTGTTTACTGACTGTTCAAAACCCCAGGCTTCTTCAAAATATGTGCTTGCCCAAACCGAAAACGCTCAAGGAGTGGTGGCGAGAATGGTCACCTAATGCTCATGATGTGGGAATGTGTTTTGATAGAAGCATTGGATCTTGAGGAGAGAGTATTTGGGGTGAGACTGGAACCGGAGCCCAGAAGACGTATACTGGGTCTTTTGGGGGGGGGGGGAATCTTGACCTAGACTCCCCAATATATCCCTGGATAATTATTCAGGCATGTAAACTACTGGTATATCATTGTTTAGATTCAAATCCTCCAACATTAACAAAATTGTAGAAAATGAACAATAATATATTTATTGAGATGGGTGTGCACCAGAAGAGAAACGCCATGCAAAAAATGTGAGTCGATGTGGGACCCTGGTTGGATATTCTCAATTTGCCTTTCTATGTACTAATAAGGCCTCTTTCACATGTCAGTGTGTCCAGTACGTGTGGAGAGTTTTCACACATACTGGAGACACTTACACACATAGACCCATTCAACTGAATGGGTCTGTGCACACGTCAGTGTGTTTACACGGACCGTGTGTCCTTGGGCAAAATATGCTGACATTTCCGTTTTTTAACAGGTGAATGAGCTGCTGCGAGGGCAGCATCAGTGACCTCGTCAAGGTTACCGCCAGTCACGCAGGCTTCGTTCCCAGCCAGGCTGAACTGCGGTGACCTTAGCACCGTGAGAAAAAGTCACTGAGTTCACCGCAGACCCACGCTAGCAGCATCTCATTCATCAGTGGTTTTCAACCTAGACGGTCGCGTCCTAGTACTGTCCAGGTTGAAAACTTAATCTGGAGACATGGATTATGGTGTGGGACAGAATGTCAGACAAGTGAGAAATATTGGCTGGGGGCTGCTATTTTTAGGCTTGGGGGGGTCAATATCCATGGCCCATTATCAGCCTGAGAATACCAGCCCCCCAGATGTCTGCTTTAGCAAGGCTCGTTGTCAAAAATGGGGGAATCCAACGCCGTTTTATTTAATTGTTTAAATTAAAAAAAAGTGTGTGGACACCTCTATTCTTGATAACACGCCTTGCTGAAGCTGAGGGTTGCAGCTCCCAGCAGTTAGTTTTGCCTGGTTATCAAAAATACAGGGGAACTAACGCCGGATATTTTTATTTATAGCGCAGGCTGATGAATACTCCCATCAGCCGCCGCCTGCTCTCACTGTTATTAGTGGCAGCAGGTGTAGGCTGATGGGAGTATTAGTCGCTGTTATCAGCTGAACATAACTCATAGTTCTCCTCGTGCTGATCGCTGGCAGAGCAGGGGAGAATGATGAGAGCCATCTTCAGCACCCGGGAACAGCGACTACTGTGCCGCTGTTTCCCAGGCACCGTTACGTGTGGTACTGATGTGGCACATGGTTGCCACGCTTGTGCTTCAAGTATTACACACACGGACACATATCTCCGGTACCGGAAATATCAGGACGTCTGAAATCAGCCTAAGAGATGGAGCGATCCTTTTCTATTCTCCGTCATCTTACACTTGGGCCTTGAACGAAAGAGAAAAGAAGGAATAATTGAAATTAGAACGCTTCAACAGGTCAATGAGAAGAAGCTCTCGGTTAGGCGGATGGATATTGTTTCTACCAATTCATGTTGCTGTCAGGGCTGTGGAGTCGGTAAGCCAAACCTGCGACTCCGACTCCTCAATTTCCCTTACACCGACTCCAACTCCGACTCCACGACTCCGACTCCCACACATATTGCTTATATTTAAGTGAAAAATTTATTGTAGTACAATGTGAACCTCAGACATTTAATCATTTTTATGATCCAATAATCAAGATATTTAGATAGAACAGAATATATATTGGTGTACTACCCGGTTTTCATTCTTTTTGGTACAGATACGATATGGATAGACAGATATGGATAAATGGATAGATAGAGCAGATTTCTAATCTGTTTTTGCTATTGAAAACATTATCTATGAGCTCAAAAACCTTTCAGGTGATGCAGTTTTTTAAAAAGATGATCAACTTTTGCAGCTGAAAAACGTATCCTCAAAAAACACAGGAAAAACGCTGTGTGTGAATGTAGCCTTAGATCAGGAATAGAACAGCCATTTATAGGACATTTCATAACTTTCCCAAACTCCTATGAAAAAATATTCAGCACATCCTGCATTGAATTACTGTACCCAATTTATTATATATTTTAGGAGTCGGAGTCGGTCCATTTTATACCAACTCCAACTCCACCAAAATGAGCTCCGACTCCACGACTCCGACTCCACAGCCCTGGTTGCTGTATTGTTGTTTTTGATTAATTAACATCTATATATACACAAATGCCATGATTGACGTCCTTGAACTAATCTGTGACCATGTCAATATCTCACGTTATTGTTGCCTCTTCCAATTAAAAAAAAAAAAAGAAAACTGTAAAGTAGTTTTGTATAATAAAAACGAACTGATTCCAGAAAGAGGGCATAAGCCACTGCCGGCCACCGCTAGTGGCAGCTTATTTGTTAGCGCAGAATAGCTAGAGATCAGTAAGAACACTATATCATTAACTGTCTGCTAGGATGAGCATGTGATAGCCAAAGGTCACATGACTTACGAGATTAATGCTCCTTATCTAGAAGCTAAAGTGAAAGGTTTTAAAGAAGACGCTCAGCATCTGTAACTAATGACGTCGCAAAAGGTTAGAGCGTGGTCAGAGGGCCGTATAAATTGGACTGAAATCGGACCGCAGTGCACGGACTGCTATTGATATTAAGAAGGATTTTTTATGTTAGCCACTTCACCCTTTCATGCCAACGTGAAGTAGCCAACCTCTCATCCCCTACATAAGTGCAGTGCCCTCACAGAATGTCTACTGTGAGGGTAGGAGCCTGACAGACCCCCAAAAAGCTTAACACTCGTCTATGGCGGAGAGAGGTCTTTCCCTCCCTGGAGGTCTCGGCTGTGGATAAAGCTTCAAACAGTGAAAAGAGAACATCCTCAAATCCATTTACATCCTGAATAGTTTCAGGAAGAACAAAGTTAACTTTTTGATAATTAACACTATCGTAACTTATTATACTGACAAACAGGAGAAGTGCAGAGGACCAACTTCAGTATAACGCAAGGGAACCTGACAACAGACACGGGCCGCGTACTTTGAAACATACATTGAAGAGCTGGCGGGGGACGGTGCATCGTGGATGATTAGTCCAAAACAGGTCCCCAGCGGCTTCTTCCCATCCCGCTCCCATTGACTGACAGGTCGTCCCATACGTGTGTATGAGAGGAGGCTTGTAAGCCGTGGGAAGAAGTCACTAGGGGCCCGCTTTGGATTAGTCGTTCGAGACGCATTGTCTCCGGCTGGCTTTTTAAAATGTGTTTTTTTTTTCCTGAAAATTATCTCAACCTTTCTGAGTAAAACAAAAACGGATGCAATAACGCAGCCAGTATCCAATTCATGCTGCCCGTGGTTCAGGCGGTATAAACCTACTGTCAGAAGCAAGGAACGACGGTCTAAGGCTAGTTTCACATTAGCTTTTTTTAGCGCTTCGTGCGCAATAGAATCGCATACAAAAAACGCATCATGCGTTTTGTATGCGTTTGCTTTTTTTTTTTTAGGCGCATGCATTTTAACCAGTTTCTAGCCATGTTAACTCTTAAAACGCATGCGATTTTAAACGCAGGCGTGCGCACACCTGCGTTCCCATAGACCGTAATGTGATTTTTTTTGCGCATTCTGTGCGGAAGTGTTTTTTTTTTGATAGGTCGGACAGACCAAAAATGCAACAGGTTGCGTCCGGCGCGCACTACAAAAAAACGCATACAAACGCGTGCATACGCTAGACCATGCACCCCCATGTTAAAGATATGGGCGCAGGACGCATGGACGCGCACAAAGCGTAGCACTAAAAAAACGCTAGTGTGAAACCAGCCTTAGACAGCAGTTGGCCATAAGACTGTTCATGGAGTGAGATGAGACCCCCCCTTGCTGGCTGCTTATCTCCGACAGGGACAAAGGATCAGGCATGTTAAAATCCAACATGCCCAGTCCTTCTCCTAGACTAACAAAACCATACAGCAGCCGTAGTTTTGGGTCCATGTTTCCAGCGCAGTTTATGGCTGGAACGTGGATCTTCAAGAGCTGAACGAACCGTATTAGAGGCGTATATGTGGCTGTTCGTTTGGGTCCGGAAACTCACGGTCAGACCAGGAAGCATGGCAGTGTAAATCTAACGTTACCCCTAGTACTGGTGGCCCCTGGATCTGCAGTCTGGACGGTGCGTTCGGTGAGACACAGCCGCACAGAAGCAACAGGCGACGTGTCGCATATCGCAGCACAGGGGAGGGGGGGACACACACCATTGGTGCAAACGGTGAAACCGCACAAGGCCCCGAAAGGTAACGGCACCCACTTCTGCCTCCAAAGCTGCAGACAGCTTCAGGCCTCATTCACACGGCAGGTTTTTTCACGGATGAGAACAAAGGAGAGAATTTAAATCAGTGATTTTATCAGATTTATCAGTTTTTACTCATTACAAAACAAAAAAAAAAAAAAAGAAAAACGTTCCTCCACTTTCTCCTATAGGTCTATGAAAATCAGCCCGCGCCAAGATGGAATCCGAGCGCTGTCCGACTTTCTTTTTCCCACAGGTCCGCAGAGTTGTGGTGCAGATTTGGAGCCGACGCGTTTCAATCGTTTCGTGAAAAGTCCGAACGACCCCATTCACTACTATAGGTACGAGAGCAACCTGGGAAAGACCGGTGTGTAAAGTGACGTGTGAGCAGCCCCGTAGAAAAGCATAGGTACAAGGACTAGACGTGGGGAAAAAACGGATCGCACTGCCTGCCATGTGAATGAGCCCCAAAGTGTCCATTATGATCAACTACTGCACCAAAAAGGGCCCATAGACTGCTCTTATACAGGGGGCTCTCTGCCTGCCCTTCATATATATCATACCCCCAAATGTGGACACGGAGAGACAGAGACATGCTGTGTGAGGGAGAGACAGCTGCACGCAGACACGGAGAGACAGAGACATGCTGTGTGAGGGAGAGACAGCTGCACGCAGACACGGAGAGACAGAGACATGCTGTGTGAGGGAGAGACAGCTGCACGCAGACACGGAGAGACAGAGACATGCTGTGTGAGGAAGAGACAGCTGCACGCAGACACGGAGAGACAGAGACATGCTGTGTGAGGGAGAGACAGCTGCACGCAGACACGGAGAGACAGAGACATGCTGTGTGAGGGAGAGACAGCTGCACGCAGACACGGAGAGACAGAGACATGCTGTGTGAGGGAGAGACAGCTGCACGCAGACACGGAGAGACAGAGACATGCTGTGTGAGGGAGAGACAGCTGCACGCAGACACGGAGAGACAGAGACATGCTGTGTGAGGGAGAGACAGCTGCACGCAGACACGGAGAGACAGAGACATGCTGTGTGAGGGAGAGACAGCTGCACGCAGACACGGAGAGACAGAGACATGCTGTGTGAGGGAGAGACAGCTGCACGCAGACACGGAGAGACAGAGACATGCTGTGTGAGGGAGAGACAGCTGCACGCAGACACGGAGAGACAGAGACATGCTGTGTGAGGGAGAGACAGCTGCACGCAGACACGGAGAGACAGACATGCTGTGTGAGGGAGAGACAGCTGCACACAGACACGGAGAGACAGACATGCTGTGTGAGGGAGAGACAGCTGCACACAGACACGGAGAGACAGACATGCTGTGTGAGGGAGAGACAGCTGCACACAGACACGGAGAGACAGACATGCTGTGTGAGGGAGAGACAGCTGCACACAGACACGGAGAGACAGAGACATGCTGTGTGAGGGAGAGACAGCTGCACACAGACACGGAGAGACAGACATGCTGTGTGAGGGAGAGACAGCTGCACGCAGACACGGAGAGACAGACACATGCTGTGTGAGGGAGAGACAGCTGCACGCAGACACGGAGAGACAGAGACATGCTGTGTGAGGGAGAGACAGCTGCACGCAGACACGGAGAGACAGACATGCTGTGTGAGGGAGAGACAGCTGCACACAGACACGGAGAGACAGACATGCTGTGTGAGGGAGAGACAGCTGCACACAGACACGGAGAGACAGACATGCTGTGTGAGGGAGAGACAGCTGCACACAGACACGGAGAGACAGACATGCTGTGTGAGGGAGAGACAGCTGCACACAGACACGGAGAGACAGAGACATGCTGTGTGAGGGAGAGACAGCTGCACACAGACACGGAGAGACAGACACATGCTGTGTGAGGGAGAGACAGCTGCACGCAGACACGGAGAGACAGAGACATGCTGTGTGAGGGAGAGACAGCTGCACGCAGACACGGAGAGACAGAGACATGCTGTGTGAGGGAGAGACAGCTGCACGCAGACACGGAGAGACAGAGACATGCTGTGTGAGGGAGAGACAGCTGCACGCAGACACGGAGAGACAGAGACATGCTGTGTGAGGGAGAGACAGCTGCACGCAGACACGGAGAGACAGAGACATGCTGTGTGAGGGAGAGACAGCTGCACACAGACACGGAGAGACAGAGACATGCTGTGTGAGGGAGAGACAGCTGCACACAGACACGGAGAGACAGAGACATGCTGTGTGAGGGAGAGACAGCTGCACACAGACACGGAGAGACAGACATGCTGTGTGAGGGAGAGACAGCTGCACACAGACACGGAGAGACAGAGACATGCTGTGTGAGGGAGAGACAGCTGCACACAGACACGGAGAGACAGACACATGCTGTGTGAGGGAGAGACAGCTGCACACAGACACAGAGAGACAGACATGCTGTGTGAGGGAGAGACAGCTGCACACAGACACGGAGAGACAGAGACATGCTGTGTGAGGGAGAGACAGCTGCACACAGACACGGAGAGACAGAGACATGCTGTGTGAGGGAGAGACAGCTGCACACAGACACGGAGAGACAGAGACCCAGACAGCGGGACCCATGACAGGCAGGAGCCCCCATAGACACCGCGCGTTACACACCGTACAGTCAGGTGACACCGGTCACTGATACGCACCGCTGCCCGTGGCCGTGGGGTAGCTGTAGGGGTACGGCGGGGGCTGCTGGCCGCTCTGCGGGGCTCCCGGGATGGCGCCGTAGTTCTGCTGCGGCTGTCCGTACTCGCAGCCCCCGGGGCCGGCCGGGCTGTACGCGGGGGGCCGGTCCTGCAGGAGCGGCTTGCTGTCCATGCTGTGCTCCTTCCCAGCGCTGCTGCTGCTGCTGTTCGGTGCTGCTGTGAGTGCGGCCAGTCACAAGACTCGGGTCATGTGACCGCTCCCAACTGCCCGACTCTCCTCGGCAGGAAGCTCGTCTTAAAGCGACAGCGCCGCGATCTGCGGGCCGCCTGTACCTGTTCCTGCGGAAGAGGAGGTCTGGAAGGAGTTAATGTCACTTGGCTGCCGCCTCCTGTGCTGGAGGAGAGGAGGTGTGCTGAGCCGGGGTGACATCATGGGAAAAGCCCTGGCCCAAAAATAAGAGGAACCCTGCCAGCGTGTGCCCCCTGTGTGCTCAGCGGAGCCCCCTGCCCATCTCCCTGCCAGCGTGTGCCCCCTGTGTGCTCAGCGGAGCCCCCTGCCCATCTCCCTGCCAGCGTGTGCGCCCCCTGTGTGCTCAGCGGAGCCCCCTGCCCATCTCCCTGCCAGCGTGTGCGCCCCCTGTGTGCTCAGCGGAGCCCCCTACCCATCTCCCTGCCAGCGTGTGCCCCCTGTGTGCTCAGCGGAGCCCCCTGCCCATCTCCCTGCCAGGGTGTGCGCCCCCTGTGTGCTCAGCGGAGCCCCCTGCCCATCTCCCTGCCAGGGTGTGCGCCCCCTGTGTGCTCAGCGGAGCCCCCTACCCATCTCCCTGCCAGCGTGTGCCCCCTGTGTGCTCAGCGGAGCCCCCTGCCCATCTCCCTGCCAGTGTGTGTGCCCCCTGTGTGCTCAGCGGAGCCCCCTGCCCATCTCCCTGCCAGGGTGTGCGCCCCCTGTGTGCTCAGCGGAGCCCCCTGCCCATCTCCCTGCCAGCGTGTGCCCCCTGTGTGCTCAGCGGAGCCCCCTGCCCATCTCCCTGCCAGTGTGTGTGCCCCCTGTGTGCTCAGCGGAGCCCCCTGCCCATCTCCCTGCCAGCGTGTGCCCCCTGTGTGCTCAGCGGAGCCCCCTACCCATCTCCCTGCCAGCGTGTGCCCCCTGTGTGCTCAGCGGAGCCCCCTGCCCATCTCCCTGCCAGTGTGTGTGCCCCCTGTGTGCTCAGCGGAGCCCCCTGCCCATCTCCCTGCCAGGGTGTGCGCCCCCTGTGTGCTCAGCGGAGCCCCCTGCCCATCTCCCTGCCAGCGTGTGCCCCCTGTGTGCTCAGCGGAGCCCCCTGCCCATCTCCCTGCCAGTGTGTGTGCCCCCTGTGTGCTCAGCGGAGCCCCCTGCCCATCTCCCTGCCAGCGTGTGCCCCCTGTGTGCTCAGCGGAGCCCCCTGCCCATCTCCCTGCCAGTGTGTGTGCCCCCTGTGTGCTCAGCGGAGCCCCCTGCCCATCTCCCTGCCAGTGTGTGTGCCCTCTGTGTGCTCAGCGGAGCCCCCTGCCCATCTCCCTGCCAGGGTGTGCGCCCCCTGTGTGCTCAGCGGAGCCCCCTGCCCATCTCCCTGCCAGGGTGTGCGCCCCCTGTGTGCTCAGCGGAGCCCCCTGCCCATCTCCCTGCCAGCGTGTGCCCCCTGTGTGCTCAGCGGAGCCCCCTGCCCATCTCCCTGCCAGTGTGTGTGCCCCCTGTGTGCTCAGCGGAGCCCCCTGCCCATCTCCCTGCCAGTGTGTGTGCCCTCTGTGTGCTCAGCGGAGCCCCCTGCCCATCTCCCTGCCAGGGTGTGCGCCCCCTGTGTGCTCAGCGGAGCCCCCTGCCCATCTCCCTGCCAGCGTGTGCCCCCTGTGTGCTCAGCGGAGCCCCCTGCCCATCTCCCTGCCAGGGTGTGTGCCCCCTGTGTGCTCAGCGGAGCCCCCTGCCCATCTCCCTGCCAGCGTGTGCGCCCCCTGTGTGCTCAGCGGAGCCCTCTGCCCATCTCCCTGCCAGCGGGTGCGCCCCCTGTGTGCTCAGCGGAGCCCCCTGCCCATCTCCCTGCCAGCGTGTGCGCCCCCTGTGTGCTCAGCGGTGCTCCCTGCCCATCTCCCTGCCAGCGTGTGCGCCCCCTGTGTGCTCAGCGGAGCCCCCTGCCCATCTCCCTGCCAGCGTGTGCCCCCTGTGTGCTCAGCGGAGCCCCCTGCCCATCTCCCTGCCAGCGTGTGCGCCCCCTGTGTGCTCAGCGGAGCCCCCTGCCCATCTCCCTGCCAGGGTGTGCGCCCCCTGTGTGCTCAGCGGAGCCCCCTGCCCATCTCCCTGCCAGCGTGTGCGCCCCCTGTGTGCTCAGCGGAGCCCTCTGCCCATCTCCCTGCCAGCGGGTGCGCCCCCTGTGTGCTCAGCGGAGCCCCCTGCCCATCTCCCTGCCAGCGTGTGCGCCCCCTGTGTGCTCAGCGGTGCTCCCTGCCCATCTCCCTGCCAGCGTGTGCGCCCCCTGTGTGCTCAGCGGAGCCCCCTGCCCATCTCCCTGCCAGCGTGTGCCCCCTGTGTGCTCAGCGGAGCCCCCTGCCCATCTCCCTGCCAGGGTGTGCGCCCCCTGTGTGCTCAGCGGAGCCCTCTGCCCATCTTCCTGCCAGCGTGTGCGCCCCCTGTGTGCTCAGCGGAGCCCCCTGCCCATCTCCCTGCCAGCGTGTGCGCCCCATGTGTGCTCAGCGGTGCTCCCTGCCCATCTCCCTGCCAGCGTGTGCGCCCCCTGTGTGCTCAGCGGAGCCCCCTGCCCATCTCCCTGCCTGTGTGCGCCCTGTGTGCTCAGCGGAGCCCCCTGCCCATCTCCCTGCCAGTGTGCGCCCCCTGTGTGCTCAGCGGAGCCCCCTGCCCATCTCCCTGCCAGCGTGTGCGCCCCCTGTGTGCTCAGCGGAGTCCCCTGCCCATCTCCCTGCCTGTGTGCGCCCTGTGTGCTCAGCGGAGCCCCCTGCCCATCTCCCTGCCAGTGTGTGCGCCCCCTGTGTGCTCAGCGGAGCCCCCTGCCCATCTCCCTGCCAGCGTGTGCGCCCCCTGTGTGCTCAGCGGAGCCCCCTGCCCATCTCCCTGCCTGTGTGCGCCCTGTGTGCTCAGCGGAGCCCCCTGCCCATCTCCCTGCCAGCGTGTGCCCCCTGTGTGCTCAGCGGTGCTCCCTGCCCATCTCCCTGCCAGTGTGCGCCCCCTGTGTGCTCAGCGGAGCCTCCTACCCATCTCCCTGCCAGCGTGTGCCCCCTGTGTGCTCAGCGGAGCCCCCTGCCCATCTCCCTGCCAGCGTGTGCGCCCCGTGTGCTCAGCGGAGCCCCCTGCCCATCTCCCTGCCTGTGTGCGCCCTGTGTGCTCAGCGGAGCCCCCTGCCCATCTCCCTGCCAGTGTGTGCGCCCCCTGTGTGCTCAGCGGAGCCCCCTGCCCATCTCCCTGCCAGTGTGTGCGCCCCCTGTGTGCTCAGCGGAGCCCCCTGCCCATCTCCCTGCCAGTGTGTGCGCCCCCTGTGTGCTCAGCGGAGCCCCCTGCCCATCTCCCTGCCAGTGTGTGCCCCCTGTGTGCTCAGCGGAGCCCCCTGCCCATCTCCCTGCCAGTGTGTGCCCCCTGTGTGCTCAGCGGAGCCCCCTGCCCATCTCCCTGCCAGCGTGTGCGCCCCCTGTGTGCTCAGCGGAGCCCCCTGCCCATCTCCCTGCCAGCGTGTGTGCGCCCCCTGTGTGCTCAGCGGAGCCCCCTGCCCATCTCCCTGCCAGCTTGTGCCCCCTGTGTGCTCAGCGGTGCTCCCTGCCCATCTCCCTGCCAGTGTGTGCGCCCCCTGTGTGCTCAGCGGAGCCCCCTGCCCATCTCCCTGCCAGTGTGTGCCCCCTGTGTGCTCAGCGGAGCCCCCTGCCCATCTCCCTGCCAGTGTGTGCCCCCTGTGTGCTCAGCGGAGCCCCCTGCCCATCTCCCTGCCAGTGTGTGCGCCCCCTGTGTGCTCAGCGGAGCCCCCTGCCCATCTCCCTGCCAGTGTGCGCCCCCTGTGTGCTCAGCGGAGCCCCCTGCCCATCTCCCTGCCTGTGTGCGCCCTGTGTGCTCAGCGGAGCCCCCTGCCCATCTCCCTGCCAGTGTGTGCCCCCTGTGTGCTCAGCGGAGCCCCCTGCCCATCTCCCTGCCAGTGTGTGCCCCCTGTGTGCTCAGCGGAGCCCCCTGCCCATCTCCCTGCCAGCGTGTGCGCCCCCTGTGTGCTCAGCGGAGCCCCCTGCCCATCTCCCTGCCAGCGTGTGTGCGCCCCCTGTGTGCTCAGCGGAGCCCCCTGCCCATCTCCCTGCCAGCTTGTGCCCCCTGTGTGCTCAGCGGTGCTCCCTGCCCATCTCCCTGCCAGTGTGTGCGCCCCCTGTGTGCTCAGCGGAGCCCCCTGCCCATCTCCCTGCCAGTGTGTGCCCCCTGTGTGCTCAGCGGAGCCCCCTGCCCATCTCCCTGCCAGTGTGTGCCCCCTGTGTGCTCAGCGGAGCCCCCTGCCCATCTCCCTGCCAGTGTGTGCGCCCCCTGTGTGCTCAGCGGAGCCCCCTGCCCATCTCCCTGCCAGTGTGTGCGCCCCCTGTGTGCTCAGCGGAGCCCTCTGCCCATCTCCCTGCCAGCGTGTGCGCCCCCTGTGTGCTCAGCGGAGCCCCCTGCCCATCTCCCTGCCAGCGTGTGCGCCCTGTGTGCTCAGCGGAGCCCCCTGCCCATCTCCCTGCCAGCGTGTGCGCCCCCTGTGTGCTCAGCGGAGCCCCCTGCCCATCTCCCTGCCAGTGTGTGTGCGCCCCCTGTGTGCTCAGCGGAGCCCCCTACCCATCTCCCTGCCAGCGTGTGCCCCCTGTGTGCTCAGCGGTGCTCCCTGCCCATCTCCCTGCCAGTGTGCGCCCCCTGTGTGCTCAGCGGAGCCCCCTGCCCATCTCCCTGCCAGTGTGTGCGCCCCCTGTGTGCTCAGCGGAGCCCCCTGCCCATCTCCCTGCCAGCGTGTGCGCCCCCTGTGTGCTCAGCGGTGCCCCCTGCCCATCTCCCTGCCAGCGTGTGCGCTCCCTGTGTGCTCAGCGGAGCCCCCTGCCCATCTCCTTGCCACTGTGTGCGCCTCCTGTGTGCTCAGCGGAGCCCCCTGCCCATCTCCCTGCCAGCGTGTGCGCCTCCTGTGTGCTCAGCGGAGCCCCCTGCCCATCTCCCTGCCAGGGTGTGCGCCCCCTGTGTGCTCAGCGGAGCCCCCTGCCCATCTCCCTGCCAGCGTGTGCGCCCCCTGTGTGCTCAGCGGAGCCCCCTGCCCATCTCCCTGCCAGCGTGTGCGCCCCCTGTGTGCTCAGCGGAGCCCCCTGCCCATCTCCCTGCCAGCGTGTGCCCCCCTGTGTGCTCAGCAGTGCCCCCTACCCATCTCCCTGCCAGTGTGTGCCCCCTGTGTGCTCAGCGGAGCCCCCTGCCCATCTCCCTGCCAGCGTGTGCCCCCTGTGTGCTCAGCAGAGCCCCCTGCCCATCTCCCTGCCAGTGTGTGCCCCCTGTGTGCTCAGCGGAGCCCCCTGCCCATCTCCCTGCCAGTGTGTGCGCCCCCTGTGTGCTCAGCGGAGCCCCCTGCCCATCTCCCTGCCAGTGTGTGCGCCCCCTGTGTGCTCAGCGGAGCCCCCTGCCCATCTCCCTGCCAGTGTGTGCCCCCTGTGTGCTCAGCGGAGCCCCCTGCCCATCTCCCTGCCAGTGTGTGCCCCCTGTGTGCTCAGCGGAGCCCCCTTCCCATCTCCCTGCCAGCGTGTGCGCCTCCTGTGTGCTCAGCGGAGCCCCCTGCCCATCTCCCTGCCAGGGTGTGCGCCCCCTGTGTGCTCAGCGGAGCCCCCTGCCCATCTCCCTGCCAGCGTGTGCGCCCCCTGTGTGCTCAGCGGAGCCCCCTGCCCATCTCCCTGCCAGCGTGTGCGCCCCCTGTGTGCTCAGCAGAGCCCCCTGCCCATCTCCCTGCCAGCGTGTGCCCCCCTGTGTGCTCAGCAGTGCCCCCTACCCATCTCCCTGCCAGTGTGTGCCCCCTGTGTGCTCAGCGGAGCCCCCTGCCCATCTCCCTGCCAGCGTGTGCCCCCTGTGTGCTCAGCAGAGCCCCCTGCCCATCTCCCTGCCAGTGTGTGCCCCCTGTGTGCTCAGCGGAGCCCCCTGCCCATCTCCCTGCCAGTGTATGCGCCCCCTGTGTGCTCAGCGGATCCCCCTGCCCATCTCCCTGCCAGCGTGTGCTCCCCCTGTGTGCTCAGCGGTGCTCCCTGCCCATCTCCCTGCCAGTGTGTGCGCCCCCTGTGTGCTCAGCGGTGCTCCCTGCCCATGTCCCTGCCAGTGTGTCTGCGCCCCCTGTGTGCTCAACGGAGCCCCCTGCCCATCTCCCTGCCAGTGTGTGCGCCCCCTGTGTGCTCAACGGAGCCCCCTGCCCATCTCCCTGCCAGCGTGTGCGTCCCCTGTGTGCTCAGCAGTGCCCCCTACCCATCTCCCTGCCAGTGTGTGCTCCCCCTGTGTGCTCAGCGGAGCCCCCTGCCCCAGGAGTGACAGCGACTAATGTGGCTCTGACCACTTCTATCTGATGTGTGTGGAGCCTGTATGTCTTGTGCACAGGTGGACTGTAAGAAATGGGCGACAGTGAGGGAGTGCAGCCCCAGAAGAGGAAATGTTACCTTTATAAATGTACATCAAAGGGGTCCTCCACCTCTGGAGCCACTCAGTGGCCTCATGGGTCACCACCACCACCAGTCCAGCCAATCAGTGGCATCATGGTCACCGCCACCAGTGCAGCCAATCAGTGGCCTCATGGGTCACCATCGCCGCCACTAGTGCAGCCGATCAGTGGCTTGATGGGTCTCCACTGCCACCAGTGCAGCCAATCAGTGGCCTCATGGGTAACCACCACCGCTACCAGCACAGCCAATCAGTGGCCTCATGGGTCGCTGCCGCCAGTGCAGCCGATCAGTGGCTTGATGGGTCACAACCGCCGCCACCAGTGCAGCCAATCAGTGGCCGCATGGGCCACCACCAGTGCAGCCAATCAGTGGCCTCATGGGTCACCACCGCCGCCAGTGCAGCCAATCAGTGGCCTCATGGGTCACCGCCACCAGTGCAGCCAATCAGTGGCCTCATGGGTCACCATCACCGCCACTAGTGCAGCCGATCAGTGGCCTGATGGGTCACCACCGCCGCCACCAGTGTAGCCAATCAGTGGCCTCATGGGTCACCACCGCCGCTGCCAGTGCAGCCAATCAGTGGCCTCATGGGTCACCACCGCCACCAGTGCAGCCAAACAGTGGCCTCATGAGTCACCACCAGTGCAGCCAATCAGTGGCCTCATGGGTCACCATCACCGCCACTAGTGCAGCCGATCAGTGGCCTGATGGGTCACCACCGCCGCCACCAGTGTAGCCAATCAGTGGCCTCATGGGTCACAACCGCCGCCACCAGTGCAGCCAATCAGTGGCCTCATGGGTCACCACCGCCGCTGCCAGTGCAGCCAATCAGTGGCCTCATGGGTCACCACCGCCACCAGTGCAGCCAAACTGGCCTCATGAGTCACCACCAGTGCAGCCAATCAGTGGCCTCATGGGTCACCACCGCCGCTGCCAGTGCAGCCAATCAGTGGCCTCATGGGTCACCACCGCCACCAGTGCAGCCAAACAGTGGCCTCATGAGTCACCACCAGTGCAGCCAATCAGTGGCCTCATGGGTCACCATCACCGCCACTAGTGCAGCCGATCAGTGGCCTGATGGGTCACCACCGCCGCCACCAGTGTAGCCAATCAGTGGCCTCATGGGTCACAACCGCCGCCACCAGTGCAGCCAATCAGTGGCCTCATGGGTCACCACCGCCGCTGCCAGTGCAGCCAATCAGTGGCCTCATGGGTCACCACCGCCACCAGTGCAGCCAAACTGGCCTCATGAGTCACCACCAGTGCAGCCAATCAGTGGCCTCATATGTCACAACTGCCGTCACCAGTGCAGCCAAGCAGTGGCCTCATGGGTCACCGCCACCAGTGCAGCCAATCAGTGGCCTCGTGGGTCACCACCGCCGCCATTAGTGCAGTCAATCAGTGGCCTCGGGTCACCAGTGCAGCCAATCAGTGGCCTCATGGGTCACCACCGCCGCCATTAGTGCAGTCAATCAGTGGCCTCGGGTCACCAGTGCAGCCAATCAGTGGCCTCGTGGGTCACAACCGCCGCCACCAGAGCAGCCAATCAGTGGCCTCGTGGGTCACCACCGCCGCCATTAGTGCAGTCAATCAGTGGCCTCGGGTCACCAGTGCAGCCAATCAGTGGCCTCATGGGTCACCGCCGCCAGTGCAGCCAATCAGTGGCCTTGTGGGTCACCACTGCCGCCACTAGTGCAGTCAATCAGTGGCCTCATGGGTCACCACCGCCGCCACCAGTGCAGCCAATCAGTGGCCTCATGGGTCACCACCGCCGCCGCTATTGCAGCCAATCAGTGGCCTCATGGGTCACCACCGCCGCCAGTGCAGCCAATCAGTTGCCTCATGGGTCACCACCGCCGCCACCAGTGCAGCCAATCAGTGGCTTCATGGGTGACCACCGCCGCCACTAGTGCAGCCAATCAGTGGCCTCATGGGTCACCACCGCCGCTACCAGTGCAGCCAATCAGTGGCATCATGGGTCAGTGTTGTGAATTCATTCTCAGATTGGATTTAAGACAGCCGATGCTGTTGTGAGTTCATTCTCTGGTTCACCAGTTGTGAGTTCTCTTTCCAGACTCCCTCTGGTGGTAACAGGAGGTAGTAAGGCTGATTTGATCGGTGGAGATCTGCCACCTGAGAATGAGGATGACGATTGGACCTCAGGAGTCTCAGGTTGGATTTAAGACAGCCGACGCCCTATTCAGTTGCTGGTGATTCCTTCTGGCTTGTCAGCTCTTGATTTTCAGCACTGTTCCAGTCATCTAAAGCTAAGTTTTTCTGCTAATGTTCACACTTGATTTTGTTGGTCTATTCAGTTTTTTGGTGTGGTCAGCCAGCCCCGGCTGGGGGCTGTGCTGATTTTCCACTCTTATTTATCAGTATCTTGCCAATTTGCTTTTTGTCCCTTACTAGTTTGGTCTCTTTTTGCTCTGTCTCAGAATATTTCAGAGTGCTGACATAGTGGGAGAAGTCTAGTGACTTCAGGGCTAAGTTTGCTATCAGAAGTGTCGGACATTATTTTTGTAGGGTTTTTTGCAGGTTGCAGACAGTGTCTTTTCTTTCCTCTCTAGTTAGTTTGGGCCCCATCATTTGTGTTGGTTGAAGGCAATGTGGAATATGAGGTAGAGAAAATATTGGATTCTCGTTTGGTTAGACGGAGACTCCAGTATTTGGTCAAATGGAAGGGTTATGGTCAGGAGGATGATTCTTGGGTCTCTGCCTCCTATATTCATGCCAATAGATTGGTTCGTGCTTTTCACCGGGCTCATCCTGATCGGCCTGGTGGCGTGGATGAGGGTTCGGTGACCCCTCCTCAAGGGGGGGGTACTGCTGTGAGTTCATTCTCTGGTTCACCAGTTGTGAGTTCTCCTTCCAGACTCCCTCTGGTGGTAACAGGAGGTAGTAAGGCTGATTTGATCGGTGGAGATCTGCCACCTGAGAATGAGGATGACGATTGGACCTCAGGAGTCTCAGGTTGGATTTAAGACAGCCGACGCCCTATTCAGTTGCTGGTGATTCCTTCTGGCTTGTCAGCTCTTGATTTTCAGCACTGTTCCAGTCATCTAAAGCTAAGTTTTTCTGCTAATGTTCACACTTGATTTTGTTGGTCTATTCAGTTTTTTGGTGTGGTCAGCCAGCCCCGGCTGGGGGCTGTGCTGATTTTCCACTCTTATTTATCAGTATCTTGCCAATTTGCTTTTTGTCCCTTACTAGTTTGGTCTCTTTTTGCTCTGTCTCAGAATATTTCAGAGTGCTGACATAGTGGGAGAAGTCTAGTGACTTCAGGGCTAAGTTTGCTATCAGAAGTGTCGGACATTATTTTTGTAGGGTTTTTTGCAGGTTGCAGACAGTGTCTTTTCTTTCCTCTCTAGTTAGTTTGGGCCCCATCATTTGTGTTGGTTGAAGGCAATGTGGAATATGAGGTAGAGAAAATATTGGATTCTCGTTTGGTTAGACGGAGACTCCAGTATTTGGTCAAATGGAAGGGTTATGGTCAGGAGGATGATTCTTGGGTCTCTGCCTCCTATATTCATGCCAATAGATTGGTTCGTGCTTTTCACCGGGCTCATCCTGATCGGCCTGGTGGCGTGGATGAGGGTTCGGTGACCCCTCCTCAAGGGGGGGTACTGCTGTGAGTTCATTCTCTGGTTCACCAGTTGTGAGTTCTCCTTCCAGACTCCCTCTGGTGGTAACAGGAGGTAGTAAGGCTGATTTGATCGGTGGAGATCTGCCACCTGAGAATGAGGATGACGATTGGACCTCAGGAGTCTCAGGTTGGATTTAAGACAGCCGACGCCCTATTCAGTTGCTGGTGATTCCTTCTGGCTTGTCAGCTCTTGATTTTCAGCACTGTTCCAGTCATCTAAAGCTAAGTTTTTCTGCTAATGTTCACACTTGATTTTGTTGGTCTATTCAGTTTTTTGGTGTGGTCAGCCAGCCCCGGCTGGGGGCTGTGCTGATTTTCCACTCTTATTTATCAGTATCTTGCCAATTTGCTTTTTGTCCCTTACTAGTTTGGTCTCTTTTTGCTCTGTCTCAGAATATTTCAGAGTGCTGACATAGTGGGAGAAGTCTAGTGACTTCAGGGCTAAGTTTGCTATCAGAAGTGTCGGACATTATTTTTGTAGGGTTTTTTGCAGGTTGCAGACAGTGTCTTTCCTTTCCTTTCCTTTCTAGTTAGTTTGGGCCCCATCGTTTGCTCAGCCTATTTTCCTGCCTGTGTTTGTGCTTTCATCTTGTTTCACCGTCAATACATGTGTGGGGGCTATCTATTCCTTTGGGGTCTGCTCTGGGACAGTTAGTTTTCCCCTTTTCATGCTTCAGGCTTATTTAGTCCTCCGGCTGTGACGAAGCGTCTAGGAACATCGTAGCTACGCTCCACGGCTGCTGCTAGTTGTGTGGTAGGATCAGGGATCTGCAATCTGCATAGTTACCAACCTCTCTGGTTTTCTGTGACCTAGCTTGTTTTGCTTTTTTCTCCTCGGTGACCCATTCATAACAGGTCACCACCGCCGCCACCAGTGCAGCCAAACAGTGGCCTCATGGGTCACCATCGCCGCCACTAGTGCAGCCAATCAGTGGCCTCATGGGTCACCACCGCCGCCACCAGTGCAGCCAATTAGTGGCCTCATGAGTCACCACCGCCGCCGCCAGTGCAGCCAATCAGTGGCCTCATGGGTCACCATCGCCGCCACTAGTGCAGCCGATCAGTGGCCTGATGGGTCACCACCGCCGCCACCAGTGCAGCCAATCAGTGGCCTCATGGGTCACCACCGCCACTGCCAGTGCAGCCAATCAGTGGCCTCATGGGTCACCAGCACCGCCACCAGTGCAGCCAATCAGTGGCCTCATGGGTCACTGCCGTCGCCAGTGCTGCCAATCAGTGGCCTCATGGGTCACCGCCGCCGCCAGTGCAGCAATCAGAGGCCTCATGGGTCACCACCGCCGCCAGTGCAGCCAATCAGTGGCCTCATGGGTCACCACCAGTGCAGCCAATCAATGGTCTCATGGGTCACCATCGCTGACACTAGTGCAGCCAATCAGTGGCCTGAAGGGTCACCACCGCCACCAACAGTGCAGCCAATCAGTGGCCTCATGAGTCACCGCCGCCGCCAGTGCAGCCAATCAGTGGCCTCATGGGTCACCACCGCTGCCACCAGTGCAGCCAATCAGTGGCCTCATGAGTCACCACCGCCGCCGCCAGTGCAGCCAATCAGTGGCCTCATGGGTCACCAGTGCAGCCAATCAGTGGCCTCATGGGTCACCAGTGCAGCCAATCAGTGGCCTCATGGGTCACCACCGCCACCAGTGCAGCCAATCAGTGGCCTCATTGGCTGCACTGGTGGCGGTGACCTATCAGTGGCCTGATGGGTCACCACCGCCGCCACCAGTGCAGCCAATCAGTGGCCTCATGGGTCACCACCGCCGCCACCAGTGCAGCCAATCACTGGCCTCATGGGTCACAACTGCCGTCACCAGTGCAGCCAATCAGTGGCTTCATGGGTCACCACCAGTGCAGCTAATCAGTGGCTTCATGGGTCACCGCCACCAGTGCAGCCAATCACTGGCCTCATGGGTCACAACCGCCGCCACTAGTGCAGCCAATCAGTGGCCTCGTGGGTCACCACCACCGCCACCAGTGCAGCCAATCACTGGCCTCATGGTCACCACCGCCGCCACTAGTGCAGTCAATCAGTGGCTTCATGGGTCACCATCGCCGCCGCCAGTGCAGCCAATCAGTGGCCTCATGGGTCACCACCGCTGCCGCCAGTGCAGCCAATCAGTGGCCTCATGGGTCACCACCACCGCCACCAGTGCAGCAATCAGTGGCCTCATGGGTCACCACCGCCGCCAGTACAGCCAATCAGTGGCCTCATGGGTCACCACCAGTGCAGCCAATCAATGGTCTCATGGGTCACCATCGCCGCCACTAGTGCAGCCAATCAGTGGCCTCGTGGGTCACCACCACCGCCACCAGTGCAGCCAATCAGTGGCCTCATGGGTCACCGCCGCCACCAGTGCTGCCAATCAGTGGCCTCATGGGTCACCACTGCCGCAACCAGTGCAGCAATCAGTGGCATCATGGGTCACCATCGCCGCTGCCAGTGCAGCCAATCAGTGGCCTTATGGGTCACCACCGCCGCTGCCAGTGCAGCCAATCAGTGGCATCATGGGTCACCACCACCGCCACCAGTGCAGCCAATCAGTGGCCTCATGGGTCACCACTGCCGCAACCAGTGCAGCAATCAGTGGCATCATGGGTCACCATCGCCGCCACCAGTGCAGCCAATCAGTGGCCTCATGGGTCACCACCGCCGCTGCCAGTGCAGCCAATCAGTGGCATCATGGGTCACCACCACCGCCACCAGTGCAGCCAATCAGTGGCCTCATGGGTCACCATCACCGCCACCAGTGCAGCGGATCAGTGGCCTGATGGGTCACCACCGCCGCCACCAGTGCAGCCAATCAGTGGCCTCATGGGTCACCACCGCCGCCAGTGCAGCCAATCAGTGGCCTCATGGGTCACCACCACCGCCACCAGTGCAGCCAATCAGTGGCCTCATGGGTCACCATCACCGCCACCAGTGCAGCGGATCAGTGGCCTGATGGGTCACCACCGCCACCAGTGCAGCCAATCAGTGGCCTCATGGGTCACCGCCGCCGCCAATCAGTGGTCTCATGGGTCACCACCGCCGCCAGTACAGCCAATCAGTGGCCTCATGGGTCACCACCAGTGCAGCCAATCAATGGTCTCATGGGTCACCATTGCCGCCACTAGTGCAGCCAATCAGTGACCTGATGGGTCACCACCGCCTCCACCAGTGCAGCCAATCAATGGCCTCATGAGTCACCACCGCCGCCGGTGCAGCCAATCAGTGGCCTCATGGGTCACCACCGCCGCCACCAGTGCAGCCAATCAGTGGCCTCATGGGTCACCACCGCCGCCAGTGCAGCCAATCAGTGGCCTCATGGGTCACCACCACCGCCACCAGTGCAGCCAATCAGTGGCCTCATGGGTCACCATCACCGCCACCAGTGCAGCGGATCAGTGGCCTGATGGGTCACCACCGCCACCAGTGTAGCCAATCAGTGGCCTCATGGGTCACCACCGCCGCCAACAGTGCAGCCAATCAGTGGCCTCATGGGTCACCACCGCCGCCACTAGTGCAGCCAATCAGTGGCCTCATGGGTCACAACTGCCGTCACCAGTGCAGCCAATCAGTGGCTTCATGGGTCACCGCCACCAGTGCAGCCAATCACTGGCCTCATGGGTCACCACCATCGCCACCAGTGCAGCCAATCAGTGGCCTCATGGGTCACCTCCACCAGGGCAGCCAATCAGTGGCCTTGTGGGTCACTACCACTGCCACCAGTGCAGCCAATCACTGGCCTCATGGGTCACAAACACTGCCACTAGTGCAGCCAATCAGTGGCCTCGTGGGTCACCGCCACCAGTGCAGCCAATCACTGGCCTCAGGGTCACCACCGCCGCCACTAGTGCAGTCAATCAGTGGCCTCATGGGTCACCATCGCCGCCGCCAGTGCAGCCAATCAGTGGCTTCATGGGTCACCACCGCCGCCGCCAGTGCAGCCAATCAGTGGCCTCATGGGTCACCACCACCAGTGCAGCCAATCAGTGGCCTCATGGGTCACCAGTGCAGCCATGCAGTGGCCTCATGGGTCACCATCGCCGCCACTAGTGCAGCTGATCAGTGGCCTGATGGGTCGTCACCGCCGCCACCAGTGTAGCCAATCAGTGGCCTCATGGGTCACCACCGCCGCCACCAGAGCAGCCAATCAGTGGCCTCATGGGTCACCACCGCCGCCACCAAAGTAGCCAATCTGGCCTCATGGTTCACCGCCACCAGTGCAGCCAATCAGTGGCCTCATGGGTCACAACCACCGTCACCAGTGGAGCCAATCAGTGGCCTCGTGGGTCACCACCACCGCCACCAGTGCAGCCAATCAATGGCCTCATGGGTCACAACCGCCGCTACCAGTGCAGCCAATCAGTGGCCTCGTGGGTCACCGCCACCAGTGCAGCCAATCACTGGCCTCATGGGTCACCACCGCCGCAACCAGTGCAGCCAATCACTGGCCTCATGGGTAACCATCGCCGCATCCAGGAGGGTTTAGTTTTGTTTGGTTTCTTAGTTAGTGGTTGGCATAACCTTTAAAATTGTACCATACTGGCTCCAAAAAACATGGTTTTAAAGGGTTGTCAAATTTTTTCCCTGATTGGTGATTAGCTGCAGAGGTCATTTGCGCTGTAGTTGTGACATTGTCTTAGACTGGAGAAGTGGCAGAGAGGCAGCACTGGACCTGGGAGTATTGGAGAAGCAGCTCTGGACCTGGGAGTATTGGAGAGGCTGCGCTGGACCTGCAAGTATAGGGGAGGCAGCGCTGGATTTGTGGAAGGGGAGTATAGTGGAGGCAGCGTTTGGACCTGGGGTCGGGAAGGGGAGTATAGGGGAGATAGAACTGGATTTGGGGAAGGGGAGTACAGTGGACTAGTGGAGGCAGCGTTGGACCTGGAGAAAGAGGAGTATAGGGGAGGCAGCACTGGATTTGGGGAAGGGGAGTTAGGCGAGGCGGCGTTGGACCCGGGAAAGGGGAGTATAGGGGAAGCAGGGCTGGACCTGGGTAAGTGGAGTATAGGCTACTGTGGCGCCCCAGAAGGTTCAGTCGCCACAGAGGTACTGAACCTCCTCCTGAGGTGTGGTACCCTACTATCCAGGTAAGGTGGAGACACCTGACCACACTTCAACACCTGCATCCCACACAACATAGTAGTGTAGCAAAGCACCCTTTGGTGGCTCCCTGCTTGGAACACGAAGCGTGCTGTGAGGCGGGTGGAGTTTAGTCTGCACTAAAAGAGCGGGAAGAGGCTAGGATTTAGGCAGTTAGTCACAGGAGTCTGACAAGGTCAGTCTGTGAAAGGAGATCCCCTGAGTGGGATGGATGAAGGAAGTGCTACAGCTGACCTCAGTCATCTGGGTCCGCTGGCACAAGAAAGGTACTTTGATAGAAAGCCTGACTCTCCATAAGAAGGAAAGAATTAGTACGGAACGTGAGGAGAAGAAGAGAACAAGGACCAGGGTTAGAGGAGAAGCCTTCCCAAGTTCTAGGCGCAAGGCCGGGGTCCGGTCCCCGAGGTTGTATGGATACTATTGGTCCTGCAGCAGACACCGGAGGAATAGAAGTTGTTACCGCTTTATTCCCACACCAGACTTGGGGGCACAACAGCAATGTTAGTGAGCCGGGACTAGGTAGTAAAGAGTCCCCGAAGCAGGCTACAGCTGTCTGCCGTACAAGTAGAATTCTTAGGAACATTTGATAGGAGGAACTCCAGTGTAACTCAGTACTGTGAGTACTTCACTAAAAGGCGCTAAGAGGGAGACGTTCAGAAAAGGCACATATGTTGGCGGAGTGTTGGAAAGGAGTACTTCATCTTGCTTGGAAGTTGGCTGAGCTCCTGACCCGGAGGACACGGCACGGATGCGGGCACCTGTATGCTCAACAGACTGTGAGTAAAGCTTTGGAATTACATGCCCTGGTGTCCTCCACTCATTCCTGCGAGAACCTGCCCAGCACTGCCACATCCCCTGCGCCCGACACTACATCATCTAAGTGTCACTTCACCTACTCTGCCCTGGGACTACAGCCCTGTCTGTGGAGGGCTATAACATCATTGCTGTACCACACCATCTGTCCCAGAGGATCTGTCTGCAGCGTCGGCTCAACATCTTCATTGCCGAACACCACAGGTGGCGTCACGACTCACGACTCATTCATTCATAAACTCTAATCATCATAAGCACACCGTACATCCCCCCTTTTACAATGGGCGCCCAGGGCCACGGGCTGGGTCCCAGCTGCCGTGACATCTCCCATTGAAGCTCATCGGGCCCGGTACCGAGTACCCCACGGCCCTGGGAGGGCGACCCAACTTGGCGTCACGAACAGGATGACGAAGCCCGGTGCCACCGGGTTCTGTGTGCCTACGATTTATTGGACTTAAAAATTTGTGGAAATGTGCAGAATAACCAATTTGATAGACTGTAAAATGAACGCTAAAAATGGCCGCCAGCACGGAGAAGAAGGGCGTGACAACATGGGTGGTCCTAAGAAAAGACCATGAACTGTCCTGGGCCTCCCCTGTCTGAACTTCTATGTGACAGCAACTTGGCCCACTCCCCAAGGGGTTCGTATACTGGCATGGTATGGAGGAGTAGGAAGAAGACGCCGCCCCCAGAATGAGGAGCGGGAGCCGGTGGCGGGAAAAGAGTCCAGACCGGAAGAGAAAGGAGAGAACGCCATGATGGAAGGAGAGAGGAGGCCTGAAGAGCGAAGGGAGGTTAAGCTGAACCTCCCCGGCGCAATGACTGAAGGCTCTGATCTGGCTTCCCATCTGGACCGTCAACAGCTGGAGGATGAGATTACCCGGCTGACTCACGAACTGCGGCTGAAGCAGGAGGCGCTCTGAATGAAGACATGGCAGCACGCCCGGGAGGGGCCACCATCAGCGGTACCCCAGTCACCGGTACCCGCCACTGCTGCACCAGATCTCCTCCAGGCAAACCCTGTGGAGCTTGCGGCCGCTGCCATACCACTGGTAGCATCTATCACCACCGCCCCGCTGTCACCGTCGCTGGGAGAGGCCTGCCAGGAGGAGTTGTCCGAGGGCCTGAGAGCTGAAGTGGAGGAAGAAGTAGAGCTCTCGCCTGGACCTGACGCGACTGCGCAGGTCCCGTCGGAGACCCCCGCGGACCCGGAGCTGCCATCTGCTCCACCACCGCCGACACCCGGACAGACTACCCCTGTGGATACCCCTGCAGCTTCCCACCGTCTCAAGCCTGAACCGGAGCCGGAACACCGCCAGGAGGCCCCAGGTACGTCTGCTGTCCCTGCACCTGGGAAGGCCCTGGGGTGTATGCCCGTGGCAGCATCAGGACAGGTCGTGCTGGACCTTGTCTGGGACCGGGACTGGGATCTCTGGGGGGGAACGCCTGAACCCCTAGCGGTAGTGCCCCTGTCCACCGTGGGTAGTGGCAGGCCCCGGGAAGAGGAAGATGAGACACGGGCTCGTTGCCAGGAGACCATCCGCCAGCTGGCAGCGGAGCAGAGAGAAAGAGAACAGAGGAGACTGGCTGTGCTAGGCCCAGATCTGGACCAGAAAGAAAAAGTCAGTGCCGGTCACTTTGGTCCCCGGGACTCGGCAGGATGGGGACAGGTACTGAATGTGAACCAGCCGAAAGGAAGAGGATGCCCTGAAGTGCTCCCCTGGAAGCAGCAAAAGAAACCAGCTTCCACCGCCCCAGGAGTAGACCACTACTAAAGAACATTTCCCAAATAACTAACTTTTGTTACCCAGGAGGTTATTAGCACCATTGTGCCTGTTTTTCTGTTTTTGTTTGTCCATCATGTTTTTCCTGTTTAACTGTTTCCAGTTTTTGTTACCCAGTCTAGTTGGCAGTCTTTACACCTGAACTGTGGAGATCAGGGACACTGAGTGATCCGGAACTGTCATGTAAATAGTTTGCACCTCTTTAGGTGCTCTCTCTTGGTTTTACATAAGACTTTCCTGGAATAAGGACTACCTCATTTCCTTGTTGAATAGGGACATTTCAAGACGTGTTGGCTGGACCAGTGTCTACTCTTTATAGAAATGCACTTAAAGAATGAAAAATGATGATGCTTAGTATTTTTGTAATAAAGAAGTAAATAGTGATAGTGTTTACAGATTTGACAGAGAATGTTTTATGATGTTTAAGAAAAAGAGAGTATATATTGAAGTCTGAATAAAGATTTAAAATTTTAGTTGACGAACCAGGTAGCCACGGTTGTCACTTAGGCTTTTAGAAAGTAGTAAATGTGAAGGAAAAGAGAAAGTGAAGAAGTGTGTTAATGATGATACTTGAAGTGGTAGTGAGTTATTGCCAAAAGTACTTTTGAATTAGGTACTATAGTAAAGTATAGATATTTAGTTAAATTGTTTGTAACGTTCAAGAATGAGTGCCTCCCACATTGGGACGTTTAGATAAGAACTGTTTATTATCATTATAAAAAATTATGTTCCTGTATTTGTCAACCTTTGTTTTCTTGCAGCTCGCGGACGTGCTGTGTTTAACGGGGGGGTATGTGGTGCCCCTGAAGGTTCAGTCGCCACAGAGGTACTGCACCTCCTCCTGAGGTGTGGTACCCCACTATCCAGGTAAGGTGGAGACACCTGACCACACTCCAACACCTGCATCCCACACAACATAGTAATGTAGCAAAACACCCTTTGGTGGCTCCCTGCTTGGAACACGAAGCATGCTGGGAGGCGGGTGGAGTTTAGTCTGCACTAAAAGAGCGGGAAGAGGATAGGATTTAGGCAGTTAGTCACAGGAGTCTGTCCAGGTCAGTCTGTGAAAGGAGATCCCCTGAGTGGGATGGATGAAGGAAGTGCTGCAGCCAACCTCAGTGATCTGGGTCCACTGGCACAAGCAAGAAAGGAACATTGATAGAAAGCCTGACTCTCCATAAGAAGGAAAGAATTAGTACGGAACGTGAGGAGAAGAAGAGAACAAGGGCCAGGGTTAGAGGAGAAGCCTTCCCAAGTTCTAGGCGCAAGGCCGGGGTCCGGTCCCCGAGGTTGTATGCATACTAATGGTCCTGCGACAGACACCGGAGGAATAGAAGTTGTCACCGCTTTATTCCCACACCAGACTTGGGGGCACAACAGCAACGATAGTGAGCCGGGACTAGGTAGTAAGGAGTCCCCGAAGCAGGCTACAGCTGTCTGCCGTACAAGTAGAGTTCATAGGAACATCTGACAGGAAGAACTCCAGTGTAACTCAGTACTGTGAGTACTTCACTAAAAGGCGCTAAGAGGGAGACGTTCAGAAAAGGCACATATGTTGGCGGAGTGTTGGAAAGGAGTACTCCATCTTGCTTGGAAGTTGGCTGAGCTCCTGACCCGGAGGACATGGCACGGATGCGGGCACCTGTACCACAACAGACTGTGAGTAAAGCTTTGGAATTACATGCCCTGGTGTCCTCCACTTATTCCTGCGCCAACCTGCTCGATACTGCTACATCCCCTGCGCCCGACACTACATCATCCAAGTGTCACTTCACCTACTCTGCCCTGGGACTACAGCCCTGCCTGTGGAGGGCTATAACAGCATTGCTGCACCACACCATCTGTCCCAGAGGATCTGTCTGCAGCGTCGGCTTAACACCTTCATTGCCGAACACCACAGGTGGCATCATGACTCATTCATTCTAATCATCATAAGCACACTGAACTTTCCCCCTTTTACAATGGGCCCCCAGGGCCACGGGCCGGGCCCCAGCTGCCGTGACATCTCTCATTGAAGCTTATAGGGCCCGGTACCGAGTATCCCACGGCCCTGGGAGGGCGACCCACTACATTCCCACAATGAGCTTTTGGTGTTTTTGATGTTACGGATTTTCTGCACCATTGAGTAAAACAGGTTACTTGTTATTTTTTCTATAATGCACAGCGTTAAATACTCTCTAAAAACTCATTATGGGAACACAGCCTTAGAGTCCGTCGCTCCTTTTATGCTGCAGTGGCAAAGTTGCCTCAGTTAACAGCATCAGAAACTATATACGGTAGTTTTGGCCAATGATTCCACAATAATGCTGGCCCATACTATCGTCATTCATCAGAAGAGCACAGCACCCTGAAAGCAAGAATCCTGGAGGCAGGAGGGCAGTGCGCTCCTGAAAAACAGGACATCCAGTTAAAATGAATCTGTCACCTAATCTGAGAGCAGCATGATGTAGGGGCAGAGACCCTGATTCCAATAATGTGTCACTTGCTTGGCTGCTTCCTGTAGTTTTTTTTTTTAATAAAATCACTGATTTATCAGCAGAAGATTATCACTAGAGGACTAGTAAACCTTCTTCTGCTATGTATTCGTCCATATTCATAAATTCTATATAACCCTGCCCCACCATTGATTAGAAGTTTTCCACCTATGCACAGTGACCACAGACAGCTGCCTATCACTGGTGAGGGCAGGGTTATACAAGGCTCAGTATTCAGAGAACTACTAGACCTGTGGCAGGGATTTTATCAAAACTGTGGAAAGCAGTTCAGTAAAGCAAGTGGCACATCACTAGCATCAGGGTCTCTGCCCTTACATCATGCAGCTCTCAGATGGGGAAGCAAAAAATGGGTGACAGATTCCCCGAGCTTTTCGATCTCAGAATCAGGTGAGGTCCCAGACGTTGGACCCCTACCAATTACAAAATGCCTTAGCGATATACCATTATATTACACTCAGGGGCGGACCTATCATTGGTGTAACCTGTGCGGCCACCCAGGAGGTAAAGGGGTCCATCTCTACCTCCAAAGCAGGTGCAATTTAGCATTTTTAGGAGCTCTTGGGCTGCAATGGGCCCATTTATTGTGCTTGCACAGGGACCCTTTTCAGTCTGTGTGCCCCAGCGATTACACTATAGTCTTCGCTTCTAGGACAGACTGGCAGAGAGCACGTTATGTCAGCAGCAGAGTGAAGATATTTGGAGCAGGCTGGGAGCTTTAAAGGGGTTGTCCACTAATTGGACACCCCTTCCATTACGTTCCCCCCTCATAAAATAATTGCAGCTATACTCGCCTCCTGTGACTTTACCATTCTAGTGGTGTCTGCATCGGCTCTCCCAGGGCTCTCGTGACATCATTATGTCATGCGAGCCCTGCAGACAATCATTCTTCTCTCCTCCAGACAAATCAGATATTTGGAAGAAGTGAAAGATGCAGATGCAGCAAAAGGAGGAGAAAGTGGAATGGCTGCTGGGCTCGTGTCACACATAACAATGTCAGGCGAGCCCTGGCAGAGCAGAGCAATGGAAAAGCTCAAAAGACGCCCACAAGTCGCGTCATATCGAGCGTTTCCTCAGCATTTTTTGCCTTTTTGGAGAAGGAAAAAAAAAAAGTCAGCAACAAAAAAAGCCACCATTTTATTCTTGTGACCACTTTTCAGTGACATTATGCCATATTGTGAGGTAAATGACGCAGGTGTTAATGCTAATAGTTGGGGGGAGTTCGCCTCAGAGGAGGATGAAGCCTCAAAACGTCCCCTCAGAGGAGGCTGAAGCCATGTCCTCCTCCCCGGCCCTCAGACTCTCCTCTCTCCTCTCTGCCGGCCACAACCTGACTGCGCTGCTGTTTTTGTCATCTAATTTGACGTAGGGCTTCTCTCCACCAATCACAGCGCAGGTCGACACAGAAGCAGCCAATAGCAGAGCTCGCAGCTCGGAGCTTTCCCACCCACGTGTCTGCGCCGGGGGAAGGGAGGGGAGAAGCTGCAGAGCGATACTGCGCTGTGTCAACATCCCCGATGTGTGTGCGGGTCACCGGGGCCGCCCTGCTACGTGTCATTATACCGGGGGCCAGGGGCGGCAAGGTAAGCGGCGGCCCTACGGGTACAGCCATCCGTGACAGCCTTTACAGGACGTCCTACTGGGGTCATTGTGGAGACCTTGGAGTGGGAGGGGTTAATGAGGATGCGCCCCTCCTGGACACTCTGGGTACTTACACCACTTTTGGAGGGCTGTATAGGCTTCTGTGTTTTATGGGGGGAGAAGAGACCCCCAGCTCCAATACATAGCACCGCCCCATCCTTCAAGGGGATGTCCATGTGTTATACCGCCATATGGTGGGCTCTTACATGCAGTTTAATGCATCTGTCATCAAAAAGTGCGGGCCGCCATTATCCGATAACCCCCGCCGGCCCCGGGCTTATGCCCCTCTGCGCTTTTTCCTCCCCTTCTTCTCTGAGCTATAACTTTATTTTTATTTTTGTCCCATAATCTATATATATATAAAAATGAGTGTATGTGTGTGTATCCAGCCCCACCCACTCCACATAGCCCCACGCAAAGCCCCATATAATAAATATCTAATATATCTATTTCATAGGCACATCTTCTTGACCACAACAGGTTACACTGCCTGTGTCGCCCATAGCAACCAATCACGAAGCATCTTTCATTTCACCAGAGCTGTTTAAAAGCTGAAAGCTGAGCTGTGATTGGTTGCTATGAGCAACAGTTTTCCTTGCAGACAGTTGTGGTAACTGAGGCCTATTATTCTTATCATTTCTATGGTGTTATCGTCCTTCTGTAAAGCTGGAAATAACACAAGTTCTTACCGTGCCAACACAGACCATCCTCTGACACAGACTGCAGGGGGAGCCCAGTAACACACAGGATAGGATTAGATACACGGATCAGCAGTCAGTATCACACAGGACAGGATTAGATACACAGCTCAGCAGTCAGTATCACACTGGAGAGGATTAGATACACGGATCAGCAGTCAGTATCACACAGGAGAGGATTAGATACACAGAACACCTTCTGACACAGACTGCAGGGGGAGCCCAGTATCAGGAACGTCTCTTTGTCTGGCATGAGGCATCTTATTAACTTAAAGGGAATCTGTCACCCCTTTTTTGAGATATCATATAATGATATCATTCAGTTGTGTGTCACATAAGGATTCTCTTAGTACTTTTGCTTCCCCCTGACCCCGCACATTTCATGCATAAATACCTTTTTTATAAACTGCCGCTGTCCGGTCCGATGGGCGGGGCTTATTCACCTGCTCCCCCCCTCCCTGTCTTGCTCTACACAAGAAGAAATGCGTAGAACCAGACAGTGAGGGGGGAGCAGATGAATAAGCCCCGCCCATCGGACCGGACAGCGGCAGTTTATAAAAAAAGGTATTTATGCATGAAAGGTGCGGGGTCAGGGGGAAGCAAAAGTACTAAGAGAATCCTTATGTGACACACAACTGAATGATATCATTATATGATATCTCAAAAAAGGGGTGACAGATTCCCTTTAAAAATTCGAACACCGATTAAAAAAAGAAACACAAGACAGATTTCTCCAACCCAGGTATCATTTTAATCTGTGTAACAGCGGCAACCTGACCATGCTGGCTCTGACGGGATGATGTGGGATATTAGAGTGAGTGTGGCACTCAGTTTTATATATATATATATATATATATATATATATATATATATATATATATATATATATATATATATGTTCATTATAATTTGTTATAACTACCAACCACAGTTAGTTACTATACCCGGGCAACGCCACCCTCTTCAGCTATGGATATATATATATATATATATATACATATATTTATTTATTTATTTTTGCTAAAGATTTTACCATTTTGAGGTTTCATACGTTTCATACGACTTTTCTGACTTTTTTTTTTTTTTTTTTTATTCCATTTTTTTTGGGAAAGCGAAGTGACCATAACACAGCGATGTGTTTCTGTCCAGGGTTTTGTCTGAATTGCATTTTTGGTGCATTCACACAGAAACCTGGACAGAAGTGCTCAGCGGAGAGCGCAGGATAGTTGTGAGCCTTATTCCAATTTTAGTGAGGTAGAATGAACAAACAGACCGCAGTACTATAATAGTTCTTATTTTTATTTTTACGCCGTTTCTCGTGCAGTGAAAGTAATTAGACAACGTTATTCTTCAGGTCGGTGCGATTACAGCAATACCAGGTTTATATCTTTTTTTTTTTTTTTTGTGATTTTTGTGCACTTTTTTTTTCTTTGTGCCTTATTACATATTTTCTTTTCACTTTTTCACGACGTTTCACTGTGAGACATGTATAATTTTCACTTTGATCTCCGGCCTCAAACACTGCAATACTGGTCTACTGCAGTGCATGAGACTGGTCAGTGTCTCGCTGACTGCGCCTGTAGGACCCTGCCTGTAGCTGGATCTTACAGGCCACCGTAACCTGGAGTCATCAGATGACCTCAGGGTACTGAATGTGTGAACACGACCTTATCCATAAACTAAAGGTAACACATTATTTATGTTGCATGGTAAACGGCACAAACTTAAAAAGAAAAAAAAAATTAACCAATATTCATTATGTCCCAATAAAAAAAAATAGGTAGAAAAAAAAATGGCTCTCCAAATGCAGGGACATGATAAAGAAAATATTCCTGCCATCAGAAACGCTAAAATAGGCCAGGGTCTTAAGCGGCTATACCCTTTTGTATGGCTTTTACCTGCAATAAGCTGCAGAAGGAGGAAGTTCCACAGATCCTTTCCACAGGTCCACAGATCCTTTCCACAGGTCCACAGATCCTTTCCACAGGTCCACAGATCCTTTCCACAGGTCCACAGATCCTTTCCACAGGTCCTGCATTTATGGTCTGATCGGCAGGTACCAAAGGTCGGAACTATGTGGTATTTGTACTATTTTCAAAAAGATTAGCATTTTTTATTAAACCACAGCATGTTCTTCTGATTGTCCCCTTAGTGGACTTTATCCCCCCCCCCCACACTTTGTTGAACAGCATCTACAAACTCATTAGGTCAGTGACGGTACCTTAGCTTAGTTTTGGTGACAGTCTGAAGTAGTTTGGTTCTGTTCAGTTTGTTTGACCTTCCCCCATGCTTTACACTGCAGCTCCATATGCTCAGATTACTGTACTTGCTTTTTTTTAACATTGAAGTCTATGGAAGACGGATCCGTCAATATGTTTTTTTGTTTCATTTGAAAAGGATCCATTTTTTTTCTTTACCGGATCAGTTCCAAATGGTTGCTGATCAATAGGGGGTCGGACTATTGAGACCCCCCCACCAGTTGTTAGATGAACGGGATGTGACACTTTATGGCTTCTGGATTTTTCTTGTGTCGGGCCAGGAACTGTTAAGATTCAGCAGTGTGGCCTCATTTAGGCTGGCCGTGTACGTGATTTTGATGTTATCGCACATCACGTGGTCAAAGATGGCGTGCTGGTGATGCCCCATCGCAGCCTAGTGAGTGAGAGCGACCCATGGATTATGGTGGTCCCATGTCATAAAAATTCCAGCAGCTTTGTATCTCTTGTGACTTGTGTGTCAACAGAACTTGCCGGACGGTGGTGTGAAAAAGTGTTTGCCCCCTTCCTGATTTTGTATTCTTTTGCACACTTAAATGTTTCAGATCACCAAACAAATAAAAATATTACATAAGTAAACACAAAATGTAGTTTTTAAATGAAGGTCTTTATTATTAATGGAAAAAGAAATCCAAACCTACAGAGCCCTGTATGAAAAAGTGATTTGACCCCCACCTTAAAAGATAATTAACTGTAGTTTATCATATCTTTGGGGAGCTGAGTTCAAAATCCCTAGCCACACGCATTCCTGATTACTGCCACACCTGCTCTCAATCAAGAAATCACTTAAATAGGA
Source organism: Dendrobates tinctorius (assembly GCF_039654945.1). Lineage (NCBI taxonomy): Eukaryota > Metazoa > Chordata > Amphibia > Anura > Dendrobatidae > Dendrobates > Dendrobates tinctorius. The sequence continues at coordinate 43,660,542 of NW_027361797.1, forward strand.
CCTGCCTGACACAGTAAATTAGACCAAAAGCTCCTTAAAAGCTAGACATCATGCTGTGTAATCTTTGTCTAATACTTTACATTTTGTGTGGTGATCTGAAACATTTAAGTGTGCCAAACGTGCAAAAGAATAGGAAATCAGGAAGGGGCAAACACTTTCACACAACTGTATCATCGCCATACTGATCTTTGGCCAAAGTCACCAAATAGCCGCGTCCCGTCTTGGTTAGGGTCCTCTGCAGAGTACTTGCACTTCAGCAGCCCTTGTGATCATAAGGTCCTTGCGGCTGGACCACCATGATCCGCGTATGGCAGCATGATCGCATAATTACGTCGACACTACTGCCCGGTTTGATGCATCAGTGTCTTACGTCTGGGTACGGATAGACTGCGAGTCTCCTGACTCAAACCCAAGAGCCGCATGCAAACCCATGAGTTCAGGTCAAGAGACATACAGACCTTCCGCACATCTCAAACTGAAAAGCACGGATGTGAAACCTGTAGTATAGCGGTATGACGTCTGCACGGTAATGCAGCACACCGGGCTTCTGTTCTAACATAATTTATAGGAAGTGAAAGTGGTAAATTAGAAGTGCAATTCACTGCGCCGTCTCCTCTGCCAAGCCTCGGTCTTCCCTATATTGCATCATGACAAAGCATCCAGGGCAATGATATATTTGTCTTCTCGTATCCTCATAGATGCCAGCCAGTCAGCAATGTCAGATTCGTCTTTCCAACAGGTGTTAAAGGAGTTGTCTCGTCTTATTACATGGCTAAAACTGCAAAAAAAACTTTACAATTTGCTGAAAATCTTCTCTGTTCTTAAGATCAGGGGTTTTTTAAAGGGGTGTTCCCAAGTTTAAGATGGGGCAAGAGAATATCTTTCTGATCTCTAGGGGGCAGAGGTCCCAAGAATCGGGGCACTGAAGAGCCCTGTGTGAATGGAACCATCTGATTGCAGCGCTCGTCAACCTCCGGCGTTCCCATTGAGAGTGAATGGAGCTGTAGTTCGCATGATCGATCACCGCTCCTCTCTGGAGAGCCCCAGTTTCCATGAACTCTGGGGTCTTCAGCTGTCATATCCTCAGCGATTGGAAAGTTAACATAGAGGATCATTTTCAAACTTAAGAATACCCCTTTGATTCCATAAGTTTATAGCTTGTTGCCAAGTTTTCGGTCACCTCCAAGGTGGCGGGTATCCTCGGCCAAGACCACGCGCTTTGCAATCTCTTTACTATACATTTTGCCGCATTGATGCTAAATCCGGCCAGCCTCAGTATCTCACTATGGGGGAAAAACTCCAGAATTCATCCACCAATCCCAGTGATTCTCAGGTTTTTTTTGTTTTTTTTTGTGATGCATTGCACTTTGTCAGTTGTAAATTTAGATCGCTATAATTTGCATTTTCTTTGTGAACATTTCTAAAATTTGACAAAAACAGAGAAAAATTAGTAGTTTTGAAAAGTCGAATTTTGATGCAACATTTACCATCTGTGTAGTTTACGTTCGCGTAGTTTTTGAAACCTCCTTTTCTTTTGTTATGATGATGGAACGTTACAAAATTTTGCAGCAATTTTTCTTTTTTTTTTTTTCAACTAAAGTTACAATACCTATATTTGTAGGGACTACCTCAATTTTTGAAGTGACCTTGTCAGAAAAGTAAACAAGAGTAAAGGACTATGGACTACAGTGCGGAGGCGCCGGGAAAGGTCACAGAGGTCCGGCGCCTGCGCACTGCAGTACTCTGCTCTGCCCTCAATAGGACAGATAAAGTACGCCTGCGCAGGAGCCGCGGCAGAAGTAAGAAGGAAGACGTCATCGCTAGAAGATGGGAGGCGCCGGACCGTGACACCCATCGGACCGGACCTCGGGGTGAGTATAATCTAACTTGTTTTTCTTATCTTTCAGGTTACATCGGGGGCTTATCTACAACATTACAGAATGCTGTAGATAAGCCCCTGATAGCGGTGGCCGCATCTTATATCGGAAAAATGAGGTCACAGATTCCCTTTAAAAACTGCACTGGGCCTCAAAGAATGCAAAACGGCACTCAGTAAAATGTTGCTTTATCCCCAAATTTTAAATTTTTCGCAAGGGGTAATAAGAGAAAATGGACCACATCATTTATACACATTTTCTACTGACTACATGGATACCACATATGTAGACAGAAAATACTTTTCGGGCACACGGCAGGGCTTAGGAGCGACTTTACGTGATGTTGGAGTGCGGATTTGCTGGAATGGGTTGCGGGGGGCCACGTCACATTGACAGAGCCCCTGAAGTGCCCAAACAGCGAAATCCGACCACATTTTACATATCGGCCAGGAACATCTGGAAACTCAAAACCCCTCCAACATAACATTATGAACATAAAAAAAGCAACAACACATATGATCACATATATAATAACCTTTAATAAAGACGCAAAGGGGAATAATGATCAAAAGAAAAAAACAGGCTAAAGATGTGTTTTTTTTTTTTTTCCTTGTTTTTTTTTCCAATTTATAGCATTTTTTAGAACAACTCTACTACAAATGACTTTGTTTTTGCTTACTCCCAGACCTAGCAAACATTGCTGCTTCCGCCTATATCTATACCTGTGCTGACGTTTGCGTTCCGCGTTTTGCACTCATCTTGAGTTACCGCCTGTGTCTTGCTAAGGTCTAGAACCGCGCGCCGGCAGAGCTCATATTCCTGGATCAGATTACTGTACGGTGCCTGGGGTATAGATGGCACCTGCCAGGATGCAGATCATCGGTGTGTGCTGTGTGCAGACCCTGAACAAGCAGCGGTGATAGGAGCAGCTGTACACTCAGCAACCTGGACGAATCAGACAGCCTCGCTCCGTACTCCATTCTCATCTGAAGGTGCAGAGTATTTCCAGAGCTGGGAAGGGTCCTGTTGGGGTAGGACCCTCCGGTTTCAGCAATGAAATGGCCACGGCGCAGCTGAAAAGTGTAGCGACGTGAAAATTGTTAAATTATTTTGCGGGGGGGGGGGGGGGGGAATGTTCCCATGTAAAACGCACGGACAATACAATCGAGTAGTATATAGAGTATACGCGCCTTTTTTAACCCATTCCTGATAGAAGTGCAACACATAGTTGTATAGCTATATAATTATTTGCAACCCCGTAAAGCAAAAAAAAATAAAAAATTGTCCAAATTTTTGTTTTTCAGTTTTGCACAACCCCCTTATTAAAAAAAAAAAAGAAATGCAATAAAAGACTATCTTCCCAATTAAACCTACAGCTTGGCACAGAAAAAAAAACAGGCCCTGGGAAAATGATAAAAAAAAGTTATGAGACTTAGAATATGGGGACACAAATCAAGATTTAATTTTTTTATTGCCATTTAAATGGAGGAAAAAAAAAAAACGTAAGCAAGTTTAGCATGATTATGATCGTGCCGACCCGGTAAAGTGAATGGTGTCGAGCTAAAACTTGTCCCATAAAAAGAAAAAAAAACTTACATGGTTTATACTGCTGAAAAAACTATGACTCTTCGAAGGAGGGAAGAAAAAATCAAAGTTAAAAATGAAAACTGGCCATAGTGGGGAGGGGTTATAATAATATCCTATAAAGGGCCTGTCACACTAAGCGATATCGCTAGCAATATCACTATAACGTCACTGGTTTTTGTGACGCAGCAGCGATATTGCTAGCGATATCGCTATGTCTGATACTTACCTCCGACCGCTCCCCCGCTGGTTATCGCTCATTGCGCGAGAACGTCCTGGGCCATTTCTCGTCGTCAGCTTCCTGCGGTGCTTCCTGTGGCGCCGACGAGCGACGCGTGGAGCCGGGCGGGAGGACGTCAGGATCGCCTCGTCTGACAGGTAAGTAGCGACCCCCGACCCCTGCGATGTCGCTGGTGAGATCTGCCTGTGTGGCAGCTCACTAGCGACCACTTAGCGATGCACCAGCGATCCTGACCGCATCATATCGCTGGTCGGGATCGCTGGTGCATCGCTAAGTGTGACAGTACCTTAAAGAAAATCAGATTTCTTTTTTTTATAGGGTAAGGTGCAGATTGCTGTTGACTGATCTCGGTAACTTTCTGTCTTTTCACCAATTAATTTCCCTTTTTGTGTTTGGCCAGGAGAATGCCAAGTACCATAGTGTGGGCGTCTGATATTTGGGGCAAGGTATACACGCTCTCCACAGAAGGGCAACAATGGGAACTGTGTAAGGACGGACAGCTGGAGTTCAAGCGCGTTTCTGCCGTTCAGGCCTGCTGCTGGGGAGTCGCCTGTAGCCATCAGATATATGTCTACGTCCATGCCAGTGACTTACCAATCCGATACCAAGAAGAGACGTATGAGAATCAGGTATGGACCTCTAGCGTCATGCACTACAAGTCCCAGCTAGTGATTGCTACTTGCCGCAATCCCTAGCGCCTTGTCTTCTTCTTATTTTTTTTTATAATTCTTTATTTAAAGATTTACAACGAAATCCAGGTTAACTGTAGACTGTGAGCCCTCGCGGGCAGGGCCCCCTCTCCTTATGTACTTGTGTGTCCCTTGTCTTACACATGTTTATTATACTTGTTTATATTCCCCTTTTCACATGTAAAGCGCCATGGAAGAAATGGCGCTATATAAATGCACAATAATAATAATAACATAATAATTGAAACCAGACAAGTAGACGAACGAATACAAGCAATACAACTTAACTCCCGACCAAGACAATCGTCCACGAGTCCTTAAAATTCAGGGAGCCGGTAGTAGAGGTCAATTCGGAGGGTCTTTCATTGTTAAACTTTTAACAAACAGTATAGGAAAGAAAGAGCAGAGGAAGAAGAAGAAGAGCAGTTGAAGCGAAAAAAGAGAGTGGGGGGGAAATGAGTAATGGAGCCAAGAGAGGCAAAAAAAAAAAAAAAAGGGGCGGGAAGGAGTACCCACCCGACCAAGTCCACCACTCAACCTGATGTTTTCAGTTAACCTCAGGGGGGTTTGCCTCCAGCATTAGATTACAATACTCACTAGAGCTTCGAAAATCATCCATCCAAGCCAAGTAGGTTGTTATTATTATTATTATTATTATTATTATTATTATTTATATAGCGCCATTAATACCATGGTGCTGTGCATGAGAAGGGGGGTTACATACAAACTTATAGATATCGTTAACAGTAAACAAATTTACAATGACAGACTGGTACAGAGGGGAGAGGACCCTGTCCTTGCGGACCACTATCTATGTGATAGTGGGGAAGAGACAGAAGGTCGGGGGGTGCAGCAGCTCTGGTGGTGATGAGGCGGCGGCTCGGGCGGTGGTGAGGCGGCAGAATGGTTATTGCAGGCTGTAGGCTTTCCTGAAAAGATGGGTTTTCAGGTTCCGTTTGAAGGATCCGAGGGTGGTGGATAATCGGACGTGTTGAGGCATGGAATTCCAGAGGATGGGGGATATTCGGGAGAAGTCTTGGAGGCGGTTGTGTGAGGAACAATAAGTGTGGAGGAGAGTAGGAGGTCTTGGGAGGATCGAAGATTTAGTGAGGGAAGATATTGGGAGATTAGTTCAGAGATATAGGGAGGGGAAAGGTTGTGGATGGCTTTGTAGGTCAGTGTTAGTAGTTTGAACTGGATTCGTTGGGGAATTGGGAGCCAGTGGAGGGATTTGCAGAGGGGAGAGACAGGGGAGTAGCGAGGAGAGAGGTGGATTAGTCGGGCAGCAGAATTGAGGACAGACTGGAGTGGTGCAAGAGAGTTAGCAAGGAGGCCACAGAGGAGAGTGTTGCAGTAGTCAAGGCGGGAGATGATGAGGGCATGTACAAGAGTTTTAGTAGATTGAGGGCTGAGGAAGGGACGGATTCTGGAAATATTTTTGAGTTGGAGGCGGCAGGAGGTGGCAAGAGTTTGGACGTGTGGTTTGAAGGACAGGGCACAGTCGAGAGTTACTCCGAGGCAGCGGATTTCAGGTGCGGGAGAGAGCGTGATGCCGTTTACCATAATAGATAGAACGGGTAGGGAAGATACGTGAGATGGAGGAAAGATAATGAGTTCAGTTTTGTCTACATTGAGTTTTAGAAAGCGAGAGGTGAAAAAGGAGGATATGGCTGATAGACACTCCAGGATTTGGGACAGCAGAGAGGTGACATCTGGGCCAGAGAGGTAGATCATCTGCATACAGGTGGTACTGGAAGCCTTGGGACTTTATGAGTTGTCCTAGGCCAGAGTATAGATTGAAAAAAGTAGGGGCCCCAGGACAGAGCCTTGGGGGACTCCAACAGAGAGGGGGCGGGATGAGGAGGTAGTGTGGGAGTGGGAAACGCTGAATGTGCGGTCAGAAAGGTATGAAGCAATCCAGGACAGGGCAAGGTCTTTGATGCCAAGGGAAGAATGAATCTGTAGCAGTAGGCAGGGGTCGACTGTCGAAGGCTGAGGACAGGTCGAGAAGGAGAAGGATGGAGAACTGTCTGTTAGCTTTGGCTATGAGTAAGTCATTAGTAATTTTGGTCAGGGCAGTTTCAGTGGAGTGGTGGAGGCGGAAGCCAGATTGCAGGATGTCAAGGAGGGAGTTAGATGAGAGGTGGGAGGAAAGTTGAGCATGGGCATGCTGTTCAAGGAGTTTGGAAGCAAATGGGAGCAGTGATATGGGGCGATAGCTGGGCATAGCAGTTGGGTGAAGGTTCATTTTTTGAGGATGGGTGTGATGGTGGCATGTTTGAAGGCAGAGGGGAAGGTACCAGAAGATAGCGATAGGTTGAAGAGATGGGTTAGGGCTAGGATGAGTGTGTTATTGAGGTTGGGGAGCAGGTGGGAAGGGATGGGGTCAAGTGCACAGGTGATGAGGTGTGATTTGGAAAGGAGATGAGTAAGCTCTCCTTCAGTGATGTTGGAGAGAGAGGTTATTAGGGAAGGGCAGAGGTCTGGTATGTGGAGTGATAGGGGTGGTGGAACAGTAAAGGTTTGCCTTGTTGGTCGATCTTGTTTTTGAAGTAGGTGGCAAAGTCCTCGGCAGAGATGAGGGGAGTTGGAGGTGGCAGTGGTGGGCGGAGGAGAGAGTTAAATGTGCTGAACAGTTGTTTTGGTTTGTGGGATAATGAAGATACAAGGTTTGTGAAATAGGTCTGTTTAGCAGAGGTGAGGGCTGATTTGAAGGCAATTGTAGCTTGTTTGAGAGCAGTGAAGTCGTCTGGCAGGCGTGTTATACGTTCTTATACGTAGGCCCATTGTTCTGGCGTGCTGCGCGCATGACATTGCATCGGGCCTACGAATCAGAAGAGGCGCCGAGGATGATGCAGCATACCGTAGTTATTGTAAGGAGAATGTGATTGGTCACATGTCTCCCACGTTACACAATATATGCCTTTACACAATAGGACTATCCCTTTAATTACACACTCTTTATTCTGTTGGTGTTTACAGCGCTGGAATCCCGTGGATGGCTTTGGTGAGAGGCTATTACCTAGTGACCGCTGGCAGTGGAGCGATGTCACGGGATTCAGACACCAACCTCTAGACAGCTTTAATCTACCCTCTTCGCACTGGGAGTGGGAGTCCGATTGGTACGTGGATGAGAATATAGGAGGAGAACACACAGAGAAAGGGGTAAGTGACCCATGTGAAAAACTGCAAACAGCTGTAAAAGATCACATCTTATACAGAATAGACATAATACAGTGCCGGTTTCTCTGTTGGGGAAGTGGCACAACTATTCATGTAAGGTCTACTAGTCTGTATAGAACGTCCTGTAAGCTATGCCAGTCTACAGGAAACTTCCTGTAAAGGCGGCTAGTGTGCGGAGAACCTCCTGTAAGGGCGACTAGTCTGTGGAGAACTTCATGTGAGGATGACTAGTCTGCAGAGAACCTCCTGTAAGGGCAGCTAGTCTACGAAGCACCTCCTGTAAGGGCAGCTAATCTGTTGGGTGCTTCCTGCAAGGTCGGCTAGTCTACAGAGTACCTCCTGTAAGGTCGGTTAGTCTACAGAGAACCTCCTTAAAGGTCGGCCGGTCTGCAGAGAACCTCCTTAAAGGTCGGCCGGTCTGCAGAGAACCTCCTGTAAGGTCGGCTAGTCTACAGTGAACCTCCTGTAAGGTCAGTTAGTCTACAGAGAAGCTCCTGTAAGTTCGGCTAGTCTGCGGAGAAGCTCCTGTAAAGGCGGCTAGTCTGCGATGAAGCTCCTGTGAGGTCGGCTAGTCTACAGAGAACCTCCTGTAAGGTCGACTAGTCTACGGAGAACCTCCTGTAAGGTCGGCTAGTCTACGGAGAAGCTCCTGTAAGGATGGCTAGTCTACATAGAACTTCCTTAAATTTCGGCTAGTCTACAGAGAACCCCCTTAAAGGTCGGCTAGTTTACAAAGATCCTCCTGTAAGGTGGGCTAGTCTACGGAGAAGCTCCTGTAAGGACGGCTAGTCTGCAGAGAACTTCCTGTAAGGACGGCTAGTCTACAGAGAGCCTCCATAAAGGTCGGCTAGTCTACAGAGACCCCCCTTAAAGGTCGGCTAGTCTACAGAGACCCCCCTTAAAGGTCGGCTAGTCTACAGAGAACCTCCTGTAAGGTCGACTACTCGAAGAAGCTCATGTTAGGTTGGCTAATCTACGGAGAACCTCCTGTAAGGGCGGTTAATCTACGGAGAACCTCCTGTAAGGGCGGCTAGTCTGCGGAGAGCCTCCCGTAAGGGCGGCTAATCTACGGAGAACCTCCCGTAAGGGCGGCTAGTCTCCGGAAAACCTCCCGTAAGGTCGGCTAGTCTCCGGAAAACCTCCCGTAAGGTCGGCTAGTCTCCGGAGAACCTCCCGTAAGGCTGGCTAGTCTCCGGAGAACCTCCTGTAAGGTCAGCTAGTCTATTTAAGCTTTAAAAGTCTTCTTGTATTGTCTTTGTCTTTCTTTAGAGGACCACACAGAACTTTCTGCACCTGTATCATCATTAATCTGTTAAAAGATTTGATACATTTTAGAATTTGGCTGATTTCTTGCTGTGTCACGTCAAACCATCACACCTTTCTTTACATACTCTTTGCAGGGATGGACTTATGCTATAGATTTCCCTGCAACATACACAAAGGATAAGAAGTGGAATTCTTGCGTGCGGCGCAGAAGATGGATCCGGTACAGACAATACAAGTCTAGAAACACCTGGGCAAAGGTACATGTTCTATTACACATGTAGTATCGCGTGAGCTTTACACTATGACTCCTTGGCTTGGTATATGTAAAATATCCAGATTTAAAGACAAATTGATAAGATAATTGAATAGAATCGGGTAGAGATGCTTGTGTGGCTTGGTGGGCGAGCATGCGCGCTGCCACTATGCGCGTTCTCTATGGGTCCAAATCCTTGACAGCCGGATCAGGGCAGGATTCATTTCTGTGCCGAAAAGCTTCTGCCTGGCATCTTGGGCGCCTCTTCTGCTTACTAGACCCCTGCTACATCATGACGGGGTGTGAGGCTGAGTCACTATATCTCACGGTATATCATGACATGGGAGGCACAGTGATGTTCCAGTAAGCGGCAGGATTGCCGGTGAGACGTGAACCATGGTCCTGCTACCTCGGTCCACCAAACTGGGCGCCAATACTTTTGCTAATAATACTACTAATAATAAATTGCAGTTTTCCACCCAATCGCTGTAATGACATAATAGCATCTGTTATAAATATATAATCCTATCTTGTAATCGTGTAGGCCGCACTCCCTGGCAATACGCACCGAGGAGCTAATTCCTTTCATTCACCTATTAGATTTCCTCGCATATCGAGAAAGATCAGTTACCAGATCCCTTTAATGACATATCCGTTGGAGGATGGGAAATCACTGATGAACCTGTGGGGCGGCTGTCTATTTGGACCGTCTCGTTGCAGGGAAAGGTATGTGCGTGATTTACATAGTTAGGTTTTTTTTTTTTTTTTGGGGGGGGGGGGGGGGAGAGACACACAGGCTCCACTGTTTGATCAAGGTGCAGCCACTTTACGGATCAAAACTATGCAAAGCGTCTACTAGAGGATTAGAAGTCTCTCCCTGTATGAACTTGACTTTAAAACAGTATTCCCATCTCCAAGATCCTATCCCAATATGTGGTAGATGTAATAATATTAGCAAATACCTTCAATTAGAAATGTAGTATAGTTCTTCTGATTCGCTATGTCGCTTACCCCATGTGCAGGGCATTGCAGTAGCTAAGGTTTCCATGGTTACGACCACTGGCAACTAACGGTCACTGTATCAGTAGTCATAACCATGGATACCTAACCTACTGGAATTCCCTGCACATTGGGAAAGTGGCATAGCTAATCAGAAGAACTATACTACAATTGTAATTGGAGGTATATGCTAATATTATTACAATTACACCTACTACATATTGGGATAGGATCTTGGAGATGGGAATATCTCTTTAAGGGATTTTCCACTGTTATGTTTGTTTTAAAAATGGGTCCATGGTGGTCTTAAAATAATATTTTGAAAAAATCACTTCTCCGCTCCCTGGTATCACAGCTGCTGTCACCCACCCATCTTGCTATTTCTTCTAGTGGGTGATGTCGCCTAACTGCTATATCCAGTCAGAGGCCACTGGTGGACTTCAGTATTCTCTCTTCCTGCTCAGATGGCATGTGACCACTGCAGCCAATCTGTAGCTGCTGATCGGTTACAGTGGTGACATGCCAGAAGGGTAAGGAATCAATCAGTGACACTGGCATTAGTAGTAACGAACGTTGAGGTCCAGTAGGTGAATATAAGCCTTTTTTTTTTTTTTTTTTTAAGACTACCGTGAACTCATTTTTTAAAATAATAAAAAGTAGCATATGGCGAAGAAAATTCCTTTATGTCATCTGCGGCTTTAGCTTGCCTGCGCAATAGATGTAGTGCGCTGCTTATTCAGGGTAGGTAGAAAATAGCATAAAGCGCCAGGGCATAACATGGCAGCCATCATGTTGGTATCTGCAAGTAAATAACCTGTATAAGTAAACCATGGCGGGTCCTCATTAGTGATGAGCGAGCGTGCTGGAATAAGGTGTTGTCTGAGCATGCTCGTGCCCTAATCAAGTATTTTGGTGTTCTTGAAAATTATGCCACAGCCATTCAACACTAGCAACACATGCAGGGAATGTCTGTTTGTTAGGCAATCCCTGCTTGTGTTGCGGCTGTCGAACAGCCGTGAGACATGCAGCTGCTGGAACTCAAGCATTTTTCTCGTTCGCCTTATTGGGGGACACAGAGACCATGGGTGTATGCTGCTGCCACTAGGAGGCTGACACTATGCACAAAAAAAGGTTAGCTCCTCCTCCGCAGTGTACACCCCACCGACCGGCAGGGAATTCCTCAGTTTTAGCTTAGTGTCAGTAGGAGGTGGACACGGGTCCTTCATTGGACCCATATCTACCTCGATGTGCGTCGTTCCTTTTCAGGTCTTAGGAGGGATACAGTGTGAACAGTCACAACTGTACCCCCACAAAGAGGCTATGAGTACGGCGTGTACTGCCACCCCGTATACTCATAGTTCTCCGGGCGGACCACGGGCTCAGCACAGGTGACGTGCCAGCGAATTCGGATGGTCCTTGCCCCCTGCCTCCCACCCACTCGCCCACCAGAGCCTGTCGGTTGGACGAGGCGCGAAGACGGAGAAGATGAACAGACAGCGTGGGATACAGAAGGTACCTTTATTGGACCGGAACAGGAAGATCACAGAGACGCCTGGTTGCGGCGCCAAAGTAGCGCCGCAGGTTATCAGCTGCTTGCGCCTCCCAGTCGCCGCATCTCTTTTGGGCCCAGTTGCGGTGCGGGCCTTCACCCCACCGCCGGTATCCTTGCCCCCGTTAAGTATCATAGGCCGGCCCGTTCCTAAGCCCTCCCACCGCCTCTTCAGGCTTGTGGCTGGGAAGGGGGGGGACGGGTTTTCCCTCTGGTGGAGGCGATTAGCTCCACCTTTCTTCTTGCACAGAAACCGCGCTTTTGCTTCCTTACATCGGGCTGTCGCCATCTTTGCAGCCTGACAGCCGGAGACTAAAAGCAGAGGCCAGCGCTCCCTGTCGGTCCCTGGCCAGTTGCAAGAGCCTAATACATCTCTTTCGGGGTCACCAGACCGTGAGTACTTCTGCAACTGCAGACTGACACCCTACTCTGCCTTTCTGTCCCCCAACCTTCCGGCATTTCCGCAGGTTTTCATCTTCTCTTCCTTCACCATGTCTAATTCTAAGTCTGATCGTGGCCGTCCGCCAGTCCCCACGGGCACCCTAGTCCAGTTCTTCGCGTGCTCCTCTTGCAATCGCAAACTTCCCTCAGGTCAGCCAACTCCCATCTGCCTGGACTGCAGCAATCCCGTTCAGCATGACCCCGTCCAGGAACCACCTATTGCGCCACGTGAAAGCGAACCACCCATTCCTGGATGGGCCTCGTCTCTTTCACAATCTGTGGCAGACCTCACCAGGGTGTCTCAGTCCCTAGTGGCCGTTCTTGATAAGTTGCCCCTGGTCACTTCTGCAGGGTCCAGCAGGTCACAAGACATTCCATCTGAGCCAGCTAGCAGAAGCCGCAAAAGGCCCAGGCAGGATCTCTGGCCGGAATCCTCTCCTGGCCCCTCATCTGCACCTAGTCCTTCCCAGCAGTCGCCCTCCCGTGCCTCCTCACCCGAGTCAGGTGAAGCGTTCTCAGATATGTCTTTTGAAGGGATTGTAGAGCGGGAATGAAGGTTACAGTACAGAACCTCATTGCGGCGATTAACCACACCTTCGAAATCTCTGACTCCCCTGCGAAATCCTCAGATCAGGAGGTTTCGTTCAGACAGGAGGAAACACCCTCCAGGGTATTTCCTTTTCATTTCAAGTTTGGAAAGATTTTTAACGGGGAAAGAGAAGCTCCAACCAGACTCTTTCAAAGAGGAAAGCGTCTCGGCGTACTGTACCCGTTTGCTAAAGAGCTCACAGACAACTGGTCTGCCTCTCCCTCGGTGGACCCGTCCGTGTCCAGACTTTCTAATAACACGGTTCTCCCGCTTTCAGGTGTGGCGAATCTAAAGGATTCTAATGATAGGATTATACAATCCCTAGCGAAGTCTGCCTTCGAAGCGGCTTCGACGGCGGTATGCCCAATCTTTGCTTCATCTTGGGCAGCAAAGACCATAGCTACTTGGGCAGAGGATCTTCGTCAGGGCATCCTAGAGAAAGCACAACCAGATCGATTGGCCGATCTCGCCAATCAGATTTCCCATGCGGGGGATTATCTGCTCTCTGCTTCTTTGGATGCCGCATGCTGCGCAGTTCAGGCGTCAAGCAACGTAGTGGCAATCCGACGAACAATTTGGCTCAAGGCCTGGCAGGCGGACTTGTCTTCAAAAAAGTCTCTTACTAATCTGCCTTTTCAGGGAGTGCGCCTCTTTGGATCCCAATTGGACCAGATTATTAAGGACGCCACCGGAGGCACGAGTTCTCTCCTGCCTCAGTCCAAGCCTCGCAGACTTCCACTAAGGCGTCAGTTTCGACCCTTTCGGGCTTAGGCCTCTTTCACACTTCAGTTTTTTTGCATCAGTTCAAATCCGCCAAAAAGTCAGAGAATTTTCAGACGGATCCTGAAAATGAGGAGAGAGAGAGAGAGATAGATAGATAGATATTGATTTTTTTTTGCACTTAGAAAGAATTTCGGGTTAAATGAGTGTCTGGAGGATCCGCCAGAGGAAAAAACGTTACAAGCTCCGTTTTGAAATCTTTGAGGATGGTGACGGACAGCAACTTTTGGCGGATCCTCAAAAAAAACGGATGCAACGGACAGCAATCCATCACAATCCGCCATTAATGCAAGTCAATGGGGAAAAAAAACGGATCCTCAAAAAAAAATTGAGGATCCATTTTTGTCAAAACATGGCGGATTGTGACTGATTGTAAAAAACTGAAGTGTGAAAGAGGCCTTACCGCCGTTTCAATACGGCGGAGACCTCCTCCAACCAACAAAGACCGCAGGCACGCCAAGATAGGAAGAAGGTTTCCTTCAGACCCACTCCCTCATGGCAATCCCACTCTTCACAGGGCAGACCATCCAGATCCGGATCTGGACGGTCCACATCAGCATGACTATCCTCGGACTCCCGAGGGTCCATTCCAATTGGGAGGTCGACTCTTGTTCTTTAAGGACGTCTGGTTGGCCTCAGTAGAGGACGCTTGGGTCAGGGAGGTTGTATCGTCAGGATACAATATAGAGTTCGTCTCTCTTCCATGGGATTGTTTCTTCGAATCCCGTCCTCCAAAAGATCCAGCCTTGATCCCGGGGTTCTTTGTGGCCATCGCCTCTCTCCTCAGTTCCGGGGTGATTGTGCCCGTTCCCGAATCGGAGCCGTTCACAGGGTTTTATTCAAACCTATTCGTGGTGCCGAAAAAAGACGGGGCGGTCCGACCCATCTTGGATCTCAAGCGGCTCAACAAGAGAGTCCGTCTTCGCCACTTCCGTATGGAGTTGGTTCGTTCGGTAATCGCTTCCATGGAGGAGCAGGAATTCATGTGTTCAATAGACATCCAAGATGCCTATCTACATGTTCCCATTTTCTCCGGACATCAGAAGTTCCTGCGTTTTGCGGTTCGCCAGGAACATTACCAGTTCGTCGCGCTGCCCTTTGGTCTCGCCACCGCTCCCAGAGTCTTCACGAAGATCATGGCTGCGTTGATGGCCCTGTTGAGGATCAGAAGTCTCGTTGTTTTTCCGTACCTCGACGATATTCTGATCAAAGCTCCCTCTTTTCAACAGGCGCTCCTAAGTTTGACGATCGTCCTAGACACTCTTTCCAATTTCGGGTGGATCGTCAACAGAAAAAAGTCCTGTCTGGTTCCTACTCAACGTCTTGTGTTTCTGGGCCTACTGTTCGACACCCGTCGGTCAAGGGTCTTTCTCCCACAAGAGAAGATTCTCTCCCTGCAGCAGAATGTACGATCGCTGCAGACCACACGATTTCCGTCCCTCCGAACAACCGTGAGGGTCCTGGGAAAGATGATGGCGGCGATAGAGGCAGTTCCCTTTGCCCAATTTCACGCTAGACCTCTCCAACACGCCATTCTGTCGAGGTGGAACAGGTCGGCTCTGTCCCTGGATCGCCCTGTTCATCTTTCATGCCGGATCAAGCGGTCACTCAACTGGTGGTTGACGTCACCTCTCATCTTCTTGGGGTGGTCTTTTCTTCCCATTCACTGGCAGATTGTAACAATGGATGCCAGTCTCCTCGGCTGGGGTGCAGTGTTCCGCAATCACACTGTTCATGGTCGTTGGTCAACTCAGGAATCAGCTCTGCAGATCAACGTCCTAGAGATACGAGCGCTCCATCTGGCTCTCGTCCACTGGGAGAGGCTCCTCAGGGGCCTGCCTATCCGGATTCAGACAGACAATGCCACAGCGGTGGCATATGTCAACCGCCAAGGAGGGACACGGAGTGTCTCAGCCCTGGCAGAAGTGTCCAAGATCCTCCAGTGGGCAGAGATTTCGGTACCGACAATCTCCGCGGTACACATCCCCGGCGTAGACAACTGGGCCGCCGATTTTCTCAGCCGCGAAGGTCTCGCGGCAGGAGAGTGGTCCCTACGTCCGGAGGTATTTCTTCAGCCTTGCCGTCATTGGGGAACCCCGGAAGTAGATCTGCTAGCTTCTCGCCTCAACAGGAAAGTCCCACAGTTTGTATCCAGGGCTCGAGATCCTCTCGCAGTGGGCGCCGACGCTCTGGCCATTCCTTGGTCGCAGTTCGAGCTCCCCTACCTGTTCCCTCCCCTGCCTCTTCTTCCCAAGCTGTTGAAGAAGATCAAAGCAGAAGGGATTCCAGTTATTCTCATCGCTCCGAATTGGCCCAGAAGGTCTTGGTTCGCGGACATTGTCAACCTTCTCGCGGACGCCCCCTGGAAGCTTCCAGACAGGGCAGACCTGCTGTCTCAAGGCCCGATTTGCCACCCCAATTCTCGGCCGCTCAATTTAACAGCGTGGCTGTTGAGACCGAGGTTTTGAAATGAGCAGGATTCTCCAGTCGAGTAATTCATACCATGATTCGAGCCAGGAAGCCATCATCTTCCAAAATTTATTACCGTACTTGGAAGGCCTATTTCACTTGGTGTGAGGCCAATAACATCGCGCCCATGTGCTATTCGCTCCCTTCCGTTCTGGCGTTTCTTCAGGCAGGGCTGGATGCGGGGCTTGCTCTCAGTTCCTTGAAGGGTCAAGTTTCGGCGCTGTCCATTTTATTTCAGAAGACGTTGGCCTCCCGCCCTCAGGTCAAAACCTTTCTTCAGGGTGTGGCTCACACGGCTCCTCCGTACCGAGCGCCCGTGGATCCATGGGATCTTAATTTGGTTCTTGAGTTTCTGCAAGGTTCTCCTTTTGAACCTCTCAGGGATGTTTCCTTTTCTCTCCTTTCTTGGAAGGTAGCTTTTCTGGTGGCCATCACTTCCATCCGGCGCGTGTCGTAATTAGCGGCTCTTTCTTGCCGCTCTCCTTTCTTGGTACTTCACCAGGACAAGGTAGTTCTATGGCCTCCGCCCTCTTTTCTTCCGAAGGTGGTGTCCTCCTTTCACCTCAATGAGGATATTGTTCTGCCGTCCTTCTGTCCGAGTTCAACTCACCCTCGGGAGCGGTCCCTGAACAAGCTGGATCTGGTCAGGGCGATGAGAGTCTGTCTAGGACGACTTCCTTGCGAAAGACAGACTCTCTTTTCATCATTCCAGATGGGGCGCGGAAAGGTCACCCGGCTTCCAAAGCTACTATTGCTCGCTGGATCAGATCGGCAATTTTGGAGGCCTACCGGGTTAAGCATCAAGTGGCCCCTCTGGGGATCAGAGTGCACTCTACCCGGGCAGTGGGTGCTTCCTGGGCGGTACGCCACAGAGCCTCCGAGCTACAGCTTTGCAAAGCTGCAACCTGGTCATCAGTTCACACGTTTGTGAAATTCTACAAAGTCCACACCTACGCTTCGGCAGACGCCAGCCTAGGTAGAAGGATTCTGCAGGCAGCGGTGGTGAGTCCACTGGCCTGATGGAAGTTTGTTTCCCACCCCAGGGACTGCTTTGGGACGTCCCATGGTCTCTGTGTCCCCCAATAAGGCGAACGAGAAAACAGGATTTTTGGGTTGCTTACCCTAAAATCTGTTTCTTGGAGCCTTCATTGGGGGACACAGCACCCTCCCATGTACTACAGCTCCTGTTTTTACCTTGGTTGATTGGTTACAGTGGTTTGTTCTGTTTTCAATCTAGACAATATAGAGTCACTGCACACGCTGGTTATGCTTAATGTGAAAAAAATTTATTGCTTGTGACGGTGAGGAAGCGACATCTAACGACGTTTCGGCCACATCGGCCTTTATCACAATAGTCGCTGTAATAAAATACATACATAAAAATATATCAAAAAATGTACACTTTATACAAAATTTATACAAATAGTATCCAGAGAGAATGGAATACATGCATTAGAATCATTTGGGAGAATATAGAGATATTCAAGACGTAAGAATGAGAGATAATGCGGTAGATAAGACAATGTAAGAAACAATATGGAGGAACATGGTCATACCCCTTTAAATAGAGTGTAGGATCTGCTTTCACCAAATCGATAATGTCACTGCTAGGCATAAATGGATTGATAGCATAATCTGTAAGTAAGGATAAATGGACAGCATAATGAATAGATCAGATTAACCAGCGTAAACAGTGTAGCTAGTTATGTGCACAAAAGACTATCAAGGACTATAAAGGTTTTTCTAGGCATATAGCCAGTGTATATTGAGGAAAAAGGTATAGTGTATTTTGGGAAAAATACCAAAATTGTCGGTAATCCTGTTCCTTGAGGAGGTGGTGGACTAGTAAATATGCCAGGGCTGAATGGAGAAAAAGGGATATGTTAGGTATAGAATAGGATTGATGGTCCTGATTTGCTACCATATTCAAGTTGGTGGTATAGCGGTGGTCCCTGTATGGGACGGTACTTACAGTAATTGGTGGCGCAGTGGGTGAAGTATGCACAGTGGTGCCCAGGCAGTGAGTGGATGCTGAGTAGCAAGATGCGCTTTTTATACTGTCCGGTCCGGTCATGTGACCGGAAGTGAGGTCAGACGCCGGCGCGTGCGCAATGGAGCACGGCCGTGTCGTCTCACAGTGTTACCCACCAAAAAGATGGCGCTGGCTGCCCACACATGCGCAGTGAAGCGCAGTCAGGAAAAATTAAATGACGACATGCAGAGGCTGCTGAGACTTTGAATGGGACACACGCCTCTCAGGGGGAGGTGCACTATGTTACACATAAAAAGGCTGGGCAGTTGAGATATAAATCGGTTACATACAGACAGGTTTATTGCAAAATAAGATAAATAAACATATGCATAAAATTTAAGCTGTGTAGGAGTCCAAACTTAAATAGGATGAAATAAAATAAAAGAAATGAAAGGAATAAAATGTGACCTGTGGGTGAGATGAACTGTAATTGAATGAATGATGTAAAATAGGAAAATATAAAAAAATAAATAAATAAAAAAATTGAAAAAATAGATAAAAAATGAAAAGAAAAAAAGAAAAAAAAGGGGGAAAAAAAGGGGAAAAAAGGAAAAAGAATTTTTTGGGAAATACAAGAAAAAAATTGGCAAAATAAAGAATAAATGGAATGAAAAAAAGGGAAAATAAAATAAAAATAAAATACCCTTAACCCCTTCACGACCAATGACGCCACATAGGCGTCATGAAACCTGGTTCAAATCTGACCAGTGACGCCTATGTGGCGTCATGACTTCAAAGCCCCCCTGCGGGTCGGGTGACCGGGGTCACTGAAAGGTCACCCGACCCGCAGATACAGGGGGCTTTGTAATTCACCACAGGGGGCGTGGCTTCGCCCCCACGTGGCTACGATCGCTCTGATTGGCTGTTAAAAGTGAAACAGCCAATCAGAGCGATAGTAATATTTCATCAATGAAAATTGATGAAATATTACAATCCAGCCATGTCCGACGCTGCTGTAGCATCGGACATGGCTGGAGACACCGATTCCACCCCCCCCACCGGCGATCGCCCCCCCGCAACTGAATGACAGCGGCGATCTGCCGCCGCTATCATCTGCCCCCCTCCCATTCCCTCTGCTCCCCGCCAGCCTCCGATCCCCCCCTCACCCCCCCCCGGTACCTCCGGTGTACCCCCGTCCCTCCCGGTGTCCCTCGGGTCCGGATGATGGGCGCCGCCATCTTTGAAAATGGTGGGCGCATGCGCAGTGCGCCCGCCCGAATCTGCCGGCTGCAGATTCCATTCTTTCATTTTGATCACTCTCACAGTGATCAAAATGAAAGAAAAAGTAAATAAACCCCCCGATTATCACCCCCATAGGTAGGCAGAACTAATAAAATAAAGATAATATTTTTATTTTTTT
The DNA here is from genome assembly GCF_039654945.1 of Dendrobates tinctorius. Classification (NCBI taxonomy): domain Eukaryota; kingdom Metazoa; phylum Chordata; class Amphibia; order Anura; family Dendrobatidae; genus Dendrobates; species Dendrobates tinctorius. The sequence goes on from NW_027361797.1 coordinate 43,679,854, forward strand.
TTTTCCATTAGGGTTAGGGTTAGGGTTGAAAAGAGGGTTAGGGTTGAAAAGAGGGTTAGGGTTAAAAAGAGGGTTAGGGTTAGGGTTGAAAAGAGGGTTAGGGTTGAAAAGAGGGTTAGGGTTGGAAAGAGGGTTAGGGTTGGAAAGAGGGTTAGGGTTAGGATTGGAAAGACAGTTAGGGTTGGAAAGAGGGTTAGGGTTGGAAAGAGGGTTAGGGTTGGAAAGAGGGTTAGGGTTGGAAAGGGTTAGGGTTGGAAAGAGGGTTAGGGTTGGAATTAGGGTTAGGGTTGGAAAGAGGGTTAGGGTTAGGATTGGAAAGACAGTTAGGGTTGGAAAGAGGATTAGGGTTGGAAAGAGGGTTAGGGTTGGAAAGAGGGTTAGGGTTGGAAAGAGGGTTAGGGTTGGAAAGAGGGTTAGGGTTGGAATTAGGGTTAGGGTTGGAATTAGGGTTAGGCTTGTGGTTAGGGTTATGGTTAGGGTTGGGATTAGGGTTCGGGGTCTGTTGGGGTTAGGGTATTAGGGTTAGGGATGTGTTGGGGTTAGGGCTGTGGTTAGGGGTGTGTTGGGGTTAGGGCTGGAGTTAGAATTGAGGGGTTTCCACTGTTTAGGCACATCAGGGGGTCACCAAACGCGACATGGTGCAAACATTGATTCCAGCCAATTTTGCGTTCAAAAAGTTAAACGGTGCTTCCTCCCTTCCAAGCCCCGACGTGTGCCCAAACAGTGGTTTACCCCAACATATGGGGTATCAGCGTACTCAGGAAAAATTGCACAACAACTTTGGGGGTCTAATTTCTCCTGGTACCCTTGGGAAAATAAAAAATTGGGGGCTAAAAAAATATTTTTGTGGAAAAAAATTTTTTTTTAATTTTCACGTCTCTGCGTTATAAACTTCTGTGAAGCACTTGGGGGTCCAAAGTGCTCACCAGGCATCTAGATAAGTTACTTGGGAGGTCTAGTTTCCAAAATGGGGTCACTTGTGGGGGGTTTCTATTGTTTAGGCACATCAGGGGCTCTGCAAACGTACTGACGACCGCAGACCATTCCATCAAAGTCTGCATTTCAAAACGCCACTACTTCCATTCCGAGCCCTTACGTGTGCCCAAACAATAGTTCCCCCCCATATATGGGGCACCAGCGTACTCAGGACAAACTGGACAACAACTTTTGGGGTCCAATTTATCCTGCTACCCTTGTGAAAAAAAAAATTGCTGGCTAAAAATCATTTTTTTTTTGAGGAAAAAAAAATATTTTTTATTTTCACGTCTCTGCGTTATAAACTTCTGTGAAGCACTTGGGGGTTCAAGGTGATCACCACACATCTAGATAAGTTCCTTAGGGGGTCTAGTTTCCAAAATGGGGTCACTTGTGGGGGGTTTCCACTGTTTAGGCACATCAGAGGCTCTGCAAACGTAACATGATGCCCGCAGACCATTCCATCAAAGTCAGCATTTCATAATGTCACTACTTCCCTTCCGAGCCCCGACGTGTACCCAAACAGTGGTCATCCCCCACATATGGGGTATCAGCGTACTCAGGACAAACTGGACAACAACTTTTGGGGTCCAATTTATCCTGCTACCCTTGTGAAAAAAAAAATTGCTAGCTAAAAATCATTTTTTTTGAGGAAAAAAAAATATTTTTTATTTTCACGGCTCTGCGTTATAAACTTCTGTGAAGCACTTGGGGGTTCAAGGTGCTCACCACACATCTAGATAAGTTCCTTGGGGGGTCTAGTTTCCAAAATGGGGTCACTTGTGGGGGGTTCCACAGTTTAGGTACATCAGGGGTTCTGCAAATGTAACATGATGCCCGCAGACCATTCCATCAAAGTCAGCATTTCATAATGTCACTACTTCCCTTCCGAGCCCCGACGTGTACCCAAACAGTGGTCCCCACCCACATATGAGGTATCAGCGTACTCAGGACAAACTGGACAACAACTTTTGGGGCCAATTTATCTTGCTACCCCTGTGAAAAAAAAATTGCTGGCTAAAAATCATTTTTTTTTTGTGGAAAAAAAAATATTTTTTATTTTCACGGCTCTGCGTTATAAACTTCTGTGAAGCGCTTGGGGGTTCAAGGTGCTCACCACACATCTAGATAAGTTCCTTGGGGGGTCTAGTCTCCAAAATGGGGTCACTTGTGGGGGGGTTCCACAGTTTAGGTACATCAGGGGCTCTGCAAATGTAACATGACACCCGCAGACCATTCCATCAAAGTCAGCATTTCAAAATGTCACTACTTCCCTTCCGAGCCCCGACGTGTGCCCAAACAGTGGTTCCCCCCCACATGTTTTGGGGTCTAATTTATCCTGGTACCCTTGTGAAAATAAAACATTGCGCACTAAAAAATAATTTTTTGAGGGAAAAAATTTTTTTTTTAATTTTCACGTCTCTGCGTCATAAACTTTTGTGAAGCGCTTGAGGGTTCAAGGTGCTCACTACACATCTAGATAAGTTCCTTAGGGGGTCTAGTTTCCAAAATGGGGTCATTTGTGGGGGAGCTCCAATGTTTAGGCACACAGGGGCTCTCCAAACACAACATGGTGTCCGCTAACGATTGGAAGTAATTTGCATTTCAAAAAGTCAAATGGCGCTCCTTCCCTTCTGAGCCCTGCCGTGTGCCCAAACAGTGGTTCCCCCCCACATATGGGGTACCAGCGTACTCAGGACAAACTGGACAACAAGATTTGTGGTCCAATTTCTCCTGTTAGCCTTGTGAAAATTAAAAATAGTGTGCTAAAAATCATTTTTGAGGAAAAAAAATTATTTTTTATTTTCACTGCTCTGTGTTATAAACTTCTGTGAAGCACTTGGGGGTTCAAAGTGCTCCCTACACGTCTAGATAAGTTCCTTAGGGGGTCTAGTTTCCAAAATGGGGTCACTTGTGGGGGAGCTCCAATGTTTAGGTGCACAGGGGCTCTCCAAATGCGACATGGTGTCCGATAACGATTGGAGCTAATTTTCCATTCAAAAAGTCAAATGGTGCTCCTTGCCTTCCGGGCCATGCAGTGCACCCAAACAGTGGTTTATGACCACATATGAGGTATCTGTGCACTCAGGAGAAATTGCTCAACAAATTTTAGGATCCATTTTATCCTGTTGCCCATGTGAAAATGAAAAAACTGAGGCTAAAAGAAAATTTTTGTGAAAAAAAAGTATTATTTTTTTTTTTTTTTACAGATCAATTTGTGAAGTACCTGGGGGTTCAAAGTGATCACTATGCATCTAGATAAGTTCCTTGGGGGGTCTAGTTTCCAAAATGGGGTCACTTGTGGAGGAGCTCCAATGTTTATGCACACAGGGGCTCTTCAAACACGACATGGCAACCGCTAAATATTCCAGCATATTTTCCATTCAAAAAGTCAAATGGCGCTCCTTCCCTTCTGAGCCGTGCCGTGCGCCCAAACAGTGGTTTATGACCACATATGAGGTATCGTTGTACTCCGGAGAAATTGCCCAACAAATTTTAGCATCCATTTTATCCTGTTTCCCATGTGAAAATGAAAAAATTGATGCTAAAAGAAAATTTTTGTTGGAAAAATTAAAATGGACATTTTTTCTTTCCACATTGCTTTAGTTCCTGTGAAACACCTGAAGGGTTAATAATCTTCTTGAATGTAGTTTTGAGTAGCTTGAGGGGTGCAGTTTTTAGAATGGTGTAACTTTTGGGTATTTTCTGCCATATAGACCCCTCAAAGTGACTTCAAATGTGAGGTGGTCCCTAAAAAAATGGTTTTGTAAATTTTATTGTAAAAATGAGAAATTGCTGGTCAACTTTTAACCCTTATATCTTCCTAACAAAAAAATATTTTGTTTCCAAAATTGTGCTGATGTAAAGTAGACATATGGGAAATGTTATTTATTAACTATTTTGTGTCACATAACTCTCTGGTTTAACAGAATAAAAATTCAAAATTTGAAAATTGCAAAATTTTCTAAATTTTCACCAAATTTCTGATTTTTTGACAAATAAACGCAAAAATTATCAACCTAAATTTACCACTAACATGAAGCCCAATATGTCACGAAAAAACATTCTCAGAATCGCTAGGATCCGTTGAAGCGTTCCTGAGTTATTACCTCATAAAGGGACACTGGTCAGAATTGCAAAAAATGGCCTGGTCATTAAGGTCAAAATAGGCTTGGTCATGAAGGGGTTAAAAAAAGGAAAAACTGAAAAAACGGGGGAAAAAAAAGGGGGGAAGGAAATAAAATGAAAACTTGAAAAAAACTTGAAAAAGGAAAAGAAAACACATTATGGTTCATTATCTTACCGCTTGGGTTAGATGTAAAAAGAGACTCAAGAAGGCAACCACTCAATGGGTCTAAAGGAAAAAAGGGAAAAAAATTATTATTATTAGACTAGCCAATCAATATCTCGGTTTAGACCCCTCGGATGTAGGGTGTCAAGAGTGTAGATCCAGAACGTCTCCCGTTGTTTTAAAAGACGAATATGGTTACCACCTCTTTTAGGTCTAGGGACTTTCTCAATTATTTGGAATCGTAATTGTGATACGTTGTGTCGGGCTTCCTTAAAATGGGCAGGAAGTGGGAGCCATGTTTTACCACACCTAATCGTGGACTTATGACTGGATATTCTGTCCCTGATAGCCTGGGTGGTTTCACCCACATACAGTAAACCACATGGACATTTGATGATATAAATGACGAAGTTGGTTTCACAAGTGAAGTAATCTTTAATTGGATAGGATTTGCCAGAACGTGGGTGAACTATTTCATTGCCTTTAATGATGTTAGAACAGCTCATGCAGTTTAGGCAGGGGAACGTACCTGTTCTTTTCTGTCCCGTCAAGGTATGTGTATTGATGTAACTGGAGGTACCCAGGTCAGCACGGACTAACTTGTCCTTGATATTTTGAGGTCTCCTCAAGCACATCAACGGTGGAGATTTGAAAATGTTGATTTTGGGATAGGCTCTGGTCAATAAAGGCCAATGTTTGTGGATGAGATTGTGTATTCTTTGCATGGATGGGTGGTGACCATGAACAAATGGGAGTCCGGATGGTTTGATTATTGTAGTTCCGGTAGTGTCAGAGTCAATCAATACTTTGGTCATCTCAGAGGCCAGAAGTACAGGTGGATAATGTCTAGATTCAAATTTATCGGACATTTCTCGTAACCTGAGGTCTCTAATTGATGGATCTGACACAATCCTGGTGACCCTTTTAAATTGAGATCGTTGGAGACTGTTGCGGGTGGACCTTGGATGGCAACTGTCATACAGGAGAAGGTTGCTGCAGTCAGTGGGTTTAGTGTAAAGGTCGGATGAAAGTCTTCCTTGTGCATCTTTATTAACCCTAGTTTCCAAAAAAGTGATTGATTCCAAGTTATGGGACATTGTAAATTTCAACTCATGTCTGGCATTATTAATGGTGTCATAGAATTTGAAAAGGCTGGTTAAGCCTTTCGGCCTCCTCCACACCTGACTAGATTTAGGACACAAGGACGGGAGTCACGTGCTGACCCTACACATCGTGGTTACTATAGGTACCGTTCCAGCAGCTGGATTACAAAGGCAAACCTATACCACTTATACACACACCTCAAAACCAAGGATCTAGTCATATCCCTGATGAAAGCTCGAGATGTAGAGCTGAAACGTTGGATTGTAACACCACCCTTTTTTGGATTGTAACACCACCCTTTTTTTTCACAATCAATAAAATCACAACAATTAAAGACTGTCGTTGAGAAGACTTTACTTTCATGTTATTAGTGTGCCGGGGTTACTCCTATACTTCAGGTGATAAATTATGGCGGACAGGAAGAAGGCCCAATCGTTGTTCATGGATGGTCTGTTTAATATCCCTGTCAAGGAGGTCTATAAAGGTCTCAACTGCATGGTTAGTTTTGGGATGCATGAAGCTACTTGGATTGCGTAACCCTAGGGTGTCAATTGTGATAGAAGGGCTTACATCCCAATTAGGATCTGGAGCTGTGATGTTAGCTAACCTTGTTGGAGAATCATCAAAATGTACCTTCAATCTAATGTTGCGATAAAATAGTTGTAGGTCTTTCTCTAATTGGAAAGCATCCCATCTTGGTGTTGGACAGAAAGAGAGACCTAGGTTTAGTACTTTAAGTTCTAAAGGAGAAAGGGAGTAATCAGAGATATTTACTACTAAGTTTGGACTCCTACCTGTTGTGACCGAAGAGTCATCTGGCGATTTTGTTCTCCTCCTCCTCGACCGCCTTGTTGGCGTGCGTTTTGACCTAAAAAAGGAACTCTGGAAAGAGAAGTGCTGCCAGTTTTTTCACATTAAGCATAACCAGCGTGTGCATTGACTCTATATTGTCTATGCAATTTGGGGACTATCCGTTCCTTTTCACTAGCACCGCGAACTCAAACTCTCAGGCCGAGTGCTAACCATCTATATTATCCTGTTTTCAATCTATTCTGTTACTTCTCCTACTGCTTTCTCACTAACTGAGGAATTCCCTGCCGGTCGGTGGGGTGTACACTGCGGAGGAGGAGCTAACCTTTTTTTTGTGCATAGTGTCAGCCTTCTAGTGGCAGCAGCATACACCCATGGTCTCTGTGTACCCCAATGAAGGCTCCGAGAAACAGATTTTACGGTAAGCAACCCAAAAATCCTGTTTTCTCGAGCACGCCGAAAATACTCAATTAGGACATGAGCATGCTCCGATAACACCTACATGACGTATGTCCTATCCGTTCGTGCGGAGTGTCTTATAATCATCAGATCATCTCTGTGTGATGTCCCCTTACGCCATGTGTGCGCGAGATATTGAAATGTCCACCGTTGCCCATTTTCCCTTAGGTTTGGTACAGAGAAGACGTCTGCCATGACAATCCTGAAGGATCATCGTGGTCAGAAATAGAAACGCCAAGCGAGGTCATACAGATAAGCTGCGGCCCCGATGACCTCCTATGGGCTGCTCTATGGGAAGGACAGGCCATTGTGAGGAAAGGCATCGGCAGGAATAACCCTAAAGGTAAAGCTCACCAGATCATGTGCTCTTTTGTATTCCCTTTTCTCCAGCCCTTCATTATACAGTATCTGTTATAAAAGACTGTAGACAAGTTTTTTTTGTTTTTTTTTGTCTTTTGCCAATATTCACTGTGAATAGGAGTAAAATCCGCAGCAGAATCTGCCTGAAACCCGTGTGGATTTTGCTGTAGAATCACTAGGAGTTGGGGCTGCAGTGTAATATTTCTGGGTTTAGTCTCTGGGTCTTCCCAAAATTGAAAATGATCCCAATGAACAGGATAGGGGATAACCTATTCATCACGGGGGGCCCTAGTAACCCAGTGAGCGAGTCTCTGGAGAAGGGGTCAAGCACACGTACTATCCCTTGATTTATTGTTTGTGGGACTGCTGGAAACAACGGAGCGCTTTTCGTGACTTTTTCCAGCAGTCCCATGGAGAATGAATGGAGCTGGGTTCTGATCAGCTGGGGCTCCCTGTTCTTGGCAGCACTGGGGGGTTACCAGCAATCTGACTTCCATTGGTCAGTCTTTTTTTCCGCTATCTTTGGAAAATCCTTTTAAAGGACTTGTCCAGTACTTTCATATTGATGACGTATCCTTGGGATAGGTCATCCATATCAGATAAGTGTGGGGTCCGTCATCAGGCACTCCCGCCAGTCAGCAGGGCTGTGGAGTCGGTAAGCCAAACCTGCGACTCCGACTCCACGACTCCGACTCCCACATATATTGCTTATATTTAAGTGAAAAATTTATTGTAGTACAATGTGAGCATCAGACATTTAATCATTTTTATGATACAATAATCAAGATGTTTAGATAGAACATAATATATATTTATTGGAATATAACTTTAGAACACAAAAAACTGTAATAAATTGTAAATATGTAATACACTATGAAATATCGATTACATTTAGACAGTACAGACCACACACCTCATTCAAAGAGTTTTCTTTATTTTCATGACTATGAAAATTGTAGATTCACTCTGAAGGCATCAAAGCTATGAATTAACACATGTGGAATTATATAATTAACAAAAAAGTGTGAAACAACTGAAAATATGTCTTATATTCTAGATTCTTCAAAGTAGCCACCTTTTGCTTTGATTACAGCTTTGCACACTCTTGGCATTCTCTTGATGAGCGTCAAGAGGTGGTCACCGGAAATGGTCTTCCAACAGTCTTGAAGGCGTTCCCAGAGATGCTTAGCACTTGTTGGCCCTTTTGCCTTCACTCTGCGGTCCAGCTCACCCCAAACCATCTCGATTGGGTTCAGATCTGGTGACTGTGGAGGCCAAGTCATCTGGCGTAGCACCCCATCACTCTCCTCCTTGGTCAAATAGCCCTTACACAGCCTGGAGGTGTGTTTGGGGTCATTGTCCTGTTGAAAAATAAATGATGGTCCAACTAAACGCAAACCGGATGGAATAGCATGCCGCTGCAAGATGCTGTGGTGGCCATGCTGGCTCAGTTTGCCTTCAATTTTGAATAAATCCCCAGCAGTGTCACCAGCAAAGCACCCCCACACCATCACACCTCCTCCTCCATGCTTCACGGTGGGAACCCGGCATGAACCCATCCGTTCATCTTTTCTGCATCGCACAAAGACATGGTGGTTGGAACCAAAGATCTCAAATTTGGACACATCAGACCAAAGCACAGATTTCCACTGATCTAATGTCCATTTCTTGTGTTCTTTAGCCCAAACAAGTCTCTTCTGCTTGTTGCCTGTCCTTGGCAGTGGTTTCCTAGCAGCTATTTTACCATGAAGGCCTGCTGCACAGAGTCTCCTCTTAACAGTTGTAGAGATGTGTCTGCTGCTAGAACTCTGTGTAGCATTGACCTGGTCTCTACTCTGAGCTGCGATTAACCTGCGATTTCTGAGGCTGGTGACTCGGATGAACTTATCCTCCACAGCAGAGGTGACTCTTGGTCTTCCTTTCCTGGGCCGGTCCTCATGTGAGCCAGTTTCTTTGTAGTGCTTGATGGTTTTTGCCACTGCACTTGGGGACACTTTCAAAGTTTTCCCAATTTTTCGGACTGACTGACCTTCATTTCTTAAAGTAATGATGGCCACTCGTTTTTCTTTACTCAGCTGCTTTTTTCTTGTTATAATACAAATTCTAACAGTCTATTCAGTAGGACTATCAGCTGTGTATCCACCAGACTTCTGCACAACACAACTAATGGTCCCAACCGCATTTATAAGGCAAGAAATACCACTTATTAAACCTGACAGGGCACACCTGTGAAGTGAAAACCATTTCCGGTGACTACCTCTTGAAGCTCATCAAGAGAATGCCAAGAGTGTGCAAAGCAGTAATCAAAGCAAAAGGTGGCTACTTTGAAGAACTTAGAATATAAGACATATTTTCAGTTGTTTCACACTTTTTTGTTAATTATATAATTCCACATGTGGTAATTCATAGTTTTGATGCCTTCACAGTGAATCTACAATTTTCATAGTCATGATAATAAAGAAAACTCTTTGAATGAGGTGTGTCCAAACTTCCGGTCTTTATATATAACACTATGACTTATCTCAGCTAAGACAAAGCCTAGATCCTCAGGTTACATTCACACCATGGGCGCAGCCAGGATCAAACCTGGGGGCGGGGGGGGGGGCAGAACCTCATACTGCACACCTCAGCTGCTGTAGAACCTCATACTGCACACCCCTACACTTGAAAATAAAGCCTGCACCATAAGAAGGTGTGGTGATGAATGCAGTCTATTTATTCCAACTATCAGTTGATGTTGATGTGTTACTGAAGATGAGCAATGCCTGTCTTGGGCGTCCTTTTGGGCAGCTATGAGGTGTACCTGACTGGTGCGAAAAAAAAAAAAAAAAAAAAGGAGTGCTACTCTGTGTGCTACCCGGCTTTCATTCTTTTTGGTACAGGTAAGATATGGATAGACAGATATGGATAAATGGATATATAGAGCAGATTTCTAATCTGCTTTTGCTATTGAAAACATTATCAATGAGCTCAAAAACCTTTCAGGTGATGCAGTTTTTTTAAAAAGCTGAACTGCTTTTGCAGCTGAAAAACGTATCCTCAAAAAACGCAGCAAAAACGCTGTGTGTGAATGTAGCCTTAGATCAGGAATAGAACAGCCATTTATAGGACATTTCATAACTTTCCCAAATTCCTATGAAAAAATATTCAGCACATTCTGCATTGAACTACTGTACCCAATTTATTATATATTTTAGGAGTTGGTCCATTTTATACCGACTCCCAACTCCACCAAAATGAGCACCGACTCCACAGCCCTGCCAGTCAGAACATTGCTTAATGGCCGCCTCTTGAGTACTCCAGATGAGGTCCTGTTTAAGAGAATAAGAGCAGGTCTGCAGTACCCAAGAACCGTGCCAGGTGTCAAAATCCATCCACTGATGGAAACAATATCAGCAGATTGGTGCGGGTACCGGGTGGTCAGTCTTATATTGATGACTTATCCTAAAGAGTAGTGGACAACCCCTTTAAGGTTACCCCCTTTTGGAGGATACTTTTTTCTAACTAGCAAGAAATACAGACTGTTGTACTTGCTGGGCCGAGTTAGAGCAGCATATAAGATGAAAAGAAAACCAAGTGATCGGTCTATTTCGCAAGTACATTCCCATGTTGTTGCCCCTTTCACCGAGAGAATCCGTCCTCCAAGTACAGACATTTAATAAGTACAATTGAAGCCGACCAAGTAGACTGGGGAAAAAAAAGGAGTTTAGAGGCCACTTTAAGACTTATTTTGACCTGGAAAAAAGACAAATCGAGTGTCGGCACAATTTTGCTGTGTAATCTGAGAGCAGCATGATGTAGGGGCAGAGATGCTGATTCCAACGATGTGTCACTTACTAGACTGCATTTTGCTGTTTCAAGAAGATCAGTGTTTTTATCAGCAGTAATTTATCACTACATGACTAGGTGTCTCGTACCTCCTGGTCCAATCAGACCCTCACCCCTGATCAGCAGCTTTCTGTGTACAATATAAAAGTACAGCTCAGCATTCTGAGCTCTGCTAGATCTGCAGCAGAGAAAACTGTGATTCTGTCACAACTGCTGCACCCAGTAAACTAAGTGACACATCGCTGGAATTGGGATTTCTGTCCCTATGCCATGCTGCTGTCAGATTACTTAAGAATACTTTGGCTAATACTTCATGTGGCTATTTCTTCTCTGATTTCCATACACAAGACAAAAATCCTCTGTCACCCGACTCATTTTTGGTTACAGGAACTGTGCAAATATTTTGTATTGCTTACTCGGAGCTGTCATGTGATGTCTGTGATCTAATATATGGCGTCTTTCTCAGGCTCTTCTTGGGAGATTGTGGAAGCCCCCACACCCGAAGACCGGATCATGCATGTGTCAGTTGGTGTTCACGTAGTTTGGGCTGTGACTAAAGAACGCAAAGTAAGTCGAGCAACAGCCGCGATTTGCGTTTTTTATAGCTCTGCTTTCATTGATTGCATAATAAAGGATTAGAGTTGAGCAAAACTATTTGTAGCCCCCTGGTCCAGCGGTCACGTGGCAGCCGGATCAGAGGTCTACGAATCCCCAACTACCTGTCAGCATCTTCCGAGTGCTAGACCTCCGCGACTATAAGACCATGTCATAACGTGCATCATGCCGGCTACTAATCAGAAGAGGCACCCAGGGTGTCGACAGGTTGTCGAAAGTTTGCAGTGCTCTGCTCCGACTTCCACGGAGTACTGTCATGGCCGATGGACCAGGGCGCTTTTTTTTTTTTTTAATAAAAAAAATAACTGCAACAAATACAACTTATTAGATTGATAACATTTTCGTCCAGTACATACACTGGGTAAACAAGAGTTTGGTCTATGACATACTGTATATTTTCTGGATACTCATTCAGTCAATTGGTAGCCGAAGTCTTTGTTGGAAGAACTCAAGGGAAACATATATAAAACAAGAAAACAGTGTGGTCCTCAACATCGTACTCTCGTTTCTAAGCGGCAAGACCGTACCCACTAACACATCAAGAGTGTCTCGGGGGGGGGTGGAACGGAGGACGGTCTTTGCCATTTAAACCCAGCCCAGTCATCCACCATAACGAGAGAGTGCCGGTGGGGAGGCAGACCAATCCTAGTAACCTCTTGAGGGTCCCAGAAGACCGTCTATATTTGAAGAGGGAGTCGGGACCCCTACAGGACTAGGATTCTCCCCTCCCCCACCCAGCTTGGATGGCAAGCTAGGACTCACTATTACTCCCCCCTTCCCAGACTACTATTCCTTCTCTCCACTGGATCTGTTCAGGTGGGAGGGGCTCCAGGGCTCAATCTAGGACTTGCCAGATCCTCTCAAGGATCCTCATTCATTTTGGGTTGACCATGGTACAGGTCTTTGGTCTGTGAACACAGCCCACCACCCCACCATGCACTTCACCGGCCATCAATTTTAATCTAGGCCCCGACTTCTCCAAGACCTACTTTTCCTGCCCACGCTCCGGTGTCCTCGGGCGTTAGCACGGGCTACTCTGCGCTCTTTTCTGCAGCCTCGCCCGGCAGCCAATCCGCCATCTTGACTGGCTGGGTCTTGACGCTTTTTTACCACACACCTTCTCAGGCTCCATCACTTTTCCCACCCATGTAATCGCTATCACTCTTTGTCTCCAACTGTGCCACACACGCTGCCGGTTGCATTCCAACGGCCATCGCAAGAGAAGGACACCACACACTGTGCCATTTGCATCCTGATATCACCTCTGGAGAGAGAGTCTTCCACTGCACTCCTTGTCTGGATCGGGTAGGCTCTGTCCATCTAAAAGGGCACACAGTCTCCAGCACACCTTAGCACTACCCACACTAGTACCTGCTCTATGTCCAGCTCTAGGGAAAATTGCTCCCGCCCAACACATCCTATCATTCTTTACTTTGCCTGTTCTTCCTGTAAGAAAAGACTGCCCTCAGGCCAGCACTTGTCTCCCTGCCCCAACTGCAGTCCTCCCATGATGCAAGCCTCCCATGATGGAAACCCCCTACTGTCCAGGAAGAGAGTGCACCCCCTCACCTTGCTACCTAAATCTCTTGACTACTTAACCAGGGTTTCCTAGATGCTGGATTCGGTCATCAAACGTTTGCCTAACACAGCAGCAAACGCCAGTGCCCTGATCGTTCAGTGGGACAGATTGGGTTCACTCTCTCATTCACTCCATCATGGCAGATTGTATGATATAAAGGAAGTGAGTCCCTCCTCATCTGGATCTCCCACGCCATCCACATCCTCCAGAATGGCCTCTACTTCCTGCTCTTCCTCCCCTGGTCCCCATACAGCCCAGGGGTGCTACCTCCACTCTGAGTGATATTCTGGTCTTAATTCTGATCAAGCGTCCAAGCTGCGAAACATGATGGACAGTCTGATTCTTGCCATCAATTAAGCCCTCAAAATCAAGGAACAGGACTTCCCTGCTACGGACCATACAGAATCCTTCAAAAAGGTGAAACATCCTCTCCTGGTATTTTCAAACCATAAGGAGTTTGGCAAGATATTTTCCCTCAGGTGGGAGCACCTGGACAAACATTTACAAAGAACATGATGTATGGATTTCCTGTATCCCTTCCCCCTTGACCTGCTCAAACCTTGGGCTGAGTCTCTAGTTGTGGACCCTCCGGTTTCCCTGTTGTCCTCCCAACACAATCCTCCCTCTTTCAGATGGCAGCTCCCTCAAGGATCCTTCTGATAGACACTTTAAGTCTCTGGCCAAGTCCATCTGTAAGGCTGTAGTGTCCTTGCTCTGTCCCGCCTTTTGCCTCTACCTGGGTGTCCAAATCGATTTCCATCTGGGCCAAGCTCCTTGTCAAGGCATCCTTTCTCCCCAGTCGCTAAGGAATCTCTCCCGGTTGACCCGAGTGGTAGTATACCGCTGTCGGAACCGTATTGGTGACGTCACTCAGGTGTCAGAGAGAGTTGGGCTGATAGAAGGATAGTGCTCTTAATCCAACACATTTCGAAAGCTACCGGCTTCCTTTCGTTGGATTAGGAGCACAGTCCTTCTATCAGCCCAAATCTGACATCTGACACGTGAGTGACGTCTCCAACATGGTTCCGACAGCGGTGTACTACCACTCAGGTCAACTGGCAGTGAATCCTTAGTGCTTGCCGCCGGCCGGGACAATGCTATCCCGGATCATTTTACAGCAAATACAGTGAACGTAAAATTTTGGATTTACACCTCCGGACATCTGTCACCTCTATCTACACTCTGCGACCCAGCAGATCTCCCCTTTTTGGACCAGCAGATCACTGTAAATCCACATACTTCTCTGGCGGACCGGAGGCAGATCACTAACCACACGCACTCTCGGCGTGAAATTTCGCCAGCAGTTATTAAAAACTCTGTCCTCTTGCCTGCGATCACGACCTGACAGTTGCTCATGCATCAGTGCAGTGACCTGGTACTGCAGGATCCTCTCAACACGGATCAGAAGAATCTGAAGCGGTCCTGTGGCATTTCCACACTTGTGTGTACAGTGAGGCACACCGTCCTTTTTCCCCAACAGGTGGATCTAAGGACCTCCATTTCACCTGCGGCCACGCCACGCAAGGAAAACGCCATACAGTTTATCTCTTTATCTCTCCTGAAGTCCACATTATCAGACATCGCAGCTACTCCTTTCCTACCATGGCAAGCAGGTAATACTCCATTTTGATCCTGCAAATACCATTGAAACATTTTTGTTCTGAGCCAAAAATTTACTTTTATTATGCCTCTCCATTAAGTTGATATCATTATACAGGTTATCCATTATTTCTTCTGCGCTGCACATATTGACAATACTTGTGGTTTCATTGCATTTTCACACTTGATACCTTCTTATTTCCAGGTTACATCATTCGTAGGATAGAGGTTAGACCACCTTCTATACAAATCACTGCATCATTTTGAGCTGCACGCACTGACTTTTGGGATTACTGTATCCCTATCCCTTGTAGGATAAGTAGATATACTATCCCCTGGGTCTACGTACCGTTTGGACACATTTTATACTAGTATCCTAGTCATCGCCTACCTGGACAACCTTCTGATTAAAGCACTGTCCTATCGGGATTACTGCGAGAATCTCCACTTCACCCTCGACACCCTGTCTCACCTAGGCTGGCTCATCAACACTACCAATTTGTCTCTAATTCCGGCCCAGCGCCTAGTTTTCCTAGATATGCTTTTTGATACCACACAAGCCGGAATCTATCTTCCTGAAGAAGAGTTCTCCTCCCCCTTTCTCAGGATTCAGTCTCTCAGACACCCATATCCCCATCTGCTTTGGACCTGCATGAGCAGGAAAATGGCAGCTGCTATGGAGACTGTTCCCTACAGCATGCTCTCCTATCACGCTGGGATAAGAAGACCTCCTCTGTGGACAGCCAAAAGTAAGACAGTCGCTGGCATGGTGGCTTTTATCTCCTCTCATACACTGCGAGAGATCATTTCTTCCATTGCACTGGCAGATCGTAACAATTGATTCCAGCCTGCTCGGCTGCGGAGCAGCTTTTCGCCAGAACTCTCTGGAGTCCTCACTTCTCAGGAACATTCTGGAACTGAGAGCTACCTGCCTTGCTTTCCAGCATTGGCAGGATCTCCTAACGGGTCTCCATGTGTGAATCCAATCTGACAATGCCACGGCCGTTCCGTGCTTAAATCACCAGGGTGGAACTTGAAGCAGATCCGTCATGTCAGAAGTCCATCGAATTCTGGCTTGGGATGAACTGAATGTGCTTGCTATATCAGCAATCCACATTCCTGGAGTGGACCACTGGGCAGCCGACTTCCTAAGTCGCCAGGGTCTCTCCTCAAGCGAGTGGTCCCTGAACCCATCTGTTTTCAGTCAGATCTGTCTAAAGTGGGGCACACTAGACTGCGACCTGATGGCATTCTGGATGAATAACAAAGTTCCTCGCTTCGCCTCCAGGGCTCGCGAGCCCCTCACGATTTGTTCTGATGCTGTGGTCCTCCCATGGTCACAGTTCTGCCTGCGATACCTTTTTCCACGTCTATCACTGATTCCCAGACTCATCAAGAAGATCAAGGCGGAGGAGGTACTTGTGTATCCTGACTAGCCCAGAATAGCTTGGTATGCAGAAGTGATCAACATCATCACAGACGTCTCTTGGAAACTCCCGGATTGTCCAGACCTCTTTTCCCAAGGTCCCTGATTCCACCAGAATTCACGCTGGTTTCTCCGACCAGTCATCCACCCCATGATCAAAGTGAGGTAGCCTTCTTCCTCCTGCATCTACCACCGCACTTGGAAAGCCTTTTTTGCTGATGTCCTTTTCTCTTCTGGCCTTTCTTCATTCAGGTCTCGAGCCTGGCCTTTCTCTCAGTTCCCTCAAGGGCTAGGTTTCCGTCTTGTCAGTTGTGTTCTAGACAAATCTAGCTTCCCGCCGCCGGTTCAGGACCTTCTTATAGGGGGTTGCTTACTGTGCTCCACCCTATCATCCTCCCTTGGACTCCCAGGACTTCAACCCGTTCCTCAACGCTCTTCAGCGTTCCTCCTTTGAGCCCATTTGGGATGATTTTCCCCCCACCCCCTACTTTCCTGAAGATTGCCTGCCTAGTGGCCATCACCTCCATGAGGCGTGTCTCAAATCTGGCTGCTTTTTAGTGCCATTTGCTCTTCCTTGTCCTTCAACAGGACAAGGTGGTGCTACATCCAGTTCATTACTTTCTCCCGAAGATGGTTTTTTACCCCTTCCACCTTAACGAGGACATAGTCAGTCAGTCCTTCCTTCCTTCCTTCCTTCCTTCCTTCCTTCCTTCCTTCCTTCCTTCCTTCCGTCCATCTCATGCCCTTAAACAATCCCTCCACAAGTTGGACCTTGTTAGGGCTCTGCATCTCCTTTCTCTCCAGAACAGCATCTTTCACATGTTGCGACTCTTTGTTCTTGATTCCAGGGGGTCACTTCAGAGTTGTTCTGGCCTCCAAGGCCACAATCGCTCACTGGATCTGCTCTCACATCCTGGAAGGTTATTGTCCACATGATAGACTACCCCTGCTCAGGGCCAAAGCTGACTCCACTTGTGCAGTTGGGGCCTCCTTGACCATTCTCCATCAGCCCTCTGTGTCGCAGCTCTGCAAGGCTGCTACATGGTCTTCAGTACATACCTCCACAAAGTTCTACAGAGTTCTTGCCTGTGCCTCAGCTAATGCAAGCTTAAACAAGAAAGTTCTGCTAGCCTGGGCTTAGTCCTGTTCTGGGTGTTCTTCCATTTTTTTTTTTTCTCTTTCCCACACTTGGAACTGCTTTAGGACGTCCCATGGTCTCTTTTGTCCACCAATGAAGCGATAAGAGGGCGATTTTGGGTACTTCTCGGAGCCTTCATTGGGGACACAGTTCCCGCCCTTGTTATAGCCTATGTTGGGTTCGTTCAAGTTAATGTTCCTGTGGCTTCTTCTACTGCTTTCTTGCTAACTGATTAGCTTTGTGCCATTTGGTGGGTATATACTGTTGAGGAGGAGCTAACCTTTTTTTGCCTAGTGGCAGCAGTATACACCCATGGTCTCCTTTGTCTCCCCCAATGAAGGCTTTGAGAAAGAGATTTTACAGTAAGTACCTAAATTCGTCCTATTAGGAGGCTGATAAAGCCCCTAACACCTCCTAGGGGTATGTCAGGTTCCCTTTCAAGTAAAAACAAACATGTCTCCAAAGGTGTTCATCGTGTGTGTAGCCTTAATTGTCTAACTCTGCATGAACAGCCTGTACCCTGTGTAATGTTTTTCTACTCCTTTTTTTTACATTTATCCAGGTCTGGTTTAGAAGAGGAATAAACTCGCACAACCCATGTGGTACCAGCTGGATTGAAATGGTGGGAGAACTGGCAATGTTGAGCGTTGGACTCAATGACCAGGTAATGTACAAACTAGAAGTGTAGTCAGAATGTTACTATGACCCTGTGGTATAAGAAGGCACAAAGGACCATAGAGGACCTGCATTTGAATATATATGGCGAGATTATAGAGGACACTCGCATTGTGCTCTATAGGGCTGCTCCCGTCCGGGACATCATTTATAGCATATTGAGATAGATGCAACTCCCAGGAGTAAGAGCCGCGTCTGTCAGACATCTATGCCTCATTCTATCCATATGCCACAAATGGGACAAACCTTTCGGCTATTTTCCCTAATGCTTCACTGAAATGCTTCTGGCAATGCAGAGTATTTCATGAATTGTATATGATCTTGGCACACTGGTGCATGAAGCGATTCCATATGTCTGGATTAAATAAATGTTTTGGTTTTTTTTTGTTTTTTTTAATCTCATTTAGGTCTGGGGCATCGGCTACGAAGACAGGGCAGTATATTTTCGGCAAGGTGTCACTCCGAGTGAGCTCAGTGGGAAAATGTGGAAAGCCATTTTGGTTCCTAGAGAAAGCGACCGGTCAAATTCTGGAAGTGTCTCAAGCATCAACAGGTAATGACAATTTAAGTAAAGTCTCTGTGATCAGTTGTTGATAATTTTTTGACCTTTCTGCCCCATTTTGGGAATTTATCTATGCTTTTTTTTGCACAATGGAGAATGAAGCAGCTAGGCTTGAGAAGCGCGCTCTCAGTATAGCAGTGTACATGCAGAGGATAACTGTATGATGAGCACAGACCATGCAGGAGTTAAATGTATCACATGCAGAGGATAATGATACCAACTATAGAGGATAATGGATCATGGGCACAATACATGCAGAGGATAACGATATTACATGCGGAGGATAATGGTATCACATGCAGAAGATAACTATCATGAGCATATTACATGCAGGATAACTATCATGAACACATTACATGCAGGGAATAGCAGTATCACATGCAGAGGATAATGGTATGAGGACAGTACATGCTGAGGTTAATGATATCACGTGCAGAGTACATGCAGGGGTTAACTGTATCACATACAGAGGATTATGGTATCATGGGCACAGTGCATCTAGAGGATAATGGTATTACATTTAGAGGATAATGACATCATGGACACAGTACATGCAGAGGTTAACGGTATCACGTAACTATATCAAATGCAGAGGATAATGGTATCGTGGGCACAATAAATGCAGACGATAGTGGTATCGCATGCAGAAGATAATTGTATCATGGTCATAGTATATTGTGGTGTAGTAACCACTGTGTCCACTAGGGGGCGCTGTGTGTATGTCCCAAGAGAGAGGATGAGTGGCAGAATCCTGAAGGGCGGTTGTGTATCTCAGGGTGGGTGGCCTTGAGATGGAGACTTAGGTATGTGTGTTGATCAGCAGTGATACTGCTGAGGTGCTGCTTTAATATGTCAGGGAGAAGTCTTCAGGTAACTAGGGAGATGGGCGGTCATGGTTACCTACAAACCCACCCAGGGGGTGTGTTTAAAGAACACTGTTGTAAAGAGTGTGTAAATGCTTGAAGGACCTGTGATAAGGTCAGAGTCATGTGACCCGGTGGGCGTGGCTATGAACCATATAATGTGGCCCGGGTGAGTCACATGTGGTGAATGCTGGGACCTGGTTGGTCCAGTGTGGAAGGTCCCATCTGAGTGAGATGGGGCTGCCTTCTGACAGCAAGTGAACGCTGTGTTAATGGCTGCACGTGCCTGGTAATTCCCTGAAGGGAATGGACGTCTGCTGCATGATGGTGAAGGAACCATGAGTGATCCTGACGTGGGTGAGAGAACACTGAAACTGAAGAGCCTGTGTAATGGACATTTGCTTGACCTGTGTGATATAAGGATAACCAGAGTGAAGCTATAATGGACGCTATGCTGTATATGAACTTTATGAGGCTTCTATGGGTTTATGCTGCTGAATAAACCGCCTGGACTGTTATGAGTTTATGAAAACACGGTGCCAGATGTGTTTTGTTCACTGCCTAGCGAGGATCCCCTAACTGAATGACAGTGCTACCTCACAATTGGTGGAGAAAGCTATGGGCATTGTTGTAGCCTTGTTGCTGGGAGCAACGGAAGAGGACTGCAAAGTCGGTTGCTAAGGGCAGCGCTGAGCCAGGAGGGCTGATGGTTGGGGAAGCCACTGCCCGGCTGTGGTTCTGGAACCATGGGGCGGCCTAGTGAGTAAGGCACTGTCCGGATCAGTGAGCCCAGTGCGGCCGTTTCCCCAGGAGAAAGAGACTTACAGGATACCTCTGCGGTAGAGGGGTCCGAGAACCTGCGCGGCCAGCAGGTGACGGTCGTGAAAACCGTGTTGTACTGACCGGGGTCAGTGAGAAAGAGACTGGTGATTGCTATAGGGTGCCTCTGTGGAGAAGAGGTATCCGAGGACCTGTGTGGCTGACACAGGTAACGGACAGATGTTCGTGTTGTACTGACCTGGGTCAGTGATAAAGACTGTGTATCTGGAGGGTTTAGTGAGCAAGGTCCTGGAGGGTCAGTGTTGGGAGCTTCTAGGAGAAGAATCGTCTCCCTGGAGCACGTGGTATAACCTTTGACCTGGTGAGGCGTGAGTGTTGGGCAGTCTCAGGAGAAGACGGATGTCCTGAAGAGCACCTGCTGAGCCCCTGGACTCGGTGAGGCCGGTGTGTTGGGAAACCCTGGGAGGAGGGTCGGCTCCCTGAATAGCACCCGGTGCGCCCTGTGTGTTGGACGGTCTCAGGCGGAGACTGTACGTCCTGAATAGCACACAGACAGGACACGTGAGTTTGTGTGGTGTTTTTTTTTTTTTTTTTTTTTCTTTTCTCAACTCAGCCTGCGGTGGCTCAGTGGGAGTCAAGAAGATGACAAGCGGCTTCCTGTAACTCGGTGGGGTTACGAAGGGGACAAGCGGCTTCCTGTAACTCGGCGGGGTTACGAAGAGGACACCAGCCACTGTGTGTGAACAGCAGCCGGTGGTGTCGGTGATCGGTGACAGCAGGAGCTGTGGTGGTGCCAACAAGGACTTGTGTGGTATCGTAAAAGAGACAAACTGTGTTGTGTGAACTGTGGTCTAAGGAGACCGGTATAACGGACATGGGGAAATCCCGAAAGGGGGTGGTGACCCAAATTGGGGTGGTACCCCAAAAAGAGTTGGAGTTCCAGAGAGGGGCGGTGACCCAAATTGGGGTGGTCCAGAAAGGGGCCGGTGTGTCAAAAGAGGAGATGGCAGCACTGGTTGCCTCAGTGGGTATGTCTGGGGAACCGGTGTGTGTGTGTATGTCTTTTGAGGAGTACGGCATGTATCTTCCGGATAATGACGGGCCACAGGTGTGTACCGTGATGCTGCATCGGGAAGGAGGCTCTGGTAGACTGGACTCAGAGAGTCAGGTGACTCTGATAGGAACTCCTCTCATTTTATCTCTGACCGAGAAAAACGCCAGGGTTCGCTGTAAACACGGGGTCACGGTGAACTATGCCTTAGACAGAGTAATGTTTGAGGGGACCAAAGGTGGTGAGTGCCAAGGGGGCGGGATACCACGGGACTTAGTCTATGCCTTGGAGAGGGCCCGGGACTTTGTTTTGTTTGACGTATGGTCGGACTTTGGAGACGTTTCGACTGTGGGGCCATCAGACACACTGAGACAGTGACGGCTCCTGACGTGGACAGGTCAGAGGTAGAAATGACCGGAAGAAGTACATCTGCCCAACTTACGGACCTGACATCTCGTGATATGACGGATGGTGGGCTGGGAGATGAGTCGACTGGGGTAAAAACACGGTTAAATGGTAACGAGACAGTTCACTCGGCGGACGGGACTGACCTAGTTGTACCCTTTGACAATGTAATTAAAGAGGTAGTAGTGCGCCACGTGCTGGCCAAAAGAGAATAAGATCGTGAAATACAGTTAATAAAGGAGACAGTGGAAGAACATCTCGAACGAGAAAGAGTCCTGAGACAAATGGCCGAGCACAGGGTGAAAGGGCTCGAGAAAGAAGTCTTGGAGCTCAGAGGTCACCTGTCCACCTGGCAAAGTGTGAATGAGAACCTCAAGGAAGAGATGGAGGAACTCAGAGGAGAAGTAAAAAGTCTTCTGCGGGAGAAGTTGGACGAAGACTTACCGCAGGTGAGCGCGAGTGATAATAAGACAGAACTGCCATTATCCATCGTGGCAAAGGGTCATGAAGTGACCAAATCGTGTGAAGTTGGTGAGTTAAGAACTGAAGAAGACAGTCACCCGGTCGGGTCAACGGTAGTGAGGGAAGTGTCCGTGGTAAAGCTAGAGCCTTCGGTCCAGGAAGAGAGCAAGACCACGACCTTCCAGTCTGTGATTGATGTATGAGAGGACATGCAAGAAGCCTGTGCTGAGGAAGGTGTGCATGAGGCTTTTAAAGAGGCAGTCAAGGTGTGTAAGGTGCACTGGGCACCTGAGACTCGGCAGTTAGTGATAGTATCAGCCAGAGAAGATACATCAAACCGAGTAGCTGTCCTGAAAGAGATGCATCTACAATGTCTCCGCGCCAAACAGCTCGTCAGGCGGAGTAACATGAAGGCTGCTCGACGCCTAGAGTTAGCGAAGGAGGCAATGGATCGGCTGGGTTTGCGGAAAGATGTGGTTCCGGTACCCAAAGCTCTGATTGGAAGAGTCATTGGAAGATCCGGGAAGGTAATGCAAGACCTTGTGAATATCTCCGGTGTGGTGAGGGTGAGGATCCCTCCTGATGATGAAGACCAGGTATCCAGTGAAGAGGGTAGGATTCCCATCATGGTGGTTGGCTCCGTGGAGAGCCTGAGAGATTTTCGGTTGCTCGTGGTGTATCGAGTCGGGTACCTGCACGAAATTGAGCAGTTGAGGCTGGACCGTCGGCGAATCAATAAAGAGGTACGGAACACCAGGTGGCGGCCGCCTTCAACCCACGATATAAGGACCCGAAGGGTTCCACCAAGAAGTGACATGGCAGATGGCCGAAGAATGTCAGCAAGTGGTAGTTCGACTGGCAGGATGACGTTGAGAGACCGTAGTTCCTGTGAGACCCTGAATGAGTCAGACTCAGGCCAGACAGTGGGCCTGATTAAGAATGGTGACCGTGCCAACCGGGGGAGATGGTCGGGAACAGAACAAACAGGGAGAGGAACGTGGTGACCAAACAGTCTCTGATGACGCAGACAGACTGTAACTGGAGGGCCAAAGATCAGGGCCGGTACTCTGACTGCTGGGGGCGGGGGAGGCCTAACGTAGAGATGAGGCTGTATGACAGATGGAGATGGTTTTCTCGACCTGTGGGGCAAGGTGTAATGCAGTGCCCGGTCTCGAGAGCCTGATGTAATGTG
Organism: Dendrobates tinctorius; assembly: GCF_039654945.1. NCBI lineage: Eukaryota > Metazoa > Chordata > Amphibia > Anura > Dendrobatidae > Dendrobates > Dendrobates tinctorius. Next base: position 43,703,029 of record NW_027361797.1, read on the forward strand.
TGTTCAACCCCACAAGTTTGAACAAAGGGGGGAGGTATGTGGTGTAGTAACCACTGTGTCCACTAGGGGGCGCTGTGTGGATGTTCCAAGAGAGAGGATGAGTGGCAGAATCCTGAAGGGCGGTTGTGTATCTCAGGGTTGGTGGCCTTGACATGGAGACTTAGGTATGTGTGTTGATCAGCAGTGATACTGCTGAGGTGCTGCTTTAATATGTCAGGGAGAAGTCTCCAGGTAACTAGGGAGATGGGCGGACATGGTTACCTACAAACCCACCCAGGGGGTGTGTTTAAAGAACACTGTTGTAAAGAGTGTGTAAATGCTTGAAGGACCTGTGATGAGGTCAGTCATGTGACCCGGTGGGCGTGGCTATGAACCATATAATGTGGCCAGGGTAAGTCACATGTGGTGAATGCTGGAACCTGGTTGGTCCAGTGTGGAAGGTCCCGTCTGAGTGAGATGGGGCTGCCTTCTGACAGCAAGTGAACGCTGTGTTAATGGCTGCACGTGCCTGGTAATTCCCTGGAGGGAATGGACGTCTGCCGCGGACGTCTGCCGCTTGATGGTAAAGAAGCCATTAGTGACCCTGACGTGGGTGAGAGAACACTAAAGCTGAAGAGCCTGTGTAATGGACATTTGCTTGACCTGTGTGATATAAGGATAACCAGAGTGAAGCTATAATGGACACTATGCTGTATATGAACTTTATGTTGCTTCTATGGGTTTATGCTGCTGAATAAACCGCCTGGACTGTTATGAGTTTATGAAAACACGGTGCCAGATGTGTTTTGTTCGCTGCCTAGCGAGGATCCCCTAACTGAATGACAGCGCTACCTCACAATATCCAGAGGATAAAGGTATCACATGCAGAGTACATGTAGAGGATAAGAGTATCACTTGCGGAGGATAAGCGTATCACATGTGGAGGATAATGGTATCATGGGCACAGCACATCCAGAGGATAACTGTATCATTTGCAGAGAACAATGTTATCACAGGCACAGTGCATCCAGAGAATAATGGTATAGCATGCAGAGTACATTGTAGAGGATAACGGTATCACTTGCAGAGGATAACGATGTCACACGTGGAGGATAATAGTATCATGGGCACAGTGCACACATAGGAAAACTGTATCATGGGCACAGTGCTTGCAGAGAATAATGGTATCACATTCGGAGTACATGTAGAGGATAATGGTATCACATTCAGAGGATAATGGTATCATGGGAACAGTACATCCAGAGGATAACGCTATCACATGCAGAGGACAATGGTATTTCATTCAGAGGATAATGGTATCATGGGCACAATACATTAAAGGGATAACTGAATCATGAATCAGCAGAATACATACAAAGGTTAATGGTATCGTGAGCATAGGATATATGGAGGCTAAAGTTCTCTGATACTACCAGAGCATAGCAGCTCCACCATTTCTATAGTGGCCGCTGCCGGGTACTGCATTTCCACCCCCTATCAAATAAATAGGAGGTTGAGCTTTGGTACCCGCCATGGTCACTATAGTTTTGATGGAGCTGCAGTGTTCCGGCTGCATCCTATAACATCTGATCCGTTGGGGGTGAAGTGGTATCGCACCCAAACCGATCAAATATTGGTAGCCTATTCTTAGGGCCCCGTCACACATAGCGACGCACCAGCAATCCCGACCACAATATGACCTTGGCAGGATCCCTGGTGTGTCGCTACATGATCGCTGGTGAGCTGCCAAACAGGCAGATCTCAGAAGCGATCAGGACAGCGATGTCGCGGGTAGCAAGCGCCCACGTCGCTTAGAAACTCGCTGTGTACCTTAGTTACCAGCGCACTGGTGCAGTGAGCTGGTAACCAAGGTAAACAGCGGGTTTCTAAGTGCCGTGCGGAGCTTAGAAACCCACTGTTTACCTTGGTTACCAGCTCCCTGCACCAGCGCGCTGGTAACTAAGGTACACAGCGGGTAACTAAGTGACGCGCCCCTTAGTTACCCGCGGTTTACATTAGAAACCAGCGTCCAGCTCCCTGATTGCTGGTCTCCTGCCTGTCACACGCAGCGATGCGTGCTGGCCAGCGGGAGATCAACGATCAAAAAAATGTCCAGGCCGTTCCAGCACGATCAGCGATACCCAGCAGGGAGGCCGGTCGCTGATACCTGTCACACACAGCGATCTCGCTGGTGAGATCGCTGTTGTCACAAAACTTGTGTGCAGTAAGCGATTTCCTGTCGGGATTTCTGGTGGAAAATCCGCAGCGTATTACAGTAGTAGCAAAATGGACACTGTGTTAAACAAATCTCATCTACACTCCGTGGAATAAAATCCAAACTCAAATTGACACAGATTTTAAGTCCACAGTATATCCATTATTTTCTGTGCACTTTCACTGTGAATTTCTTTATTTTTTATATTCATCGGAACCCCAAGCCCCCCATTCCTCTGTATTCAATGGGACACAATCATTCACCTCTGATAATGTCTGTAAGGGTGATGGACTCGGCGTCCTCCACGAGTCGCATAGATTTTAAATGAAGAAGCCGCACACGTGGCCAACCACAATGAGGCGTCACAAGGGGGCTTAGGACTGGCTTCTAAAGATCGTGGGGACCCCACTGATCTGACATTTATGGTGATAGATGAGGAATTACTATGAGGTCGGAAACCTCTCCTAGACACCTCCTTTATCAGGGTTATCACATTTCTTTGTGCATTTAAAAATATTGTTGCAGCCTATTAAAATTCATAAATACGTGGTAAGAAGTACCCCCAAAAATAGATGTTTCCATGTCACCACCTGACAGCACGCTGGAGGACGTCCTTCTTATCCACAGTGGGACAGGAAACCACGAGAGCTTAAAAGGACTCTCCTCCTACCACCCTTCAGTGTTTTTTCCTGTCCCACTGTGGATAGGAACGGCGAGAGAAGATCCGACCGTTCCGAGCAGATGGTGAGGATCGGGGGGCCCAGCCTTTCCCTTCCCACCTCAGGACTTCTGCAGCTAACACCCGCTAGAGGGTCCCTCAGCAGACCCAGTGCAGCGCTGCTCCTGGGAGATGGGGGTCACTTCCTCCTGACGGGGGGCTCTCGACTCCAGACGTCGCCTCTATGGACTCTCCGGTTCCAGTAAGCGGGTCCCTTGGAACAGATCACCGCCGCAGGGCATCCCCGCACACCGGACGATCACTCCTGGTCACAGCCAGGGGCGGGAAGCGGGCAGGTCGCGGCCAGCACAGGGCGGCCGCGTCACTTCCGGGTCGCTGCATCACAGGCTTCGGGCGGCCGCGTCATTTCTGGGTCATTTCCAGGTCGCGGCCTGAACACGGACCGCGTCACTCCCGGATCGCGCCAGTAGGAGGCAGGGTGGCGTCTTCTCCAGAAGAGAGTACTTCCGGAGCAGGTGGGACAGCGTGGCATGCCAGACCAGGTATGCGGTCAGCAGGCGGTACAGCATCCCCAGGGCAGTCCTCCCTACCCAAGTATGGAGAATCAGGCTAACACTGAGACGGGGCCAGAGAGCCAGGGTCACGTGAGTAACCACAGATAAGGTCACTTCAGGGCCCCAAGGAGGCAGATTCCCACAGGACACACATTTTGTATATTCCAGGGGGGAACCTCCACCTCAGCGGAAAAAAAGGAGTCCAGGAGGAAGGATAAGAAGTGCCCGATTTGCTCTAAAAAGCTAAAGGACACGTGGCAAAAAGCCCTCTGTGATGCATGCACCAGACTCATAGTGGGGGAGGAGCAGGCTACACTCATGTCTAACATGAGATTGATTATAAGAGAAGAGGTGCAGGCTTTGGTGTCAGGCCTTGTGTTCCCCCAAACCCTGCAGACGAACCCCCAGGTATCCAGGAAAAGGCCAAGGGAATCGGACACCTCATCTGAGGAGATCCTGTCTGAATCAGAGCTGGAAGAGATAAGAGAGCCTCCAGAGAAGGGGTAAAGATATCTCTTTTCGACCGGGATACGGACGAACTATTGCGAGCAGTAAGGCAGACTATGCATATCGAGGAGCCCCCAACAACTCTTTCAGTACATGACGAGATGTTTGGGGGGCTGCACTCGCAGACCTCAATGGTCTTCCCAGTAAACACTCATATACGGGCAATGATCTTAGAGGAATGGGAAGAAGCAGAGAAAAGACTGACTATTCCCAGAGACTTTAGACTTCGCCTACCGTTTGACCCAGAGGAGGTCAGGGTCTGGGAGGAAATCCCCAAAATAGACATCCTGGTAGCGAAGGTATCTAAAAAGACAGCTATCCCCTTTGAGGACTCCTCTAACCTAAAAGAGCCCATGGACCGGAAGGCGGATGGGCTCTTAAAGAGGGCCTGGGAGAGTTCAGCAGCAGTCATAAGAGCCAATATAGCTGCAACATCAGTAGTGCACTCCATGCGTCTATGGGTAGATGATCTGGAGGAGCACCTTACAGATAGAACTCCGAGAGACACTATCCTGAAATCCCTTCCCTTACTGAAATTAGCAACTGGCTTATTAGCTGACACCTCGGCAGAGTCCGTCAGATTTGCGGCCAGGAGTCAGTCCCTGTCCAACGCAGCCAGAAGAGCCATCTGGCTAAAAAGTTGGTCAGAGGATGTGCAATCAAAGAATAAGCTCTGCTCAATTCCCTTCTCAGGGGGGAAGGTTTTTTGGCCCGTTCTCGACGATATTTTAGAGAAAGCCTCAGATGAGAAGAAGGGGTTCCCTGAAGAGAAACGCAAAAAGTATCAGCCCTTTCGTAGACCTCGTTATAATCAGAAAATGGACTACAGAGGGAAGGGGAAATCGGGAAGATGGAGCTATCCCAAAGGGGGAGAGAGCAGGAGTAGTAATAGAGATACCATGTTCTCCGGCTCAGGGTCAAGTTCCCTAAGGAACTGACGCCACCAGAGTAGGGGGGCGATTGCTCAGGTTCCTGGAGGGATGGCGAGAATTTTCCAGCAGCCCCTGGGTGCTACAGGTCATCTCTCAGGGGTACAGGATAGAGTTCGACTCCCTCCCTCCGAACAGATTTCTAGTAACCAGCTCCCACCTCGGTTCAGCCTCCCCTATGTGGTCTGATATTCAGGACCTCCTGGAGACAGCTGCAATCATTCCAGTACCCGCACGAGAAGAAGGCAGAGGACACTACTCAAGCCTCTTCTTGATAAAGAAACCATCTGGGGAATCCAGAACTATAATAAATCTCAAACCCCTAAACAGATGGCTAAGATACAAAAGGTTCAAAATGGAATCGATTCCCCTATTAGGAAAGGGAGCGGTAATGTGCACTCTAGATTTAAAGAGTGCATATTACCACGTTCCCATCTACCCACACCATCAAAAATATCTCAGATTTGCAGGCGAAAAGGATGGCAGGATCTACCATTATCTGTTTCGCTGCCTCCCCTTTGGCCTAGCATCAGCCCCAAGAGTCTTTACAAAACTGATGGTAGAGGTAGTGGCCTACCTAAGAAATCAGAACATCACAGTGGTCCCTTACCAAGACGATTTCTTAATCGTAGCAGATTCGGTAGCTCAGCTCAGAGTCGACTGTCAGTCTTTGATCTCCACACTGCAGAAGTTTGGTTGGATCATTAACTGGGCAAAATCAGATCTAATACCCAAGCCAAAAATACAATTTTTTGGGAGTCATGCTAGACTCAAAGAGAAGAATGTCTTGCCTACCGAAGGAAAAGCAAGCCAGCATGAAGGAGAGGATTCGTCAGTTTCACAAGGAACCAGGTCTCTATTAGGGGTGCGATGAAGATTCCTGTCCTGATGACCTCTTGCATTCCCTGCGTCAAGTGGAGTCAATTTCACTCTCGAGATCTACAGCAGGCAGTCCTAACTTCCTGGGACAGAAGGCAGACCTCGCTAGACAAGAAGATGTGATTGTCTCCCCGAGTCAGAAAGTCTCTGGTATGGTGGACCATTCCGAGAAATCTACGGGCCGGTGTCTCGTGAATCCAGTCCCCAGAGGTCATAGTCACAACGGACGTAAGTCAACAAGGTTGGGGCGGACATGTCCAAGGAAGATACTATGAGGGACGATGGAGTATGGAGGACAACAAGGAATCCTCCAAATTCAGGGAGCTTCATGCGGTCTGGAAGGTACTGTTGTCCGCCCGGTCCCTGGTGAGAAACAAACACGTCAAGGTACTGTCAGACAATACCACGACAGTAGCCTTCCTCCGTCACCAGGGCGGTCCAAGACATCCAGTGCTACAACACCTAGCAGAACGAATCTTCAGGTTGGCAGAGAGGGAGATCTCAGCAGTACATCTGGAGGGTACCAGAAACCAGGTCGCGGACTTCCTCAGCAGGAGAAGAGTAGCCGCAACGGAATGGGAGCTGAACGACGAGGTGTTCAACTGCCTATGCAACCGGTGGGGAAGACCGGAGATAGACCTATTCGCAGTCAAGCAAAACAAAAAGGTCAAGACCTTCTACTCTCTGAGCCCGCTGGGAGGTCCAGCAGGAATCGAAGCCCTGTCACAATCATGGAGCAGAGGCCTGTTATACGCCTTCCCGCCTCTCGCTCTCATTCCGCGGACTCTCAGGAAAATTTACGAAGACAGGGCCAGAGTCATTCTAGTGGTGCCCTTCTGGCCAAAGAGGAGTTGGTTCTCCTTGCTGAAGAAAATATCAGAGGAGGAACCCATTCTCCTACCAAGAAGAGAAGACCTCCTCCATCAGGGTCTGATCTTGCACCAGAGGCCAGAAGCACTCCAGTTATCAGCCTGGATCCTGATCGTCAGGTCCTGAGATCGAGGGGTCTGTTGGACAAAGTTATCTCAACCCTCCAAGCAAGTAGAAAACCAGTGACCGCCGCAGTATATAGCAAAATCTGGAAAAAATTCTGCAGCTTCTGTGGAGAGGCGACAGTCGATACTGACCACCCTGACATCCCAAAGATCCTTGACTTCTTAGGCTAAGTGCACACGTAGCAGAAAATTTCTGCTGAAAAACCTGACTCCCTTCCCAGAAACCGCTCGTTTTTTTTCTGCGCGTTTTCAAAACACATAGAAATAGTCAGAAACGCTGAAAAATCCGCAAAATTAATGAGCATGCTGCGGTTTTTACCGCAATGCGTTTTTTTCGCGGTAAAACGCATCAGTATGGACAAAAAGTGCAAAATGCATAGAAATGAATGAGACGCTTATTTTTAGCGGTTTTATTGGAAAAACCGCAAAAAATACCGCTAGAAAAGCGATGTGTGTGAACACAGCCTTACAGGCAGGGTTCAGAAAGGGCCTTAGACCCAGTACTGTAAGGGTACAGATCGCAGCCCTAAGCATGTTCTACAATTCTACCCTATCGTCACACCCTTGGATAGCCCGATTCTCCAGGGCCGTAAGCCATTAATAAGGAAAACTGTCCCTCCTTGGGACCTTAATTTAGTCCAGAATACACTATGTAGACACCCATACCAGCTAGGGGCAGAGATAGAGATTGGTAATCTCTCACTCAAAACGGCATTCCTGGTATCGATCACGTCAGCGAAGAGCCTAGGAGAGCTTCAGGCCCTATCTATCCAAGATCGTTACCTACAGGTGTTTGTCGATCGGTTAGTCTTAAGGCTTGACCCGGCTTTTCTCCCCAAAGTTATCTCAGTCAAATATGAATCAAGAGGTGGTGTTCCCTTCATTCTGTCAGTTTCCTAAGAATGAGAAGGAAAGTACCTACCATAACTTGGATGTCAGGGAGACAGTACTCAGGTACCTGGACACAACCAGGCCTTGGAGACAGGATAATAATCTTTGTCCAATACAGAGGTCCGAATAAGGGGAAGAAAGCATCAAAATCCACAATTAGCCTAGTCTATAGGGCACAGGGTCAGAGTCTCCCCAGGGAGCCTTAGAGCCCACTCAACTAGAGCCATGGCCACATCATGGGCAGAGAAGGGGGGAGCCTCAGCAGAACAGATCTGCAGGGCTGCGTCTTGGGCCAGTCTCAGTACCTTCTCTAAGCATTATAAATTAGACGTGGTATCCACACAATTGGCATTTGGCAGGAAAGTGCTCCATGCAGTAGTCCCACCCTAGGACCAATCTCCTTTGGTACTACTCCAGCGTGCTGCCAGGTGGTGACCTGGAAAACGGTAATTAGAACTACCGGTAATTGTATTTCCAGGAATCCATCCTGACAGGACTGTTAGTTCCCTCCCTATGATATTTTCCATACTACTATGATGTAACATGTGTATGATGAATGTTGGTTTAAATAAAAATCTCTTTTTGCATCCATCCAGATGTGTTACTTTGAGAAATCACTGAAGGGTGGTAGGGGAAGGGTCCTTTTAAGCTCTTGAGGTTTCTTGTCCCACTGTGGATAAGAAGGACATCCTCTAGCGTGCTGTCAGGATGGATTCCTGGAAACACAATTACCGGTAGGTCTAATTACTGTTTTTATTCCTTTTAGTGCTGGCTGCTTCTTTGGAGATGAAGTGAGGGGTCAAACAGATTCAGTCGTCCAGTCTGATGTAGATTCAGAAGCCGAACAAGCGCAGATACCAGAGCTTGGTTCCAGTACGTTGGACGGAAAAGAAATAGTCCACCCAAGTGCAGAACTTCCCCTGGACCCCCAGGAAGATGCTGGTCCCAGTTGTGAAGAGGCACCCACACACTCCAAGATGACCCGAGCTCCCCAGTGGAGCAGCATCGATCTGGTAGAAGCTCGCATCAGTTCACTCCAAGCTGCAGATGATGCCTCCAACCTCTCAGTGTTTGAGACGTTTCCTGAAGGAACCGAAGACTCTTTTGGAAGAGATATATTTCCGCTGTGGACATGGGTTTCTGGAGGGAGCTGTCTCGTAGACTCTCAAAACACTCTTAAATGGTTCACTCGGCAAGCAGGTATCGGCATTGTATTGTCCTTTTGTATCTCAATATTTTATAATGTGGTTATTAGGCTACAACACGGCGTCATCTGCAAGTTGTAGTAAATTTGAGTCCATACGCATTTAGTAGCGATCAGTCATTTGACAGCGATCTCTCCCGACTCCCCCTTATACAGGAACACTCGGCTCGGCCAAGCACTCTTGTGTTCTCTATGTGAGAGTCACTCCCGGACTCCTTTCATCTCCCGGGAGAACTAAAGAATCTGCCGTTGGAAATACAACGAGCTTGCTCCTTCTCCCCCCCCCCCCCACCATCATCTGTTGGGAGACCCCCCCATACTCCTTAGACTGTTGGTCGATCCTGCCGATATCCAGGAGCTTGACCTGTTTTAGCCTAATGTGTATGGGGCCATAACTCACCAGTTAACCTAAAAGCTGGGAGGTGAGCAGCACTGGTGATTTCACATCCAGTGGCGTAACTAGAGTCCAATGGGCCCCGGTTAAAAATTTGGACCTGTGCCCCCTCACATGTTGGGCCGTTATAGCGTTCTAAATCCTATACAAACATACGAGTTTACCACCTTCCCCCGTTATGTAGTATTGCCACCCCATCCTGGGACTATCCTAGTATTTATGTTCCCCATCCTGGTATATATGTGCCTTATCCTGGGCTTCATCCTGGTATATATATCCTATATCCCTCATCCTGGTCCCATTCTGGTAAATCTGTCCCCATCTGGGTATATATGACCCCACTCTGCCGCTGTTCTTTAATGCAATAGAAAAAAAAAATGATTGTACTCACCTTCCCTCTGATCCCCCACTGCATGGTGTCCTCTTCTGAAGCCGGCATCTGACTTCAGCATGCAGCGACGGGAGCGCATGACGTCACTGCCATTCGCCCCCAGTCACGTGCACGCTGATATCAGCTGCTGGCCTCTAATTGGCCGGCAGCGTGTATTGCAGTGCACGGACCTGACGGATCTCTGCTCCGCAATACACTTCAGCTGAAGGTGCATCCGAGGACATACATCCTGTTGAAGTCTGTGCTGGTGTTGGCAGGCCACTCACCCATACGGGCCCGGTCTCGACCTCTGCGACCGCGATCGTTACTCCTCTGGTCACTTCTGTAGCTAATGAACAGGACAGGTGCGTGATACCTGCCCATTGTGCCCTCGCAGGCAACTAAGGACAATCTCAAGAATTCCAACCAATGCAGAAATTTTGCGATGGTTGCAAGTGATTTTCCCCATGAGGACACAATGATGTTGCAATTTTACCACAATTTGTGGATGACCGTAGCCTAGCCCTAGCCTACATGTTATCTTCCAGGTTTGACCGCCAGTATGCAATCAATGTCATTGTCTATCACCCCGGCTAATACAGCAGTGTGGAGGAAACAGATATTCGACCAGCTCAGCGAGCGCACAAAGCGAGAACTGGACAGTTTCAGACACTACGAGCCCGCCATAGATCAGGTACTCGAAAGTCTTCCATACTATATACAACCTAGAATTTTTTTTTTTGGAGATAAAAAAATACATAGATCAACATGAGACCTAGTATGTCTATTATTTTTGGAAATAAGGCATGTCCTTTTCGTGACAATTCTGTTGTATATTGAGCTCATCACCTGAGATATTTTGGCCAGATGATTGTGCCAAGAGCCGATCAGGCCGGATATGCTGTTTTCCTGCAGCGGCCACTACAGGGGAAGTGTAGTATTACATGAAGCCATCGATGATATCCATATCCTGTAACAGAACCTATAGAAATGGGTTGTCACCCTCTTCAGCCAGCCATATCTATTCTGACCCAATATTCTTTCCTTTTCACATCTCTGAATCCTAGTGATACTCTCTCTTACCTTTTTCCAGTCCGTGTGGGTGAAAACAGGCGCGTTACAGTGGTGGAGAGACTGTAAACCCTACAAATGGATTGATGTCCGGGTGGCCCTTGAGCAGGTGACGGCCAATGATGGATCCATAGACAGCATCCTCTTTATTTACTACACTCACTATGAGGAGAAAAAGGTAAATGCTCGCAACAGTCTGCTGTATCCCGGGTCTTTACAATCGAAAGTATTGAGATGTATCAAGCCATGTTCTAATTTATCAAAAGTCATCAGTGGAAAAGATAAATTGTGGCTACCCGTAGTCACCACTAGATGGGGCTAACAGACATCGGGAGCAGCAGTGGACTCAGGGAGGGTGAGTAAAGCACACTTTGTTTTTTTAAACAAATTGCCGCCAGTATAAAGGGATTTTCAGAAACGGGAAGATGAGCGCATGCAGGAAGCTCCTTAGCTCCCCCTAGTGGTGGCTGCAGTTGTAAGACTCTCAGAATGGAGTACTGGCCAACTCCGGCGGGCGATCATACGCCAGAAAGAAGTCCTCAGTTCTGGCGATTGCTGGGGGGGGGGGGGGGGTCTCGGCAGTTAATTCCATACCCATTGCTTACTAATACCTCAACATGTGCTTCCTTTTCAGTATTTGCACTTGTTTCTCAATGAAGTCACTATTCTGGTGCCGGTCCTTAACGACGCCAAACACTCCTTCGCCATATACACTTCTGAGAAGACGAAGCAGAGGTGGCCGGTGCGCCTCGCCGCCTCCACTGAGCAGGAGATGCATGACTGGGTAAGAGCAAGGGCGTGTTTTCTGCAGGAAAAGTTTTAGTTTTCAATGACCTCATATATTCTATTATCTGGAAAGTGGGGAAAAGAATCCAAGTGTGGCGGAATATTAAAAAAAAAAAAGAAAAATGTGCCATTCCACAATTTTGGGGGTTTTGTTTTTATTTACAGCATTCATTTTACAGTAAAAATGATCAGGCGATACGACTCTCCAAGAGAGTACAATAACGGAGAAACTAAACATGCAAAGTTTGGGTTTTATATAGTGGATGATAAAAAATTCCAAAATTTAAAAAAAAAAAAAAAAATTAACTAGGGACCCCATTTTCCAAGAGCTGTTGCATTTCACATTTTTGGGATATGGCTCTGGGGGCTGTATTTATTAGTCCCCTTTGTGGACTTGAGCCTGCGATCATCCGATCGCTTGTGCTACGTACAAGTAGGCAACAGTAGCAATAATCAGGGCTGTACAGGAGTATCGTAATGACAGGCACAGGGGTCTTCTACAGACCCCTGCCCGTCATGGCAAGCAATCGGTGCCCTGCTGTCACGTGATTTTAAATTTTTTATCGTGTACAGTTTGTTGCCTAGGTTTCTGCCACCTCTGCAGTCCCACAGCTGGGCAGCCTCTTGGGCGAGGAGTGCGCAGCATGGGCAGGCTCCGGCGAACGCATGCGTAAATTGAGATCTCAGGAGCCGAGATCTCAATCTGCACATGTGCCGCCTCCCGCGGTGGCGGTGTGCTGAGGAGGAGTCACAGTGTGCTGGTTGTTATCACTCCCATCCGGATGTTGACTTGTCTACCAAGTGGCATGTCCATCAGATTGTAGGTCACAACAGCCAGGACACTGACTTTTCATCACACTGACTCCACCCAGGTGACTCTTTGTGAGTGATTTACATGAAGCACACACAATCTGGCATTAAAATTATTATTTTTTTTTTATACATTCTTTAGACATTAATTTTTCTTTCTTATTTTACAGCTCAGTCTTATAAGCAGGTCTTGCTGTGAAATTAGAAAAGTGCAAGGACCTCCTTCTCCCCAGGCGATCTGGTCCGTTACCTGTAAAGGAGACATATTTGTGAGTGAGCCGTCATCAGACCTGGAGTTTCTGACCAGTGGACGGATGTGTGACCAGATGTAAGTGTTATGGAAGGATCCGTGGCATAATGGCTTCCTCCACCGCGCACGTCTTCATATCTGTATCTTGATTGCACTTGGATTGTGCATGGGAGGATGTTGTCCAGAGTGGACGATTCTTCTCAGAGTTTGCCCCCCCCCCGTCCCCTAAAACAGTGATGGTTATCATTCAAAGCTATTTAACCCCTTCACTATACGGCAATTTTATTTATTTATTTTCCACGAGCTATAACATTTTTATTTTTCTGGTCATATATTTTACCATGTTGTCTACTGGAAAAGGGGGAAAAAAATTCCAAGTGTGATGAAATTGCCAAAAAAAAGTGCAATTCCACAATTTGTTTTTGTGTATTTTTTTATCTTGTTAACTATATAGTAAAACTGACCTGGCAGTATGATTTTCCAGGTCCGTACGAGTATGCAGATACCAATCATGTACAGTTTTTTTTTTATTTATGTGGTGAAAAAGAAATTCGGGAAATTCGCTCTTTTAGAGTATCCCCACCGCCCCAACGCGCGTTTCATTAAGTCTTCATCAGGGGCGGTGGGGATACTCTAAAGAGTTGTACATAGAGTTGTAAGTACTTTTCCTGCGCTTGGGTCACTTTTGTTCAGATTGTTAGGGTAGCTTACCTGCCTTACTAATTTTTTCTTCTCAATATATAAATATGTTTGGGTAATGGGAATTTGCTATTTATTTGCAGGTTTTGGCGTCAAATAGGAGGACACCTAAAGCTGGTGGAGAGCAGCAGCTGTGGCGTTGTGTGGGGCATCAGTTATGATCTCACTGCATGGGTATATACTGGAGGCTATGGAGGAGGATTCATGCAAGGTACGGGGTAGAGTTAGTATTTATTAATTATGTGACCAACTGTAAGAATTTATTACGTCTATACTGGAATAGTAAAAAAGAGAGAAGGTTTTAAATATCCTACCACCATATGGAATGACAAGCCGTCTCTGTGTCTGAGGGAACCTGCTAGTTAATAAAGTCCTGTGATCACAGCCGCATCAGCGCTGTGTTAGTTTCTCTCTATATCAGTTATGTTCTCTTTACTAATAACAGAATCTTTCATATTTTCCTTCTTTTTTTTTTTACAGGGTTGGACAGCAGCACAAATAACATCTTTCCCCAGTCTGACACGACGTGTGTCTTCATCTACGAAAATCAGAGATGGAATCCAATCACCGGATACAGCAGCACGTGAGTATTTTATCCAAAGGGAACCCAGACCCAATGTGTATCAATACATGTATGCATAATCCAATGGGGGCAGAGAAGTTGCCAGGAACAACTTACACAATTAAGTGTCCCATACTCTGCTGTATAACCGAAATGTCCATGCTTAGGGAATTGCAGCACACGTAACATTCAGACAGAGTTTCACCAAAATCTTAAAGTGAATCTGTCACCAGGTTTTTGCTATGTAATATGAGACCACCATGATGTAGAGGCAGAGACCCTGATTACAGCGATGTGTCACTCACTGGGCTGTGTTTTGCTGTTTCAATAAAATCAGTGTTTTATTAGCAGATTATTACTAGAGGACTAGGTGTTTGGTGCCTTCTAGTCCAGCCACACCCGCGCCACTGATTGGCGGAAAGCTGCTAATCAGTGGTGTGGGTGGGGATATACGGAGCTCAGCATTCTGAGATCTGCAGCAGAAAAAAATGTGATTCTACCACAACTGCTGCACCCAGTAAAGTAAGTGACACATCGGTGGAATCAGGGTCTCTGCCACTTCATCATGCTGTTGTCAGAATAAATTGCCAAAACTTGCTGACAGATTCCCTCTAACTAGTCGTGTTGGGTCCTTAGGACCCCATGACATTTTTTTTTCATCATATTTCCACAAGTATTGAAGTCGGGTAACCATCCGTTTCGGTAGCTTCCTAGCTCAGGTGCCCCTCCTTCCTTAGGACAACGCGAGCTGCGTCATCAACTACATGTGCCATAGCGAGGTGCTTTTGTGTCCAACGGACCCCAACGTGAGTAATAGTATTGTACTTTTTAGGTAGTCCAAGTGCTCTCAAAGGAGCACTTGGGCTCATTTGTGTGTGAGATCTGGTAGGGACCCAACGCGACTAATCTTGTGAATCTTTTGGCACGACTAACTGAAGGTTAATACACTTTGTCGGCACCAGATGGCAGCACTGATTCGGTGTGCAGCTCCCTGTAGACCATTCTGTTGGATGGCATGATTACTGGTACCTACTACAGAATCAAATAATATCTGATCCTTTATCTCGTCCATCTGTCCACTACTAAATTATTATAATGAGGTATTTCTAGTGTTTTTTTGTTACTACCTATGTCGGCAGTTTGATACTGACTGCAGCATACAGTGTATTTCGAAGCATTAAAGTGGTATTCCCATCTCCAAGATCCTATGCCAATATATTGTAGATGTAATAATAATATTAGCAAATACCTCCAATTAGAAATGTAGTATAGTTCTTCTGATTCGCTGTCTCTGTCCTCATGTGCAAACATTGCAGGACCTTAGGTATCCATGGTTACAACCACTAGGAACTAGCTGTCACTATATTAGTGGTCGTCAGCATGGATACCTAAGGTCCTGCAATGCCTGCACATGAGGAAAGTGACATAGCAAATCAGAAGAACTATACTCAATTTCTAATTAGAGGTATTTGCTAATATTATTATTACACCTACTACATATCGGGATAGGATCTTGGAGATGGGAATACCCCTTTTAAAGAAGCGATCAAAACGATGGTCGTCAAGTTCCAAGTGAGGCAAGAAAAATTTAAAATAAAATTCGCTAAAGTTTCATAGAAGTAAACTTCTTTTAAAAAAGTAAAACAAAAATTAAACTTAGAAAAAAAATGCAATCAAACGTGTTGTAATAACTTTTTTTTGCCTTTTTTTTTTTTCTAGCGCGCCCCACTACCCACTAAAAAAAAAAAAGTTCAAAATTGAGGTATTGAAATGAAAATAAACTGGATAGATAAAAAAAAGTTAGGGAGTTAGGGGTGTTTGAATGCACAGGTGCCGAAATAATTATGTTAGTTAAATGAATATTCTTAAATTGTGAAATTATCCCTGTAACGAATGGAAGCGGAGGCAGAGATGGTGAAGTTCACATTCGTTTTTATTTTTTAAGTGGAACCTCGGGACCACGGTCCGGGGGGCTCCGAAGGGGGCGTGACTAGTGAGCCCCGGGTACCCATAGTAAAGCCCCTCAGACAGGGCCAGAATGGAATACCCGGAGGACACAGGTGCTACCTCCAGTTAGACCCCGAACACGTGGCCGCTGTCCCAGCGGGACCAAAAGGGATAACAACAGTTACAGCAGAGTCCGTAATGCGCTGGGTCCTGGATCCGGTTAGTTGGTAAGGAGTCGGTTCCAGTGACCTTCACACAATCCTTGGACTCGGATTGCTGTAGTCGGAACGGGATAGCTTAGGCCCAGATGGTTGCTGATATAACCAGGTAACACAGGATACTGATATGCTGTGGAAACAGAGAGCATTAGACAATGCACAGAGACTGCAGATGCAGCGCAGACAGGTTAGCATGAGAACCGGATGTACTGTAGCAATGATAGATACTCGTTGCTCCAGCGCTCTCCCTATGGAGGAGAGGCCAGAAATAGCAGCCAGTGCGCTGCCATTGGTTAATTGCATTTTTAGAATAATGCACGCCGCCCCTTTAAGAAGGCAAGAGAGCGGGCGGGCGTGCCCTAATAGCCTTAGCTACAGATCTCCTCACAGGACGCCAGGAGGAGGAGGCAGGAGGGAGGACAGAACACTGAGCAGCAGCATGAGAGGCTCGAGGTGAGTGCCCAGAACGGAGAGCAGCGGCAGGCCTGGACGCAGCGCCAGGACGGGGCCCAGGTGTAACAGCGGAAGGCCTGGGCGCAGCGCCAGGATGGGGACCGGGTGTAATAATCCCCTATAGGCCTACGCAGAGGATAAGTTACTGATCAGCGCTGATTTTGCTCAGCCTCTGATTGTCATTGTCTATGGGACTCCCGGAGAGGCCACTATCCCAGCAATCTCCTAGACAATGAATGGAGCGGCGGTTGAGTGTGTGCTCATTTGTTGCATTCAAAGCTGGTCTCCGCAGAGCTCCAGGCCCAGAGCCCCTATCTTGTAGGGTTTATAGAGTTTAGACCCCCCCAGCAATCACTTGTCTTCTCCTATCCTAAAGATGGGAGATCTCTCTCTATATATATATATAAAGCTGTGTGTGTGTGTATGTATGTATCAAATCATCTCCAGCTCTCTGCTGACATCAAGTGGACTATTTGTGTAACCATATCTTTATTTCCAAGTATAACTGATTATAGCTTCATAAACTGTGACAACACTTTAACGGTCTTCACCTACAGGCGTGATGGGAAAATGATATAAGTGAGGTGCTGCTGCAGTATGAGGCTGTGCATAAACAAGAGGGAGGCGCTGCAGGTGGAAGCTGTGTATAAAGCAAGGGGAAAATGAGAGATGTGTGGGGAAAAATGAGAGAAGAGAGGTGCTGCTGCAGTATGAGGCTGTGCATAAACAAAAGGGAGGTGCTGCAGGTGGAGGCTGTGTATAAGGCGAGTGGAAATGAGAGATGTGAGGGGGAAAATGAGAGAAGAGAGGTGCTGCTGCAGTATGAGGCTGTGCATAAACAAGAGGGAGGCGCTGCAGGTGGAGGCTGTGTATAAGGCAAGGGTAAAATGAGAGATGTGAGGGGGAAAATGAGAGAAGTGAGGTGCTGCTGCAGTATGAGGCTGTACATAAACAAGAGGGAGGTGCTGCAGGTGGAGGCTGTGTATAAGGCGAGTGGAAAATGAGAGATGTGAGATGAGAGAATCATAGAATCGTAGAGTTGGAAGGGACCTCCTGGGCCATCTGGTCCAACCCCCTGCTCAAAGCAGGATTCGCTAAATCATCCCAGTCAGATGTCTGTCCAGCCTCTGTTTGAAGACTTCCATTGAAGGAGAACTCACCACTTCTCTTGGCAGCTTGTTCCACTCATTGATCACTCTAACTGTCAAAAAGTTTTTTCTAATATCTAATCTGTGTCTCCTCCCATTCAGTTTCATCCCATTGCTTCTAGTCTTTCCTTGTGCAAATGAGAATAAAGTTGATCCTTCTACAATGTGACAGCCCTTGAGATATTTGTAGACAGCTATTAAGTCTCCTCTCTCAGTCTTCTCTTTTGCAAACTAAACAATCCCAAATCCTGCAACCTTTCCTCATAAGACAGGGTTTGCAGACCGGTCACCATTCTGGTCGCTCTTTTCTGAACTTGCTCCAGTTTGTTTATGTCTTTTTTTAAAATGTGGTGCCCAAAACTGGACCCAATATTCCAGATGAGGTCTGACCAAAGAGGAGTATAGGGAAATAATGACTTCACGTGATCTAGACTGTATGCTTCTGTTAATACATCCTAGAATTGCATTTGCCTTTTTTGCTGCTGCATCACACTGTTGACTCATATTCAGTCTGTGATCTATTAGTATACCCAAGTCTTTTTCACATGTGCTGTTGCTTAGGCCTATTCCTCCCATTCTGTATATGCTTTTTTCATTTTTATTGCCCAGATGTAGTACTTTGCATTTCTCCCTGTTAAAAACCATTCTGTTAGTTGCTGCCCACTGCTCCAGTTTATTTATATCTTTTTGAATCCTCTCTCTCTCTTCTCTAGTATTAGCTATCCCTCCTAGCTTTGTGTCATCAGCAAATTTAATCAGTTTACCCTCAATTCCTTCATCTAAATCATTGATAAAGATGTTGAACAATACAGGGCCCAGGACAGAGCCCTGTGGTACCCCACTTGGGTCATTCTTCCAACTGGATGTGCAGCCATTTACGACCACTCTTTGGGTCCGATCACTAAGCCAGTTATGAATCCACCTAACAGTTGCCTTGTCCATTCCAGAAGAGAGGTGCTGCAGCAGTATGAGGCTGTGTATAGACAAGAGGGAGGTGCTGCAGGTGGAGGCTGTGTATAAGGCAAGGGGAAAATGAGAGATGTGAGGGGAGAAAATGAGAGAAGTGAGGTGCTGCTGCAGTATGAGGCTGTGTATAGACAAGAGGGAGGTCCTGCAGGTGGAGGCTGTGTATAAGGCGAGTGGAAAATGAGAGATGTGAGGGGAAAAATGAGAGAAGAGAGGTGCTGCTGCTGCAGTACACTGCAAGGGGACAGGGGCTCACAACTATCCCAGTTAGTTACTATGCCCGGGCAACGCCGGGCTCTTCAGCTAGTAGCTTAGTATTTTGAGAATCGTGCCCTTATTGTAAATTTGTCTTGCAGGGGACTATTAACTGACAGGTACATGTGGAGTGATGTGAGCGGACTGCAGGAGTGTACGAAGACCAACATGAAGCCCCCATCACCGCAGTGGTCCTGGGTAAGACTGGCAGCCCTAATATTGGAGTTTACGTCTGGTGACCTGCGTTATAAAATTTTGGATTAGGAAATGTATCTGAGCCAGTTTGTGCTTCGATTGATAACAGCGGACCCCCATCTTCCTATGTGAGCCAACTTTTTTTCTTTTTTTTTTTTATAGAGGGGCACATTTCGTCTTTGTGTGAGAATCACAACTCCCATTAGAAAGCAGTGTGGAAGTAATGGCCATCAGTAGGGTTACACTCTGTGCACACTGTGTCTGACCTCTGTGATTACTGTACGCACCACCAGATAGAGAAGTGTGATCTGTCACTGCACAGAGCGCACTTCCACTGCTCCAGAGTTGGCAGCAGCTTTATTCCACTCCATCCGATGCTTGGCATTGTGCTCGGTGATGTAAGGCTGCATGCATCTGCTCGACCATGAAGCTCCCAGTGAGGGAAATCTTATTGGTGTGAACCTTCCCCAAAAGACTCAAACACGGTCTTCTGAGTTAACACTGATCTTTTTTACGCATAGAGACAAGCCTTCATCCTCTAGGTCTAGAGTAAAGAAGGTTTAATCATAATCACTGATGCAGATTCTTTACTGTGTGAGCAGCAAGACTATGGATTCTTTACTGTGTGAGCAGTGAAAATATGGATTCTTTACTGTGCAAGCAGTGAGACTGGATTCTTTACTGTGCAAGCAGTTAGACTATGGATTCTTTACTGTGCAAGCAGTGACACTATGGATTCTTTACTGTGCAAGCAGCGAGGCTTTGGATTCTTTACTGTGCAAGCGGTGACACTATGGATTCTTTACTGTATGAGCAGCGAGACTATGGATTCTTTACTATGCGAGCATTGAGACTATGGATTCTTCACTATGAGCAGTGAGACTATGGATTCTTTACTGTGTGAGCAGTGAGACTATGGATTCTTTACTGTGCAAGCAGTGAGACTGGAGTATTTACTCTGCAAGCAGTGAATCTGGATTCTTTACTGTGCAAGCCGTGAATCTATGGATTCTTTACTGTGCGAGCAGTGAGACTATGGATTCTTTACTGTAAGGGCAGTGAGACTATGGATTCTTTACTGTGCGAGCAGTGAGACTATGGATTCTTTACTGTAAGGGCAGTGAGACTATGGAATCTTTACTGTGCGAGCAGTGAGACTATGGATTCTTCACTATGAGCAGTGAGACTATGGATTCTTTACTGTGCGAGCAGTGAGACTATAGATTCTTTACTGTAAGAGCAGCGAGACTATGGATTCTTCACTATGAGCAGTGAGACTATGGATTCTTTACTGTGCGAGCAGTGAGACTATGGATTCTTTACTGTGCGAGCAGTGAGACTATGGATTCTTTACTGTGCGAGCAGTGAGACTATGGATTATTTACTGTAAGAGCAGCGAGACTATGGATTCTTTACTGTGTAAACGGTGACACTATGGATTCTTTACTGTATGAGCTGTGAGACTGTGGATTCTTTACTGTGCAAGCAGTGAGACTATGGATTCTTCACTATGAGCAGTGAGACTATGGATTATTTACTGTGCAAGCAGTGAATCTATGGATTCTTTACTGTGCGAACAGTGAATCTATGGTTCTCTACTGTGCGAGCAGTGAGACTATGGATTCTTCACTATGAGCAGTGAGACTATGGATTATTTACTGTGTGAGCAGTGAGACTATGGATTCTTTACTGTGCGAGCAGTGAGATTATGGATTCTTTACTGTGCAAGCAGTGAGACTATGGATTATTTACTCTGCAAGCAGTGAATCTATGGATTCTTTACTGTGCAAGCAGTGAATCTATGGATTCTTTACTGTGCGAGCAGTGAGACTATGGATTCTTTACTGTTCGAGCAGTGAGACTATGGATTATTTACTGTAAGAGCAGCGAGACTATGGATTCTTTACTGTGCAAACGGTGACACTATGGATTTACTGTATGAGCAGTGAGACTGTGGATTCTTTACTGTGCGAGCAGTGAGACAATGGATTCTTCACTATGAGCAGCAAGACTATGGATTATTTACTGTGCAAGCAGTGAATCTATGGATTCTTTACTGTGCGAGCAGTGAATCTGTAGTTCTCTACTGTGAGAGCAGTGAGACTATGGATTCTTCACTATGAGCAGTGAGACTATGGATTACTTACTGTGTGAGCAGTGAGACTATGGATTACTTACTGTGTGAGCAGTGAGACTATGGATTCTTTACTGTGCGAGCAGTGAGATTATAGATTCTTTACTGTGTGAGCAGTGAGACTATGGATTCTTTACTGTGCGAGCAGTGAGACTATGGATTCTTTACTGTGCAAGCAGTGAGACTATGGATTATTTACTCTGCAAGCAGTGAATCTATGGATTCTTTACTGTGCAAGCAGTGAATCTATGGATTCTTTACTGTGCGAGCAGTGAGACTATGGATTCTTTACTGTAAGAGCAGCGAGAATTTGGATTCTTTACTGTGCGAGCAGTGAGACTATGAATTCTTCACTATGAGCAGTGAGACTATGGATTCTTTACTGTACAAGCAGTGAATCTATGGATTCTTTACTGTGCAAGCAGTGAGACTGTGGATTCTTCACTATGAGCAGTGAGACTATGAATTATTTACTGTGCAAGCAGTGAATCTATGGATTCTTTACTGTGCGAGCAGTGAGACTTTGGATTTTTTACTGTAAGAGCAGCGAGACTATGGATTCTTTACTGTAAGAGCAGCGAGACTATGGATTCTTTACTGTGTGAGTAGTGAGTATGGATTCTTTAAGGTGTGAAAAGTGAGACACCGGATTCTTTGCTGTGCGAGAAGTGAGACTATGGATTCTCTACTTTGTGAGCGGTGAGGCTATGGATTATTTACTGAGCGAGTAGTGAGACTATGGATTCTTTATTGTAAGAGCTGTGAAACTGTGGGTTCTTAACTGTAAGAGCAGTGAGACTATGGAGCTCTCTGCCACATGATGTTATAATGGTTGATTCACTACTAAAATTTAAGGAGGGCCTGGATGCCTTTCTTGATAAATACAATATTACAGGTTATGGGTACTGGATTCTGTGATGGGGCGTTGATCCAGAGAACTAGTCTGATTGCTGTGTGAAGTCAAGAAGAATTTTTCTCCTAATGTGGAGCCAGTAGTGTCTGACCCATGAGGGTTTTGTCTTCCTCTGAATCAACCTGTTGGGCTATAGGCTGATTTCAATGGGCTTAAGTGTACCTTCAGTGATTTATCTTGGTTAGGAGAAATATTTTGTGATGAAGGACCGGGGATGGAATATCATCCAGCCGTCAGTTTTTGTCTTCGTGCAGGTTAGGAGAGACACGGCGGCACACGGGGTACTGTTTATTTAGAAGGGTAGAGCGTCTACAGTGGAATATCCGCCATACAACAGGGAAATGTTGACATTAATGTGCTTGGATAAATGGTTTCAGAAGAGTGTGCAAATATGAAGGCCACATTGGCAGCATTTCACTCGCTATTAATTACGAAACTAGGAGGTTCAGTACTTGGTAACAGGAGAGGAGAGCAAACACCACAATGTCCTGTTACTGCACTTAATAGATTTTAAATGTCACCGATGTCCTCAGTTTGCGTCTGATTTAATGTAAACAGCCGCAAGTGTCTTCACCCCCCTTCTACATGACATACGTGTGCGCTTACATGTTCTGCAATGTGGGGGGTGTAGGACCTTACTCTGGGCACTAGATGGCGCTCTCGTATGTATACCGCCTGATGTATCAGTGGAGCGCCTATTTGTTGCCCATGTGAGCACAGTGGGGCTTTGTGGCAGGTATAGTAGTCACAAGGGCATTTTACAGCAAACAGAGGACGATGCTTTATAGCTAGTAAGATTGCTAAGGACTGACATTTTAGTGCATATTTAAAGAGGACCGACCATTCACCATTTTTTTTTTTTTTTTTTTATGCTGGCCTGGACACACTATGTAATATTGGCTGCAGAGTGGAATGAAAACATTTTTTTTAATTTCACCTGTCTGTTACGTAGATATTAGCAAGCAAGTATTTGGCACCTAATGAGTTAACTGTAGTTAAGTCCAAGTAGGTGGATTTAGATTTTCACTGGGGGGCGTGTACTTCTGCCTCCTGTATGAGGCTGACCAATCATAAGCAGGCAGCAACATAGAAGTGCAGAAGGACCAGTGATGTCATCAGGGTCACATGACCTGAGTCCACAGGTCCTGCTAGGCGGAGAGTGCAGCCGAAATAAGCACTGATGACACATTACACAGCATAGAAGCGTGGAACCATTATCTCCAGCTAATATATTCTTTCTATTTTTGCATCACAAGTTGTAGTTTTGAATGACGTCGTCCATATTTCTCATACAGTGTACTTAAAAATGGACAAAAAAAAACATTCTAAGTTCTGCAATATGATGAAAAAATATATATATATTTTTTGTTAAAAATATATTTAACTGTTTGTTTTTTTTAACTAGTCCCCTTCGGACGCTGTAATGTGTTCAAGCCAGCATGTACAATCTCTCACGTCACGTATAACATCGGCTACAATTAGCCCGTGCAGTGTCCTTTGGGCTCACGGACAGGAGTCGTAATAAAAAAAAATAAACATCTGTCTGAATAAGGCCTTAGCCTGTGTTCACATTGCAAAGCACCCTGATTTTCTATTTGATTTTTTTTTTCTCCAGGTCTCCGAGTGGTATGTAGACTTCAATGTCTCCGGAGGAACTGATCGAGACGGGTGGCAGTACGCGGCTGACTTCCCAGCGTAAGGACGGCAGCTAAACCTCAGCAAAAATAGATGATTTTTTTTCGGGTACTGTAATTAAAAAAATATATATATATATACACTACCGTTCAAAAGTTTGGGGTCACCCAGACAATTTTGTGTTTTCCATGAAAACTCCTACTTTTATTAATCAAATGAGTTGCCAAATGAATGTAAAATCTAGTCCAGACATTGACAAGGTTCGAAAAAAAGATTTTTTTCTGAAATAATAATTTTCTCCTTCCAACTTTGCTTTCGTCTAAGAATGCTCCCTTTGCAGCAATTCCAGCATTGCAGACCTTTGGCATTCTAGCAGTTAATTTGGTGAGGTAATCTGGAGAAATTTCACCCCACACTTCCAGAAGCCCCTCCCACAAGTTGGTTTGGCTTGATGAGCACTTTTTGCCTACCATACGGTCAAGCTCCTCCCACAACAGCTCAATGGGGTTGAGATTTGGTGACTGCACTGGCCACTCCATTACAGATAGAATACCAGCTGCCTGCTTCTTCCCTAAATAGCTCTTGCATAATTTGGAGGTGTGCTTTGGGTCGTTGTCCTGTTGCAGGATGAAATTGGCTCCAATCAAGCGCTGTCCACAGGGTATGGCATGGCATTGCAAAGTGGAGTGATAGCCTTCCTTATTCAAAATCCCTTTTACCTTGTACAAATCTCCCACTTTGCCAGCACCAAAGCAACCCCAGACCATCGCATTACCTCCACCATGCTTGACAGATGGCATCAGGCACTCTTCCAGCATCTTTTCAGTTGTTCTGCGTCTCACAAATGTTCTTCTGTGTGATCCAAACACCTCAAACTTGGATTCGTCTGTCCGTAACACTTTTTTCCAATCTTCCTTTGTCTAATGTCTGTGTTCTTTTGCCCATATTAATCTTTTCCTTTTATTAGCCAGTCTCCGATATGGCTTTTCTTTGCCACTCTGCCCTGAAGGCCAGCATCCCAGAGTCGCCTCTTCACTGGTGACATTGACACTTGTCGTTTTGCATGTACTATTTAATGACGCTGCCAGTTGAGGACCTGTGAGGCGTCGATTTCTCAAACTACAGACTCTAATGTACTTGTCATGTTGCTCAGTTGTGCAGCGGGGCCTCTCACTTCTCTCTCTACTCTGGTTAGAGCCTGTTTGTGCTCTCGTCTGAAAGGAGTAGTTCACACCGTTGTAGGAAATCTTCAGTTTCTTGGCAATCTCTCGCATGGAATAGCCTTCATTTCTAAGAACAAGAATAGACTGTCGAATTTCACATGAATGTTCTTTTTTTTTTCTGGCCATTTTGAGAGTTTAATGGCACCAACAAATGTAATGATCCAGATTCTCAACTAGCTCAAAGGAAGGTCAGATTTATAGCTTCTCTAATCAGCCAAACTGTTTTCAGCTGTGCTAACATACTTGCACAAGGGTTTTCAAGGGTATTCTAACCATCCATTAGCCTTCTTACACAGTTAGTAACACAAAGCACCATAAGAACACTGGCGTGATGGTTGGAAATGGGCCTCTCTACACCTTTGAAGATATTGCATTACAAACCAGACGTTTGCAGCTAGAATAGTCATTTACCACATTAACAATGTATAGAGTGTATTTCTGAATCATTTAATATTAGCTTCATTGGAAAAGACTGTGCTTTTCTTTAAAAAATAAGGAAATTTTTAAGTGACCCTAAACTTTTGAACGGTAGTGTATATTAAAAGGGTTGTCCGCTACTGAACAAACTTTTATTAATGGATCCAGGGAGGTGGGAAAAACCGCCCCATAAAAAACTGGCTGCAATTCTCCATAATCAGGGCTGCGTCACCTGGCGGGGGACATAACGGGAGCAATGTAGCCAATCCGCTGCAGTATTCACAACCCAGCCCCTAGACTGGCACGGGGCACAGCGCTGAATGGCACTGATACAGGAGGCATCTTTTTTTTTGTCGCCTTCCTGCCTAATTAACCCCTTTCTGCCATTAGACGTACTATCCCGTCCATGTGCCCTGGGACTTAATTCCCAAGGACGGGATAGTACGTCTAATGCGATCAGCGGCGCCCACGTGGTGAGCGCCGCTGATCGCGGCCGGGTGTCAGCTGATTATCACAGCTGACACCCGGCACAATGTGTCAGGGGCGGTCACGGACAGCCCCCGACACGTTAACCCCTTGTACACCGCGATCAAACACGATCGCGGTGTACCGGGGGTTAAAGGGAAGCATCGGAAGGGAGGGGGCTCCCTCCGTGCTTCCCTAAACCCCCACGGCAGCGCAATGTGCAGCGCTGCTGCGGGGGGGGCTCTTTCCCTACAGGCCCCCGGATCCAAGATGGCGACGGGGGCCTGTAGGGAGCTGACTTCCTCACTGCCTGCAAAGCGCAGGCATGAGGAAGTCTGCAGAACTGCCTGTGACAGATTGCTGATCTGTCACAGTGATCTGTGATGTGACAGATCAGCGATCTGTCACAGGACAGTGATGTCCCACCTGGGACTATGTAATAAAGTAAAAAAAAAAAAAAAAAAAAAGTGTAAAAATAATTTTAAAAAAATCGCTAAATAAATTAGTAAAAAAAAAAAAAAATATTCCCCAATAAATTCATTTTTTGAAAAAAAAAACCAAAACAATAAAAGTACACATTTGGTATCGCCGCGTCTGTAGCGACCCGCCCTATAAAACTATCCCATTAGTTGACCCCTTTAGCGAACCCCTTAAAAAATAAAAATAAAAAACGAAGCAAAAAATAATGATTTATTATCATACCACCGAACAAAAAGTGCAATAACGCGCGATCAAAAAGACGCATATAAATATCCATGGTACCGCTGAAAACGTCATCTTGTCCCCCCAAAAAAAACAAGCTGCCATACAGCATCATACACAAAAAAATAGAAAAGTTATAGCTCGCAGAATAAAGCAATGCAAAAATAATTATTTATTTTTCATTGCAAAAAACCGACAAAACATAAAAGACCTAAATGAGGTATCGCTGTAACCGTACCGACCCAAAGAATAAAACCGCTTTATCAATTTTACCGCACGCGGAACGGTGTAAACGCACCCCCCCAAAAGAAATTCATGAAACGCTGGTTTTTGTTCATTCTGCGTCCCAAAAATCGGAATAAAAAGCGATCAAAAAATGTCACGTGCCCAAAAATGGTACCAATAAAAACGTCAACTCGTCCCGCAAAGAATAAGACCTCACATGACTCGGTGGGTCAAAATACGGAAAAATTATAGCTCTCAGTATGTGGTGATGCAAAAACTATTTTTACAATAAAAAGCGTCTTTTAGCGTGCGACAGCTGCCAAACATAAAAACCGCCATAAATAGTAAATCAAACCCCCCGTTATCACCCCCTTAGTTAGGGAAAAATAATAAAATTAAAAAAATGTATTTATTTCCATTTTCCCATTAGGGTTAGGGTTAGGGCTAGGGTTAGGGCTCAGATTAGGGTTAGGGGTGTGTTGGGGTTAGGGTTGGAGTTATAATTGGGGGTTTCCACTGTTTGGGCACATCAGGTGCTCTCCAAATGCAACATGGTGTCTGATCTCAATTCCGGCCAATTCTGCGTTGAAAAAGTCAAATGGTGCTCCTTCCCTTCCAAGCTCTGCCATGCGCCCAAACAGTGTTTTACCCCCACATGTAGGGTATCGGCCTACTCAGGACAAATTGCAAAACAACTTTTGGGGTCCAATTTCTCATGTTACCCTTAGGAAAATAAAAAATTGGGGGCAAAAATATCATTTTTGTGGAAAAAAATGATTTTTTTATTTTCACGCCCAGGCGTTATAAACTTCTGTGAAGCACTTGGGGGTTCAAAGTGCTCACCACACATCTAGATAAGTTCCGTGGGGGGTCTAGTTTCCAAAATGGGGTCACTTGTGGGGAGTTTCAATAGTTTAGGTACATCAGGGGCTCTCCAAACGCCCATGACACCCGCAGACCAATCCATCAAAGTCTGCATTCCAAAACGTCACTACTTCCCTTCCGAGCCCTGACGTGTGCCCATACAGTAGTTTTCTCCCACATATGAGGTATCAGCGCACTCAGGACAAATTGGACAACAACTTTTGGGGTCCAATTTCTCCTGTTACCCTTGGGAAAATAAAAAAGTTGGAGACTAATTGATCATGTTTGTGGAAAAAATACGATTTTTTTATTTTCATGCCTGAGCGTTATAAATTTCTGTGAAGCACTTGGGGGTTCAAAGTTCTCACCACACATCTAGATAAGTTCCTTAGGGGGTCTAGTTTCCAAAATGGGGTCATTTGTGGGGGGTTTCCACTGTTTAGGTACATTAGGGGCTCTCCAAAGGCAACATGACACCCGCAGACCATTCCATCAAAGTCTGCATTCCAAAACGTCACTACTTCCCTTCCGAGCCCCGACGTGTGCCCATACAGTAGTTTTCTCCCACATATGGGGTGTCAGCGTACTCAGGACAAATTGGACAACAACTTTTGAGGTCCAATTTCTCCTTGTACCCTTGGGAAAGTGAAAAAAATTGGTGACTAATTGATCATGTTTGTGGAAAAAATACGATTTTTTTATTTTCACGCACGGGCGTTATAAACTTCTGTGAAGCACTGGGGGGTTCAAAGTGCTCACCACACATCTAGATAAGTTCCTTGGGGGGTCTAGTTTCCAAAATGGTGTCATTTGTGGGGGGTTTCTACTGTTTTGGTACATCAGGGGCTTTCCAAACGCAACATGGTGTCCGATCTCAATTCCAGCCAAAAACGTCAAATGGCGCTGCTTCCCTTCCGAGCTCTGCCATGCGCCCAAATAGTCATTTACACCCACATATGGGGTATCAGTGTACTCAGGACAAATTGCACAATAACTTTTAGGGTCCTGTTACCCTTGGAAAAATAAAAGTTGGGGGTGAAAAGATCATTTTTGTGGAAAAAATATGATTTTTTAATTGTACCGCTGTACGTTATAAACTTCTGTAAAGCCCTTGTGGGTTCAAAGTTCTCACCACACATCTAGATAAGTTCCTTGGAGGGTCTAGTTTCCAAAATGGGGTCACTTGTAGGGGTTTCCACTGTTTAGGTACATCAGGGGCTCTCCAAACACGACATGGCGTCCGATCTGAATTCCAGCCAATTTTGCATTGAAAAAGTCAAATGGCGCTCTTTCCCTGCTGAGGTCTGCCATGCGCCGAAACAGTGGTTCCCCCCCACATATCAGGTATCTGCATACTCAGGACAAATTGCACAATAACTTTTGCAGTCCAATTTCTCCTGTTACCCTTGGTAAATTAAAAAAAATTGAACCTGAAGTATTTTTTTAGTGAAAAAAAGTTAAATGTTCATTTTTTTTTAAATATTCAAAAAATTCCTGTGACGCACCTAAAGGGTTAATAAACTTCTTGAATGTGGTTTTGAGCACCTTAACCCCTTAACGACCAGGGGTATTTTTGGTTTTACATTTTCATTTTTTCCTCCCCTTCTTTCCAGAGCCATAACTTTTTTATTTTTCTGTTTATATGGCCATGTGAGGGCTTATTTTTTGCGGGACGAGTTGTCCTTTTAAATGACATCATTGTTTTTACCATATCGTGTACTCGAAAACGGGAAAAAAATTCCAAGTGCGGTGAAATTGCAAAAAAAGTGCAATCCCACACTGGTTTTTTGCTTGGCTTTTTTGTTAGGTTCACTAGATGCTAAATCTGACCTGAGGGCTTATTTTTTCCGTGCCGGACTGACGTTTTTAATGATACCACTTTTGTGCAGATACGTTCTTTTGATTGCCCGTTATTGCATTTTAATGCAATGTCTTGGTGACCAAAAAAACGTAATTCTGGCGTTTTTTAATTTTTTTCTCGCTACGCCGTTTAGCGATCGGGTTAATGCTTTTTTTTTTATTGATAGACCGGGCGATTCTGAACGCGGCGATACCTAATATGTGTATGTGGGATTTTTTTTTTTACTGTTTTATTTTGATTGGGGCGAAAGGGGGGTGATTTGAACTTTTAGGTTTTTTTTAATTTTTTTTTATTTTTAAACATTTTTTTTTTTTACTTTTGGCATGCTTCAATAGCCTCCATAGGAGGCTAGAAGCTTGCGCAACCCGATCGGCTCTGCTACATATGGGTGATGAGCAGACCG
The DNA here is from genome assembly GCF_039654945.1 of Dendrobates tinctorius. Taxonomy (NCBI): domain Eukaryota; kingdom Metazoa; phylum Chordata; class Amphibia; order Anura; family Dendrobatidae; genus Dendrobates; species Dendrobates tinctorius. The sequence continues at coordinate 43,732,827 of NW_027361797.1, forward strand.
CTCATATGTAGCAGATTTTCTGCTGTGCTTTCAGCGCCGACCACCGGGTGGCACTGAAAGCCATATGCCTGGAACAACCATAGAGGTCTCATAGAGACCTCTGGTTGTCCAGGCAACATGACGCCGACCCCCGATCACGTGACGGGGGTCGGCGATGAGTTCATTTCCGGCCCGGCGGCCGGAAATGCTATTTAAATGCCCGCTGTCAGCTTTGACAGCGGCATTTAACTAGTTAATAGGCGCGGGCGGACGGCGATTCCGCTTGCGCCTATTGCGGGCACATGTCAGCTGTTCATAACAGCTGACATGTCCCGACTTTGATGCGGGCTCAGCGCTGGAGCCCTCATCAAAGCAGGGGAAATGTCTGATGACGGACTGTGTCCGTCATTGGACATTAAGGGGTGCAGTTTTTAGAATGGTGTCACTTTTGGGTATTTTCTATCATATAGACCCCTCAAAGTGGCTTCAAATGTGATGTGGTCCGTAAAAATAAAATGGTGTTGCAAAAATGAGAAATCTCTGGTCAACTTTTAACCCTTATAACTTCCTAACAACAAAAAATTTTGGTTTCAAAATTGTGCTGATGTAAAGTAAATATGTGGGAAATGTTACTTATTCAGTTTGTGTGCTATATCTCTGTGATTTAAGGGCATAAAAATTCAAAGTTGGAAAATTGGGAAATTTTCAAAATTTTCGCCAAATTTCCGTTTTTTTCACAAATAAACGCAAGTTATTTGAATGCAATTTTACCACTAACATGAAGCACAATATGTCACGAGAAAACAATGTCAGAATCACCGGTATCCATGGAAGCGTTCCAGAGTTATGACCTCATAAAGGGACAGTGGTCAGAATTGTAAAAATTGGCCTGGTCATTAACATGCAAACCACCCTTGGGGCTTAAGGGGTTAAAAGGCATTTCCAGCAGAGGACAACCCCTTTAATACATAAGTCTGTTAGAGAGGAGTGTGTCATTGTTGACAGTGCACTTTGCTTTTCTCCTTTTGTCACTTTTTTGCTTATTTTAATGTATTAATGCATCTACAGAAGTGTGAAGAAGAATATATTGCAGTTGTTTAGGCTTCTTGGTGGCTTCCCAATAACATGGAGCAAGAGGTAAAACGTCCTCTGACAGAGGATCTGCTGCTTGGCCACCGCGTCCCTGACACCTAACATGGGGCTTTGCAACATTTGTCCTGTCAGTCAAGGAGGCCGTCGTGTCAGCAGTAACATAATCCGCGTTTGTTGGCATCAGTGCACTAACCAATAACTGATGATGATGATAATTAGTCTAATTAAGTGTGTGAACCTGTAAATGACGAGCGATGATCTGTGTCCGTATCTAAATGTCACATCTACAGGGAGGTTGCCTTTAGCTTCAGATATTAGTTTATGGTCACAGGTCGTCGAGTTCATGTAAATAATATAACCATGCAATTATTATTAGTATTTATTATGTTATTGTTATTATTATTATCATTGTATTATTATTTTATTATTACATTACTATTTTATTATTATTATTATTATTATTACCATATTATTTTATTATTTTATCTTACTATTTTATTATTATTATTCTATTTTATAATTTTATCTTACTATTTTATTATTATTATTATTTTTCATTTTCTATTATTTTTTTATTATTATTATTCTATCTTACTATTTTATTATTATTATTATTATTATTATTATTATTATTATTATTATTATTATTATTACCAGATTATTATTTATTTTCATTTTCTATTATTTTATTATTGTATTTTATGTTACTAGTTTATTATTATTTTATGTTACTATTATTATTATTATTATTATTTTATGTTACTATTATTATTATTATTTTATTATTATTGCTATTATTACATTTTTTTATTATTCATCATATAATTTGAAGGAGTCCCTTAAACATAATTACAATCAAGAGATGTTTTTAAGGTTTTTCTAAAAAAAAAAAAAAAAAAAAAAAAAAAGTGTGTGTGGGGTAATGTAGTCAGTAATATATCACTCTTGTGTATCATTTGGTTCCTTTGAACTAAATTTCATTTTTTGTCATTTTTGTCTATGATGGAAAATTATGAAGCTTTGTAAATCACTTTGTTAGGGAATTTGCTTTCTTTCCTGAAGAATAAATGGCACGTAAGTGGCTTCCAAAGCCCCTGCTTTTTTCCAGTTTTTTTGCCTGCCTTCAGCTGTATTGATATTAGATCATACTCATGTGGAGTACAGATGATGGCAGTGATGCGTCGACACCCGTCTCCTACTCTGTGTGTTCTGTTTTTCAGAACAACCTCCTGCAGCTGCTTCTCCCCAGAGCTTGTGAGTCACAGGGGCTGAGCGGGGACCAATCACTGCCATCATCTGTACTCCAAATGAGTATGTTATGATATCTAAGCAGCTGAAGGCAGGGAAATAGTCTGGGGAAAAGCAGGGAGTTGGAAGCCACTTACATGGATATTTTTTCAGGAATAAAGGCAATCCTGTAGTAAAGTGAATGTCTGAATAAAGCAACACCACAAAGGCACATCTGCTTGGCAGTGAAGGAGAGGGTGGTAAAGCAATAGAGGCCGTGACCTAACCAAACTGATTTGTCCTTTTAGAGAACGGAGCGTTTGCTAAAGTTGGCATCGATAATATTCCCGGAAGCCTGTCGCTATATAGAGTGTGCTGTAGAGGGCAGGGTGTGTGGTGGAGGTCCTCACCTAACTACATGGACTCTATACATCTCTTTACAGGTCTTATCATGGTTACAAGACCATCAAGGATTTTGTGAGGCGTAGACGGTGGGCAAGGTAAATATAGTCAGAGGCTTATACGCTGGTTCTAAGAAAGTACTTGTACATACTGCTTGTTTATTCATAGCACAGAAACAGAAGCTCCCTGAATGTATGGGGTGATCTAGTGTAATGGGGACAGGGAGCAGAGTTTGGATAGATGACTACAAAGCTGCATAGAGATCTCCGTGTTATGTATAAAAGTCATTCTCCGCAAGGAGAAATGATACTCCTTGGATATCGGTCAGACGCCTCTCTCAAAGCCAAACCAGATCTCAAACTTTGCACTGACGAGGGGCAGTACCCCGAAACACAGTGTCTGCAAATTGAGATTCTGGCTTGGCTTTTATCCTAAGTCATGTAACAAGGCTCGTTAAAGGGTCGACATTGACTTTTAGGATTGCTACTTCCAATAGGTGGCACTAGCATTCTAGTCCTCTTCCTCTCTGAAGAGACAATTTGCATAATTAGCATATTTCCCAGAGGAGCATTGCGGCTTTAAGTCTCCTCATCTCGTCATTCTCCGCAAGGAGAAATGATACTTCTTGGATATCGGTCAGACGCCTCTCTCTCAGCCAAACCAGATCTCACACTTTGCACTGACGAGGGGCAGTACCCCGAAACACAGTGTCTGCAAATTGAGATTCTGGCTTGGATTTTATCCTAAGTCATGTGACAAGGCTCGTTAAAGGGCCGACATTGACTTTTAGGATTGCTACTTCCAATAGGTGGCACCTATGTCATTTGAGGAACTTGGCTATATACATGGTAGGCCATTTATATGGATACAGCTAAATAAAATGGGAATGGTTGGTGATATCAACTTCCTGTTTGTGGCACATTAGTATATGGGAGGGGGGAACTTCTTCAAGATGGGTGGTGACCATGGCTGCCAATTTGAAGTCGGCCATTTTGGATCCAACTTTATTTTATTCAATGGGAAGAGGGTCATGTGACACATCAAACCTATTGAGAATTTCACAAGAAAAACAATGGTGTGCTTGGTTTTAATGTAACTTTATTCTTTCATGAGTTATTTACAATTTTATGACCACTTATAAAATGTATTCAAAGTGCTGCCCATTGTGTTGACACACTGATGGCAACACCGCAGAAGAAATGAATGCTAGTCTAAGGGGGTCAGATTCCTTGTAGGAAGGCTCGGACCTGACACCCATAATGCAGTGGTGCACCGTCTTGCTGGAAAAACTCAGGGAACGTGCCATCTTCAGTGCATAAAGAGGGCAACACATCATCATATATCAATTTCAGATATTCAGTGGCATTGAGGTTTCCATTGATGAAGAATGGCCCCACTATCTTTGTACCCCATATACCACACCGTACCATCAATTGTGGGTGTCAGGTCTGAGCATTCCTACATGACCAGTTTCCTGGAAAGTGGATTGGTCGTCGTGGGCCAGTTGAAAGGCCACCAAGGTCTCCCGATCTCACCCCCTTAGACTTTTATCTTTGGGGTCGTCTGAAGGCAGTTGTCTATGCAGTGAAGATACGAGATGTGCAGCATCTGAAACAGATACTGAAGCCTGTGCTAGCATTTCTTCTGCGGTGTTGCTATCAGTGTTTCAACAGTGGGAGAAGAGGGTTGCATTGACAATCCAACACAGTGGTCACAAATTTATGACCACCTCATGAAAGAATGAAAAGTTACATTACAACCAAGCACACCATTGTTTTTCTTGTGAAATCTAATATATAAAGCTCAATGTATGTCCGGGATTGGCATCCGCACCGTCGCAGCTACAGCCACAAAATTTTGCACAGTCACACGTCTGGACCCCGAGAGCGTCCTAGGCTATGTTGTGAGGTGAAATTTTAACCCCGTGTGTTCCAATTCACCAAACAATTTTGCCCCTATCTACATAATGGGGAAAAAGTGAAAGGAAAAGTGTTGGAGGCAAATTGACAGCTGCCAGATGTGAACAAGGGGGACTTAAAGAATGAGAGCGATGGCGCCAAACAGTATATACCGTACAGTTGCTAAGTTGGGGCCCTGACATGGGATACTTGCCGCGCACGGGGATATGAACACACACACAAAATGCGCCACACACTACCACGTGCTGCAACACATATACCACCCTCAGCACACATTTCACCACACATACACCAACCTCGCCACATAAAAGTCGAAACACAAACGTCACCACTCAAAACTCGCCACGCTGTCCCAGAGCTGTTTAAAAGATGAAAAATGAGCTGTGATTGGTTGCTATCAGCAACAGTTTTCTTTGTAGACAGTTGTGGTAACTGAGGCCTATTATTCTTATCATTTCTATGGTGTTATCGTCCTTCTGTAAAGCTGGGAATAACACAATTTATTACCGTGCCAACAAAGACCACCCTCTGACACAGACTGCAGGGGGAGCCCAGTATCACACAGGATAGGATTAGATACACGGCTCAGCAGTCAGTATCACACAGGAGAGGATTAGACACATGGCTCAGCAGACAGTATCACACAGGATAGGATTAGATACACAGCTCAGCAGTCAGTATCACACAGGATATGATTAGATACACAGCTCAGCAGTCAGTATCACACAGGATAGGATTAGATACACTGCTCAGCAGTCAGTATCACACAGGATAAGATTAGATACACAGCTCAGCAGTCAGTATCACACAAGATAGGATTAGATACACTGCTCAGCAGTCAGTATCACACAGGATAGGATTAGATACACAGCTCAGCAATCAGTATCACACAGGAGAGGATTAGATACACAGCTCAGCAGTCAGTATCACACAGGATAGGATTAGATACACAGCTCAGCAGTCAGTATCACACAAGATAGGATTAGATACACAGCTCAGCAGTCAGTATCACACAGGATAGGAATAGATACACGGCTCAGCAGACAGTATCACACATGATAGGATTAGATACACGGCTCAGCAGACAGTATCACACATGATAGGATTAGATACACGGCTCAGCAGTCAGTATCACACAGGATAGGATTAGATACACGGCTGAGCAGTCAGTAACACACATGATAGGATTAGGTACACGGCTCAGCAGTCAGTATCACACAGGATAGGGTTAGATACACGGCTCAGCAGACGGTATCACACAGGATAGGATTAGATACATGGCTGAGCAGTCAGTAACACATGATAGGATTAGATACACAGCTCAGCAGAAAGTATCACACAGGAGAGGATTAGGTACACAGCTCAGCAGACATTATCACTCAGGATAGGATTAGATACACAGCTCAGAAACAGGATGTGCCAAAGGAGAGGACATTTTCATTCCAAGAATTCCACCTGATTTGTTTTTTGATTTTAAACGCCTCCAGTTTCCAGTTCAACTGCTATTTGCAATGTCCATTATCAATGCTCGGGGACAGTCCTTGAAAGTAGTAGGGATCGATTTGCAATCTCCATGCTTTTCTCATGGTCAGCTTTACGTGGTCTGTTCAAGAGTTGGAACTGCCAAAAATCTGTTCATCTTTGCACCGAAAGGAAAAACCAAAAATGTTGTTTATCAAAAGGCTCTTGAATGAGTTGAAAATAAAATACTATCAATACTTGGGTAATCGTTTAGTTAATTTGTGTTGCAAATCTGTAGTGTTGAATATATGATGTGAAATGTTTTTATGTGCAATATAATCATTATAATTTGTTATAACTAACCACAGTTGGTTACTATGCCCAGGCAACGCCGGGCTCTTCAGCTAGTTCTCAATAAGTTTGCTGTGTCACATGACCCTCTTCCCATTGGAAAAATAAAGTTGGATCCAAAATGGCCAACTTCAAAATGACCGCCATTGTCATCACCCATCTTGAAAAGTTTCCCCCCTCCCTTATACTAATGTGCCACCAACAGGAAGTTGATATCAAGGATTTAATAAGAGATGTCATCCCATATTTCCCGGAAGGCAGACATAGAATTTCTGTCTATATAGTTCAAGGTTGAAGGTAGACCCAAAGCCAACAAGTTCAACCTATAACATACCCCTTACATAGGAGAGCATGTACTGGACTAAGTGAAATGTATGATTTGTAAGTGAGATGGGATGAAGAGAGTACACAGCTGGAATATTGCCGGTGGGATAACTTTAAATATTCCAAAAGGGTTTCAGAAGTGGTACGAAAAACTGAAACCTACATAAGGAAACCTCTTTTGTGATGCTGAAGTTCAGTTATTTCCCATCTTTTCCTTCTTACAATCCTGTGTCTGTCTGTGAGACAACTGTCTGCAGCAGGAGCCTCCCCCCACTGTTTTTCCTGCATTAGACATAAAGATTAAGTCCACCCACCCTCTTGGACCAATCTACCCTCCTTGGTCATTTAGCAGCTGAAAATGGAAGACATCAACTTGAAAACTGCATAATATTTTGTAGACTGGTAAATACTGTGAGCAAGGCTGTCTCCTGTTTACTTTCATCATTAATTTGTAGGTTTAGTGTTAAAAACTTGTGCAAACATTCCCAACTAAGTTATTGTAATTGCTATAGGATTGAGATTACGAACTTGCCACATCACACAGTAGCTCTGCAACTTATTATAATGCACACCCTCTAATTTATTATTTATTTATATAGCGCCATCATATTCTGCAGCGCTTTACAGACAATATCATCACTGTCCCCATTGGGGCTCACAATCTGGATTTACCATCAGTACGTCTTTGGAGGGTGGGAGGAAAGTGGAGAACCCAGAGGAAACCCACGCAAACATGGGGAGAACATACAAACTCCTTGCAGATGTTGTTTAACCTAGGACCCCAGAGCTGCAACACTACAGTGCTAACCACTCGCTTTCTTATTTTATATACTAAAGTCTGACTTTGTAAACACTCATTGTTTCTATATTTATTGAGCAAACGACTGGGCATGTTCAAATGCAGCCTGCCCAATCCTTGTGCCCCTTAGTTCTTTAATTCTAGGGAGAAAGTCAGACCATTCCAACACACATTAGAAGGTTGCCCCGTTCTGCCAGCAGGCTCGGCCGATGTTCCCACCATTTGTATGGTTGTTTCACTGATAAATGTCTTCTTTGTAGAAAATGCAAAATCGTCACAAGTGGACCGTGGCTGGGGGTTCCTCCCATTTTGCTGAGAGATATCTCCATTTGTCCAGCAAGAGTAACCAGCGATGATGATCAAGTAGCTCTGTGGGCCATCAGCAACAAGGGTGACGTCCTTTGCCGGCTCGGAGTCACAAAAGGGTCTCCTTCTGTAAGAACGCAGCATAAATCCATGTAATATGTATGTGTACAGCTGGTGTCACACACCCTACGGTCTGAGAACAGACTGCAGTTGTCTCGACCAGGCACGGGGGTCTTCTGACCAAATCTCAGCCGTCTCAAATTCACATATATGAGGCTGCCGACTTTGGGTCAGGAGTTCCACGACTGGTTAAGACATCGACATCTGTACGCGGACCAAGAATGTCTGTCATGTGAATCTGCCTAAGAGAGCTAAAGCTTAAAGGGGCATTCCTATCCCAGTATGTAGTAGGTGTAATAATATATTACACCTAATACATATTGGGATGGGATCTTGGAGATACCCCTTTAAGACTCGAATGAGCAATCACTTGAAAATTGGTCATAGGAGAAGCACAAAGCCTATGGAAATCTGACATGTGGACATTGTCTCTACATATGGTCGCACCACAGGTAAAGGTTTAGATATCTGCCAGCCTACATCTTGTTTGGCCAACAGCTATTCCTCCTGACCCCACACATACACATGCACGCTGGACTCAGCTGAGGATACATATATGTTCTCAATAGGGATCGGACAAGTTGAGCTATAACATTTCCAGCTACCATTTGGGGAGAGTTTGGTTACCCCCCTCCATACACATTAGGTGGCCAACTGATCCCTATGAAACTTGTGAGGTTTGCCTATCACATGCTTAGGCACCTTAACTAGCTTACCATCCTTTCCCCCTGAACGTTAGCTAACTTTTATGATCCTACCGCCTACATGATGAAAGAAGGTGGATTTCGGACTACCGGAGACTCCCAATAACAGTGCAGCTAAGTTGGAGTCACTGATCAGAAGTGTGCCATAGAGGAGCAAGGTGAATATTAGTTACCGCAGCCGATCACCCTGAACTATTGACAGTCATTTTTTTAATTTATCCTCTACGAGTTGCTCACATGTAGGGCAGATATTGTACCTAAAATCTGAAATTATCTGACTCCATGTCTTGCTTTCTAGGGTTCCTCGTGGCTCCATATTGGCACAGATCAGCCGTTCGTTTCCCTGTCAGTAGGAGGATGCCTGCAGGTGTGGGCTATAGCGCGTGACGGATCTGCCTTTTATCGGGGGTCCGTATCCTCCAGCCAGCCAGCCGGTACGTGATCTTCTCCAGTTATCCATCTTTTGCTCTCGTGGCCCCGTAGTTAGGCAGATTGGTGGACATTAGTAATGGGTGACCGCCCCTGTTGGGGCTTGTGGTCGTTGTACCACGACCATAGAAAACCTTCCGTACAGCGGATCATTGTTTCCTGCCTCGTTATGGGACGCTTGGGCCAGGCTCGTGACCGTACAGGTCCGGCCCGCAGTGAAGCACTGGGTAAATAGCAGCCTTATAGCAGAGGTGACCTTCCAGCAGTCTTAATTGGAAGGCAAATATGTATATATGACAACGGCAAATAATAAAGCTCGACCAATGCTTTGATAAACTTGATTCATAAATCTCTCTGGACGAATGCTCAGATGTGGAGGAGAAGGCCGGTCCGGTAAACACAATCTGGATTTGCTTCTCCAAAAATGTGACTGCCATTGTTACATCCTGCCCCCCATACACATTAGTCTAACGTCTGTCGAACCCGCCGACATCCCCTGTCTAATGGACTGATGATAGTTGGGGGGGATAAGGATCTGGCATGTCCGATTTTGGACTCCGATCCTTTTGTTCTCTAAGTGAGAGCCGCAGATTATCTCTGGGAGAACACAGGAGCGCTTGGCAGAGCAAGCGTGCCTCTGTATGGGAGGGCCAGCCAAGATGGCTGCCGGCGTCAAACGCTTCTAGATAATCTACATGCATCATGACGGAAACATTAACCTATGTTAGTGAGATCGGTCAGCTCTGCTATCCACGGGATGGATCCAGCAATTGCCGTCTTTTTCTAAACGAGAGAATTGACCAACAGAGATGTGACCAAAGCCTTAAAGGGGTTGTTGTCCGCAAGATATGCCATATCCCCACTACTCCACTACTTGGACTTGCATCGGTCTTGAGAATGGGGCCCAGTCACGTCCTGCTGCCAGTAGAGAAAAATGGTCTGACCCCTGGCAATCGGACCTTTACCACCGATCCTGTCGATGTGTATGGCATAACCATTTTATTTCTTTCACTCATCCTCATTTTTGTGCATGTTTAGGAGATTGCTGGTATCACATTCCCTCTCCGCCAAAACAGAAGCTACAGCAAGTCTCCGTCGGACAGACGTCCGTGTTCGCCGTAGATGAGAATGGTAAGTGTGCCGACTGTGCCAGTCTCAGGCCGGAACTTGCACGCTCCAATATGGAAATGCTTCCATTTATTAAGAACTGCTGGTAAAGTTCCATTTCTGACGGTTGTGTAACCACTGATAGGGCCGGGGCCCAAAATAGAAATATCCTGCAAAATACATTGAGAAGTGAACAGCTGGCGGTAATCTGGTGCTTAATAGTTTCCAGTGGTATTTGCCCTGTAGGTCAGTAGTATGGCCGTACAGCAGGGGTGATAGTCTGAGCATCGTATGTTGTGAGACCAAAAGTCTGCAGCTTTCAGAGACGGGCGCGACCGGGATCTGGAGAACTACAGGTAGCAGCAGGTCATTGCTGTACGTAGTGTGTCTGCTGACTATTGACCACAAGCACTGCCAAAGAGGCCATTGCTGGTCCGGGTGTTAGAGCATAGATTCGCACTGCATGGGAGAAATTATATTAAAAAGATAAGTCATATTTTAAAATTATTGGGGGTCCGACATACTGATGCTGAGAATGGAGTTACCTGATCCCACGTTTTTGTGAATGTGAGACGTGGGAACAGCTGAGTGTGCACAGTCACCAAACTGAGACGGGTCTACCTTTCATTCTTCATATTAGTCTTAAGGGAACCTGTCACCAGGTTTTTCCCATATGATGTGAGGCCAGTACCTGTAAGCCCTCATATTCAGCATTCTAATATGATGTATATCTGCCCCCAATCCGGCCTACAAGACAAGAAAAAGACCTTTTTATTATACTAAGGGCGGTCCGTTACGAGGAGTGTCGCTGGTCTTGGTCCGGTGCCTCCCTTCTTCTTGCGATGCCGTCCTCCTTCCCTGCTTGGTGTGGATGATGCTTCCTACGTCATCCACGCAGTGTTCCCGGTATCGCACTCCTGCGCATGGGGCTCGTGTCTTTACCCTGTCAAGGGCAGAGCTAAGTAATGCAGTGCGCATGCGCAGGAAAAGACGAAAGCGCGCAGTATTTTACTCTGCCCTCGACAAGTCAGAGAGCGCAATGGAGGACACACCGTAGATGACGTAGGACACATCATGCACATGAAGGAGGAGGGGCCGGACTAAGAAGAGAGACTTTTTTTTTTTTTTTTTTTTTTTTTTTTTTTAGAGTTGGAAGGGACCTCCTGGGCCATCTGGTCCAACCCCCTGCTGAAAGCAGGATTCGCTAAATCATCCCAGACAGATATCTGTCCAGCCTCTGTTTGAAGACTTCTATTGAAGGAGAACTCACCACCTCCCGTGGCAGCCTGTTCCACTCATTGATCACTTTAACGGTTAAAACGTTTTTTCTAATATCTAATCTGTGTCTCCTCCCATTCAGTTTCATCCCATTGCTTCTAGTCTTTCTTTGTGCAAATGAGAATAAAGATGATCCTTCTGCAATGTGACAGCCCTTGAGATATTTGTAGACAGCTATTAAGTCTCCTGTCAGTCTTCTCTTCTGCAAGCTAAACATTCCCAATTCTTGCAACCTTTCCTCATAAAACAGGGTTTGCAGACCAGTCACCATTCTGGTCACTCTTTTCTGAACTTGCTCCAGTTTGTTGATGTCTTTTTTAAAATGTGGCGCCCAAAACTGGACACAGTATTCCAGATGAGTTCTGACCAAAGAGGTGTAGAGGGCAATAATGACTTCACGTGATCTAGACTGTATGCTTCTGTTAATACATCCTAGAAATGCATTTGCCTTTTTTGCTGCTGCATCACACTGTTGACTCATATTCAGTCTGTGATCTATTAGTATACCCAAGTCTTTTTCACATGTGCTGTTGCTTAGCCCTATTCCTCCCATTCTATATATGCTTTTTTCATTTTTTTTGCCCAGATGTAGTACTTTGCATTGTCCCCTGTTAAAAACCATTCTGTTAGTTGCTGCCCACTGCTCCAGTTTATTTATATCTTTTTGAATCCTCTCTCTCTCTTCTCTAGTACTAGCTATCCCTCCTAGCTTTGTGTCATCAGCAAATTAAATCAGTTTACCCTCAATTCCTTCATCTAAATCGTTGATAAAGATGTTGAACAATACAGGGCCCAGGACAGAGCCCTGTGATATCCCACTTGAGACATTCTTCCAACTGGATGTGCAGCCATTTACGACCACTCTTTGAGTCCTATCACTAGGCCAGTTATGAATCCACCTAACAGTTGCTTTGTCCATTCCATACATAGTCATTTTTTTCAATAAGGATTGTGTGAGATACTTTGTCAAATGCTTTGCTGAAGTCAAGATATACTATATCTACAGCATTTCCCTGGTCCTCCCAGTCAGTTGTCGGGGTCGTAAACGACAATAAATCCTCATTCACCAGTCATTCCAAATCATTGTGCGAGCGCAAAACATCTGGTACCAATTAAGAATGACTCAGACACGCAGCTGATTCAGTCTTAGCTAATGTCCCGCATCCACACCTGTCAGGAGCAGTACAACAACTGGCTTTATTTACAAATACACAATACTATATTGAGTGTTAGGGGAAGGCGTGCATTAGGCGGGGTTTATGCAGTATACATCTAGTGTCCAGTCTCTCTCTGATTCGTCAAAAAGTCTCCCGATGGTTACTTCTTCTTCACATTCCTGAGTTATCTTTTTTTAGGAGAAATGAAACTTAACTTAACTCTTTAGACACTGAATTTAAGTGAAAGTGAACACTGGCAGCCATCTTTAATACAGTTACATTTGCATTAGCAAGCAATTAGGAAAAACTTATTGTTTCACAGTATAAAAGTATAAAAGTTATATAAGAAAATATATTTTCACCTTGACAATCCCCCCTAAACACTAAGTTTTTCCCTTAATGAAAGATCCTTCAAGACTGTCCATGCGATGGGAAAAGGGGAGGTGGATTTCTTCATCCAGACACCTCAGAAGCTCTCCCCTAGCGAGAGGCCTCCAGGCAGCTGAACCCTTCACTAACCTCACATGGAGTTCTCCCGCTGTCCCTAAACTAAGTCTCTTAACATCATCTGAGAATGGGGGGTTTTGTCTACTCTCTTGAGGGGAATATACTTAGGGATCTCCCCTAGATCAGTACCATCGTACTCTGGTGGGTCTACTTCTTGATTGAGGAAGGTGCCAGTCGGAGTTGCTTTGGCAATAACCTTTTTATACAAGGGAATAACACAACAAAGAGTTATCGATCCAATTACAAGGAGGGCAATCAGTACTATACAAGCTTGTTGAAGGAATCCCTTGAGTCCACCCAACCAGCCGGAAAAGAAAGATGTGTCTACTCCAGCATTAGTTTTCAATTCTGCTGCTAACCCAGTTATCTTTTTAAGGGCTATCATGGTTTTTCCATTCACCCCAGAGTTCTGAGGGATATAGGTACAACACTCCTCTCCCACCATCCCACAAACTCCTCCTTTCTCAGCTAATATCATATCAAGGGCTAGTCGATTTTGGAGTGTCATTCTAGTGTTAGGGCCCAATTCTTCAACTATACCTTGGAAGGCATCTTGGCTGAAATTGACAAACCTTTGTTCACTGTAATATATGTAATTGATCCATTCAACATTTTTATTAATCTGCACCTGTGGGATTATAGAAGCAAAGCCAGCATAGATCTGGTTCTGGGCTTTAAATTGGTCAGGCACCCCCCTTGGCACTCCAATAGCATCAATATATACTAGTGGATCTTCTTCATAACTCATATGGAGCTGATCGAGGCTTCTCCTTTTCCTGGTAGGTTCATCAGGTATCTTTGGATCCCAGGGTAGAATCTTGAACTGCATAGCTAGTTTAACAAGGGTGCATTGGCCTGTCCAGGCATTTGGCAACCTAGGACGGAGCTTACCATCTCCACATAACCAATAAATGTCATACATATATTGTGTATGTTTGATTAACAAGTCAGTATCTAGAGAACTATTCTCTTTGCAGAAACCTGTCTCGAAGATCCCTACTGGTGTACCTGTGGTGTCGTGGGAATTATAGCAGGTGTAATTGTCAGCTAATACAGTTACTTCTCCTGGGACCTTTAGTTTGGGTTCCTTATGAATTAGTGGGACGTAATCTGGGCAATCAGTGGGCTTCAAACCTTTCAACAAATTCATGACACAGGCAGTGGTGTTGTCATCAGGGAAAAGCAATGCATGTGTGTATAGGTGTGTATTCGCAGCAGCACAAGCAATACATCCTACAGAGATATTCTGGACTTTTACATTGTACCTCACCCATTCTAACCACAAATTTTTCCTTGGGGCTGTTTGTGTTTCTATGGAGAAAACCTCTTGCCAACTGAGACCTGGAATGGGGATCACTTCATTAACTACATTTTGCAAACGCTCACCTGGGCCTATTTTAGGTGTACTGGTAACGGGGGCCTTGGTTGGTCTGAAGCTAATATCCTGAAGCCGTATATGGCCTAAATACGCATAAGGTCCAGCACTAAATACATAATTATAATGCCTTCCTAGTACGAACGTCTGCAGATCAGCAGATTGAGGGCTTTCAAGATTTAGGAGAAGGGGGTGACAGCTTCTACCCCATTTACAGCCCCTAAATGGTTGCAGAAGGGCTGTTAGATGCATTCTCTCACGAAGACTCCTACCCGTCCCATCCTTGGGGAACATGGCTTCGCTAGGTTTATATCCCCAATCATTCCCCGTACTCCAGGCAGCATCTGTCCAATAATGACAATTATTGTTGTCTTGTCTGGTAACACACATATAGAACTGGATGATCCCCTCTACCACCCTTTCAGTCTCAAGGCACTTGACTACATCACAGAAATCAAATCGCCAGATATTCACCGGGGCTGTCAGGTTTACCCAGAGAATAAAGGAACCAGAATTCTTATTTACAATAGGGGCCGAAGAGGTAGGGGCGAGGATGGCCCCCAGTCCCAAGGTCAAAAACAACAGCAACATTTCCCTTAAGTCACTACTGTGACTAAACACTGGTTCGGTCTCTTTTACAGTGTGAAGCATGAATCCAGGTGCTCTTTCCTTCAAGTTTTACTGCAGTGGGGGTGACCAGGATCACCGTGTGGGGTCCTTCAAATCTCGGCTGGAGACAATCTCTGCGCACAAACTTTTTCACATACACCAGGTCTCCTGGCACAAAGTCATGGACCACGTCACCTGTGGATTCTGGAAGAGAAGCAGAAACTGTAGAGTAGGTGTTAGACAGTTCCTTAGACAATGCAATCACAAATTGTACAACTTTATCATTTGTCTCAGACAACTCTTGTGGCCTAATGTCTCCTATTTTAGGTGGAGCACCAAAAAGAATCTCAAAGGGAGTCAGGCCGTGTTTTCCCTGTGGGGTGTGTCTGATATGGTATAGGACCACGGGGAGCAAATCTGGCCATGGGAGTGGGTGGTCCTGGCTCATTTTAAGCAACTGGGTCTTAATTGTGGAGTTCATTCTCTCAACTTTGGCTGAACTGGAGGGGTGATAGGGGGTGTGCAGACCCAAATCTGTCCCTAACATGTGCCACAATTCCTCGTAGACATTGGCAGTGAAGGCTGGGCCTTGATCTGATTCAACAACTTCGGGAATTCCAAATCTGCACGAAATTTCAGTGATGAGGTTCTTAGCTGTAGTTTTGGCAGTCATGTTGGTCACTGAGTAGGCTTCGGGCCATCCTAAGAACATATCCACAGCCACTAGGACGTACTCATACTTTCCTGACTTGGGCATCTGAATATGATCAACCTGGATTCTCTGCCAAGGGTAGTCTGGTTTGGCAAGATGCTGAAGTGGAACCAAGTGGAACCTTGGCGGTGGCTGTTGGGTTACAGATGGCACAGACTGGGCAGGCTCTTGAGTAGGCTGTGACAGTGGTAGAGATTCCTGGGGCCCAGTAGAGCTTCTTGATACAGGCCAGAGCTTGGTTCTTTCCTCGATGAGTTGATCCATGAGCCCATGCTGCAACGGCTGGATACATTCTTTTGGGTAGACAGGGTTTCCCATCCACCTTATAGAGTCTAGGAAATTGGTATTGTCCGGCAGAACTACGATTCCCATGAATGGCTCCTGCAGCTTCCCACTGCTTCTTTTCTTCTTTAGAGGTCAACTTTTGTTCTTCCCACAATCTCTCTTCAGGTGGTCGGGCTGGCTTCCAGACAGATCCGGTGGCAGGGTATTCCATTTCCATGTCTTCTATCAACTCCCTCTTCTTTCTTCGGGCTTCGGACTTCTCAAAGTCTCGTTCTTCTTCGGCTTGGGTAGCTTCTTTGGTTGCCTGTTCTCTTGTTTGTGCTCTGGTAAGCACAGGCATCACAGGTGTATCAGTGCCTTCCCAACAGGGTTTTTCTGGTGCTGTTTCTTCTTCTTCCCACTTTGCTGAGACATTCTTTATGGCAGCAGCTTTGGCAGCTTGATCTGCTAAATGGTTTCCTCTAGTCTCCTTCGAATTGACTTTCCCGTGAGCTTTGACCTTGATCACCGCAATTTGTACAGGTAGCTCCAATGCCTTCATCAGGGCTTTAATCCTTAGTGCATGTTTAACAGGGGTTCCTGTAGCCGTAATGAACCCTCGGGACTTCCACAGGAATCCAAAATCGTGACAGATTCCATAGCCGTATCTTGAGTCAGTGTAGACATTGGCCGTCTTCCCTTCTGCAAGATAACATGCTTGTTGTAGGGCCACAAGTTCGGCTTCTTGAGCCGAAAGGTGAGGTGGCAAGGCTTCAGCCAGAAGGACTTCTGTTTCAGTGGTGACCGCATATCCAGTGTGGAACTTGCCATAAGAGACTGCAAATCGAGATCCATCAGTCCATAGTTGCAAATCAGGGTTGAGAAGTTCTTGAGTTACCACATTTTGTGGTGCAGAGGCTTCTTGTTCCAGTGCTTTTACACAGTCATGCGGGTCATCAGGTGACCTCCCGTCTGGTAAGTCCTTATACCCGTCAGGGAACTCCCCCCTAGAATGTGGAAGCAAAGTGGCTGGGTTGATGGTAGTACATTTCTGGAAGGTGATGTTGGAGGGCAGAAGTAGAGAGCACTGAAGTCTGAGATGTCTTTGGCTCGTTAGATGCTTAGGAGATGTTTGTTGGAGGACAGCAGAGAGATCATGTCCAGCTTGAATGACCAAGTCATGACCAAGTGCTATGTCAGCAGACTTATCCAGAAGAACATGGGCTGCATGCACAGCCTTGAGGCAGGAAGGAGCAGTTCTGGCAACAGGGTCTAGCCTGGCTGAGTAGTAGGCCAGAGGACGGAAACGATCAGCATGTTTCTGTGCCAGCACACCAGAGGCATGTCCTTCAGATTCTGAAACAAAGAGATGAAACGGCTGAGTGTAGTCAGGGAGACCCAGAGCAGGGGCGCTGACAACAGCTTCCTTGAGAGCCAGGAAACAGTCCTTTTGCTGAGCATAGATATACGGATTTTCAGCATGATCCCAGTCCGGTCCTCCAGTCTTGAGGCAATCATACAAAGGTTGCATGAGTCTTGAAGCATCCGGAATCCACTGTCTGCAGTAGGTAATGAGTCCTAAGAAAGACTGCATAGCAGAGTATGTCTTTGGATAAGGGATATCCTCGATTGCATGTTTTCTGTCCTCGGTGAGGTGTCTCGAGCCTTGAGAGATGCAGTGTCCGAGGAAGACGACTTTCTCTTTGCACCACTGGACCTTGGCCTTTGAGACTTTGCAGTTGGCAGAATGAAGAAAAAGGAGCAAGGACTCAGAAGCAGCAAACAGATTCTCTTCAGTTCCACAGAGGAGTAGGTCATCAACATACTGGAGAAGCGTGACATGAAGATTCTGTAACACCCACGGATCCAGGGTCATCTTCATAGCATGAGTGAACTGGTTAGGGGAGTTCTGGGCACCCTGTGGTGTCCTGTTCCAGGTCAGCTGAGATCCTTGAAACGTGAAGGCAAATAAAAACTGTGAGTCTTCATGAAGCGGGACACTGAAGAAAGCATTAGCCAGGTCAATAACGGTGAAGAGTGTTGCTGAAGTAGGCACTTGAGAAAGCAAGGTGTTTGGGTTGGGTACCACAGGAGTTTCCAAGATGGTGGCTGAATTGACTGCTCTGAGGTCCTGTACAAGTCTGTACTTCGGAGGGTCTCCCTTGGTCATCACGAACTGGTCTGTCCCTGTAGTTTTGGCCCTGGGACCCTCTCGGCCTCAAGCGTGGTGATCCATACCGATCCTGAGCCTGATACACCATAACAGGTACTTCTGAGGCTTCTGCCATATACATGGCTGGTTTCTTCTTGCCTTTGTCCTTCTGTGCTTCCTTCTCTGCTTCCTTTTCTGCTTCTTTTTCTTCCCTTTGAAGCATTTTCTGATAACTCTTCACAACAGTGAGGGCCTGTTTTAGGGGACCATCAGGTAATTCGGGACGAAGCTTCATGACCTTATCCTTCAGTGGATCTTCCAGACCATCAATAAAAGCACGGACCAACAAGGCTGCCTGCGTCTTCACATGAGTTGAATAACCCAAGTCTTCAAACTGCATAGTTAGTCTGGCAGCGTATTTCTCCACAGCTTCACCAGATTCTTGTTGTATATCCTGTATTGATCCTGCTTCGTCACAGAGACGATCCTGGGCCCACTTTGTGAGTTGAGCGATAAACTCCTTTCCAGACTTGAACTTGTTGAGAGGTCCTGCTTTAGTGGGGTCCAATTCCTTCATGATGGTGGGGAGAAAATATTCGGAGGCTTTGATTGAGGTGATGCCTGATAGATCAGACCATGTAGCCCCGTAGATGCTCCTAGTCTGTTCCAGTTTCCTTACATACTGCATGGGAAATTTGTCCGGGTCAGGTAACTTGTTAACAATAGCATCAATTTGTACCGGAGTGAAGGGTTTGTATTTCAGCTTCAGCCCTTCTTCTTCTTCGTCATGTGTCACTGCCTCATCCTTTGGGGCAGTTGGGGGTGCTGTGGGTATTACCTCATCCAGGGGCTTTATACCTGTGTGCATCAGTGGTATCATGTATTCAGCTACCAAGGGCATGATGCCCTCTAATCCGGATTCATGGTAACAGACGATCCTAACTTCTTGTAAATCGAGATCTGGGGTTGATTGGAGACAATTCTTGATGACTTCAACGTGTTCCTTCATACAGGGGCCCAGTGGGTATCCAAAGAGTCCTGAAGATATCAATGGTATAGCCAAAGTTCTACGAGGAAGTGTATCTCTCCCTAGCCGTCCTGCAAAGATAAGCACTGTCTGTAAGGCGGTCTGCAATATTGTACGGCAATGCTCGGGTGTCCTGTAATCATATATAGGGCCTGCAGTGTGTAACACTATATCACAGGGCAAATTCCCTCCCTGGGTGGACATAGCGTCTCCTGGATGCAAGGGGCCATAATTGGTAAGGTAGGCCTGACACTCTTGGGTTATGGCTGGGCCTCCCTTTTTAGCTATCTGTTGGGCCAAACCACCTCTATGCGACAGGGTAGAGTTAGCTGGGTTCACTATGGCTCCTACCTGGTGGGTAACTATGTCCCCATACCCCACTGAGAAAAGAACCTGGGAGCCCTGAGGTGTGATGTAATAGCGTGAATGACAGGGGAACCAGATTTCAGGGTCATGGGGCAACCTAGAGGATTTGTTGAGAGGGGTAGGTAGTGGGCTCCTTCCGGGCCGGGGGGATTCGAACGGACCTAATAGCAGTGGCGGGGCAGGGGGAATTGTAGCAACCTGATTGTCAGAATCTTCTGATCCCTCATCATCTCCGATAGCTTGGCGCCTCATACGCATTACGGACCGGAAAGCCGTACTGCCGGTCAGGGCATCAAGAGTGAAGGGACCTTGACCAGGTGTATTTACAAATATCACAGTGGGTTGCACCGGGAGACTAGGCCCAGAGGCCGGAACAGAAACAGGAACATTAGAGGTGGGAACAGCATCGGTCGGTGCCGGAGGTTTCTCAGGAAGTGGTGGTCCCTGATAGTACTCGCCGGAAAGTGTTACCAGCGGACATAGTGGCTGGGGAGGAATTCCGGGTGCACCAAGATGGCTGCCGGTGGAGGCGTGGCATGCCCCACTTCCGTCCATGGTCTGGGCGGAACCCCAAGGACGGCCCGCCCCACACACACGGCAGGTTTCCACCCAGGTTGGATTCTGCACGCCACAAACAGGACACACCCACGCTTCTGGAGAGCTCGTCTTGTCGCCATTATAGGGAGGTGGTTGGGACTGCATTTTCATCATCAGTGGCACGGCGGCCATTTTACAATCTATAAGATCACAGTTCAAAGGCATTTTATAACCAAACACAGGTTCCGCATTGTCTGATCCTCCTTCCCCATCAATCTCTTTCCATCCTTCATTCTTCAAGCCTCGCGCAACTCGCAGATGAGCTTGTGCTTGTTCTAACAATCCTTTATCTTTCAACATGCCTCGTTTGTTCTCTATGAGATTATGCCACATAGCCGGCTGTAATCTCCCTGACGAGGGCAATCCTACATGCTTATACAATCTCTCAACATTCTTGACTGCCTTCTTGCCTTCCCGTGACGCTACTATTGCCTTGACCTCCACAGCATCCTCATCTAACTTGTGGGGTACAGACTTCTTCTGCTTTAAGATACGCAGCATGACTCTTACAGAATACTATGGTTCTCTGCAGAAAAACCACTGGTAGCGATATCAACACTGATGTTCCACAGTACGGAGCCTCACGTTCGACGTACTAGGAAAAGAGCCTCGCGCTCAATATTTCCTTTCCCTAACCTTGAACAGCAGTGATTAACAGATTATCCTGCCACGATATTCCAACAGTCGGGAGGCGGTCTCCTAGTGAGAGCCCTCCACAGAAATACAGGTGGTCCCTTCTCGGGACGTCTTAATTACCTAGCTGGTACAATATCACAGAGGCTGCGTCTCCTATCCCTTCCTCTAAGTTGCCCCACAATCTGCAACTAGCTCAATTTATCACTCCACTTCACTACTAGACAATAGTCACGGGTAGGGTGGTTAAATGGAGTACAATGACCGGTGGAGGAGGTGTGGTGTACACGAGGTCGTGCAGAATGCGACGTCTCTCAGTTGCTGGTTCAGAGCGTGGCACAGGATCGCACTCAGTCTCACCACTCGACCGGTCACCCCTCAGACCCAAGGAGACCACAGACAAACCAATAACGGCTGAGACACTAGCAAGTGTGACACATACAGTGTATATGATCTCACTTACCGTGTTTTGGAGGGTGATCAGTCCTCGAGGTCAGCCACTACAGGTATCATCCACAGACATCCAGGCATGGGTCCAGAGGAGCCTCGGATCACTGTCCACGCCCCCCGTTGGGCTCCAAATTGTCGGGGTCGTAAACGACAATAAATCCTCATTCACCAGTCATTCCAAATCATTGTGCGAGCGCAAAACATCTGGTACCAATTAAGAATGACTCAGACACGCAGCTGATTCAGTCTTAGCTAATGTCCCGCATCCACACCTGTCAGGAGCAGTACAACAACTGGCTTTATTTACAAATACACAATACTATATTGAGTGTTAGGGGAAGGCGTGCATTAGGCGGGGTTTATGCAGTATACATCTAGTGTCCAGTCTCTCTCTGATTCGTCAAAAAGTCTCCCGATGGTTACTTCTTCTTCACATTCCTGAGTTATCTTTTTTTAGGAGAAATGAAACTTAACTTAACTCTTTAGACACTGAATTTAAGTGAAAGTGAACACTGGCAGCCATCTTTAATACAGTTACATTTGCATTAGCAAGCAATTAGGAAAAACTTATTGTTTCACAGTATAAAAGTATAAAAGTTATATAAGAAAATATATTTTCACCTTGACACAGTGATTCTGTCATAGAAGGAAATTAAGTTAGTCTGACATGACTTATTAGTTATAAACCCTTTAATTCTACTCAAACCCAAATCTTCACAGTAAAGCAAAACATCATTCTTTTTCCAACACAATATAGTTGCCAGCATCCAAGATGCTGAAATATGGTAGCCCCTTCTTATAGGCCGCGTTCACCTGTACAAACCCTATTCACATGCTGCAGAATAGCTGTAGATTCTAGGGCATGCTGTTGATTTCCGTGTTCGCCTCATAGGTTTTAGGCTTCTTCCCAAGTTAGACCGTGATTTCCTTTTTACGCAGTCAGTGCATTATGCAACCATTTTTTTAGCACATCACAGCTCTAACATTTGTATTTTTTATTAGGTAATTTATGGTTTCGTCTTGGTACCACGCCAAGTTACCCTCAGGGATCTACCTGGGAGCACGTGTCAAACAACATCCGCAAGGTATCTGCAGGTCCTCTTGATCAAGTAAGTGCCATCTACCTGTGCTGTAACACGGCGTCATTTAATAACTAGAACTTATGATACCTGCCCAAACAGGAATCCCGATCTTTAGAGCAAAGTTCTGGGATGTGGCTGTGATCGGTGGCGGTCTAACCTTTAGGACCCTGAGAATGAAGAGATCATGCAGTCTCATTACTGATTTCGCCCTGCACAGAGTCTGGGCACCCGCAGCTCCGATGTACATAAACCCATCGTAGGGGGCACAATACTGAATTTGCCTCTTAGTTCTAAAGATCATTAGAGGGGTCCCAGAGATCAGTATCAAACCGATCATCAGGCTAGCACTATGCCAGACCCTCACAAAGAGGGGACAACCATAGCAAGGAGTCCGAGCAACAGTCTACTGTGTTTTTTTTTTTTGTGAAGCCATTTTTCGTTATTAAAGATGTATGCTGGATCAGGTATAGAAGCCGCAGACCCGGTCCCCGCAGCAAACCTGGCACGGAGCCCGCCGATTTACATATCGGTTGCAATGGCGTCTTGTAATCATTTAATTATAGAGATGCACCAAAACCACAAAACACAGGGCTGACTTTATCAAACGGGGCGTTTAGCTTGTCCATGATCATCAAAATAAAGCGTCAGCCTGGTTTTATAACTATGGTGCACGAGATTAGCCCAGTTTTAGCTGTTAGAGGTTAAATAGGGAAAAATGTGGTAAAATAGTAAAAAAAAAGAAAAAAAAAAAAAGTTTCTCATGATTGTTTCTATTTGTATCTGAGGCTTCCTATGTCTGTACCCAAAATTCTGGAAGGGGCCCTGTGGATGAAGTCCATAGTCTGTGGCCGCTGAACACGAACCCTGTGAACCACGTCCATAGTCTGTGGCCGCTGGACAGGAGCCCTGTGGACCACATCCATAGTCTGTGGCCGCTGGACAGAAGCCCTGTGGACCACATCCATAGTCTGTCACTGCTGGACAGGAGCTCTGTGGACCCATATGCATAGTCTGTGGCCGCTGGACAGGAGCCCTGTGGACCACGTCCATGGCCGCTTAACAGGAGCCCTGTGGACTACGTCTATGGCTGCTGGACAGGAACCCTGTGGGCAAAAGCCACTGGACAGGAGCTTTGTGGACCACATCCATGGCCGTTGAACAGGAGCCCTGTGGACCACGTCCATTGTCCGTTGCCACTGGAAGGAGCTCTGTGGACAACGTCCTTAGTTTGTGGCCGCTGGACAAGAGCCCTGTGGACTACATCCATAGTCTGTGACCCCTGGACAGGAGCCCTGTGGACCAAGTCCATGGCCGATGGAGAGGAGCCCTGTGGACCACATCCATGGCCGATGGACAGGAGCCCTGTGGACCACGTCCATGGCCGATGGACAGGAGCCCTGTGGACCACGTCGATGGACAAGGAGCCCTGTGGACCACGTCCATGGCCGCTGGACAGGAGCCCTGTGGACCACGTCCATGGCCGCTGGACAGGAGCCCTGTGGACCACGTCCATGGCCGCTGGACAGGAGCCCTGTGGACCACGTCCATGGCCGCTGGACAGGAGCCCTGTGGACCACGTCCATGGCCGCTGGACAGGAGCCCTGTGGACCACGTCCATGGCCGCTGGACAGGAGCCCTGTGGACCACGTCCATGGCCGCTGGACAGGAGCCCTGTGGACCACGTCCATGGCCGCTGGACAGGAGCCCTGTGGACCACGTCCATGGCCGCTAGACAGGAGCCCTGTGGACCACGTCCATGGCCGCTGAACAGGAGCCCTGTGGACCACGTCCGTTGTCCGTGGCCGCTGGACGAGGCCCTGTGGATGATGTCCATAGTCTGTGGCCGCTGGACAGGAGCCAAGTGGACCACATCTATAGTCTGTGGCTGCTGGACAGGAGCCCTGTGGACCACATCCATAGTCTGTGGCTGCTGGACAGGAACCCAGTGGACCACATCCATAGTCTGTGGCTGCTGGATTGGAGCCCTGCGAGCCACATCCATAGTCTGTGGCTGCTGGATAGGAGCCTTGTGGACCACATCCATAGTCTGTGGCCGCTGGATGGGAGCCCGGCGAGCCACATCCCTAGTCTGTGGCCGCTGGATGGGAGCCCTGTGGACCACATCTATAGTCTGTGGCTGCTGGATAGGAGCCCTGTGGACCACATCCATAGTCTGTGGCTGCTGGATAGGAGCCCTGTGGACCACATCCATAGTCTGTGACCGCTGGATAGGAGCCCAGTGGACCACATCCATAGTCTGTGGCTGCTGGATTGGAGCCCTGCAAGCCACATCCATAGTCTGTGGCCGCTGGATAGGAGCCCTGTGGACCAGATCCATAGTCTGTGGCCGCTGGATAGGAGCCCTGTGGACCACATCTATAGTCTGTGGCCGCTGGATAGGAGCCCTGTGGACCACCTTTTAACAACTGGAATCCCTTGCCTTTTCTGATTTGCAGGCAACATCATTGTTGCAGTGTGATAGGCTCATGATGTGCCCACCAATCAAAAGAGACACCTCTTACCGGTGGCCCCTTAATCCTTTAGTAAGGTTATCCCAACACAATTTTTACTAACCAATTATGTAAAGTTCTGTTTTGCCTCAATCTACAGTTTGGAAGGCGTCTCGTGTAGCGCCTCATCTCCAGAACTTGTTCTGCTGGTTGCATCCGCGTTCTTTCAGCCACTTACATGAAATCTGTGCACAGCCGGGTTTTTCTTCCTCGCAGGCTCTGGAAAGCTGCCTGCAGCAATTAGATTTCTGACTAAATTAAAGTATTAATCACTTCCTTGATAGACACGTTCCTGGTGCCTCATCACAGTGGTCATCCCGAAATGCTCCATGCAATGTCTATGGAACTGACGGATATCACCGAGGACCACTCTGTGATCTCTGTCTGTCCCAAATGGAGCGGTAGTGTAAATGAGTGACCACCACTCTTTTCTAACAGGGGACATGGGACTCTGGTTTTTGACCCACAGTGATCATATGTTGATCATCGATCAGCCAGGCCTAACTCCAATGCAAAAGCAGCATGTGCATCTCTTTATTTTATAGTATTTCTCCCAAATAGCTATTGTAATTACACGTTTTGTTATACACCTGTTTATTTCCTTTGTGCGTATTGGAACAGCACAAGAAAAAAATAGAAAAAACAGAAGACGGCGGGGGAGAGGGGGCGACAGAGCAGCGGGTCACAGGAGGCAGGAGCCGGCGGCCTGGGCTGTAACTGTGCCTGCTGCAAATTGGACATAATTTCAAACATCTTTCAACCTCCACCATATTTGACTGTAGGTATTATTTATTTATATAGCGCCATTAATTCCATGGTGCTGTACATGAGAAGGGGTAACATACAAAGTTATAGATATCGTTAACAGTAAACAAATTTACAATGACAGACTGGTACAGAGGGGAGAGGACCCTGTCCTTGCGGACTTACATTCTATGGGACTGTAGGTACTGTGCTCTTTTCTTTTTAGACCTCATTCTGTTATCGATAAACAGTAGAATGATGTGCATTATCAAACAGCTCTATCTTGGTCTCATCTGTCAACAAAACGCTTTCCCAGAAGGATTTCCGCTTATTCGCTTACATTTTGGCAAACTGCAGTCTAGTTTTTTATGTTTCCGTTTCAGCAGTGGGGTACTCCTGGATCTCCTGCCATAGCGTTTAATTTAATTCAAATGTCGACGGTAGTTTGCCTCTGACACCGATGCACCCTGAGACTGCAGGACAGCATAAATGTCTTTGGAATTTGATTGGTGCTGTTTATGGACCACCCGGACTATCCTGCGTTGCAACCTTTTATCAGTTTTTGTGGGCTATCCACGTCCAGGGAGATTAGCTAAAGTGCCAAGAGTTGTAAACTTCCTGATTATGTTGCGCACCGTGGACAAAGGAACATCATGATCTCTGAAGATGGATTTGTAACCTCAAGATTGTTGACATTTTTCAACAATTTTTGTTCTCAAGTCCTCAGACAGTTCTCTTCTCTTTCTGTTCTCTGTGCTTAGTATGGCACACACAGACACACAATGCAAAGATTCAGTCAACTTTTCCCCTTTTTATCTGGTTTCATGACGTACCGTATATATTCAAGTATAAGCCGAGTTTTTCTGCACTTTTTTTTTCTGCGGAAAACGCCCCCCTCGGCTTATACACGAGTCATTGTGACAGGGAGCGGCAGAGCAGCGGGTCACAGGAGGCAGGAGCCGGTGGCCTGGGCTGTAACTGTGCTGCTAAAGAGAAATGAATATTCACTGCACTGGCAATGAATATTCATTACTCTTATAGTTACAGTTACAGCCGCCGGCTTCCAGCAGCTGTAAAAAAACC
Organism: Dendrobates tinctorius; assembly: GCF_039654945.1. Lineage (NCBI taxonomy): Eukaryota > Metazoa > Chordata > Amphibia > Anura > Dendrobatidae > Dendrobates > Dendrobates tinctorius. The sequence continues at coordinate 43,759,593 of NW_027361797.1, forward strand.
AAAACATCCTACTTACCTTCCCTGCGCGCCCTCACAGCGTCTTGATCCAGCTTCCAGCAGCTCCTGCGGTCGGCCGATCACATGTCCCCGCTCATTAGGGTAATGAATATTTACCTCTCTCCACTCCCATATGCGTGGAGTGAATATTCATTACCTTAATGAGCGGGAACATGTGATCACTCGGCCGCAGGAGCTGCTGGCACCAGAGCAAGATGCTGTGAAGGCGCGCAGGGAAGGTAAGTAGGATGTTTGTTTGTTTTTTTATGCTTTTCTCATGGGGGCCATGCATACAAGGATAGGGATGAGGAACCATGCGTGCAAAGATAGGGATAAGGAGCCATGCATGCAAAGATAGGGATAAGGAGCCGTGCAGACAAGGATTGGAATGAGGAGGCGTGCAGACAAGGATGGGGATGAGGAGGCGTGCAGACAAGGATGGGAATGAGGAGGCGTGCAGACAAGGATGGGAATGAGGAGGCGTGCAGACAAGGATGGGAATGAGGAGGCGTGCAGACAAGGATGGGAATGAGGAGGCGTGCAGACAAGGATGGGAATGAGGAGGCGTGCAGACAAGGATGGGAATGAGGAGGCGTGCAGACAAGGATGGGAATGAGGAGGCGTGCAGACAAGGATGGGAATGAGGAGGCGTGCAGACAAGGATGGGAATGAGGAGGCGTGCAGACAAGGATGGGAATGAGGAGGCGTGCAGACAAGGATGGGAATGAGGAGGCGTGCAGACAAGGATGGGAATGAGGAGGCGTGCAGACAAGGATGGGAATGAGGAGGCGTGCAGACAAGGATGGGAATGAGCAGGCGTGCAGACAAGGATGGGAATGAGCAGGCGTGCAGACAAGGATGGGAATGAGGAGGCGTGCAGACAAGGATGGGAATGAGGAGCCGTGCAGACAAGGATGGGAATGAGGAGCCGTGCAGACAAGATTGGCAATAAGGAGCCATGCAGATAAGGATAGGGATGAGAGGACAATGCATACCCGGCTTATACTCGAGTCAATAAGTTTTCCCAGTTTTTCGTGGCAAAATTAAGTGCCTCAGCTTATACTCAGGTCAGCTTATGCATGAGTATATACGGTATTTTCATATTGTCCACACCTGTTACTTGCCACAAGTGAGTATGAGCGAGCATCATATGCTTGAAACAAAGTTGTACAGCCACAATTTTGTCCAGCCAGTTTTTGGGGTTTTGAGTGAAATGATGTCAAATTTGCCTTTTTTTTCTGTTTTTTTTTTTGTGTATTGTTCCAATACACACAAATGAAATAAACGTGTATAACAAAACGTGTAATTGCAATCATTTTCTAGGAGAAAAACTTCATTTTCTGTAACAATTTCAAAGGTGCCAACACTTTCGGCCATGATTTTTATATAATGCCCATATGTTGTTCTTGTTGATTTAACTCCTTTTTTTTTGTGTTGTTCACCATTTTTAGATTTGGGTGATTGCAGATAAAGTACAGGGCAGCCACAGTCTGAGCTGTGGAACCGTCTGTCACCGTCTAGGGGTTCAGCCCATGGCACTGAAAGGACAATCTTGGGATTATGGCATTGGGGTGAGTGCGGTACTTTTTATTTTTACCTTGCTTATAATCTTTTTCTTCATTTGTCCCCTCCATTCCCTTATATTTAATGTTTATGTCTATAAATGGGATTTATGAGATTAGAAGAGCAGAGCACGGGGATCACGCAGCATTAAGAGCAAGGAGATGGCTGTCATAGATCGCTGGACCTTCATAAAGAAGGCAGAGATGGTTTATTACCATCTCTTCCTTCCTGATCACTGTATACACAGAGCTGAAAGAGCACGATGTATACAGTGTAGTAAGCAGAAACAGCGCTACTTCCTCCTGTCCTAGCGATCATATGATTGCCGGTCCCAGGAGCGAGCAGGAGCTGTGCTTTTTTTGCAGATCCAGATTTGAGCAATGCTTTTACGATGATGAATTGATGAGACTTTTTGTTTCAGGGCGGCTGGGAGCACCTGACAGTCAGGGGTAATGCTGGCTACCACAGTGCCCAGTCCGAAACCAGTGCCACAAAGACCACCATCACCAATGCAGAAGATGAAAAGAAAGAGCCAGCACCATCCTTGGAGTCTGAGAACCCAAGCGGAAGTGCAGCAATTTGTTAAAGGATACCGGCCACTGCCATAGTGCACACCTCAGCCTACAGAGACCGGCTGCGGTGCTCGGCTGTATGGGGTGTGTGGGGGTTTCTAGTTTTACTACGTGCAATTTTCTTTTAGGCTACAGCGGCATAGTGACCTTTGTCATGCATCAAGTTCTGTTCTCAGTCCATACACATCTTTAATATGTCACCTTTCCAACTGCGTGATGTGACATTTTAAAGGGGTTGTCTGAGATTATAGAAAGGGGTCTGCTTTTGTCAGTTTAGTTGTAGTACCAAACACAGCCTGTAGTAAAAAAAAAATAAATAAATAAGTGGCGCTCTTTCCTTAAAAAAAAAAAAAAAAAAAAAAAAGAAAGAAAAATCAGAGACACACTTTAACATCAGTAACGGAACTGTAAATCGTCAGGCATGGCTGCCGGATATAAGTCATTGTGTAGGAGAAGGAGGTGAACGGCCGTGCTGTTAGAGCGGACGCTGGAGTATTCATTTAATAATTAATAGGTGGCCAATTTTAACGTATTTAATTGTCTTTTCCTGTGTAATTGTGGTAACTGTGAAGCGCATGGTTCAGCCCTGGCGCCCTCCTCTCCCTGCAAAAATGACATCTTACAGCTATGGAAATGAAGGCAACGCATCCAGGAAGGACTTTATTTATTTGTAAACTTTATGTAGATTTTATTGTATTTTAGATGTCTTTAATAATTTACACAGAAAAGACCTTTTACTTTTTATTGGTCGGGGCAATGACGCTGCTTCTATAAGGTGGGCATTACATTCCAATTAAAGGGATCGATCCGCACAAAGATCCCTTTGAAGTTAGTGGCCAGTTATGTGATCAACAAATTTTTTTTTGAAATTTTTGTTTTCCACTACATTTTATTTATACATTATAAAGACATCCAGCAGTCAACGGTATAAGCGAGCACACCAGCCATACCACGTACACCCCTCTATCGCACTCATCCAGCTCCCTTTATTCTCATGCTTTGGGATCTGTTTGCTCCCTGGCTGTGCCTGACGGTCCCATACATCAGCATTAATGGAGACCCTAACACTCTATATTCACATGTCTGATTACTATTACCATTCACTTGCCCATGGATTTCCGCCAAGGTTTGTTCAGCGGATTTGCAATTTGCACGTATCCGCCCCATTTCCAATTAAAGTCCACCAATATTATTTTTTTTTTCTTATGGCATCACAAAGACACTGCATAGTCTCTCTGCTTATTATTTGGGTTGCAGAAAACCTCATTTAGATACAAGGAATGTAGAGATTGGCGTCAGATGTGATGCAGACCTGCGTGAAATCCGAAACGTGTGAACCTAACCTATTAGCAGTATCTGTAATGCTATCACACAGGGTTTTTGTCTCCCATCATGCCTCATTGTAGGATGCATGCTCACACGCTCATCTATAGGATCAACTTCCATTAAGGGAGAACAGAACGATGTCAATGTAATGACCGGTTGACCAAAAACAGCTAGCATAGCATCTAAAAAAAAGTAGACATTTCACTGTGTACAAGTAAATTATATTTTTTTTAGGCCAAAATGCACTTTACGTGATAGAACCTGTAAGATAAAGTTAGTAGGGACTGCTCCCCGAATGAGAGGTTTAGATGACCGATGTCCTCTGCCCACTACAGAAGACCAAATTGTTTGGGACACATTATTTTCTCATCTTTCAGACTCTTTAGAAGTTTGAAACAAATCTGAAGACCTCAATACACATTAGATAAAAGTTGGCCAACTCTAATGATTTTAACGGAATCAGCCGTCCATCTAATTTCTATGGTGGCCTGTGGCTGTAATCTGATCATAGACCAGGTGGTTGGCTCCTTTGTATGGGAGAGTCCGGATTGATGGCTGATGGCCGTCAGCTCTGCCAGTCACTACCTAATGTATATGGCAAGCTATAAGGTGTGAGGTACGCCCTTTTGGCACTTAAGAAGAGTCAGTAAGGGGCTGTGAGATTTAGAGTAATTCTATTACAGTGGGATTTTTGTGACCCTTTAGTTAGCAATCAAAGAAGTCCTGGGGAATAAATGACCAGATTTGTGGCATTAAAAGTTAATACTTCACATATTTCTGTAAAAGCACAATGTCCATAGAAGTGGATTTATACAAACCACAGAAGCCAGAGTATAGACTGACACAGATATAACTAATGATGTCAGTGTTTACTGTAATAAATATGAAATTCTATTAATTAGAAAAAATAAGCATTTATGCATCATATAGAAGCACTTTAGGTTCGTCCATTCTCCAGTGATACTGCTATATACCTGAGCATGAAGATTTCAGCAGGTACATTGACGACATCACAAAGACTGCTAGCATGACATGTATTGATGTGTGTGTGTTTGGGCCAAACATGTTCACAAACCCAAGTGTCTTCCTTAAAGGGAGAGTTCCTACTTTACTGTACTGTGTGTATATAGCAATTAGAGTATTTTCTCATGTCAGATCCTCACGGTTTATAATATGTTTTGCTGCAGATTGACATGATACAGCTCCTCTAAGTTAACTGAGTTTAGTAACTTATTAGTTATGATAGAATAATTAAAACCTGACTCTACTTACCTCCTACTCCGGCACCTTCTGATGCTTTCTTCTTACCGTCTGTCTGGGCACTCTCTACTTACATCTTCCTCCTACATATTCTGACGCTTCCTTCTTACCATCTGTCTGAGCATCCTATAATTACACCCTCCTCCTGTATCTTCTTACGCTTCCTTCTTACCGTCTGTCTGAGCATCCACTACTAACATCCTCCTCCTGTATCTTCTAACTCTTCCACTCTTCCATCTTACCATCTGTCTGGGCATCCTCTACTTACATTCTCCTCCTGCATCTTTTGACGCTTCCTGCTTAACGTCTGTCTAGGCATCCTCTACTTGCATCCTCCTTCTGCATCTTCTGACACTTCCTTCTTACCATCTGTCTGAGCATCTGCTGACTCTTCCTTCTTACCGTCTGTCTGGGCATCCTCCTCTTACACCTTCTGATTCTTCCTTCTTACCGTCTGTCTGAGCTTCCACCACTTACATCCTCCTCCTGCATCTTCTGACTGCATCTTCTGACGCTTCCCTCTTACCATCTGTCTGGGCATCTTATATCGGTGACCATGCTATGCATAGTGCAGATTTACTAATGAACTATGGGGTGGTTTGTTGGGATATGCAATGTTTAGTACAGGATTGCTAAATCTATCCCAGTTGCTTTGGTCGTCATTAGTAATTTTGTGCAGCACATTGTACTATGCAGATTGTGGAAATGGATATGGTCACCAGTAGTTAAAGGGTTATTCTCACCATCAATCAGGAGTACACCAGTCGCGGGCGTCCTTTCTATCTGCTTGGTAGAGGTGATGTGCTGCTGATTGACAGTTTAGACCCCTGACATCATCTGGCCACTGGCCCAAACTGTGCAGCTTTGCCTCTGTAGCATCAGCTGAGCACAGGGGCAATGAAGCTGGTTTGATTAAGCTATGCAGCCATCTTCAGAGCAGCACTTACAAGCTCTTTAGGAAAGAGCTGTTAACCATAAAATTAAAAATCCCTCCAATGTTGCGAATGGAGGGGATTTTTGACAACAATTAAAATGCAAAGTTGCTTATTTTTACGAGCTCTTTGCAATTTTAGCCATGAATGATGTTGAGAAAACCTGTTTAAAGAGGACCTGCGATATGGGCCTTTTTTAGTGCTAAGTTTTATGCTCATTTCAAAGGGGGGTGTGGCCTAAAGAACACCACCTCCCCCCAATAACACCAAGCCACGCCCTCTAGGGTAGACTATAAAAATCAGCACTAAATTAAAAAAATATATATGTCTGGAACCGTATGACGGATTTTAAAAAGAAAAAGAAATAATCCAGGGACCAGCGGGAATAAAATAAAAGCAAAAACTAACCACTTTTGACCCGGTGACCGGTCCTCTTTAAGCTGCGCGGTACAATAGCGGCGGTCACCAGTAGCTTTTCTGCGACAGAGTAGCTGGGAGGACAAGAGGCATCAGATGTAAAATATCTCGCATGTATACGTCCTAGACCGGGGCAGGGCTGTGGAGTCGGAGTCATGGAAATTGAGTAGTCAGAGGTTTGGCTTACCGACTCCACAGCCCTGGAGCGGGGGATTTCTGTTGTTGGGAAACACTCCATATAAGAGAAGTTGGACTTTTATTTCTTGTTTTTAAAGTTTAGTATTAATAATTGTCATTTTCTTTTTCCATATGGAGACGTTATTTCGGTTATAGTGTAGTACAGTATTTTCTTTAAGGCTGGGAAATTAAGGTTATATTTCGTTATCACTATACATGTGTCTGACAGTCACACCTATTTTCAGATTTTAGTTCCGTTAAAAAAAAAAAGTTGTGGAGAGAGGGGAAAGATTTTTTATTTTGGCATCTACTCTCATTTTTAGGTATGAGTGAGAGTAAAAGTGTGAGACACGCTCATGTGAAGCCTTTTGGCATTTGTGTCTTAGCCGTTCCTGCAGAACCCGGCACAACTCCCCATACATTGTGTTATTGTTATGTTCTTCCAAATGTATCTGACGGTTCCTTTAATTAAACACTGGAGGTTAAAACGATTATAGAGTGGTTTCTGTCTGTTGGCTTTGTCAATAAGAACTTGTTTTATTCATGCATTATAGGTCATTGATATAGTATAACCAGTGGTTTACAACTTATACTGCAATGCTGCAGATCAGCCCTGTTCACATGAGTGAAACTGAGCTGCAATAAAAAAAAAAGTATATATAGTATTGGGTAGAACAAAATGCTGCAACCTAAGAATGCTTTCAAAAATAGAAATGTTAATAGTGTATCTTGATCAATTAACATAATGCAAAATTAATAAAATCCTATCAATATTTGGTGTTACCGCCGTCAAAAAAAAAAGCATCAATTCATCTACATACCTTGCAGAAAGTAAAAAATTTTGTAGGATTATAGTCAGATGTATGAGTAACCAGTTATACCAAATTGCAGTACTTTCCTCTGCTCTAGTCAGGGCACAGAAGTGTGCCTGTACCGGAGAGCGATGCAGGGGAGACTGTGTGGATGGCGTAGAGACGCGTCATCCACACGAAGCAAAAAGGAGGACCGCATCACAAGGAGGGAGGTGCTGGACCAAGACAAGTGACATCCCTCAGACAGGACCGGTGAGTATAATAAAAGGTCTTTATCTTGTCTTGCAGGTCAGGTTGGGGGCTTATACAGCATTCTATAATGCTTTACATATCAGGCCTCAAAGGTGGTGGCAGTTCCCATATCGGTCAAACCTGGTGACAGGTTTGCTTTAAAACTGGGTGAGGGGCAGCCAAGCTCTACTACAAAAGAGAGGTTGTGGAAGAATGTATTATATCACAGGTCAAGGCTGAGCACAGCAACAACACACAAGGTAGTTATACTGCATCAGCAAGGTATTTCCCAGGCACGTTTCAAAGCTGAGGTTAAGATGTGCCTTTCTTTAGAAGAAGCAGCAAGAAATGGGCAGCATTGAGAAAAATAAAACTCATAAACGCAGCAGACAACCTAGAAAATGTAGTTCAGCAGATGACACACTTCATGCTTACTTCCCTTCGAAATCCGAAGATGTCCATCAGAGCCAACAGCGCAGAACTGGGAGTAGCCACTGGGACCTGACTACACAAATATACTGTTCAGAGAAGTTTGGTTAGAAGTGGTCTTCGTGGAAGAATTGTGGCCAAAATCATACCTTCGACATGGCAACGAGGACAAGCGACTGAACTATGCATGATACATAGGAACCGGATTGTAACAAAAGGTTGCAGGTGCCCTGGACTGATGAGTGAAAATGTGAAATATTTGGCTGTAACAGAGGACGGTGTGTTTGCCAAAGGACTGGAGAGTGGTTCATTGATGAGCGTCTGCAGGCAACAGTGAAGAGTGGTGAATGTTCCTTGCAATTTTGGAGCTGCATTTCAGCAAATGGAGTAAAAAATTTGCTCAGAATTAATGGTGTCCACAATACTGAGAAATACAGGCAGATATTTATCCATTATTCATTACCATCAGGGAGGCTTCTGATTTGCTGTAAATTTCATGAAGAGACAAAAGGATATGCACAAGTCCACATCCAAGGAAGATCTATAGTTCTCCAAAATGTATGGAACCAATCATGATTGTTTAGCCAACAGCTGTATCACCTGACTCTCATACACAGGAGTGCTCCTGTGTTCTCATCGAGAGAGCGACCCCCTGCCAAACTCATTTGACCAAGTTTTATCTCCTCGAGAACAAAAGGCTCAGCAGCCCAAAACCAGACATGTGGGATCCATCTCTCTCCCAATCCCATCTGTGTAGGGTGAGAGTCGAGAGGCCGCCATACTGTTGTCTAATACCGGTGGGTAATGGACCTTAAACTATCCAATTTAATCATCTTTGTGCTAAGCAGAAGTGTCCTCACGGCTCTTCCCTCCTTATTGCTGTTTCACTATACTTTAAGCCCCATATACATTAGATGAAAGTTGACCGAACACGCCAATATCTATGGGATCAGCCAACAGTCTAATATGTATGAGTGCCTGCCAACTCCCCCCAATAGACGATTCGGGGGAGAGAAGGATCTGCCATGTTGGATTTCCGATGGCCGATCCTTTTGTTCTCACCGTTATCATAGAGAACACCAGAATGTTTGGTTGAGCCTGTGTATGGGGGAGTTTGGAGCTATATCTTTTGGCTGACCATTATCTGGTCTGTATGGGGGCCTCTAGTCCGCAGCGTCGGCTGCATCCCCCTCAATGATTTTAATTTGCTGCTTCACGCGCTCTCCGGTCGTTGCTCTCTTTTTTGAGCTGCCCTCTTTCTCTCCAGAATACAACCCAGTAATTCTGGCCTCCTTATTATAGTCAGATATTCCCTTTGCCTGAATTTCTTTTATCTAGGGAAGAAGATGAAGATTTTTTTCCTCTTTACATCCCCCTGCTGAGGTGGTGAAATGCCCAACACAGTTGCTGGACACAAATGGACCAATAGCCTGAAACACAGTGTCTGCAAATTGAGATTCTGATTTGGATTTTACCCTAAGTAGACATGGGCGGACGCCTGGATGTTCGGGTCCAGCAGGTTCTGCCGAACAGATAAAAAAAAGTTCGGATTCAGGTGCCAGAACAGTACCCGGACCCGAACATGGACCCCATTCACCTGAATGGGGGTCCCGAACATCCAGTGTGTGCCACGCTGTCATGTACATGACAGTGCGGCAAACACTACTTCTTATAGGTGGTAAAATCGTTACCGCCAGTCAGACAGCCACGGTTCCCATGCTGTCAATTGACAGCGTGAGACCGCAGCTGTGATCGGAGGTAAAAAGTTTATATGTGGTCACTGGTGTCAGCTCATGGGACTACTGCTCCCATCAGCCTATGCTTGCTGCCGCTAACAGCGAGAGCAGGCGGCAGCTGATGGGAGTATTCATCAGCCGGCACCTGCGATCTAAATAAATAAAAAACGGCATGGGTTCCCCTGCATTTTTGATAACCAGTAAGGCAAAACTGACAGCCGCGGGATGCAAACCTCAGCTGTCAGTGTTAGCAAGGCTGGTTATCAAGTATTTAAATAAATCATTTTTAAAAAACGGTGTGGGATCCCCCCATTTTTGACAATCAGCCAATCTAAAGCAGACAGTGGGGATTAGTATCCTCAGTTAAGGGGCCATGGATATTCCCCAACGACCTAGCCTAAAAATAGCAGCCCACAGCCGCCCAGAAAAGGCGTATCTATTAGATGTGCCAATTCTGGCACTTTGCACTGCTCTTACCACTTGCCCTGTAGCGGTGGCAAGTGAGGTTCATATTTTTGGGGTTAAAGTCACCTTTGTATTGTCCGATGACATTAAGCCCATGGATTTGTAATGGAGAGGCATCTATAAGACAGCTACCCATTACTAATCCTATATTTATATTGTAAATGAGTGGGAACAGCGGGTCAAAGTTCCAGAGTTGGTGTATCTAATAGATGCGCCTTTTCTGTGCAGGTGTGGGCTGCTACTTTTAGGCTGTGGAGGAAGGGCAATATCCATGGCCTCTCACCAGCCTGAGAATACCATCCCACAGCTGTTTGCTTTAGCTTGGCTGGTTGTCAAAAAATGGGAGGGTCCCATGCTGTTTTTTTTTTATTTAAATTTTAAAAAATAGTGTAGGGACCCCTATATTCTTATCAGCCTTTCTAACTCTGACAGCTGAGGGTTGCAGCCCCCAGCTCTCAGTTTTGCCTGGCTGGTTATCAAAAATACAGGGGTACCCACACAGTTTTTTTTTATTTAATTACTTAGAGCGCAGGCGCCAGATGATAAATACTCCCATCAGCTGCCGCCTGCTCTCACTGTTATTAGCAGCAACAGGTGTAGGCCAATGCTAGTGACTGGAGGTAAACTTTTTACCTCCGATCACAGCTGCGGGCTCACGCTGTCATTTGACAGCGTGGGAACCGTGGCTGTCTGACCGGTGGTAATGATTTTACTGCCGAGCAGAAGCAGTGTTTGCACATGACAGCGCAACAAACACCCTATGTTTGGGAGGCTGAATCTGAACAGTAACACGGACTTCCTGGTGAAGACAGTGTTCAGTGTCCGAACAGTAGGTGTTTGGTACGGACGCTGAACTTTACTGCTCGGGTTTGCCCATCTCTAAACCTAAGTCATATTGCAAGACTTGTTAAAGGGTCGATTGTGACTTGTAGGATTGCTACTTACAACAGGTGGCGCTATAGAGTTCAAGTCCTCTTCCTCTCTGAAGAGGCAATTGTATATCAAATTTCCCAGAGGAGCATTGTACGGCAAATAAGCCTCCTTACCTTGGCGAGCCAGAGCCGGTATGTCACTCTCCACAAGGAGAAATGTTACCCCTTAGACCAGGGGTGAGGAATCTTTTTTTCTGCCAAGGACCATTTGGATATTTATTCCATCCTTCGGGGGCCGTACAAACTCCACCCACTAAGTAGATCCTGACTCTGGCACTGGTTTCAGGACGTAATCTTTCATTGCATGCCCTTCAATGTTCAGTAGTGAACACTGCATGTGTGTGCTCACAGAGCAAGAAATTAATGAGCTGGTGGCAATCAAAATACAACTCCCTGCCAAAACATTGTGGTCCCTGGGAATCTGCCCGGGGGCCCGTATAAAAGGTCGAGGGCCGTAAATGGCCCTGGGGCCTGAGGTTCCCCACCCCTGCCTTAGACCCTGGACCCAATGAGTGAGAGAAGAAATCAGAACACACACAATGAATATAAAATCCATTTATTAAATCTTTACATATTCAATGCTGGAAGCCCTGGCCATTTTGATATAGACATTTATAGATATAAGTACTGTACCTGGATCCGGAGATGTGTGGTATCATGTCCTGTCCATACACAGATCTTACTACTTATCTTGCAATTAACACGAATGGTTCCCACATTTAGAAGGGGCACATAATTGCCTATGGTAATGGGGACCAAAAGAACCAGACCGGAAAAGTCTAATCTTTGTGATTAGTGTTTTTCCCTGAGAAGTGCTGGACATCCATCAAAGTTTGGCTGATATATTTCGCTATGTGTTATTTGTCTATATACATCCTTCAACATGCAGAAAACTCACTGGAAAAATAACAAAAAAAATGCAGATTTATTCTGTAGTATCTTATTCTTTTCGCTTGCTATGTCTTTATTTTCTTTCCCCCTACATCATCGGAGAGCAACTAAAGAACTTAATGGCTGCCTGACTGCAAATGGGTAACTTGCGGCACATATATCGGAGCTAAATTCACCCATTTCTTTTGTGCCCCGTATATGCAAAATGATCCATTTTTGGCATTTGTAGAATATCTATTTTTTTAACATTAAAAATAATAAAAGGTAGGTTTTATTTTTTCTATGAAATCTTTGAATTCGATTCATTAAAAAACTTTGATATGCCTAGGCGAGTCTCATCCCCCAAAAAAACATTGGTCCGTGCAGAAAAATATTCATGCGAGCTACCACGTTATCATTGGGCAGTGTGCGGTCCATTTTTCATACGAACCAAAAACGTTCATGTTAGCATAACCCTTAGGTATGATCTCGTAAAGAGCGGCAAATCTATGTGCACCATGGTATTCACCTGCAGGTAAATAGTATCCAAACCTTGCCTGGTAGGCTTACTGAAGTGGCTGCAGGGAGAAAATAAAGTTATATTTTCCCTGCAACCGCTGCTTCGAACCTGTCGCCACCAAAACCACTAGTACGCATTTAGATGCCTCCGTTGTGCATACGAGAATGTCTATGGCTGTTTTCTTACACTTCTTTTTAATAGTGGCAAAAACTGCTTATGGCTATATGCACACAGTAAATTTTAGACGCCAGGGCAGCCGCCAAATTTTCCCAGGTGCAGCCTTTTGCCGTTTTCTTGAGGCGGCTTTGCTTTTGTTCTTGCGATGGCTCCAGCGCTGGTGTCTTTTCCTCCTTACTGTTGAGCACACAGAGCATGTCGCTTCTTTTACCCGCTCCATGATTTCCAAATCCTGAAGCGGCTATAAGAAGTGACATCATTCGACACTGCTGTGCGTGTGTTCATTATGGTGCTTTTTTTTATAGCCAGAATCTGCCTGAAAAAGATGCCATGTGCTCTTACTCTAAGACCTAGGTACACATGGAGTTTTTTTTTCTGTGGGTTTTGGTTCTGCTTCAATATCCAAATCATGTTATGTGCTAATGTTGTAGCACTGATGTTTGTTTTTTTATGTCAGTTTTTGTTTGTCATGTTTAAACACCAATAAATAAGATTGGATCAAAAGTATCCAAATCATGGAGTATTTGATGCCGTTTTTGATGTGGATATTGAAACAGATCCACATCTAATAACGCCATGCAAACCGGGCCTGATGGCATCATTCTTATGGACGGGGATTGTCTGCTATTGCATTCTCTGAAAATGAACTGCAATGATGGACAATATCTGTTGAAATAGGGGGCGCCGTTTTCCATGAAAGCACATTGGGCGGTAAGACCAGGAGAACCTTCAGGGTCTCCACCTGAGAGCTCTCCTAACACGGCTCCCCGTGTCGCACCAACTTTTTCAGAACTCTAAAACTTCAGCAAATGTTTACCTTTACCGGTGATGTCATTAGCTCCCGTGTCGCTGCCAACTGGCTAATGCTATAAGAAGGAAATGCAGATTGATCAAACAAGATTTTTTTCCTAACTCCTAAGCCAGAAGATAAACAGTGATTTAATATACCAGGAGAAGCGAGTACGCTCACTAACAAGGTACACACGTAGCTAGGTATCTTTAAAGACTGTCACTTGGCAGCAAGGCAAGTCTATCCGTTGTGTGCCCCTCTGGCAAAAGGAAGACGAGATCTTCCAAACTTTCCTGACATTTATTTGGTTTGAAACGTAATTCTTCTGTGCAGATCCTGCTCCTAAGAGTCCGGGACGTGATCTGCTGCCAGAAGATCATTGCTACTGTCACAAAAAAGCAGCAGCGCCCAGAGTCGCTGCGAAGTGCTGCAACGAGGCCGTTCATTACCGACATACACCTGTCACCTCCAGGCAAAACAGAAGCTGAGAGATGAAGGCATTCTGTACCGAGAGAGGTAACTGTCTTCTAGATCAAAGGATTGGACTCGCCGTCTGTGCTGAAGGTGAGAAGGAAAGGACGGTCATGGACCTCTACAGCGAAGAAACGTCAACACAATGGCTGTTCCTTTATCCTTATGGGGATGAACTTCTTCATCAGCGAGACTGGTGTCCCTGGCTACAGAACATTTCTTGGGGTGGCGCATATTTCCTAAGAAATGTTCTGCAAGGACAGAAGTTTTTTTTTCTCTTGGACTTTACGCCACTTTTATGGTTAAATTAGAATGATTTCTGTTGGCTGTGCTCGGTCATGCCCCCTTCTTAGGTAACCTAAAACACCAAAATTTGCAAATCGGTCATAATCTACATTTATGGTCGTCAGTAGTGATTTTTTAAGAGACTATGAAAGTCTGCAATCATTCGGTGTGACTCTACACTTCTGAATCCTCGCTGCGTGCGCCATGCACGCTGTCAGGATTGGCCAGTGCCTGTAGCGAGAGCGGGCGGTCACGTGTCGACTAGACGTGCGTGGCTTCGCTTGATTCACTTGCAGCACACGTCTAGTTAGAATGTGGCCAAAAGTATATGAATCGAATACTTGCGGTCAGTGGAGAACCCCGACAGCATGTGCTGTGCGTGCTGTCAGGATTCAGAAGTCTGCGGTCACATAGAGTGACCTCAGACTTTCATTCCAAACCTGGAGAACCCCTTTAATATTTAGCTTTAGCTTAAAGTTAAGTATGCAAGTTATGGCCAACTTACACAGGCTATTCCAAGCCAGAAAATTAAAGTCGACCAGGAACCAGACCCAGGCAGTGCTAAGGCTGAAGAAATTGTGATGAGACTTAAAAGTGCATTGGGGGAGTGTCAGTGCATCACCACACCCCCAATGCACTTCCAGATTAATTTGCATGTAGCATCAAATCTTGATTTCTGGGCGCTTACACATCGGATTACTACAAAACAGGCATCATTATTTGTTGCTGTACTACAACCTATAGAGCCATACCACTTGATCAGTAGTAAAATGTTCCTTTAAACAGCAGCATATTCATAACAAAAGTCATATTTTGTTAAAAAGCCAAAACACCTATAGATAATATTCACATTCTCTCGCATCTTGAGCTAAACCTTGTATAATGGCAAAAGTAGAAAAATTGATGTGTGTTCTTCACCTGTCCCTGGGTTCTGTCTGCTATTGCAATTCAGCACCATTAAATGTAATTGAGACTGAACTGCAGTACCACACACAACCAGGAGATTGCGGTGGCGCTGTTTCGTTTAAAAAAAAAAAAAAAAAAATCCTATCCCTGTACAATCAATAGTTGACTATAATGAAGGAAGAAGAGTTGAGCTTTTGCCTTCTCTATTCTTCATCCTCGGCCAGAACTTACTCATTCTACACTACAATCCCTACTCGATGTGCTTCACTGTACAGTGGGACCATTCCCCAATATTTCCCGCAATTATAGGAAAAAAAATCACTTTCCTATTTTTCCAGTTTTACCCAAGACAAAAAAAAGTCATTTTTTTAGAAAAAAAAATATATACATCATGCTGACCTTTTGGACTTTTTCACAATTTTTTTTCTTTTTTTTTTCTCCAGTGCAGAATGGCGATTGCAGCAGGGAAGTGCTTAATGCAGCTCCTTTATTTATGGGATTTAACCCTATAGCTGCTATATAGCATATATTTGTATATAATGTATATCATAACCTTCATATGCTATCAGTCTCGGTCAGAGCTCCGTCACAGTAATGGGCCCCAAAGGTCAGTAGAGTATTACTTATGGGAAGATTTACCTTTTAGGCCCTAATTAAATATATTTTCCATGTGTGCAATCATATCCTCAGCCCTAGGATATTCTTTTAAGAAGTCAATCTTCTTCATATACCGTCCAACGCTACTGCTGCCTGTATACTCATCGCTTGTGCCAATGACATTATTACAAGGTACCTGTCTCTTTAAAAAAATAGTATTTCACCTAAAACCAGTGATTATCACATTACATCTCATTGCGACCCCATAATTTAATAATTTACAGAACATTCATACTACGCTAATCCGAAATCCAATTATCCACCATTAAAGGTTAGCCCGTCGCATTGTACATGCCGTCCTATTGATGGTATAAAGCAGATTCCTATATATAATATGTTAAAAGATTATTTATATCCCTGCTTAGTCTAGGCTAAGGGGTCCAGTAGGCGGTCCGACTTGGTAATAGGTCCACCCACTGGACGCCTAAGCAGGGCAGGAATTCCGAGGCGTAATATAGAACCTATACCAAACATATATATTAATCTGCTCCACTCCTCCTGCCCTATTTATCTGCAGATATGTCCAATGTGGCAAGTTCCCTTTAATTTCCGTTAAAATGTGGACAATTGGCTTCTGGATGGAATATTTTGAATGATACAGCATTGTCCTAGGATAATAGAGTTTTTCATGTTTCTTAGGCACTAAAGTTTAAAAAAATAAATCCATTGAGCTTGACATCAACTACCTTGCCGAAAGCTGTGGATTTGTGTAGAGTACTTTTCTAAGTGTTCATCATTGTCCTCCTCCCCGTGTTGTTGCTGGTAATGTTGGTAGAGCTTCCCCCCTCTCCTTGTATCCGTGTTCGTGTCCCCGGGCAAGCAACCACTGGACATATTCAATATGGTGGCGGTTAAAGTATTTATGTAGTTTTTGGCCAAGGTGAGCGTTTCGATTTTGGACAACTTCTTCTCAGCCCTGACGTGTGGAATCACTTCTCGTAGAGCCTGGAAGGCGTTGTTGAGCTTGTGCATCCTCTGCCGTTCCCGTTCGTTGCTCTCCAGCCTTCGGACACTGTGCTCCTTCCCTTGGGATGACTGTCTCTTCCTCCGGTTGTCGCTCTTACCAGGTTCTTGGTTTTTACTCTTACTCTTCTCTCGATACACGTAGCACTTGTCGTTATCATCCTCGCTGGAAGTTTGCTGTTCCGGACTCTCTTCGTCCTCAAAGTCGATTTCCAGTCTTCGTCTCGTTGATCTCGGGTTTGTCTTCATATTTTAGGGTAAAAAGAAACAAGGCAGATTGATCTTTCTCCCCAAAAAAAAGCTTCTGACTTTATTCATCAACGTGGGATCTGTGAAAACACATGAGTCAATTAGAAACTGCCCTGAAACTGGGTACTGAGAGTTCACTGCACCTGGCGCATGGTGAAGAAAATTACAAATCCCCACCCAACGAAAGAAATTGTGGTGCCCCTGGTAAAAAAAAAAAAAAAAATTGCTCGGTTGATGGGACCTAGACTTCTCCTTGTACCGGCAAGTCCTGAAAGTGAACGGGAAGGTGGCAGTACCAACACACCATCCTCTGTGGGTGCATAGGAGTAGTGCTAGCAAGTATGGCACCAAGGTTATGATGTTTGTATTCTTCATTAAGCAAAAATTTAGTGAAAGAACCGAACATACACGGCTCAATTTTGGGGTCAAATTTAATATCGCGTTCTTCTAACGGATCGATGTCTTTTAAACGTTGATTCTGTGTGTGATCCTTTACTGCTAGGGCGCACAATATGTGGCCCACTCTGCCAGTGTTTGAAGCCCACCCAGCCATTTCTGACTCCTCGGAGTTCAGTAACTCAAGCTATGGGGATAGTTGTGCTCACTGTATGGTCACCTTGACGCCTAAACAAAGGAAGAGATAACCCTCTGTCTACAATAATGGACGTTCCAGAAATGGACCTGCTTCTTGCTAGATTATGGCATTACTAGAACTGTCGATATTCGATCAGAATACCATTTTGAATTTTATGTGGCCTTTAAGAGTGGTAAAATCTCAAAATTTGGTACTCGGACACCAAAAAAATAATTATTGTGCATGTCTGCTTTACTGTTTATATGCATCATGAAAGAATCAGACTCCATATAAGCCTATGGAGACACATACTAGATATCTAGAGAATACGGTGATCCCGAAAATATTGCAATTTTTAATCAATTTACACATCTTCTGACGGAAGAAGCGCCCAACTCCCATCCATCGATTTGTGCACTTAGGCCTCGATTCATCAAGCCCGGCATTTTGTAGACCATGGTCTTGGTGAAGTGTGATCTGGATTAGGATGTGCCAATTTCATTAATAAACGTGCATCTCTTAATGAATGGGTGCATTTTTTTAAGAGGTTGACCAATTTCAGGAAATTGGGTCTGAAACTGTAAATTCACAGACTCAGCAGGTAGTCCCCCACCTTGGGTCCAGTCTCGGTGTTTTGGCTGCAGTGGTCAGATCACGTAAACAGCGCATGTCACTGCTCTAACCAATCACTGAGCTCAGGGGCGCAAGTCATCGACCTCGGCACATCCGCTGAGCTCAGTGACTGGCTAGAGCAGTGGCACGCGCTGTTGACATGACGTCACCGCGGTGGCAAAAAAATTGGGACCCAGGGGGGAGACAACCTGCTGAGTGTGATTTTTAACAAAATTTGGGCCAAATTTTTCTAAAAGTGGACAACCCCTTCTAGCATTGCAGTTTCCATTCGTATAAACAAGTTATGGCCCCGATTCATTAAGGCGTTTTTAGGAAAAAGCAGGCCTTAAACTGAAGCAGCAGTAACAGATGTAGCCTCCTGGTTATTATAGGTCAAGGTGCTCGGTAATTTTCATCAGTCCCATAGTCTATGATTGGAGGGGCATGGTATACGGAAGACTTATAGGGAAGACATGAGACGTGTTCTGACCATCGGTAGGGGAACCAGTGAACTTCAACCATGATCTATTCCATATCGATGGATAATTTACAAAACTAATTTTCACATTCAATACTAGGAGCTTCTGATTTAATACAGGAGTGGGTCCGCAATTCAGGACCCTCATGCACCACCCAAAGTTACAAAGAGCGTCTCTCACACTGAAGGACTGTGCCCTACATTACATATGCAATATATTGTGCAACTATGAAATACCTCATGTCTCCTGCGGAGGCGCTGGAGGGGAATTTAACACTTGTTACCAGGTTACTTGGCAGATTTTATCTGATTGATTGGAATCAGCCTATTATGGGGGGGGAGGGTTTATCCAAACGAAGGTGTAAAAAATCTCCACCGCCTTAAAGAGGACCTGTCACTTGCCTTAGATAAATTATTGTTATATTACCTGGTGTGAAGGCCACTGTTCTGAGTTTGACATTATTTTTGTTCTGTTCCTGCACCACTCTGTTCATTAGATATGGCCTCCTCTTCACTGTGTATAATTCTAGTCTCGTTAGCCAAGGGGGCGGGATCCTCAAGTAGACACCCACAGAGAAGAGTTGAGGACTACGCCCACTTGGCTAAAAATTCTACATCTATATACAGTGAAGAAAGGACCATATCTAATTTTTTTTTTTCACAAATTAACAATGTCTGGTGGGCTTGGGGTTCGTGCAGTCCCGGAGTGATAGACATTATGGGACCCCATATTTGATGACGTTTCTATATGTTTATTGAGAACAATGAATGGAAAGTAAAGGTTTTTCTAATGATAGAATATGCTGTAAGACAAGACCGGTGAGACCAGCGATCATTAGCGGCGGCCACGTATGGTGGCCGTGTGACAATTGGCTCTTTGTGCGGGACGTGAATGGCGGTAAGTGTATGGTTAGGATTTCCAAATCTTCCAGTGATATTTACCAATGAGTTTTAATCTGTAGTCTATGAATGCAGCCCGGAGCCTGATGATCACAGATAAGAAATCTGATCTTCAACATGACAAATAAAGAGCAAACACACATCAAACAGAGGCCCCGGAACGTGGCGGCACCTTGTTTGCACAGAAGATGAAGACGTAAAAGAGAGCCTGAAGTGAGCCAAGACATCCAATAAGGATGAGGGGAATAGGACATAATACTGTATATCACATCCAGGGGTGGCCGGCTAACGTGCTACATTCAGGGGCGGCCGGCTAAGACGCTACATCCAGGGGCGGCCGGCTAACGTGCTACATAAAGGGGCGGCCGGCTAACGTGCTACATCCAGGGGCGGCCGGCTAACGTGCTACATAAAGGGGCGGCCGGCTAACGTGCTACATAAAGGGGCGGCCGGCTAACGTGCTACATAAAGGGGCGGCCGGCTAACGTGCTACATCCAGGGGCGGCCGGCTAACGTGCTACATCCAGGGGCGGCCGGCTAAGACGCTACATCCAGGGGCGGCCGGCTAACGTGCTACATCCAGGGGCGGCCGGCTAACGTGCTACATCCTGGGGCGGCCGGCTAACGTGCTACATCCAGGGGTGGCCGGCTAACGTGCTACATCCAGGGGCGGCCGGCTAACCTGCTACATAAAGGGGCGGCCGGCTAACGTGCTACATCCAGGGGCGGCCGGCTAACGTGCTACATAAAGGGGCGGCCGGCTAACGTGCTACATCCTGGGGCGGCCGGCTAACGTGCTACATCCAGGGGCGGCCGGCTAACGTGCTACATCCTGGGGCGGCCGGCTAACGTGCTACATCCAGGGGCGGCCGGCTAACGTGCTACATCCAGGGGCGGCCGGCTAACGTGCTACATCCAGGGGCGGCCGGCTAACGTGCTACATAAAGGGGCGGCCGGCTAACGTGCTACATCCAGGGGCGGCCGGCTAAGACGCTACATCCAGGGGCGGCCGGCTAACGTGCTACATAAAGGGGCGGCCGGCTAACGTGCTACATCCAGGGGCGGCCGGCTAACGTGCTACATAAAGGGGCGGCCGGCTAACGTGCTACATAAAGGGGCGGCCGGCTAACGTGCTACATAAAGGGGCGGCCGGCTAACGTGCTACATCCAGGGGCGGCCGGCTAACGTGCTACATCCAGGGGCGGCCGGCTAAGACGCTACATCCAGGGGCGGCCGGCTAACGTGCTACATCCAGGGGCGGCCGGCTAACGTGCTACATCCTGGGGCGGCCGGCTAACGTGCTACATCCAGGGGTGGCCGGCTAACGTGCTACATCCAGGGGCGGCCGGCTAAGACGCTACATCCAGGGGCGGCCGGCTAACCTGCTACATAAAGGGGCGGCCGGCTAACGTGCTACATCCAGGGGCGGCCGGCTAACGTGCTACATAAAGGGGCGGCCGGCTAACGTGCTACATCCTGGGGCGGCCGGCTAACGTGCTACATCCAGGAGCGGCCGGCTAACGTGCTACATCCTGGGGCGGCCGGCTAACGTGCTACATCCAGGGGCGGCCGGCTAACGTGCTACATCCAGGGGCGGCCGGCTAACGTGCTACATCCAGGGGCGGCCGGCTAACGTGCTACATAAAGGGGCGGCCGGCTAACGTGCTACATAAAGGGGCGGCCGGCTAACGTGCTACATCCAGGGGCGGCCGGCTAACGTGCTACATCCAGGGGCGGCCGGCTAAGACGCTACATCCAGGGGCGGCCGGCTAACGTGCTACATCCAGGGGCGGCCGGCTAACGTGCTACATCCAGGGGCGGCCGGCTAACGTGCTACATCCTGGGGCGGCCGGCTAACGTGCTACATCCAGGGGCGGCCGGCTAACGTGCTACATCCAGGGGCGGCCGGCTAAGACGCTACATCCAGGGGCGGCCGGCTAACCTGCTACATAAAGGGGCGGCCGGCTAACGTGCTACATCCAGGGGCGGCCGGCTAACGTGCTACATAAAGGGGCGGCCGGCTAACGTGCTACATCCAGGGGCGGCCGGCTAACGTGCTACATCCAGGGGCGGCCGGCTAACGTGCTACATCCAGGGGCGGCCGGCTAACGTGCTACATTCAGGGGCGGCCGGCTAAGACGCTACATCCAGGGGCGGCCGGCTAACGTGCTACATCCAGGGGTGGCCGGCTAACGTGCTACATCCAGGGGCGGCCAGCTAACGTGCTACATTCAGGGGCGGCCGGCTAAGACGCTACATCCAGGGGCGGCCGGCTAACGTGCTACATCCAGGGGCAGCCAGCTAACAAGCTACATCCAGGGGCAGCCAGCTAACAAGCTACATCCAGGAGCAGCCAGCTAACAAGCTACATCCAGGGGCAGCCAGCTAACAAGCTACATCCAGGAGCAGCCAGCTAACAAGCTACATCCAGGAGCAGCCAGCTAACAAGCTACATCCAGGAGCAGCCAGCTAACAAGCTACATCCAGGGGCAGCCAGCTAACAAGCTACATCCAGGAGCAGCCAGCTAACAAGCTACATCCAGGGGCAGCCAGCTAACAAGCTACATCCAGGGGCAGCCAGCTAACAAGCTACATCCAGGAGCAGCCAGCTAACAAGCTACATCCAGGGGCAGCCAGCTAACAAGCTACATCCAGGAGCAGCCAGCTAACAAGCTACATCCAGGGGCAGCCAGCTAACAAGCTACATCCAGGGGCAGCCAGCTAAAAAGCTACATCCAGGAGCAGCCAGCTAACAAGCTACATCCAGGGGCAGCCAGCTAACAAGCTACATCCAGGGGCAGCCAGCTAACAAGCTACATCCAGGGGCAGCCAGCTAACAAGCTACATCCAGGGGCAGCCAGCTAACAAGCTACATCCAGGAGCAGCCAGCTAACAAGCTACATCCAGGGGCAGCCAGCTAACAAGCTACATCCAGGGGCAGCCAGCTAACAAGCTACATCCAGGAGCAGCCAGCTAACAAGCTACATCCAGGAGCAGCCAGCTAACAAGCTACATCCAGGGGCAGCCAGCTAACAAGCTACATCCAGGGGCAGCCAGCTAACAAGCTACATCCAGGGGCAGCCAGCTAACAAGCTACATCCAGGGGCAGCCAGCTAACAAGCTACATCCAGGGGCAGCCAGCTAACAAGCTACATCCAGGGGCAGCCAGCTAACAAGCTACATCCAGGAGCAGCCAGCTAACAAGCTACATCCAGGGGCAGCCAGCTAACAAGCTACATCCAGGAGCAGCCAGCTAACAAGCTACATCCAGGAGCAGCCAGCTAACAAGCTACATCCAGGAGCAGCCAGCTAACAAGCTACATCCAGGGGCAGCCAGCTAACAAGCTACATCCAGGGGCAGCCAGCTAACAAGCTACATCCAGGGGCAGCCAGCTAACAAGCTACATCCAGGGGCAGCCAGCTAACAAGCTACATCCAGGGGCAGCCAGCTAACAAGCTACATCCAGGAGCAGCCAGCTAACAAGCTACATCCAGGGGCAGCCAGCTAACAAGCTACATCCAGGGGCAGCCAGCTAACAAGCTACATCCAGGGGCAGCCAGCTAACAAGCTACATCCAGGAGCAGCCAGCTAGCAAGCTACATCCAGGGGCAGCCAGCTAACAAGCTACATCCAGGAGCAGCCAGCTAACAAGCTACATCCATGGGCAGCCAGCTAACAAGCTACATCCAGGGGCAGCCGGCTACTATGCTGCATCCAGGGTTGGCCGGCTAACATGTTACATTCAGGAGTGATTGGCTACTATGCTACATCCAAGGGTGACCAGATAACGTGCTACATCCAGGGGCGTCTGACTAATACGCTACATCCAGGGGCGGACGGCTAACGTGCTACATCCAGAGGCGACCGGCTAACACGATACATCAAGGGGCATAAAACAAATGGCAGATTGTTGAGTATTACAGGAGATTGGCAGTGGGTTCCTGACATGGTCTTCCATGGTGATTCTCAATCCTTTAGTACCTACACATTACACCACCCTTGTCCTGAGCTTGTGCCTAATATTGCAACCCCAGACATAAGCTATGGACATTACTGGTGCACATTCACACACGCACACCGTTGGCCATACCAGTTACAAACATAACCTATAATTATTCATGAAATTCTGCCAGCCAAATATCTGTGCCCAAACCAATGCATCAGACCCAAAGCCCCATTGTAGCACTCCTTGTCCCTGCACTGCTCTGTACATCACTAACATGATCTTAATGACATTCAGCCGCCACAATGTCTCCATCTCCTCCTCAATTATCACACAACAATACCAAACATATATATTTATTTTTTTTTACATCTTTTTCTTTAATTGGGGTAAAAGGAGTTTATTTAAATTTGTATTTTTTTTTTTTTTTTTTTTTTTTTTTACACATTTATTTTTTTTTTGCCTTTCCTTTTTTTTCACTAACCCATAGGGGACTTGAACCTGCAATCATTTGTTCTATATACTGCAAGGCTGCAGGGTTATGTAGATTACACGTTCAGTGACTGTGGCATTTAAGGGGTTACCAGCAACAGATCGGAGCTGTCTCCAGTCCCTGCCTTTAGAGACAACTGCCTTGAGTGGCGCAGGCTCAGCTCCTGAACCTGCTCCATGATGTAACGGTACATCATGAAGCGTGAGGAGGTCACGCCATCATATTCCCCAGCACTTTACATATATTATCATCACTGTCCCCATTGGGGCTCACAATCTAGATTCCCTATCAGTATGTCTTCGCAGCGATGACAAACTGTAGAACCCAGAGGAAACCCACATAAACACAGGAAGAACATACAAACTCCTTGCAGATGTTGTCCTTGGTGGGATTTGTACCCAGGAGCTCAGCACTTAGCCACTGAGCCAGTCATTTACGTCACATTTCAGGGGCTTTATTGTTATGGTTAATTAATATATAGTTTTGTTGTTAGTTTTACTAATTTTATAGAACTCAAAAAAATTTCTTCAACACGGGCTAGAGTGACATTTAAAAATTCAATTTATTCTAATTTCAAGTAAAAACAATAAATATAAGACAGATATAACACCACAGGTACAGATAACCAGATGGGTACCCCGGAAATATAGAAGTAACTAGTCCTGGTAGAAGCCTCACATACAAAGTGATATTACTGTATAAGTATACAGAGAAATAAAATAAGAAGGTGCAGCTATTAGTGATAGTTAATTATCATATTGTATATTTGCACATCAACATTTGAAGGGTCACCCCTGAACGAAACATTTCCAAGCGAAACACGCGTCGGGTGTGGTGGGTCCTCGCATAATGTCCTAAGGTAATTATAAGTCTCATTCTGATACTAGATAATGGGCATTTGACTGCATTGCATTACCCTATATTTTTCACACACTATGTTTATGTTTACAACTATGCTGCTATATTTCAGGGCTTAGTGCAACGTGACTTTTGTTATTACCAGGAATTTGAGATTTCTATCTTCTTACTATGATTATTACTATGGTGTGCATATTGGACTCATCTAGTATGTAGAATTCAAATGTTGATGCTGAAGCAATTTTTTCGAAGTTCTATTTGGTGTTTTGCTTCATGGCTATTTATGTAGGATAATGTTGGTGTATTTACTAATTTTATACACTAAAATCATATTTAAAGTGTGTGTCTATTACTTTTGCACATTTTATTAAAAAGCCCAAAGTAGTGCAAAAGTTAAAAACAAAAAAAAACCAACCTACCAGACCGGCACTGCTCCTTCTTTCTTCTGCTGGCGTCCATTGTTGTGCTCCAGGCTTCTTCCACTGGCTTTGCGATGGGTGCCGGTGACTTGACCACTGCAGCCAATCAGTGGTGGTTGATTGGCTGAAGACTTATATTCCAGGCATCTGATTGGCTGAAGCCTTGCATTCCAGGTGTCTGATTGGCTGACGCCTTGCATTATAGGCGTCTGATTGGATGAAACCTTACATTCCACCCAAGCGGAGGAAATGGCGTTTCCTTTTCTTCCAGATGGTCGGAATCTGCTGATGATTTGTTCTTAGGAACGTAAGACAGTAAATCTGCACTTAGTAATATAAGCCCCTCCAGAGGAGTCTACCAGCAGCTTGTTACCCCCTGCCCATACCGCAAAGATGTATGCTCGGTAGTAATGAGCAAGCATGCTCGTGTCCTATTCGAGTTTTTCGGTGTGCTAATAAAAAAAAGTCAGAATCCCTGTGGCTGCATGTCTCGCGGCTGTTTGATAGTGACAACACATATAGGGGTTGTCTGTTTGTTAGGCAATTCCTCCATGTATGGCGGCTGTCGAACAGCCGCGAGCCATGCAGCGCCTGCTCCTCGAGCATTTTTTTTCGAGCACGCCAAAAATACTCTAAGCACACAAGTATGCTCGCTCATTACTAATGCTTGGGTATTGGCAGGTCCGATGTGATTGAGGTCATCCCATGGCCAACCTAAAATGCGCGTTAACAGTGTAAGACCAAATTAGGAACATATGACAACATCCCCCCCCCCCCAAAAAAAAAGCAGTATAATATTAATTAAAGGGAATATGTCCGCAGGATTTCACACCCCAAACTATTTATATGTACAGTGGGTATCTTGACTGAAAAAAAAAAAAAACAGAAATGTAGAAATTCTTGCAAATTTATTAAAAAAGAGAAACTGAAATATCACATGGCCATAAGTATTCAGCCCCTTTGCTCAGTATTGAGTAGAAGCACCTTTTGAGCTACTACAGCCATGAGTCTTCTTGGAAATGATGCCACAAGTTTTTCACACCTGGAATTGGGGATCCTCTGCCATTCTTCCTTGCAGATCCTCTCCAGATCCATCAGGTTGGATGGTGAACGTTGGTGGACAGCCATTTTCAGGTCTCTCCAGAGATGCTCAATTGGGTTTAGGTCAGGGCTCTGGCTGGGCCAGTCAAGAATGGACACAGAGTTGTTCTGAAGCCACTCCTTTGTTATTTTAGCTGTGTGCATAGGGTCATTGTGTTGTTGGAAGGGGAACCTTCGGCCAAGTCTGAGGTCCAGAGCACTCTGGAAGAGGTTTTCATCCAGGATATCACTGTATATGGCCGCATTCATGTTTCCTTCAATTGCAACCAGTCATCCTGTCCCTCCACCTGAAAAACACCCCCATAGCATGATGCTGCCACCGCCATGTTTCACTTTTGGGATTGTATTGGGCAGGTGATGAGCAGTGCCTGGTTTTCTCCATACATACCACTTAGAACTTTTTGATGATAATTCTATCTTCATCTCATCAGACCAGAGAATCTTATTTCTCATAGTTTGGGAGTCCTTCATGTGTTTTTTCGCAAACTCTATGTGGGCTTTCATATGTCTGGAACTGAGGAGAGGCTTCCATCGGGCCACTGTGCCATAAAGGCCCAACTGGTGGAGGGTTGCAGTGATAGTTGACTTTGTGCAACTTTCTCCCATCTCCCTACTGCATCTGTGGAGCTCAGTCACAGTGATCTTGGTGTTCCTCTTTACCTCTCTCACCAAGGCTCTTCTCCCACGATTGCCCAGTTTGGATGGATGGTTAGGTCTAGGAAGACTTCTGGTGGTCCCAAACTTCTTCCATTTAAGGATTATGGAGGCCACTGTGCTCTTAGGAACCTTGAGTACTGCAGAAATTCTTCTGTAACCTTGGCCAGATCTGTGCATTGCCACAATTCTGTCTCTGAGCTCCTTGGCCAGTTCCTTTGACCTCATGATTCTCATTTGGTCTGACATGCACTGTGAGCTCTTATATAGACAGGTGTGTGCCTTTACAAATCAAGTCCTATCAGTTTAAATAAACACAGCTGGACTCCAATGAAGGAGTATAACCGTCTGAAGGAGGATCACAAAGAAAAGGACAGCGTGTGACTTAAATGAGTGTCTGAGCAAAGGGTCTGAATACTTTTGACCATGTGATATTCCAGTTTTTCTTTTTTTAATAAATTTGCAAAAATTTCTACATTTCTGGGGTTTTTTTTCAGTCAAGAAAAAAAAAATGAACTTTTTTGAATTTACCAAATGGCTGCAATGAAACAAAGAGTGAAAAATTTAAAGGGGTCCGAATACTTTCCATACCCACTGTACATGGAAAGCTGACGTGACCCAGATCTCACTGGCGTTACAGTCAGGAAGTCCTGATAAATTGCTGCCCCCGTGATCATTACTTCATCTCTCACATCTCAAGAACCTCCAGATACATATGTGCAACTGAACTAATTAAATGCATATTATTTTTTTTTGTGATACTTTTAAGTGCTCCTTTTAAGGAGAAAGCCCATTATAAATTTCTTAAACTACCTCTTCACCGCACAAGATGAACATATTACACAATGAGACAACTGGGCAGTGTTGTGTACAAATCGGATGTAAAAAAAAATCTCAAAAACTATTAAATAACGTTTCACTCAAGTGACTGAGAAACTACAGAAAAAGAAAAATCAGTTAAGAACCTTTTACAACTATCTTTTCAGGAAATATGAGTCATGACGCCTCCGATAAGAGCTGCACAATGATCACATATCCCCGGAGAGACCCAACTGCTTCCTATAGAATCATAGAATGTTAAGGCCCCGTCACACACAGCGATCTCGCCAGCGATCTCGCAGTGTGTGGCACGCATCAGCGACCGCCTACCCGCCGGGTATCGCTGATCGTGCAGGAATGTTCTGGGTGGTTTTTTGATCGTTGGTCTCCCGCTGGCCAGCACGCATCGCTGTGTGTGGCAGCGGGAGAGCAACGATCAGCGAGCTCCCAGCGCTGTAAGCAGACGCTGGGAGCTGGTATCTAAGGTAAATATCGGGTAACTAAGCACGCGCCGTCACTTAGTTATCCGCTGTGTACCTTAGATACCTGCGTGCTCGCGCAGGGAGCTGGTAACCAAGGTACACAGCGGGTAACTAAGTGACGCGTGCTTAGTTATGTGGCGCCCCTGAGGCTCAGTCGCCACAGAGGTACTGCACCTTCTCCTAAGGTGTGGTGCCCCACCATCCAGGTAAGGTGGGAACTCCTTTCCACGCTCCAACACTCGCACCCCACACAACAGGGTAGTTCTGCACAACCACATTGCGGCTCAGTGCTTAGAGAGTAGCAGAGCACCTCTGGTGGTTCCCTGCTTGGAACACTGGATGTGCTGGGAGGTGGGTGGAGTTGAGATAAATAAAAGACTGGGAAAGTGTAGGATTAGGGGTTCAGTCTGACAGAAGGTCAGTGAGAAAGGAAGCCACTCAGGAGGAGTGGGGATCCCTGGAGGAAGGGATGGAGGAAGGAGTGCTGCAGCTGCCTCAGTGACCTGAGCCAGCTGGCACGGGAAAGGAACAGAAGGAGAAAGACGTAGAACTGAAACCTAAGCTTCCATAAGAGAGCGACAAGTACGGAACGAAGGAGTAGGAGAACAGAGAGGAGACGTGCGTTGGAAGAGGAACCCTGCCTATAGGTTCTCAGCGCAAGGCCGGGGCCTGGTCCCCGAGGTTGTATGGACACTTATGGTTCTGCAGCAGACACCGGTGGAGTAGTTGGCTGTAAATGCACTACTCCTATCTAAGACTTGGGGCACAACAGCAACTGATTAGAGAGCCAGGACTCTGAGAGGATTCCCCGAAGCAGGCTACAGCTGTCTGCCGTACAAGGAGAGTTCTTGGGAACATCGGTCAGGAGGAACTCCAGAGTACCACGGTACTGGAGATCTTCACACTTTAGGGCGCAAAAGAGGAGTCGTTCAGGAAAGGTACATGTTGGCGGAGTGTTGGAGAGGAGCTTTCCATCTTGCCTGGAGGTTGGCTGAGTCTCTGACCCGGAGGACACGGCCCAGAGGCAGGCACCAGTGTGTACCGCAGACTGTGAGTAAAGCTTTGGAACTACAAGCCCCGGTGTCCTCTATTCATTCTTGCGCCAACCCGCTCAGCACTGCTACATCTGGGTACCATCCTTTACACTGCCTGCATCTCTCCTCAACCATTACAACTACACGGCCCTGGGGTTACAGCTTCACCTGTGCGGAGCTACACCATCTATGCTGCAACACACCACCAGCCCCAGAGGATCTGCATGCAGCGTCGGCCTAACATCTCACTTGCCGTACACCACAGGTTGCGTCACGAACTATTCTATTCCACATTAACTACATTCCTCCATTACTTGGGCGCCCAGGGCCACAGACTGGGTCACCGCTGCTGTGACACATTCCCCCTGACACCGGCCCAGTACCGAGTACCCCACAGCCCTGGGAGGACGACCCAGCTACCCGATATTTACCTTGGATACCAGCGTCCAACGCGAGCACGCAGGTATCCAAGGTACACAGCGGATAACTAAGTGACGCGCTCGCTTAGTTACCCGATATTTACATTGGATACCAGCGTCCTTGCTGGTCCTGATCGCTGGTGAAATCTGCCTGTTTGGCAACTCACCAGCGATCCTGACAAGGTCGTATCGTTGTCGGGATCGCTGGTGCATTGTTGTGTGTGACGGGGCCTTTAGAGTTGGAAGGGATCTCCAGGGTCATCGTGTCCATCCCCCTGCTCAATGCAGGAGTCACTAAATCATCCCAGACAGATGTCTGTCCAGCCTCTGTTTGAAGACTTCCATTTAAGGAGAACTCACCACCTCTCGTGGCAGTCTGTTCCAATACAGATCAGTGTGCAGGGCATGAAATGCGTTAGTGGGAAACTGGTGCGGTGTCACACAGAACCAGAGAAGGTGGGACTTTACCCATAGCAATCTGTAGGACTTGGGGTCCCTTTTAGCATTTTCTCTGCACAATGGAACTCCCATCAAGGGGCTGGCCATCCGCAAAGCTCTGCCACATAAGGCAATTGATGGGGTTCTCAGTGGTCGGACGAGAATATCCCATTGATAAGCTTAGACTTTCTACAAATCCATAGATCTTATTTGGCCCCTTGAACTATAACCTGGGTCCAAAACACCTGTCTGTGGGTCTGACAGAAAAAGGCAAGCACTTGACTCTGCCATCTCCATCAGTCCGGCGCACGCGAGACCGTCGCTCAATTTGAACTCCTCCCCTTTTTGTTAGGCCCTCTGCCCCATTCCAGGAGTGCTAATAGTTTACCATGGAAGTCAGGGGTTTTTAAAGATCTCAGTCACCGCCTTCTTGGTGCAACCCATGAAGTCCAGCCACAGGTAGGCTTCTAAAAAAAAAAAAAAGGAAATTTAAAAAAAAAAAAAAAAAAAGAAAAATGAGCATGTTTTGTATCGCTGCATCCGGAAAAGTCACTTCTATGAAAATATAAAAATTAATTAACCCTTTAGGTAAATGACAGAGAATAAAGAATTAATGACATAATTTAAAAAACTACAACACGTCAGGCAGGAATGAGCCTTCATACAGATATGTTGATTGAAATTTTTAAAAAAAATTATGACTTTAGAAAGAAAGAGAGGAAAAAATGGAAATGCAAAAATAAAAAATGGCCAGGATCAAAGGGGTTAATATAAAACTGGATGTGAGTCTGGCACAAGCTAAAGTGCTTCCATTTGAGTCTCTAGTTCATGGCCTCATCCAGATCTTGGTTGAAAGGGTTGTACATGAATTAAAAAAAAAAACATGGCTTCTTTCTTCCATTGTTGGAGCCGAGCTGCAGTACCAAAAACAACCTGTGGGATGGTGTGGTGCTATTTTGTGCAAGAAAGCAGCCTTGATCCTGGACAACTTTGGTGATAATTAGTATAAGCACGATATTTTCAAATTAGTAAAGTCATCAAGTGTAGAATCAAATAAACTTATTGTATAAATGTATACAATTTCATGCATTTAACTCAAATCTTCATGTTGATGACTATTAAGACAGACTGTTCATAGTAGTGTGCAGCCCCTGAAGAAGCAGTAGTACTGGCGATACGCATGGGGACCGCTACTGGTTTGATATATACATTTCATATTCTTATTTTCCATTTTTTTTTGCTTTTGGATCACTCTTCTCTTTCAGTAGTGAAACATTCTGTCTTCTTTTCTTATGTTGCATTATTATTCATATCCTATAAATGCTTCGTCATACATATTGGAGACCACCTCTACATGTTTGAAGATTTTCCCACACCCGACAGCTTTTCGGAGTTCTATATTTGTATTATCACCATGTGGGGGGGGGGGGGGGGGTGTCTGTGACTTTATCGTGGTCTGACACTGTTTTTTTCGTTTCAGTACAAGTTTATGTCTTGAAAAGGTTTTAACCATTTTTGTCTGTTTTGTGGAACAATGTTTTTGTGACTTCATCATTTTACGTGTAGCAATTTTTGACTTTATATACTCGGATGTGACAATTTCTATAGTTTGTCAGTCCTCCTCCTGGTTTTTACGTCCTTTTGACAGTGTGCATTGTGCTCCCATCTTGGTATTAGTGCCATGTCTGTCTATGGCTTAATCAGTGTTCCCCTCTTGGTATCGGTGCCGATCTATGGCTTAATCAGTGTTCCCCTCTTGGTATCGGTGCCCATCTATGGCTTATTCAGTGTTCCCCTCTTGGTATCGGTGCCGATCTATGGCTTAATCAGTGCTCCCCTCTTGGTATCGGTGCCCATCTATGGCGTAATCAGTGTTCCCCTCTTGGTATCGGTGCCGATCTATGGCTTAATCAGTGTTCCCCTCTTGGTATCGGTGCCGATCTATGGCTTTATCAGTGTTCCCCTCTTGGTATTGGTGCCCATCTATGGCTTAATCAGTGCTCCCTTCTTGGTATTGGTGCCCATCTATGGCTTAATCAGTGCTCCCCTCTTGGTATTGGTGCTTTGCCTGTCTTTGGCTTAATCAGTGCTCCCCTCTTGGTATTGGTGCCCATCTATGGCTTAATCATTGCTCCCCTCTTGGTATTGGTGCCCATCTATGGCTTAATCAGTGCTCCCTTCTTGGTATTGGTGCCCATCTATGGCTTAATCAGTGCTCCCCTCTTGGTATTGGTGCTTTGCCTGTCTTTGGCTTAATCAGTGCTCCCCTCTTGGTATTGGTGCCCATCTATGGCTTAATTATTGCTCCCTTCTTGGTATTGGTGCCCATCTATGGCTTAATCAGTGCTCCCCTCTTGGTATCGGTGCCCATCTATGGCTTAATCAGTGCTCCCCTCTTGGTATCGGTGCCCATCTATGGCTTAATCATTGCTCCCCTCTTGGTATTGGTGCCCATCTATGGCTTAATCATTGCTCCCCTCTTGGTATTAGTGCCCATCTATGGCTTAATCAGTGCTCCCTTCTTGGTATTGGTGCCCATCTATGGCTTAATCAGTGCTCCCCTCTTGGTATTGGTGCTTTGCCTGTCTTTGGCTTAATCAGTGCTCCCCTCTTGGTATTGGTGCCCATCTATGGCTTAATCATTGCTCCCCTCTTGGTATTGGTGCCCATCTATGGCTTAATCAGTGCTCCCTTCTTGGTATTGGTGCCCATCTATGGCTTAATCAGTGCTCCCCTCTTGGTATTGGTGCTTTGCCTGTCTTTGGCTTAATCAGTGCTCCCCTCTTGGTATTGGTGCCCATCTATGGCTTAATTATTGCTCCCTTCTTGGTATTGGTGCCCATCTATGGCTTAATCAGTGCTCCCCTCTTGGTATCGGTGCCCATCTATGGCTTAATCAGTGCTCCCCTCTTGGTATCGGTGCCCATCTATGGCTTAATCATTGCTCCCCTCTTGGTATTGGTGCCCATCTATGTCTTAATCAGTGCTCCCTTCTTGGTATTGGTGCCCATCTATGGCTTAATCAGTGCTCCCCTCTTGGTATTGGTGCTTTGCCTGTCTTTGGCTTAATCAGTGCTCCCCTCTTGGTATTGGTGCCCATCTATGGCTTAATCATTGCTCCCCTCTTGGTATTTGTGCCCATTTATGGCTTAATCAGTGCTCCCTTCTTGGTATTGGTGCCCATCTATGGCTTAATCAGTGCTCCCCTCTTGGTATTGGTGCTTTGCCTGTCTTTGGCTTAATCAGTGCTCCCCTCTTGGTATTGGTGCCCATCTATGGCTTAATTATTGCTCCCTTCTTGGTATTGGTGCCCATCTATGGCTTAATCAGTGCTCCCCTCTTGGTATCGGTGCCCATCTATGGCTTAATCAGTGCTCCCCTCTTGGTATCGGTGCCCATCTATGGCTTAATCATTGCTCCCTTCTTGGTATTGGTGCCCATCTATGGCTTAATCAGTGCTCCCCTCTTGGTATTGGTGCCCATCTATGGCTTAATCATTGCTCCCTTCTTGGTATTGGTGGCCATCTATGGCTTAATCAGTGCTCCCCTCTTGGTATCGGTGCCGATCTATGGCTTAATCAGTGTTCCCCTCTTGGTATCGGTGCCGATCTATGGCTTAATCAGTGTTCCCCTCTTGGTATCGGTGCCCATCTATGGCTTAATCAGTGTTCCCCTCTTGGTATCGGTGCCCATCTATGGCTTAATCAGTGTTCCCCTCTTGGTATCGGTGCCGATCTATGGCTTTATCAGTGTTCCCCTCTTGGTATTGGTGCCCATCTATGGCTTAATCAGTGCTCCCTTCTTGGTATTGGTGCCCATCTATGGCTTAATCAGTTCTTGCAACAGGTTTTTAGTTGCAGAAGTCTTTGCAAAAATCTGCCTTGTGTGAACGCACCTTTATACCCTTGATTTCATATTAACGTTCATTCGAACATCACCTTCTGTTCCCGTAACCCTGGGGGGGGGGGGGGGGGGTCATTGGTAGAATGGACACGGACATATTTTACCACCGCTCCCACTCACAGATGTTAGGAACAGACCTACAGCTGAACATCTGTGCTACTGTTATATGAAAGTCACATAGGGCTTTTCGGCACTGAACATTTGCATACTTGTGCAGGTTTCACATGAGTTTCTGAGATCTACACAATCGACTTGTTCATGAGAAGTCAGAAGGTAGAAAGAGATGGAGAAGACAATGCTCTGATGGAACCAGTTTATAAATAAATCTCAGATCATCCTGCCCTCCTGGTAATAGTCAGTGAGGCCAAAATATCCCTGGGAGAATGAAATACAAAGGTGAACTTCAGAAATAAAGCAGGGGTATGGTGCCAGAGTAGGGTATGGTGCCAGGGCCAGGTACAGTGCCAAGGCAGAAAACAGGCACACGCTGACCCAGGACCACAATACACAAAAAGACTGAGAAAAACAAAATTATAAGGTGGAGGATGGGTGTTCCAATGGGGGACAAAAGCAAAAGACCCTCCTCATTGCATCCTACAAGGGTCAGAGCCGTTGGATTTATTAGCAGTAGACGGAAATCATAGGACATATTTCTCCAAATAGAACTTTCCTCATATCAGGAAACTTCATGTTGTCGCATGTCACTTTGACCTCCGTTGCATGATCCGTTGATGATTATGGCTTACAGCCAATGAAAACCCAACAGTCATTATCTCAGTAAATTAGAATACTTTATAACAGCTTGAAAAATGATTTTAAAATCCGAAATGTTGGCCTACTGAAATGTATGTTCAGTAAATGCACTCAATACTTGGTCGGGGCTCCTTTTGCATCAATTACTGCATCAATGCTGTGTGGCATGGAGGCGATCAGCCTGTGGCACTGCTGAGGGGTTATAGAAGCCCAGGTTGCATTCATAGCAGCCTTCAGCTCGTCTGCATTGTTGGGTCTGGTGTCTCTCATCTTCCTCTTGCGAATACTCCATAGATTCTCTGTGGGGTTAAGGTCAGGCGAGTTTGCTGGCCAATCAAGCACAGTGATACTGTTGTTTGTAAACCAGGTATTGGTACTTTTGGCAGTGTGGACAGGGGCCAAGTCCTAATGGAGAATGACATTTCCAACTCCAAAAAGTTTGTTGGCAGAGGGAAGCATGAAGTGCTCTAAAATGTCCTGGTAGACGGCTGCGCTGACTTTGGTCTTGATAAGACACAGTGGACCTACACCAGCAGATGACATGGCTCCCCAAACCATCACCGATTGTGGAAACTTCACATTAGACCTCCAGCAGCTTGGATTATCTGTCTCTCCACTCTTCCTCCAGACTCTGGGACCTTGATTTTCAAATGAAATGCAAAATTTACATTCATCTGAAAACAACACCTTGGACCACTGACAACAGTCCAGTTCTTTTTCTCCTTGGCCCAGGTAAGATGCTTCTGGCGTTGTCTATTGGTCATGAGTGGCTTGACACAAGGAATGTGACACTTTTAGCCCATGTCCTGGATACGTCTGTGTGTGGCGGCTCTGGAAGCAATGACTCCAGCAGCAGTCCACTCCTTGTGAATCTCCCCCAAATTTTTGAATGGCCTTTTCTTAACAATCCTTTCAAGGCTGCGGTTATCCCCGTTGCTTGTGCACCTTTTTCTATCACACTTTTTCCTTCCACTCAACTTTCCATCAATATTCTTGGATACAGCACTCTGTGAACAGCCAGCTTCTTCAGCAATGACCTTTTGTGGCTTACCCTCCTTGTGGAGTGTCAGTGACTGCCTTCTGGACATCTGACAAGTCAGCAGTCTTCCCCATGATTGTGGAGCTACTGAAACAGACTAAGGGACCTTTTTAAATGCTTAGGAAGTTTTTGCAGGTGTTTTTTGATAATTCTAATTTACTGAGATAATGACTTTTGGGTTTTCATTGGCTGTAAGCCATAATCATCAACATTAACAGAAATAAACACTTGAAATAGATCACTCTGTGTGTAATGACTCTCTAATATATGAGTTTCACTTTTTGTATTGAAGAACATTAATAAATTAACTTTTTGATGATATTCTAATTTTGTGAGAAGCACCTGTATATACAAAATCCTTTTTTATTTTTCTTGTCTAGATTAAACAGATCCAAAACCTTGCATGAAATAATAGAATGCAGTCTGGCATATTCCCAGTAGAGGGAGCTTGCTGGATACTGTTTTCTCATTGAGTTCCAATGTATTACTATTAAGTGCTCCCCCTAGTGGCAGCCGCAGTCATACAGAATTTTATCAATTTGGTTAAGGTTACATGGCATCCAGTGGGCATGAAATACAACATTGCCTTTTTTTTCTAGGGGGTTCAACACATGTAGGGATTGACTAACAAACAGGTAATCCCTGCATGTGTTGCAGCTGTCGAACAGCCTCGAGACATGCAGCTGCGGGGACTCGAACATATTATTGGAGCAGGCCGAAGACACTCGGTTTGCACGTGAGCATGCTCGCTCATCAGTAATTTCCAGGAACATTCATTTCCCGAAAATTGTGCAGTAACAACCCACGGGCGATCACCCCACTAATGTGCAGAACGCTCGTTCGTCGGGTGAAACGATCCCTTGATTTGCTTAAGAGATCATAATTCTCGGCCACCCATCGTCCTGTAAAAACACCTCCCAATTGGTAACACGCAGGTATTATCTTATTCATAAATTTCCAGGAGGAATAACAGGAGGAAGAGCGCCATGTTGAGCTCTAGGAAAAGATGTTCCAGTTTATGTTCGTTCATGGAGATTTACAAGAATTTACTAAACCGGACATGTCGGGAAAGGGGACATGGCCTACCTCTATTCAGACAAAGTGGGACAGGCCATGTCCCCTTTCCTAACATTTGCAGCTATAAATCAGAAAAACATAGAACTCTGACTGCTATAATGGACACTTGCCTTAAAGGGCTTGTCCACTATTTAGATATTGTTGATTAATCCTCAAGGATAGGTGATCAATATGAAATCAGTGGGCACCACCACTGTGCAGCAGCACCGCTCACAGTCAGTGTAGTTGCTGATGTGCAGTACTCGGGAGCGGCCACTACAGTGTATGTCGCAATGTTTACACCTGAAAATACTTAATGTTTGGGGAGATTTTAGTGTTTTTTTTTTAAATTTCCTGAAGCATTTTGTCTTTTTTCCCCCTATGTGTTTTTATTGCCGTCTTTTGATTGGGCAGTCCTTAGTTTGGAGCATTTTCCATCAGGAGGTATCCTGTGATCTCTACGCTCTGGTTCATATTGACCTCTCAAATTGTAGTTTATGGGAGTTTAAGGTGGGATGAATGGCTCGGTCAGAAATGCGACAGGTCAAGATCGGCTTCTCCAGAGCCATAGGTGTGCGTGTATGGACCTATCACTACAGGGCGGGGTGAAGTCTGTCTGACTAGTATCCAGTGCAGCTCGGTCCCCAGTGGCTATTAAACCATGTCTTTCTCTGAAACGCCGCACCGTTATACATGTCAGATATTGTGCAGCCTCTGCCTGATACATGCTGCCCATGGACCGATCAACACGAATCATCAATCAGCAGGGGCGTAACGGCCGTGGAAGCAGAGGTCACCACCGCGACCGAGCCAGTGATGAAGAGGGCTTGCTTTTTTGCGGGACAAGTTGTACTTTTCAATGACACCATTGATTTTACCATATCATCTACTGGAAAATGGGAAAATAATTTTAAGTGTGTTGAAATTGCAAAACAAAGCGCAATCCCACAACTGCTTTTTGGGTATTTTATCATGTTCACTATACGGTAAAAATGGCCTGATAATACGATTCCCCAGGTCAGTACGAGTACACAGATATCAATCATGTATAATGTTATTTTATTTAACTGGTGCAACAAAATGTGAAAATTTATTTAAAAATATAATAATTTCGCTTTCGACACCAATATCCGAGACTCAAAGTGTTTTCATTTTTCGGGATCTCTGAGGCTGGGTGAGGGCTGAATCTTTACGCCCTGAGCTGACGTTTTTACCGATACCATTTTGGAGTAAATACAATATTTTGATCGCCTCTTATTGCATGATAGTTCAATGTTCTGGCGGCCGAAAAGACGTAATTTTGGTGTTTTGATTTTTTATTTTTTTACAGATCCATTTAACCTATCTTATATCTTGATAGATCGGACATTCCTGAAACGCGTCGATACCAAATATTTGTATTTTTCATTTATTTTACTTTTAATGGATCAATTTGGATTTAAACTTTCGTGTTTTGTTAATTATTTTTTTCTTCATATTTTTAAATATAACTTTTTACTGTATTTAATAGTCCCCTTAGGGGACTTGAAGCTGCAATCGTCCGATCGCCAGTGCAGACCCTTGGAATGACAACCCATCGGCACCCCGCAATCACGTCACAGAGGAGCCAATGAGCGGGAGAAATGATGCGCTCCCCACCGGCGTGTGTTAAATCCCACTGTCAGTCTTTGACAACAGTATTTAACAGGCTAACAGCCATGTGTGGACCACCACTCCACCTGCGGCTGTTAGAGGCACTTGATGGCTGATTAAATCAGTTGTCATGTGGAGGGAGATAGGAGGAAGAGGTGAAGAACTGCAAAAGGAATACATGTGGATACATATATGTCTGTATGAGTCTGAACAGATCCCAACTAACACCACATGTCACAATGTCTTACAGGTCACCATAAAGATAAAAGTCCTCACAGCCCGTTGGCAGCGAGGGGGATGCTGAATGAAACTCTGCTGACGGTGTAACAGCCTGACCTCTCCCATTCTAGGCGAATAGTTGCATTTTCTGTTTGTTCTTCTACCGTACCAAGAGCTTTTGGCCTTCACAGAGTCCCCGGCTCTAGGTCACCTGCACTGAAGTATGACGACATGTGAGACCACAGGTCCGGCAAGGCTGAGGCTGTCCTACTACTTATCAGGAACAATGTGTTCCTAATTGGTTGCTTTATGGCTTTATTTTCTATTCCTGCTCCTGGAAGATTGTCCTCTCCTAGCTATAACTAGACGTCAAGGTGCTGTGTGTATCGGACTATCCGTAGAATCTGCCATCTGAGAGCCGCAATATATAGGGACAGAGACACTGATTCCAGTGATGTGTCACTTACTGGGCTGCTTGCTGTAGTTTTGATAAAATCCCCGTTTTCTCTGCTACATATCTAGCGGCTCTCTAAATGCTGAGCTCTGTATAACCCCGCCCACACCACTGATTGGCAGCTTTCTTTGTACACTGTGCATAGACAGAAGTCTGCCAATCAGTGGTAGCAATGGGGTTATACAGAGCTCATGAACATGGAGGACTACATAGCAGCAGGTTTACTAGTCCTCTAGTGATAATCTCCTGCTGATAAATCAGTGATTTTATCAAAATTGCAGCATGAGTTATGGCAGCTCGGGTCTGTGAAGCTCAGAGAGTTCACTATATACTGCATAATTGTGGCATTAAAGTATATAGTATTATAAGAGATTGGAACAATCGCAGGTTCAGGTCCCCTTGGAAAATAGAAAAGAATAAAGCAATAATATATAACATTTTGTCACCTTCCTTTCCCTTCTTCAATAACAAAAATAAATGTGGTATCGTTATGTCCAAAACTTATCAACCTATATAAAATGAAATTTTGAAGAATACGTTAAATGAATAAAGACACCCAGAAATGTTGCCCTCTTGCATTCACCACACTCCCCCCACCAAAAAAAAAAAATTAAAATAAAGAAAAAGTCATCAAAATGTCATGTGCACCCAAAATCATATCACTCGGGGTGCCAAAAAATAAGCCCTTACATAACTCCATCGATGGAAAAATAAAAATATTAAGAGTCTCAGGAAGTGGAGACACAAATGTACTTATTTTTTTTTTACGAATTTCAAAAGTATTTTTCACCACTAAAATAATAGAAAAAAAAAAAACACTGGACAAGCTTTATATATCCGTAATAGTCCCAACATTGAGGACATGTCGCCACGTCCTTTCCTTGGATTTTTTTACAGAACTTTGTATGGTAAAAAACGTGAAGCCCAAAGAGGGTCTTATCCATGTTAATTGAAACTGTAGAACTACAGGAGGTGCTCGCCTGGTGGGCTCGGGTGGGACACAACCACTATATTCACCTTCTATCAGCCTCTGTAGAACCCACCAGAATCCAAACCCGAGTTGTAGAATTGGGATAATGGGTTTTCTCTGAGCTGCTGAAATTCCGGTAAAGGATCCACGATTCCACGGATAAATAAAAAGTGGTTTATTGTCAACGCGTTTCAAAGTCATCAGACTCCTTCAGGACAACGTTGTGCCCAAGGACAACGGACTACGTACACGTAACATCAAACTCCTACTTCTATTTGATTACAAAAAGAGTAAAGATTAGAAACTTTTATTTTTCCATATTTTATTTCACAATTTATCTGTTCAAACAATTGGTTGCACGGACGTACACCCCATGTGACTTTACACCTACCCTTTTTTTTTCTTCTTCTTTGCCACCATTATTTGAATCTTTGATGGTTTTGTGTATGTAGACCATTGTCCTTGTACACGAGGTTGTCCTGAAGAAGGAGTCTGATGACTTTGAAACACGTTAACAATAAACCACTTTTTATTTATCCGTGGATCTGACAAGAGGCCATAGTGGCTGGACTGTACTACTGATCGACCTGCCTGAGTAATACCCATCACTCTCCATGAGTGACAGCCTCAGAGAGTATAGTGGCTGGACTGTACTACTGATCGACCTGCTTGAGTAATACCCATCACTCTCCATGAGCGACACCTCCGAGAGAGTACAGTGGCTGGACTGTACTACTGATCAACCTGCCTGAGTAATACTCATCACTCTCCATGAGCGACACCTCCGAGAGAGTACAGTGGATGGACTGTACTACTGATCGACCTGCCTGAGTAATACCCATCACTCTCCATGAGTGACAGCCTCAGAGAGTATAGTGGCTGGACTGTACTACTGATCGACCTGCTTGAGTAATACCCATCACTCTCCATGAGCGACACCTCCGAGAGAGTACAGTGGCTGGACTGTACTACTGATCAACCTGCCTGAGTAATACCCATCACTCTCCATGAGTGACACCTCCGAGA
The DNA here is from genome assembly GCF_039654945.1 of Dendrobates tinctorius. Taxonomy (NCBI): domain Eukaryota; kingdom Metazoa; phylum Chordata; class Amphibia; order Anura; family Dendrobatidae; genus Dendrobates; species Dendrobates tinctorius. Next base: position 43,800,607 of record NW_027361797.1, read on the forward strand.
GAGTACAGTGGATGGACTGTACTACTGATCAACCTGCCTGAGTAATACCCATCACTCTCCATGAGTGACACCTCCGAGAGAGTACAGTGGCTGGACTGTACTACTGATCAACCTGCCTGAGTAATACCCATCACTGAACTAAATACTGTCATGTTGGGACAAGGACTTATTATCGTGTGCATGACAGAAGGATGCAATGTACAAATCTGAGCAATATGCTCCCACGCTCCGTGTGGGATTGGGGGGCCAGGGGCCCGCCAGTAACTTCAATTCCAGGACTCCGCTTTACAGCTACATGTAAATATGACTTTATCCTCATTCACAAAATTCCATAGCAATAAACTAAGTTAATTGTTAAACTAATAACATGTTGCATTTGCCTGTATATGGTGAATCAAGTGTATTGTGCCAAGTACTGTTCATATAAGTGGGTGGTGGCCCACCAGAGGATTCTCCTGTCCTCCTGTGGGCCAGTCCAAGTCTGTTCAACCCAAATATCTATTATAAATGCAGGATAATCAGTAAATGAGAGAAAAGGGTAAGAAAACACCAGATACCTCCTAGGAGGTATATGGATATAACCATTTCATAGAGGGCTGTTTGCATGGACTTGGAAAATGGTAAATTCTAAATGGTGATATGGTAAGCACTCATTTCCCTGGGTAAAGGTTATATATTAAGCACATGTAAGTACACTGACTCCATAATACTGAATTTACAGTCGGCATTTACGGTACCGGCCGCAGGTTTCCTAACCTGAATTCAACAGCTTTATATATGACTATCAAATTGTTGAGTCAGGTCAGGAGCGCCACGGCCAGTCCGGACATTGCAGTCTGTGCTTGTACCGTGAATGTTGGATGTGTGAATCCTGCCTAACCCTGCAGAAAAGGGATAACAATTAACAAGCAGGCGATTTGCTTTTGCGGGGAGTATGTTATGGCGGTGTGATATTGAAACTATGAATCATAAACGCAAATACTCCTAGGAGCTTAACATAATAATGCAAACCGCTAAAAAGCCTGATGTACATATACATGGCTAATATATGGACAGAAGCAGGAGGGAAAGGCATATAGAGGGTCGGATGAGCCAACTGGACCCATACAGTGTGGGTAAGATATGGGAGGTGCAGCGGTAGCAGTCACATCCAAACCCTGGTGTCCGAGGGCCAATGTAACAGATTATACATGAGATCTCTATCAGTCTGATAGAGTGTAGGCCGATTTCACACATCCGGTTTTCATGGTCTGAATATGGATTGTGATGGACAGACGGACCATTGGTCTCCTGACCCAAACTCAACAGCCTCATAGGCATGTACGAGGGTGCCGAATTCAGGTCAAGAGACCCACGGCCAGTCCGGACATCATGGGCTATAGTCAGACCATGTTAGAAGGAAATGAACGAGAGAAAGGGGAAAACAAGGAGTAAGAGGAGAAAGAGAAAAGGGGAGAAGGAGGAGAAGCTTGCTGCAAGCGGTCATCATTGTAACAATGCAGTGACAAGAATCTGCATAACTAATCATAAGCTAATTAGCTGCAAGTGAAATTTATGTATGTGATAGCCAATATGATTGCCTAGAACATGATGTATGTCTCACGATACAAGCAGAAGTGGACGAAATATATATGTATGTCTGGGCAGTGTGTGTATATACATGTGTATGTGCCGTGTGTGTATAGGTCTGTGCAGTGTGTGTATACGAGTGTGTATGTACGTGCAGTGTGTGTATGTACGTGTGTATGTATGCATGTACAGTGTGTGTACGTGTGTAAGTATGTGCAGTGTGTGTACGTGTGTATGTATGTATGTGCAGTGTACACGTGTATGTGTATGTGCAGTGTGTGTATGTGCAGGGTGTGTGTATACGTGTGTGTACGTATGTGCGTGTACGTGTGTGTATCTACGTGTGTATGTATGCATGTACAGTGTGTGTACGTGTGTAAGTATGTGCAGTGTGTGTAAACGTGTATGTGTGTATATACATGTGTATGTATGTGCAGTGTGTATACGTGTGTATGTCTTGGCAGTGTATGTGTATACGTGTGCATGTATGTGCAGTGTCTGTGGGTACGTGTATATGTAATCCTTGATGCTGATCTCTCCTTCAAACCACATATCCAAACCCTTTCCACTTCCTGCCGACTTCAACTCAAAAATATTTCACGCATCCGTTCATTCCTCACCCAAGAATCTGCAAAAACCCTAGTCCATGCCCTCATCATCTCTCGCCTTGACTACTGCAACCTCATGCTCTGCGGCCTCCCCTCAAACACTCTCGCACCCCTCCAATCTTTTCTAAACTCTGCTGCCCGACTAATCCACCTGTCCCCCCGCTATTCCCCAGCTTCTCCCCTCTGTCAATCCCTTCACTGGCTCCCAATTGCCCAGAGACTCCATTACAAAACCCTAACCATGACATACAAAGCCATCCACAACTTGTCTCCTCCATACATCTGTGACCTCGTCTCCCGGTACTTTCCTGCACGCAACCTCCGATCCTCACAAGATCTCCTTCTCTACTCCCCTCTTATCTCCTCTTCCCACAATCGCATACAAGATTTCTCTCGCGCATCACCCCTACTCTGGAACTCTCTACCACAACATATCAGACTCTCACCTACCATCGAAACCTTCAAAAAGAGCCTGAAGACCCACCTCTTCCGACAAGCCTATAACCTGCAGTAACCACCGATCGACCAAACCGCTGCACGACCAGCTCTACCCTCGCCTACTGTATTATCACCCATCCCTTGAAGATTGTGAGCCCTCGCGGGCAGGGTCCTCTCTCCTCCTGTACCAGTTATGACTTGTATTGTTTAAGATTATTGTACTTGTTTTTATGTATGCCCCCCTCACATGTAAAGCGCCATGGAATAAATGGCGCTATAACAATAAATAATAATAATAATAATAATAATAATAATATGTACAGTGTGTGTACGTGTGTGTATGTGCAGTGCACACGTGTATATGTATGTGCAGTGTGTGTATACATGTATGTGCAGTGTGTGTGGGTACGTGTGTATGTACACGTGTATATGTATGTGCAGTGTGTGTATACATGTACAGTGGGGAAAAAAAGTATTTAGTCAGTCAGCAATAGTGCAAGTTCCACCACTTAAAAAGATGAGAGGCGTCTGTAATTTACATCATAGGTAGACCTCAACTATGGGAGACAAACTGAGAAAAAAAAATCCAGAAAATCACATTGTCTGTTTTTTTTTTTCATTTTATTTGCATATTATGGTGGAAAATAAGTATTTGGTCAGAAACAAAATTTCATCTCAATACTTTGTGATATATCCTTTGTCGGCAATGACAGAGGTCAAACGTTTTCTGTAAGTCTTCACAAGGTTGCCACACACTGTTGTTGGTATGTTGGCCCATTCCTCCATGCAGATCTCCTCTAGAGCAGTGATGTTTTTGGCTTTTCGCTTGGCAACACGGACTTTCAACTCCCTCCAAAGGTTTTCTATAGGGTTGAGATCTGGAGACTGGCTAGGCCACTCCAGGACCTTGAAATACTTCTTACGAAGCCACTCCTTCGTTGCCCTGGCGGTGTGCTTTTGATCATTGTCATGTTGAAAGACCCAGTCACGTTTCATCTTCAATGCCCTTGCTGATGGAAGGAGGTTTGCACTCAAAATCTCACGATATATGGCCCCATTCATTCTTTCATGTACCCGGATCAGTCGTCCTGGCCCCTTTGCAGAGAAACAGCCCCAAAGCATGATGTTTCCACCACCATGCTTTACAGTAGGTATGGTGTTTGATGGATGCAACTCAGTATTCTTTTTCCTCCAAACACGACAAGTTGTGTTTCTACCAAACAGTTCCAGTTTGGTTTCATCAGACCATAGGACATTCTCCCAAAACTCCTCTGGATCATCCAAATGCTCTCTAGCAAACTTCAGACGGGCCCGGACATGTACAGGCTTAAGCAGTGGGACACGTCTGGCACTGCAGGATCTGAGTCCATGGTGGCGTAGTGTGTTACTTATGGTAGGCCTTGTTACATTGGTCCCAGCTCTCTGCAGTTCATTCACTAGGTCCCCCCGCGTGGTTCTGGGATTTTTGCTCACCGTTCTTGTGATCATTCTGACCCCACGGGGTGGGATTTTGCGTGGAGCACCAGATCGAGGGAGATTATCAGTGGTCTTGTATGTCTTCCATTTTCTAATTATTGCTCCCACAGTTGATTTCTTCACTCCAAGCTGGTTGGCTATTGCAGATTCAGTCTTCCCAGCCTGGTGCAGGGCTACAATTTTGTTTCTGGTGTCCTTTGACAGCTCTTTGGTCTTCACCATAGTGGAGTTTGGAGTCAGACTGTTTGAGGGTGTGCACAGGTGTCTTTTTATACTGATAACAAGTTTAAACAGGTGCCATTACTACAGGTAATGAGTGGAGGAAAGAGGAGACTCTTAAAGAAAAGTTACAGGTCTGTGAGAGCCAGAAATCTTGATTGCTTGTTTCTGACCAAATACTTATTTTCCACCATAATATGCAAATAAAAGGAAAAAAAAACAGACAATGTGACTTTCTGGATTTTTTTTTCTCAGTTTGTCTCCCATAGTTGAGGTCTACCTATGATGTAAATTACAGACGCCTCTCATCTTTTTAAGTGGTGGAACTTGCACTATTGCTGACTGACTAAATACTTTTTTGCCCCACTGTATATGTATGTGCAGTGTGTGTGTATACATGTGTATGTGCAGTGTGTGTGTATACATGTGTATGTGCAGTGTGTGTGTGTATACATGTGTATGCGTGTGCAGTGTGTGTGTATGCATGTGCAGTGTGTGTGTGTATGCATGTGCAGTGTGTGTGTGTATGCATGTGCAGTGTGTGTGTATACATGTGTATGTATGTGCAGTGTGTGTGTATACATGTGTATGTATGTGCAGTGTGTGTGTATACATGTGTATGTATGTGCAGTGTGTGTATACATGTGTATGTATGTGCCGTGTGTGTATACATGTGTATGTATGTGCAGTGTGTGTATACATGTGTATGTATGTGCAGTGTGTGTGTATACATGTGTATGTATGTGCAGTGTGTGTGTATACATGTGTATGTATGTGCAGTGTGTGTATACATGTGTATGTATGTGCCGTGTGTGTATACATGTGTGTGTATGTGCAGTGTGTGTGTATACATGTGTATGTATGTGCAGTGTGTGTGTATACATGTGTATGTATGTGCAGTGTGTGTGTATACATGTGTATGTATGTGCAGTGTGTGTGTATACATGTGTATGTATGTGCAGTGTGTGTGTATACATGTGTATGTATGTGCAGTGTGTGTGTATACATGTGTATGTATGTGCCGTGTGTGTGTATACATGTGTATGTATGTGCCGTGTGTGTGTATACATGTGTATGTATGTGCCGTGTGTGTATACATGTGTATGTATGTGCCGTGTGTGTATACATGTGTATGTATGTGCAGTGTGTGTATACATGTGTATGTATGTGCAGTGTGTGTATACATGTGTATGTATGTGCCGTGTGTGTATACATGTGTATGTATGTGCAGTGTGTGTATACATGTGTATGTATGTGCAGTGTGTGTATACATGTGTATGTATGTGCAGTGTGTGTATACATGTGTATGTATGTGCCGTGTGTGTATACATGTGTATGTATGTGCCGTGTGTGTATACATGTGTATGTATGTGCCGTGTGTGTATACATGTGTATGTATGTGCAGTGTGTGTATACATGTGTGTGTATGTGCCGTGTGTGTATACATGTGTGTGTATGTGCCGTGTGTGTATACATGTGTGTGTATGTGCAGTGTGTGTATACATGTGTATGTATGTGCAGTGTGTGTATACATGTGTATGTATGTGCCGTGTGTGTATACATGTGTATGTATGTGCAGTGTGTGTATACATGTGTATGTATGTGCAGTGTGTGTGTATACATGTGTATGTATGTGCAGTGTGTGTGTATACATGTGTATGTATGTGCAGTGTGTGTGTATACATGTGTATGTATGTGCAGTGTGTGTGTATACATGTGTATGTATGTGCAGTGTGTGTGTATACATGTGTATGTATGTGCAGTGTGTGTGTATACATGTGTATGTATGTGCAGTGTGTGTGTATACATGTGTATGTATGTGCAGTGTGTGTATACATGTGTATGTATGTGCAGTGTGTGTATACATGTGTATGTATGTGCAGTGTGTGTATACATGTGTATGTATGTGCAGTGTGTGTGTATACATGTGTATGTATGTGCAGTGTGTGTGTATACATGTGTATGTATGTGCAGTGTGTGTGTATACATGTGTATGTATGTGCAGTGTGTGTATACATGTGTATGTATGTGCCGTGTGTGTATACATGTGTATGTATGTGCAGTGTGTGTATACATGTGTATGTATGTGCAGTGTGTGTGTATACATGTGTATGTATGTGCAGTGTGTGTGTATACATGTGTATGTATGTGCAGTGTGTGTGTATACATGTGTATGTATGTGCAGTGTGTGTGTATACATGTGTATGTATGTGCAGTGTGTGTATACATGTGTATGTATGTGCCGTGTGTGTATACATGTGTGTGTATGTGCAGTGTGTGTATACATGTGTATGTATGTGCAGTGTGTGTATACATGTGTATGTGCAGTGTGTGTGTATACATGTGTATGTATGTGCAGTGTGTGTATACATGTGTATGTATGTGCAGTGTGTGTATACATGTGTATGTATGTGCAGTGTGTGTATACATGTGTATGTATGTGCAGTGTGTGTATACATGTGTATGTATGTGCAGTGTGTGTGTATACATGTGTATGTATGTGCAGTGTGTGTGTATACATGTGTATGTATGTGCAGTGTGTGTGTATACATGTGTATGTATGTGCCGTGTGTGTATACATGTGTATGTATGTGCAGTGTGTGTGTATACATGTGTATGTATGTGCAGTGTGTGTGTATACATGTGTATGTATGTGCAGTGTGTGTGTATACATGTGTATGTATGTGCAGTGTGTGTGTATACATGTGTATGTATGTGCCGTGTGTGTGTATACATGTGTATGTATGTGCCGTGTGTGTATACATGTGTATGTATGTGCAGTGTGTGTGTATACATGTGTGTGTATGTGCAGTGTGTGTGTATACATGTGTATGTATGTACAGTGTGTGTGTATACATGTGTATGTATGTGCAGTGTGTGTGTATACATGTGTATGTATGTGCAGTGTGTGTGTATACATGTGTATGTATGTGCAGTGTGTGTGTATACATGTGTATGTATGTGCAGTGTGTGTATACATGTGTATGTATGTACAGTGTGTGTGTATACATGTGTATGTATGTGCAGTGTGTGTGTATACATGTGTATGTATGTGCAGTGTGTGTGTATACATGTGTATGTATGTGCAGTGTGTGTGTATACATGTGTGTGTATGTGCAGTGTGTGTATACATGTGTATGTATGTACAGTGTGTGTGTATACATGTGTATGTATGTGCAGTGTGTGTGTATACATGTGTATGTATGTGCAGTGTGTGTATACATGTGTATGTATGTGCAGTGTGTGTGTATACATGTGTATGTATGTGCCGTGTGTGTATACATGTGTATGTATGTGCAGTGTGTGTATACATGTGTATGTATGTGCAGTGTGTGTGTATACATGTGTGTGTATGTGCAGTGTGTGTATACATGTGTATGTATGTGCAGTGTGTGTATACATGTGTATGTATGTACAGTGTGTGTGTATACATGTGTATATATACATGTGTATGTATGTGCAGTGTGTGTATACATGTGTATGTATGTGCAGTGTGTGTATACATGTGTATGTATGTGCAGTGTGTGTATACATGTGTATGTATGTGCAGTGTGTGTGTATACATGTGTATGTATGTGCAGTGTGTGTATACATGTGTATGTATGTGCAGTGTGTGTATACATGTGTATGTATGTGCAGTGTGTGTATACATGTGTATGTATGTGCAGTGTGTGTGTATACATGTGTATGTATGTACAGTGTGTGTGTATACATGTGTATGTATGTGCAGTGTGTGTGTATACATGTGTATGTATGTGCAGTGTGTGTATACATGTGTATGTATGTGCAGTGTGTGTATACATGTGTATGTATGTGCAGTGTGTGTATACATGTGTATGTATGTGCAGTGTGTGTATACATGTGTATGTATGTGCAGTGTGTGTATACATGTGTATGTATGTGCAGTGTGTGTGTATACATGTGTATGTATGTGCAGTGTGTGTGTATACATGTGTATGTATGTGCAGTGTGTGTATACATGTGTATGTATGTGCAGTGTGTGTGTATACATGTGTATGTATGTGCAGTGTGTGTGTATACATGTGTATGTATGTGCAGTGTGTGTATACATGTGTATGTATGTGCAGTGTGTGTATACATGTGTATGTATGTACAGTGTGTGTGTATACATGTGTATGTATGTGCAGTGTGTGTGTATACATGTGTATGTATGTGCAGTGTGTGTATACATGTGTATGTATGTACAGTGTGTGTGTATACATGTGTATGTATGTGCAGTGTGTGTATACATGTGTATGTATGTGCAGTGTGTGTATACATGTGTATGTATGTGCAGTGTGTGTGTATACATGTGTATGTATGTGCAGTGTGTGTGTATACATGTGTATGTATGTGCAGTGTGTGTGTATACATGTGTATGTATGTGCAGTGTGTGTATACATGTGTATGTATGTGCAGTGTGTGTGTATACATGTGTATGTATGTGCAGTGTGTGTATACATGTGTATGTATGTGCAGTGTGTGTATACATGTGTATGTATGTGCAGTGTGTGTATACATGTGTATGTATGTGCAGTGTGTGTGTATACATGTGTATGTATGTGCAGTGTGTGTATACATGTGTATGTATGTGCAGTGTGTGTGTATACATGTGTATGTATGTGCAGTGTGTGTATACATGTGTATGTATGTGCAGTGTGTGTATACATGTGTATGTATGTACAGTGTGTGTGTATACATGTGTATGTATGTGCAGTGTGTGTGTATACATGTGTATGTATGTGCAGTGTGTGTATACATGTGTATGTATGTACAGTGTGTGTGTATACATGTGTATGTATGTGCAGTGTGTGTGTATACATGTGTATGTATGTGCAGTGTGTGTATACATGTGTATGTATGTGCAGTGTGTGTATACATGTGTATGTATGTACAGTGTGTGTGTATACATGTGTATGTATGTGCAGTGTGTGTGTATACATGTGTATGTATGTGCAGTGTGTGTATACATGTGTATGTATGTACAGTGTGTGTGTATACATGTGTATGTATGTGCAGTGTGTGTATACATGTGTATGTATGTGCAGTGTGTGTATACATGTGTATGTATGTGCAGTGTGTGTGTATACATGTGTATGTATGTGCAGTGTGTGTGTATACATGTGTATGTATGTGCAGTGTGTGTATACATGTGTATGTATGTGCAGTGTGTGTATACATGTGTATGTATGTGCAGTGTGTGTATACATGTGTATGTATGTGCAGTGTGTGTGTATACATGTGTATGTATGTGCAGTGTGTGTGTATACATGTGTATGTATGTGCAGAGTGAAGACAGGATTATATTTGAATAAATGTTGATTTTTCTTTTTGTTCTAGAATAAACGTGGATTGTTGCTCATGGAAAAACAAAATGAACCACCCCTGGAGACTCAGCCCTATCCCCTCTTATGAAGCAGTAGATAATATAAGACCCCGTCTTATTTCCGGGCACACCTGGTACGTACATGTCTGTGGATGCTATAAACTATGGTGTGAATATTTTCGGTCGTCTTTCATTATGTCTGACGGACAAACTGCCTACAAACTATCAACAATCTGACCGCAAAGAATGTCCCCCAGAACACAAGCGTCCTCCGGCTCCACCATCCTGTAGTATCACGTCATAGAGATATTGTGAGTGGGGGGACTCTACTAGTGAAGACCCCACTGACGCTCCGTCCACAGCTCACCCTCCAGGTAGGACTTGTTGATAGTTGTGGCCACTAAACTTGTCCCCGTCAATCATATCTGGAGGGTCTCGATATTCACCGACCCATCGGTACTAATTACGGTTTTGGATCCATGACCAATAGATTCTAGTGCTGAACTTTGTGCGTTTCTGGGCATCTTGTGCCCAATAGGGTTAAGGTGCAAAGTGCTGACATTGGCAATCACTGTGCACACAAGTGAGTCACAGGCATGAAGGCGTCCATTGTGCATGCTACATATCACTTTCCTAAGTGACAGCCTTGTTCTCCTAATACCCAGTCTTATAAAGTACAACTATTAGTGTAGCAGACGCTTATCAGAAGAACTGCACACTGCACATGAATGGATCTGGCTGTCGCACCATATAACTCCCCCCTTCATGGTCTTGTAGGTTAGGGTGAACCCCATGCACATTACCTTCTTTCTCCAGTGCCTTCAGCCTAGGTCAGGATACAGGTGCAGGTCAGGAGCAGGGAGGTAGGTAGCAAGCGACTGCTGTGAGCCTGGGGATAGTACACGTAGCTTTAGTGCACAGTTAGGGAAGGGGTGGGGTCTGGCAGCATCCCACATGCAAAAACCAAACAAGCCCCAGAAGCTGTTCCAGCTGTGGCACACGCTCCGCTCTGCCAGTCGTCCCATTGTCATCCTGCAAGGAAATGTTCCCATTCTTATTTAGAAAGAACGCCTAGGTAAATACGATACGTATCTGCACAATGGCACCGAGACAATGCCCTGCATTATACTGCCCCAATATGGAGAAGTCCACAATCCTACAGGCCCAGAGACTATTCCCGCTGCGGAACATGGCAGAAAAGGTCAGCAAAAAGCAAAACTACAACTCCCAGCATGCACTGACCAATACAAAAAACAGATTTACTCAGCATTCATGCATCTGTCTTTGGTAAAGTTGGGAGACAATCATTATGGATGCTGAGCATGGTTGTCCCCATGTGTCTGCATCAAAAGTAAGGCATAAGAGCCTGAGAACAGCATAGGAGGCCAGATTAGGGGAGACCCAACTATTGTATCCTGCGACGCTGCATGGAGATCATCACCGCACAACCTAATATTCCTGTCTGACACACGCTGGGGCCACTTTAATAGGAAGTCCATTAACCTATCCCTGTGTGAAACCCACGAGGACAATGGTTGGATTTGACCCAGTACACCAGATTAGCAGCAGCGCTAATCCCAGAGCTCCGCTTCCTTAAAGAGGTTTAGGGTTCATGCCTGCAGACACACTCCTTATAGCGTGCACAAAGTGCACTGTCAGGATTCTCTGGTGCGGGCGTATGAGTGCAAGTATGTGATTTGCATACATGCAGTCACATGCCCACTAGACAAGAGCTGTCTAGTTCAACACAAGTGAATTGAGCGAAGCCAAACATGTTTAGTTGGAATGTGGCTGGAAATATGCAAATCGTGAGAGCTCCTGGCAAATCTTGACAGCGTGCGCTGTGCAGAGAGTGATCGTAGATTTGAACCCAAAGCCTGGACAATCCTGGGTTCACACACACGCGTAGGAAAAAGTCGTAGTTACTCACCGGTTAACGGTATTTCTCGGAGTCCATGACAGCACCACCTGAGAGAGGGGATCCGCCCTCCAGGAACAGGAAATCCTACAGATACATAAGGGCGGCACCTCTCCCACGCATCAGTTGGTTTACAGAGCACAAGAGGACCGCAATGGTTAATAGCATAGTTTATATACAATACTCTACACGACTATCAATTACCCGTGTACATATAAGAGGAAGAAGTGCACACCCAAATTATACTAAAGGGAGGGAATATACGGGTGCTGTCATGGACTCCGAAAAATACCGTTAACCGGTGAGTAACTACGACTTTATTCGGTCGTCCATGACAGCACCACCTGAGAGAATTACAGAGAGTAATAATTACTTTAGGGAGGGACTACAGCCTGCAGTACCCTTATACCAAAGGAGAGGTCTGAGGAAGCACCCAGGTCTAGTCTATAATGGTTGTAGAAGGTGCTCGGAGAGGACCAAGTAGCTGCCTTACATATTTGGTCGATTGAGACCTTCGATCTCTCTGCCCACGAAGTTGCCATGGCCCTGGTGGAATGCGCCCTCAGCTTGCCAGGAGCCGGTTTGCCTTTTGAGGTGTATGCTAAAGAAATGGCCTCCCTAATCCATCTCGCTAGCGAACTTTTTGAAGCCCTATGGCCCTTTCTAGTGCCCTGATAGGAAATAAATAAGGCATTATCTTTTTTCCAGGGGTCGGTAACTGCCAGGTACTCTAGGAGACATCTCCTAACGTCTAGCGTGTGTTTATTTCCTTTCCTTATCGTTCGTGGGATTAGGGAGGAAGGATGGAAGAACTATCTCCTGAGTTCTATGGAAACTGGAGGCTACTTTAGGCAGGTATGCCGGATCGGGTGTAAGAATTACCCTGTCCTCCCTGAATTGTATGTAAGGAGGGAGTCTAGATAGTGCCCGGATGTCACTCATTCTACGGGCAGATGTTAACGCCACCAGGAGAGCCACTTTAAGGGATAGGTTTTTCGTGGAAGCTGATGATATAGGTTCAAACGGGGTCTCTGTCATGGCCGTAAGAACTAGGTTTAGATCCCATGGCATAAATTTATTTTTTACTAACAGTCTGGACCTGCCTGTTGCTTTAATAAACCTATTGATCCAATGGTTGCTGGCAATGTTGCAGTTGAACAGTGCCCCAAGAGCCGACACCTGTACCTTGAGGGTGCTGGTGGAGAGTCCCATATCCAGACCTTTTTGCAAGAACTCTAAGATCTGCGCTATGGGAGTGGACTGTCCAGCTACTACCCCCGAGCTCTGAAGGAATCTTTTCCAGATCCTCATGTAGATTTTTGTTGTAACCGGCTTTCTGCTTTTAAGCAGGGTGTTAATTAGGGCCGGGGAAAACCCTTTCTCTTTTAGCAGTGCCCGTTCAAAATCCACGCCATCAGATGTAGGCTAGCTACCTGAGGATGGAAAACTGGGCCCTGGGACAGGAGGTCTGGGATGTTTGGTAGGACCCAAGGGTCGGATACCGACATGGTCCTCAGGCATGAGAACCATGCCCTCCAGGGCCAAAACAGGGCGTTCACTATAATCCTCACTTTCTTCTTCCTGACTTTCCTCATCACCAGGGGTAGTAGAGCCAGGGGAGGGAAGGCGTATGCTAGCCTGAAGTCCCATTTGATTAGAAGAGCATCTACTGCCAGAGGGTTCTCCCTGGGATTCAGGGAGCAGAACTGCGGCACCTTCCTGTTCTCTCTGGTGGCGAAGAGGTCCATTTCTGGCTGCCCCCATTTTTGTACTATCTGGTTGAAGATGGACGCTTTTAAGGACCATTCTCCTTGCTTTAGGAGGTTGCAGCTTAGGAAGTCTGCCGTGGTGTTTTCCTTTCCTTTTATGTGCAGAGCTGTTAAAGACAGGAGATGTTGCGCTGCCCACTGGAACAGCCGTTCTGCTACCTCCATCAGGGGCTTGGACCGAGTGCCGCCTTGGTGGTTGATGTAAGCCACGGTGACCTGATTGTCGGAGAATATACGAACATGGTGCCCCTGTAGATACACAAGATGATTTTTAACTGCCTTCTCTACGGCTCTTAGTTCTTTCAGGTTGGAGGACATTTCCAACTGATGACTATCCCACAGGTCCTGAATTAAGGTTTCCCCCATGTGGGCCCCCGAACCCGTAGGGCTTGCGTCCATGGTGACTACCCGGGTTATGTTATATTCTCAGGGTACCCCCTCTGGCTAGATTGTTCTCGTCTAGCCACCACTCAAGGGATCTCAAAGTCTGTTGGGACAGAGTCAACCGGCCTTCTAGATACCTGCCCAGGATTTTTTGGTGGCGTAAAACCTTGCTCTGTAGCACCCTTGTATGGAACTGGGCCCACCGGACCGCGGAGATGCAGGATGAGAGAGAACCCAGGAGGGACATTGCCTTCCTGAGAGACATGGAAGGGCTACTGGAGGCGTTCAAGACCTGCTGACGTAGGCGGGCCAATTTTTTGGGAGGAAGACGACATTCCTGATTCTGCGAATCAAGGATTAAGCCCAAGAACTGCTGGACCTTCATGGGCTGTAGACGGGACTTCTTGATGTTTAATAGCCACCCTAACCCTTCCAAAGCCAATTTTGCTTTCTGCAATTGATTCAGACAATGGACTGCTGTTTTTCCTACATTAAGGAAGGCATCCAGGTAGGGGATTACTAGGATGTCTGCCTCCCGTAGATGGGCCATAACCTCTGCTATAACTTTAGTGAAAACCCGGGGGGCAACTGCTATACCAAAGGGAAGGGCGACATATTGGAAATGCTGCATCGACCCCTCCAAATGAACTGCCACTCTAAGGAAATGCTGATGAGACGCATAGATGGGTATATGGTAATAAGCGTCCTTTAAATCCAATACCACCATAAAACAATTTTCAAACAGCAACTTTATTGTGGAGCTGATCGTTTCCATTTTGAAAGGTCGAATGACTAGGTATCTGTTAAGCGCCTTCAGATTAATTATTGTCCTGTAGGAATTATCCGGTTTACGGAACAAAAATAGGGGGGAGTAGAAGCCTTCGCCCTTCTCTGCCTCTGGTACCTTTATCAATACCCCCTTCTGGCATAGTTCAATAACTTCGGTTTCTAAGGCAGTCTGTTCCGCCAAGGAAGACCTAAGCGGAGTGGCTCTAAAGCTGTTCTGGGGGACACAGGCAAATTCGAGCTTTAGGCCTGCGGCCACTAACCCCAGGATCCAGTTACTGTTCGAGATCCGCGACCAGGCTGGGTAGAAGGCCGATAGTCTACCTCCCAATGGGGCTTCTATTCATTGGGGGAGGTTTCTTGGACTCACAGGATGCTTCTTGGCGTCCCCCTCCAAACATAAAACTGGTACCTTTTCTTTTCTTACCTTCCCATCTGCCCTGATCCCCGGACGACCTCCTCCGAAAAAATCACTTCCTAGCAAAGGGACGCCTATAGGAAGTGGTGGGTAGGGAAGGGAATTTCTTTTTATCATCGCCAGCCTTCTCCAGGATTTCATCTAGGACTGGTCCAAATAGATATTCTCCCTCACATGGGATGGAGCAAAGCCGGGATCTGGCCTGGATATCCCCGGGCAAGCATTTCAGCCATATAGCCCGTCGGGCTGCATTCGATAGCCCTGCGGCCTTGGCCGCCATTCTCGCAGAGTCTGCTGAAGCGTCGGCTAAAAAGGCTGCCGCATCCTGGATGGTAGGTAGGGTTTTTAAGATAGATTCCCTCGAGGCTCTGTCTCCTAGCTGTGTTTCTAATTGGTCTAGCCAAACTATCATAGATCTGGCCGTGCAGGTAGCAGCGACCGCCGGTCTCAGGGCGCCAGCCGACATTTCCCATGTGCCTTTCAAGTAGGAGTCCACCTTTTTATCCAGCGGATCCTTCAAAGAGACCATGTCATTAAAAGGAATAGTGAATTTTTTGGACGCCTTAGCCACTGCTGCATCCAATTTCGGGGCTTTGTCCCACTTATTCACCACAGGGTCCTCAAAGAGATATCGCCGTTTAAAGGCTGGTGGTAGGGAGCCTTTTCTTTCCGGTTTCCTCCATTCTCTATTACTCAAATTTTGGACCCTGTCGTTTAACGGGAACGACTTACGTTTCCTGGGGTCTAAACCCCCGAACATTAGGTCCTGTGCTGACCGTTCAGGTCTGGTGTCTGTTACCCCCATGGTAGCCCTAACTGCCTTGACTAGTTTGTCCACTTGGTCAAGACCTAGGCAGAAACGGCTGGTGTCTTCCTCTGAGGAGGACGCGGATGGGGAGGTGGAGGGTTCTGAGGAGTCTTCGTTCCCTCTAGGGGCTGCTGAAGAGCCTGACTGAGAAGCTCGCCCTCTTTCTCTTCCTAGATGACTCCCCCTGGGGTACAGATTTTAGGGCTTTAACCTCCGTTCTGATTATTTCCCTTAGACTTGTAGCGAAGTCAGGGGTCTCTTCTGCCACCTAGAGGAGGGGGGACAGAGCAGGAAGTATGCTTGTAACTTTTTTGGACTACACCCCCCCTTTTTCCTCTTTTTTTTTTCTCTTTTTACCGTCTGCCATATGCATGATTGGCACAGCCTCTTAGGGTAGGCATCCGGCAAGGGGCATTTACAAAGGGCGCATTCCCTGTTTTTTGCCTTGTCAGTACTTTTCTTCTCCTATAGGAGGAAAAACATAAGGGGGACACTGCGTCAGGGCACATTCACGAAGATCTCTTACCCTGGGCAGAAGGCGTAGGTACCGGATCACGGGGGGGCGAGCTGGATCCTTCGGCCTGGAGGAACTTCTGTGGCAGGATTGTCCAGTTCGTTTCTTCTTCTGCTGGGAGCTGGTTTGGGACCTCTCTGAGGTACGTTCCTGCTCTTTGTCCAGCTGTGGCACGGGAGCTTCCAGCTCATCCATTCCATCCTGCCTCGGAGCTTGAAGCCGCTCGGCAGTGCATCAGTGCCCTTTTCTCCCCCCGGAAATCCGGGTCCGCAGGTGACGTGGCCAGGGGCTGATTTTCGCCCCCCCCCCCCCCCATTTTCCCCAACGTCCACCCCGTGTGCGGTGCCCGCGCCGGCAACGCACAGGGAGAGAGAAAGCCGGCCGACACCAGATTTCCGGTCTGGTGCCACCAGCTCCGCCCCCGCTGCGCCACTTCCGGTCCGGGGACGCGCAGGCCATCAACGCCACCGGCCCCACCACTTCTAGTCCGGGCGCGCGAGGACGTGCAGGCCACAGGCCCCGCCCCCGTAGCGTCACATCCGGTCCGGGCATGTGCGAGGACGCGCAGACCACCGGCGCCGCCTCTCACCCGCGCCACCCCAGGCCCGGCGCGCGAGGATGCACAGGCCACCAGCGCCCCCGACACACAGCGTTCCCCAGACGCCACCGAAGTGCAGCCGCACGACCCCTACCGCGATCCAGGGGAGGGGAGCCGCACCACCCGGAACAAGGACCAGGATCCTGGGGGGGAACCCTACTTACCTGCCGGCGCCGGCCCAGGAGACGGGCATCCACCGGACCCCGCTCCCACCTGCCCCGCACACTGCTGTGAAACCCTGCGTGGGTCACCGTGGCGCTTCCAGGGGACTCTGCACTGCCCGAGGTAGGAGACCCCCGCGCTACCTGAGTCGGACAGCCGGCCTGGGGATTCCTTCGTCCATGATGGCATGATCTGTAGGGAATCCTGTCCTCCAGGAACAGGAAACCAACTGATGCATGGGAGAGGTGTCGCCCTTATGTATCTGTAGGATTTCCTGTTCCTGGAGGGCGGATCCCGTCTCTCAGGTGGTGCTGTCATGGACGACCGAATAAATCTTAGTTACTTACTGGTAATGAGATTTTACAGAGCCCATGCCAGAACCACCTGAGAGAGGGTATCCACCCACCAGGACAGGAAACCTACTAAATAAAAATGCGGTACCTCTCCACATCAGTTTGGGTTTCAGAGCACAAGAGGACCTTCAGACAGATAGTAGCATAACCATCACTAAATACATTTTTCTTAACATCCTTAAAAGTGCACACCACAAGTGTCAAAGCAGGGGAAGGAACGTAAGGGTGCTGTCATGGGCTCTGTAACTAAGATTTTTTTTCCCTTCTCTCATGACAGCACCACGAGAGATTTAAATATATCAAAGCACCCTAGGGAGGGATCACAGCTTACAATACCTTCCTCCCAAAGGACAGGTCAATAGAGGAGGACAGTTTGAGGCGATATTGTCTATAGAAGGTGGGTGGGGAATACCATGTGGCTGCTTTACATATTTTGTCAATTGACACCTCTGCTCTTTCAACCCAGGAGGTCGCCATAGCCCTGGTGGAATGGCCTTTCAGGTTTTCAGGAACTGGCCTATTACTAGAGGAGTAAGCTAAACTAATGGTGTCCCTTATCCATCTAGTTATGGTCCCCCTTGTAACACCAAGCCCCTTCCTGATTCCCTGGAATGACACAAATAAGGCCTCATCCTTCCTCCATTGCCTAGTTCTGTCTAGGTACTGCATCAAGGCCCTCCTGACGTCTAGTGTGTGAAGTCTGCGTTCCTCTGCAGTCTTTGATTTTCTACATAAGGAGGGAAGAACTACCTCCTGACTCCTATGAAACTTTGATGCCACTTTGGGGAGATATGCTGGATCTGGCCTCAAAACCACTCTATCATCTGATAACTGCATAAATGGATGATTAATGGATAGAGCCTGTAAATCACTAACCCTGCAGGCCAACGTCAGGGCCACTAGTATCACTGTTTTTAGTGTTAGTATTTTATCTGACACTTCATGTAGCGGCTCAAAGGACGATCTTGTTAAAGCTTCCAGGACTAGATTTAAGTCCCACAGAGGCATTTTTGGAGCTGGCATATTTGTTGACCTTTGCCATGCTTTAATGAACCTAGCCACCCACTTTTCCGCTACCAGGTTATAGTTGCATAGGGCCGCTAAGGCGGATACCTGCATCTTAAGGGTGCTGGCGGCTAGGCCCATCACCATACCCCTCTGAAGGAACTCTAATATAGCTCTAATTGGGATCCTACCCCAACAGACTGTCCTGAGAAAGCCAAAAACTATATCCTGCCGTATATCCTAGTTGTTAAACACTTCCTACTCTACATCATGGAAGCGATTAAGGCCAGAGAGAACCCTTTCTGTGCTAGCAGTGCCCTCTCAAAATCCAGGTCGTCAAATGTAGACCCGAGTTCTGAGGATGTGACACTGGGCCCTGCCTGAGGAGACCCGGAACGTCTGGGAGAATCCAGGGATCTGACAAGGATGTCCTCCTCATCCATGAAATCCATGATCACTTGGGCCAGAACGGAGCAATGAGGATGACATCTGCTAAATCCTCCCGAATCTTCCTGAGGACTGCCGGGATCAACATTAACAGGGGAAATGCGTAAGCCAGTTGGAAACCCCAAGGAATCTGTAGTGCATCCACTGCGTATGGTCTTTCTCTTGGGTTTAGAGAGAAGATTTTTGCCTTCCTGTTGGCAAACAAGTCTATGTCTGGCTGCCCCCAAAGATCCACAATCTGCTGAAAAATTGACGGATCCAGTTCCCATTCCCCGTTTTAAGGTTGTCCGGCTGAGGAAATCTGCTTCCTCGTTTTCCTTTCCCTTTACATGTAGGGCCGAAAGTTGTAGCTGATTATCCTCCATAACCTAGAGAATTTCTCGCGCTAGCCGCATTAGGGGCAGGGATCTTGTGCCCCCCTGGTGACTGATATAGGCAACTGAAGTTCGGTTGTCCAACATTATTCAAACATGGTTTCCTTCTAAGTGGGAAAAAAAACTATTAATGCCTTTATTGCCAACAGCTCCTTGTAGTTGGAGGAAAGACCAGCTTCTGCCTCTTACCAGGATTATATGGTCCCTGAGATGTGCTCCCCTTCTTTCTGCGCTTGTGTAAGGGGAGGCCATGACTGTAGTCGTGGCCAGAAACACCGAAGAATCTGTGTCCCGACCTTCCCTCACAGAAAACTGTATTCCTCTTCTCAGCATACCTGCCTCTCCAGGTTAAGGTCCCCCTGGGCACTTCCCAGGCGGCGACGGTCCCTCTTTCAGGCAATCCCCAGTAATGGAGACAGCCCAAGATAACTTGAACATTCTCTTTACTTGATACGTCACACGTTACATCCACAGTTGGCACATCATGAAATTCACTTGCCTCCTCATCTTTCCCTGCTTTGCTGTCGCTTCTGTGCAGCAGACACCCGGACCGGACAGTCCTAGACTGCACCCCAGTTCCTTCCTGGCCTAACCTCGCCATGGTGACAATTCCTTCTGCCTGTTTCGCCCCAGACTCGAAATCAGTCACGAGGCTTGGTTGCCTCTGGTAAAGCATCCGACCCGTTTGTACCGTTCTCGAAGCTCCAACTTCCTTCAACTCCTCAGTCTAACCGACTCCTGCCCTAAAGGCGCCTGCCCAGGCTATGAGTCCCCACATCTTTCCTTACCTGTTCTGGCCCACTGCTATGATGCACAGTGGGCGTGGGTAATGCGGGCTGCAGCGATTTAACGTTACGTGGCTGCCTAGCTGTCCGGGTCTTTCGCCCATGTGGACACTTCGGCCACTCTGGCCCCATCTGAACTAATTTCCTAAAAACTCCTGTCTTACCACCCGGCAGCCCCTCCTACGCTTAACCCTCTATAACCATACTATGAACTATACCTACAGTGCACACTTGTATGCCCCCATCTAGTGGTTCCCACAAGTACTACAGTTACCCTTAGTAATAAAGAACTGCAAACACTATAACGCCCCCTCTTTTGTCCAAAGGGTACACTTCACTTTCCCTAAACTGTACATGAGAATTAGTAAACATTATATACAATGAAGAGCATGACAACACGTTATAATATTACATTAGAAGGAACACAACATAATATAATCTAGCTTTACAGAGAATGGAAACATATGTATGAATGTGGCAGTACCATAAAAGTGAGTGGTAATACATATTAGTATGTAGCAGTACCACAAATATTAACATAGACCTTACCAACATTAGCATATGGAAACATCAATACACCGAGAACAATTAGAGGACGGGAAGCAAGGAGGTAAGTCTATCTCACCCCCTTACACTTGCATCTGTCACGATTACGTCTGATATCCGGTAGGACCATGGAATTCCCTGCAACAGATTTCTTGGATGCCGCTACCAGGTCATGGAGTCTCACGCTTCCTGGGAGAGTATAATCTTCCCCTCTAGGTGTCCAGCAAGCTTCCTTTCTCCCTCTAGGACATTCTGCTGTAAGGCCATGGAATGACACTGAGCCCACTGTCATGCATGACGTCATTGATCCTAGTTGGGACATAGCTTTCCTCAGGGCCATGAATGGGTTGGTTAATACCGCTGACACTAGGGCTATAATTCTGTCTTCTCCTCTGGTAGGAGACAGACCTGCCTCTCGGAGTCCAAAATAAGCCCTAAGACGGATTGAACCTTCAGGGGAGGGGCTGCAGCCTTGACTTTGATATTTCTCATTCAACCGAGTCTTGACATAGTGGCTTGGATGTGCCTTAGTTGAGAACTGTAGTCGTGTTCTGTTGTTCCTTCCAGGATCTGGGGGATGAGATCCCAAAGCTGTGCCTGGGGGTGGATGTGAATTTCTAGTCTCAGGCCTGATCTTATTATACTGAATACCCCAAGCATTGGCCGAGATTTCCTCCCAGGTTGGAAGTGTGACAACCTTCATCCTACCTGGGACAGCCCATCACTTAGAAGATTTTTGGTTCCTCGTCGAGGAACCCTCAAACATGAAACCCTTGCTCCACGGTTTCTTATCCTTCCAGTTGCCCTGTTCCTTGGAGGGTCTACTCCTGCTATACCTTCTCCTACGAAAGGAGCTTTTGAACTGAGGACGGTACACACTGGGAAAGCCTTTTTTCTTATCTGCTGCCTCCCAGCCATAGGGCTCTGCGGGCAGCATTAAACAGGTTTGCCAATATGGCTGTTAATCTAACAGAATCGGCCGAGGCGTCAGCCAAAAAGGAAGCTGCTCTCTGCAACAGCAGAAGGTCCGCCAGGATCTTTTCTCTCGTGGTGTTGTCTCTAAGATGGTCGCCAAGCTGCTGTAGCCACACCATCATAGACCTTGCCATGCAGGGTGCCACTATTGCCTGATTTAATGAGCCTGCCGATGATTCCCAGGCTTGTTTTAGGAAGACCTCTGCCTTCTTATCAAATGGATCCCTGAGAGTCCCTAGGTCCTCAAAGGGCAACGTAGATCTTTTGATTGATTTTGCGATCACGACACCAATCTTTGGGGTCTTTTCCCATATGTCCGCCTCTTCCTCATCAAAAAGATATCTCCTTTTTGAAGAAGATGGTAAGTGGACCTTTCCTTTCTGACCTCTTCCACTCTACTAATGAGCATTTTGATTTTCTCATTAACTGGAAAGGAATGCCTCTTCCTCTGTTCCAAGCCACTGAACATAATATTCTGGACTGTTCTGGGAGTCTTGGGATCAGATATTCCCATAGTGGACCTTATTGCCCTGACCAGCCTGTCAGTATCCTCAGCTCGGAAGCAGGTCTACCCAGTGTCCTCATCTAAGGAGGATGAATCCGTCAGGTCAGAATCCTCCCCCTCAAACTCTACTGACTTTTCAGACTGATGACAGTAGTTCTGGCTTCCCCTTTGTCCCTTCAGGTGTTTTAAGGACTCCTGGACCTCCGATCTAATGATGGCCTTCAGGTCCATAGCGAACCTGGGGGTTTCTTCCGAGACAATCTCCAGTATACACCCTGGGCAGAGTTTCTTACTATAAGTGCACGGTAAATCCCCCTTCACAGGGCACACTCCTGCTTTGCCTTCCCTAGTAAAGGAAGACAGAGAAAGGGGACCTGTTTTAATACAGTGCACTTTCACGTAGATCACTCACCATTCAGCTGATTAATCTTACGGTACCTTAGACGAAGGGCTGAGCTGGTTCCAAAGAACTTCTCCCGCTGGAGGTGGGCTTGTGACCTGCCTTGCGTTTCAGGCTGGTCCCGCTGCTTGTACGACTGCCATTGCTACGTCCTCGCCGATGCTGCTGGCGGTGCTGAAATGGCTCCTGTGTCGACTGTAGCGAAGATGGTGGTAGTGGTGGCAGCTGCTGCTGCGGTGGCGTCGGACGACACACAGATGACAGCGTGAGAAACATCATAGGAAGCTGGTAAAATGCAAAAAAAAAAAAACCTCAGCAAATCCAAAAATATTTTTATATCTGCGTTTTTGCTGCGGATTTGACTGACTCAGTTGAAGTCAATGGGTGAAAAATGCTGCAGAAACACGCAAACAACTAACATGCTGCAGAAAAAAAACCGCACTGCAAATATTCAAGGAAATTTACTGATCATGTGCACAACACTTCAGGATTGTCAGTGAATTAGCTGGCATAAGGATTCCATAGCATTTTGGCCCATTTCCTCGAGGAAAAACCACCATGAAAACGGCACCAAAAACACAATGTGTGCACATAGCCTGGCACTGACTCCATCTTGAAGGAATAATTCACAATCCATCGGTTGATCTTCCTCAGGTTGAAAGTTCTTAGAGAACCATCCGGCTTCTTTATCAAAAAGAGGGGGAAATAAAATCCCCTTTCTATCTCTTCCACTGGGACTTCGCACAGAAAAAGTTCTGTAAGATTTCTGCCTCCAGGGTCTGCTGTTCTCCTGGTGATTTCCTGTGGGGTGTTAATACAGAGGTCTGATGAGGTGGATGGACAAAATCCATCTTCAGACAGTCTTTGACGATACCCAAGATCCAGTGACTGGGGGAAGATGTTCATCCAGGCAGGGAAAAAAGAGCCTTCCCCCTACCGCTGACCTGACGTCATTAGGAGAACTTTAACAGATGTAGGGGGTCCTCTGAACATATATCCAGACCCCTTTCTATCCTTGAACTCCCAGCTATTCCTTTCTCGCGGAGGACGCCACCTATTAAACTTCCTCCTCTGAAAGGAAGGCTTCATAGCTTCAGACGAGAAACTAGGGAATGCCTTCTTTTTGGTGCCTGCCTTCTCCAAGATGTCTTTTAGCTTCTGTCCAAAGAGAAACTTGCCATCACAGGGGATGGAGCAGAGTTTTTTGAAGGCAGTTCTCCCGGACACTCCTTCAGCCATAAGGCCCGTCTAGCTGCATTGGATAGGCTCGCCAACCTAGCTGCTAACCTCACAGAGTCTGTTGAGGTGTGCCAGAAAGGCTGCTGCTCCCTTTATCCCTCGAGACCTTACTTTTAAGCTGCTCCTCCATTTGTTGCAGCCAGACCATAAGGGAGCGGGCAGTACAAGTCCCAGCTATTGCCAACTTCAGACCTCCTGCGGCTGCCTCCTAGGAGTGTCTCAGGAACCCATCAGCTTTTTTTTATCCAACGGGTCTCTAAGTGCACCAGAATCCTCAAAGGGCAGGGCAGACCTTTTAGAGGATTTTGCTACTGCCCTGTTGCTTTTAGGGATATTATTCCAACTGTCCGAGTCTTTCTCCTCAAAGAGGTATCTCTTCTTAGAAGATGAGGATAGGATACCAGATTTGTCTGGCTCCTTCCACTTTATCTATGAGCGTTTGTATCCTGGAATTAACAGGAAAGGTGCGATTCCTTCTTTCCTCTAGACCCCCAAACATTATATCCTCTAAGGATTTAGGTGCGTTCACCTTCAGGCCCACTATTGATCTGACTGCCCTAATCATCCTATCCAAATCCGGAAAGCAAGGTCGGCCACCTATATCACTGTCCGAGGAGGAGAACAGGGATTCACTATGATATTCCCCAACTGATTGTAGAGGCTTTTGATACCGTGACGACCTCCTGAGCGCTCTTGTTCCCCTTTTTCAACCGAGTCTTTAGGGAACATTGCACCTCCAACATGATCATGGACCTAGGCAGGCACATGGCAAAGGCAGGGGTCTCATCCCATATAGCTTTTTGAATGCAGTCAGATTTTTATGACAATGAACTGACAGCGGGGTCCTACAAAGAGCACATTCTTTATTCTTTTTGGAGCTAGCCTTCCTAGGCACCTAGTGATTTAAGCAAGAAATGGCCCTTATTAACAAAAAAGGTGACATTCTTGTAGATCACACACCACCCGCTCTCATATTAAGGGTTCCGGATTCGGAGGCTGACCGAGGGTACATTCGACGTCCCTCCTGGACAACGAGGAGTCCTGTGACCTCTGACTGGGACAGCTGCCACTTCTGCCACTTAAGCAGCTGCTCTTCTTAGTGCGCCTGAGCTGGTGACCAGGCACAGATATTGGTGAATTGCTGCTGTAAAGGCTGCTGCGGCTGGTGCTGTTGTCCTCCGAGATCCTCCATGATGGGGAGCTTTGGACACAAGCGCTTCTTCTGTGGTCATCCCCCATTTTATGAGGGATCCACTGCGCTTTCCGCCTCTTCCAGTGCCTGCAACGATGCCCCTCCCTAGTCCTCACCAGGACACGCCAAATCTCCACACGTCCCGGTCGGCTTTTTCTCCCAGGGCGCCGCCATTTTGCCTCTGGCGCACCCCCTCTGACATCACGCAGGTACGACCTTTGCCAGGGTGCTTTGTGCATGACGTCAGTGGAGCACGGCCCTGGAAGCCAGGCTCACCATTGAGCTGCGGCCGGAAGACAGAAGAGGGAGAGTGGCGTGGCGGATGCAAAAGAGCCATCTGGACCGCGTCTGTGCCACCCATGCCTGCACGTACGCTAACGCCTACAGGACCCGTGGACAGCGCATCCAACACCATAAGGCCGGCATACAGGCATGTGCCTGTTCTTCCAGTGCCATGACAGGTGTGGGTAAGTAGACAAAAAATTATCTTCAACCTGCCAGGGTCTAAGCACGAGAATTCCCGTCATGACAGGAACCCATCAGAAGCAGGGGAGCAGTACCGCTCTTTTATTTCAGTAGGCTTCCTGTCCTGGCTGGACGGATTCCTCTCTCAGGTGTGCTGTCATGGGTGAAGGGAAAAGATACCTATCACAGCACCACCCGAAAAAATTCAGCAGATATTGATATGCAAATTAAGTTCACAAATGCATTGATTGTGTATCCATGCACTTGCAGTCCCCAGCACCCTTGACAGAGGAGACAGAGCCTCTGCTGCATATCGTCACCACTGCTCTACACTGTTGGTGAAGAAGCGTGGTGCAGTGCCGGCCGGTAGAAGCAAAGAAGACTGCAAGTGCACAGATAGGCCACCCAGTGCTCCTGTATATATATATATATATATATATATATATATATAAAAAAAAAATAAATGAAACCTGAATTTTTGAGCAACGGATGGTGTCTACAGGTTCCATTTAAAAGAACTGAATAACCTTCTTTAACAGTGTGGTGGGCTGTTTAAGATGTGCTAACTTACCGGAAATGGGAGGTAAAACACATTGTATGCATTAACTGCAAAACCATTTTATATATTTTAGCGTGAAGGTTCACTCTGCAGCCATGAGCTCAAAAATGAGGAGTGTCACACATAAAAAGTGCACAATAATGTGATCACATCCCACCCCAAATGGAGAAGAACCCCCAAATAGACTTTTCCCCGTCCTTCCAATCTAGGAGGTCACAGCTAGAAACACGGATCAGTGGTCTCCCCTCGCCAAAGCTAATTATGCTCCCAGCTTCTGTCTGGCCTGCCACCCCAGCGAAACTGAGAACCAGTCTTATTGGTGGTCTTTCCCCCTTTAGAAGAGTTAGGAGTTGGCCACCACCCCTCCTCCCCCAACTACACCATTCAGGAGGCAACCTATAGGAGGACGCTTTCCTAATGAAAAGATGATTATGGAACATAAATGGTAATATTACTGGAATTATAAAAATTATCCAACCTCAACAAAAGGCTCAGATTAACGGTTACACGCCTTAAGGAAGCACTCCCATCACAATTTGCATCCTCTTAAAGGGAACCCATCACCAGTTTTTTCACACCTGAACTAAAACTGAAGACCTAAGAAGGTCGAAATGTGTTGTCTGCATGCATAAAGCAGCAGTGTGCCCCTTTTTTTTCTCACCCTCTGTTTATAAGGATTTCTGCTAAATGGAAATTTTTTTAAAAGATGACGCAATAAAATGGATTTTAATTGCCGAGTAGGAAGAATCCGCTGGAATTATTTGTTGTTTCCTGGAACTAAAAGTAGAACCATAATCAGCACGTGTACTGCATTCCACGAAGAGGTTTATAACCCCTATATACTCCCCAAAAACGTTTTGAAACTCTTCTACACTCTATGTAAATCCTAACAGTCCAGTCACATAGGCATCCTTGCTGAGCTGTCTGTCTCTTGTCCTGGCTTCTGATCACTGTACTCCTGCGCCATCCACAGAGCAGGGCAAAATCTCGCGTGTGCACAGAGACATTGTCGGCTCGCACCTGGGCCCTTTGCTCTGCCCTACTGTGGGCAGAGCCTAAAATATAAGTGTTCATGCACCCTACTGTGGGCAGAACCTAATTCATAAGTGCATATGCGCCCTACTACTGGGCAGAGCATAAAACATAAGTGCGCATGCATCCTACTGCAGGCAGAGCCTAAAACATAAGAGCGCATATGCCATTATGTTTTCAGCTCTGCCCGCAGTAGGGCAGAGCAAAGTGCACAGGTGCGAATGGAGATCTACAGCGTCGTGAACCACTCGCACACCACCTTCTCACCTCACCCCCTTATCTGTCGGAGTCCCGCAAGGTGCAGTCCTAGGGCCCCTGCTCTTCTACAATTCCACCTTCGGCCTCAGACATCTCATAGAATCTCATGGCCTTCAGTATCACCTCTACACTGATGACACAGATCTACCTCTCTGGACCAGATATCACCTCCCTACTAACCAGAATCCCTCAATGTCTGTCTGCTATTTCATCCTTCTTCTCCGCTAGATTTATAACACTTAATATGGAGAAAACAGAATTCATCATCTTTCCCCCATCTCACTTGACACCCCCAACAGACTTATCGATTAAAGTAAACGGCTGCCCACTCTCTCCAGTCCCACAAGCTCGCTGCCTCGGGGTTATCCTTTACACTGATCTCTCTTTCAAACCACATATCCAAGCCCTTTCCACTTCCTGCCGACTTCAACTCAAAAATAGTTCCTGGATCCATACATTCCTCAACCAAGAATCTGCAAAAACCCTAGTCCATGCCCTCATCATATCCCGCCTTGACAACTGCAACCTCCTGCTCTGTGGCCTCCGCTCTGACACTCACACCCCTCCAATCTATTCTAAACTCTGCTGCCCGACTAATCCACCTGTCCCCCCGCTATTCCCCAGCCTCTCCCCTGTCAATCCCTGCACTGGCTCCCCATTACCCAAAGACTCCAGTTCAAAACACTAATCATGACATACAAAGCCATCCACAACCTGAGTGCTCTGTACATCTGTGACCTAGTCTCCCAGTACTTACCTGCAAAAAACCTCCGATCCTCACAAGATCTCCTTCTCTACTCCCCTCTTATCTCCTCTTCCCACAATCGCATACAAGACTTCTCCTGCACATCCGCCCTACCCTTTACCCCAACATAAGACTCTCTCTTACCGTGGAGACCTTCAAAAAGAACCTGAAGACCTACCTCTTCCAACAATCCTACAACCTGCACGACCAGCTCTACCCTCGCCTACTGTACCCTCACCCATCCCTTGTAGATTATGAGCCCTCGCGGGCAGGGTCCTCTCTCCTCCTGTACCAGGCGCTGACTTGTATTGTGTAAGATTACTGTACTTGTATTTATTATGTATAACCCTCCTCACATGTAAAGCGCCATGGAATAAATAGCGCTATAATAAATACAGCACAGCGAGCTGGTTTCATGGCTCATTTCAATACCTATGCCAGCCCCCTTCTCCATCATGCTAGATTCATAGCCATAGACGGGGGCTGGATTATCTATTGAAATGAGCCAGTTGGCCAACCTCCTTTATACAGATCACATGCCATCTCTGGAAGCTTTGTCCTGCATCATAGCAAAGCTAGAAGGGGAGATGCCAATATGTCAAGATCGGGCGGCTTTCTTAATACAAATGTATCACCTTAAGGCTGTGTGCCCACGTAGCGATTTTTAAGTGTTTTTGCCGCGATTTTCAGAGCGAAAACGTTTAAAAATCTTGTACAGAACGCCCCCCATGCATTCCTATGGCATTCCGCACATGCTGTGCTTTTTTCCGCTTCGGAATCGCATCGCGGAAAAAAATCGCAGCATGGTCATTCTTTTGTGCGGAATTGCAAGGAATTGCCGCGATTCCGCACCCATAGGAATGCATGAGAATCGCTTACTTCCCGCTTGTGTGTGGCTATGCCCACCATGCGCGAAGTTAAGCGTCTCATGTGCGGTTGGTACCCACGGTGTGGAGGAGAGGAGACTGTCCTCCAGGCCCTGGGTACCATACCCCTGTAAAAAAAACAAAAAAAAAAAAAAAAAAAAAAAAAAAATAAAACAAACACAAAATCAGGGTATATTTACCTTCCGACGTCCCGCGCTGCCTTCCCGGGCTCAGCGTTCCCAGTAATGCCTTGCGGCAAGGTCCTGTGATGACGTAGTCTCGCGAGATCGCTATAGCAACGCGAGACTACGTCATCACAGGTCTCGCAAGGCATTACTGGGAACGCTGAGGCCCGGGATGGCAGCGCGGGACGCCGGAAGGTAAATATACCCCGATTTTTATTTTTTATTTTTTTTTTAGCATTTTAACATTCTATCTTTTACTATTGATGCTGCATAGGCGGCCTCAATAGTAAAAACCTGGTCACACTTGTCAAACACTGTTTGACGAGTGTGACCAACCTGTCAATCACTTTCCAAGAGATGCTTCAAATCGCTTGGAAAGTGCTTGAATATCACACACGAAAATCGCGATCATAATCGCGGAAAAAACGCGCGATTTCTGGGAAGGAGTCCGGTTTTTAGTGTCCGAAATAAAACGCTACGTGGGCACATAGCCTAATACAACTTTTATCATTTTACACACATTAAAACAAGTTTTTTCCCCAAGGGTGACAACCCCTTTAAGAGGTGGTTTGCAACAGAAATGCCTCACTGTGCACACTGTTAGGAGACATTTAGCCAGTAGAGGGTGAAGTCCTGCTTGCCCCCCTTCTATTAATATTGCTGCCCAACCACAGAGGACAACAGCAAAAAAGCAGAGAGGTTTACCCGGTCCAGGCCTCCAGACAAATGCACAGGATGCAGTGGACCCATATAATTAAGGCGGCAACACAGGTGCAAGAATACCGATGAAACAACTGCTCACAGCCTACCAATACATGGAGGGGGCGGTTGCCTGGTATGTTAATGCACAATAAAAAAAACTTGTGTATGCAGCGCTGTTCACACTATGGCCATGCACAGCATCCAGGCCAGCCTAGTAGTGACACCCTTCTATTAGCTCAGGTGGGCTGCCCAGCGCTATCAGAATGCATGCCACGTGAACAGACACCACAGTTTACAAGACCAAATGGGCCCAACTGCGCCCTGAATAAAAAGTGCAAAAAACACACAAATATTGCTGCCCAACCACAGCGGACCCCTAGTAGGCGAAACTGGACCCTCTTAATGCAAGCCTGAGCTCGCCAACCCAAGTACATACAATCCGAACGTGGGGATGCATTACCGCTCCTGACATGGCACATCATTTCTACACAGCTTGACAAGTGGACTCTGTGAAATCCACGCTCACCCTTTGCTTTTGTAAATGAGGTGTGGAGAAAAACACTTGCCCTTTCATTGCATTGCCAAATCTTAATGTCTTGTGCAATTCAGTATCAGAGGCCGGCACACGGGGGAGAATAACCGGCATTATATCCATGAGGTTAAGCATGAAATTTAATCACGCTCATCTGTTATGATGACCTTATCGGCACACACTCAACTGATAAACGTCTTATTACAGCATCAGGGAAAAGGCCACCGCCAGCTACAAGCCTCCTGCCCGATAAACAGGATTTATGTTATGGAGCAGAACAGCTACAGGCACTTGGCTCGTGTTCACACTTTGTCATTTTAAAGGGAACAGAGAAGAACAAACATGACTCAAATTACCAAACATAATCCCGGAGAGGAATTACATTCCTACTTCCAGTGTGGACTGGGCAGCCAAAGGCCCACCAGTAACCAACTCCATTGCCGCACTTTTCAGCCACATACAAATGTGACATTATCCTCAATCACAAATTTATATCACACAGAACTGGGTAGATTGTTAGATGAATAAGAGGTTGTCTGTATATAGTGATGCCAGTATATTGTGCCAAGCACTGCTCATGTAAGATGTAGCCCACCGGAGGATTCTACAGTTCTCCTCTGGGCCAGTCCAAGCATGCCTTCTTCCCATTAGGAGGAGTAACACAATTAAAAAAGGAGGGTAAACATATTTAAAATGAGGGCAAGTTTCACTTTGTGGAATGAGATGAAGGGGTTTTAAGAAGCTAATCACCTCCGTGTTTAATAATGATCAACATACGAGTATACTTGGGAAAATACCTGGTCGTAATCAGTAGAGGATGGACGTTAATTCTGTGTCGCTACGGCATTCATGGCTGAATAAGGGGACAAGGAACCCCCGAAATATGACTGACTATTCCCTAATAATGAAAAGGAAGATCAGACAGCCACATAACTCAGTCATGGATCGTGACGCAGTTCTCAGACTGGCTGTCGGCTCTCCCAACCAGAGCGTGACAGCTCCATAGAAATCTGTTGTCACACTTGGGTCAGAAGAGCCACTCGCCAGACCGAGCATGTGTTGTGATACTTGTCTGAGTTATTTGGCCGTCTGACTTTCCATATGTTGATTACCAGATGCTTCTTTATCTCAAATCCATGTCCCATACTGGATGAGCCT
Source organism: Dendrobates tinctorius (assembly GCF_039654945.1). Taxonomy (NCBI): domain Eukaryota; kingdom Metazoa; phylum Chordata; class Amphibia; order Anura; family Dendrobatidae; genus Dendrobates; species Dendrobates tinctorius. The sequence goes on from NW_027361797.1 coordinate 43,831,923, forward strand.
CTGAGTTATGTTTTTTTTTTGCAAGTCCTGGAAAACCCATGAAAAAAGGTTATGATGTTTTTCCAGAATGAGCCCCAGCCATGTAGTGTCCGATATTATCCGTTCTCTTTCAAGTGAATGGAGACAACATTCTTGGGGCAGGCGGCGTGCTGCTGTTTCTGGAAGAAAGTTTTTCTAATCCTAGGCAGTCCAGGCTTGTGGCTCAAGTCACTGTGACTGCAGACTTACGAGTCCTGATAACCGCCCGCTCCTGTGTGCGCTACATGACCATAAGTACGCGATTTGAATACTTCCGGCCACATTCCAACTAGACTTGTACAGCCTCACTCAATTCACTTGCGTTGAATCAGGCAGCGCAAGTCTAGTTGGGACGGAACTATGCAAATCTCCTACTTACCTTCACAGGCCTGCACGTCCCTGCAGAATCCCGACATCGCGCACACTGTGCTCAGTGAAGTTTCACAAGTGCGCAGTCAGACAGATTGAACGCAGAATTGAGCCCCAAGCCTGAACAACCTCTTAAGGCTTTTCTTTAAATGTAATAAAAAATTGCGTGCAATCAGTGAGGCCTAGAAATCAGACTAGAAAACACATCCACACAATTAACGTTGTTTGTTATCTGATTATCTTAAAATTGAATAGCTGAAAAGCAAATTTATATGCCCTCAAATAAAGAATAAAAAGAAAAAAAAAAACCAAGGACATTGCACGTTATCAAATCTGGCAACCTCTCAGATGTCCAATATTTGTCACCAAAGTTCTGGAAGGAATTCGAGTCTACTGCCAAACTGTCCCAAAGATATGGAAAAGCTTCTGATGTTAAGACGAGAACATTTATATTATAAACTAGACTGATAGTAAAATACCCAAAGACCCATTTTCCAGCCTCCTCAAGGTGTTTTTAAAATCATGAAAAGTATTCCCGAGACATCACAGTGACATTTTGAGGCTCTTGCTGGTGTCCCCTCCTGAAAGCAACCATCTTGATTTGGGAAAACTTGTTCCTTGTGCTAAAAACACAACTTTGGAACATCTTTAATTTAGTGGCGCTCCTCTATTAAACCTCCTGGAAATCTATGGATAAATAGATAATGCCACCACGCTCCTTGTCAATGGTGTGTGCCCTACTAATTTGTTATAGTGGCGACCACTCCACATTAGTAGCCTGCCTAGTTCGAGGTTTCTCAGTGTCAGTCCCTCAAGTCCATGAAAGGTCGTATATCAATCACCTGGCTGCTTTCTTGCAGAAACTGTGCCACTGAGTTATGGGTCGTGTCTGTTACTCGAGCTCCATTTTCAAAATTACCTTTTAAAACATTCACGTGACCACTTACCTTTTCTCAAATTTGGTTAAAAAGGGACCTTATACCATACCCCTTCCCAAATACCATTTATAGGACTGTGTAGCCCTCTAAAAGATGAGCAAATCATCTTTTGACCTCAAAGTGCTGATCCAGCCATGAGAAAAGTAATTTTGAAGTTCAGTCTGGAAATGCATGGGGTGTAACGGTGCACTTACAGATTGGGGTGTAACGGTGCACTTACAGATTGGGGTGTAACGGTGCACTTACAGATTGGGGTGTAACGGTGCACTTACAGATTGGGGTGTAACGGTGCACTTACAGATTGGGGTGTAACGGTGCACTTACAGATTGGGGTGTAACGGTGCACTTACAGATTGGGGTGTAACGGTGCACTTACAGCTCCTCATCCACCACTATATTTTCTAAGTAGCTAAACCCTCCCCTGGCTCATTGATATAGCAGAGGTTAACTGGCCACTGACCCCATCAGCCAGGGGAGGGGGCAGCTAGTTAGAAACTACAGCGAAGGATGAGGAGCTGTAAGTGCACCGTTACACCCCAGTGCAATCTTGGATTGAACTTTAAAAAAATATATTTTATTTGTTGAACTAGGACCTACACAGCAGTTACAGCACCCATGGGGTTACTTGTACCTACAAATGGTATTCAGATACATCCATCCACCATGATTTACTGTGTATCAGAGGGTTGGTTTGTTACCACAGAGATGTATGGGTCTGCAAAGAAGCTGAAGACCCCCCCAAAAAAATAAAGTCAACAATTTAATTCACATTTATAGAATTGATCTAACGTGACCAAAAAAAAAAAAAACCCCAAAACAAACCTGAGTATTCTGTAGGGCCAAATAAGCTATTCACAACTTCTGGGTGTTACAGTATTGGCTTAGCAGATTAAAGGCAGGCTTAGTGGTTAGCACAGTGGCTCAGTGGTTAGCAATGCCTGCTGCTTTGGGGTTCTGGGTTCAAATCACAAGAAGTATTCAGATAACATCTGCAAGGAGTTTGTATGGGTTTCCTCCAGGTTCTCCAGTTTTATCCCACACTCCTAAGAGATACTGATAAGGAATTGAGATTGTGAGCCCCAATGGGGACAGTGATGATAATGTCTGTAAAGTGCTGGGGAATTAATGGTGCTATGTAACAGAGCACGATAAATGTGTGGAAACTTGGCAATGGCAAAACCCTAAAGATCCAACCTGAAAAAGTCCGGTGTAAAGTAATGTTCCTCAACTCCAGTCATCAAAGCCCACCAACAGATAATCCAAGGATCGGTTCCTGTCCCCGGCATGTCCTGATTGGGGGGGGAGGGGGGGAGCTAGTATTTCCTATGGACAGTAACCCTGCATGCCCATTCCTTGTAAAGTGGCCTTAGAAACTGGAACCTTGTCCTATTAAAAAAGTCCCCAAAATGTCCCCTTAGAAATGAGCACCGTTCCAACATGACATGTTTCCAAGAAAGGGACTCATCGGGGAACAATACACTTGATGATTGTGTAAAAAGGTGCCAGGAAAGTCCTATAATCTTGGCAGCTGCGCTTTTAGAGGCCAATAATGTATATATATATATATATATATATATATATATATATATATATATATACACACACACACACTATATATTACTCAATATATTCACTTATATAAATGTACAGAAATGCGTGACACGGCTCTTATAAATATATAGCTTTTATTCTGAATATTAAATAGTGTTTTAAATTACAAGCAGTTGGAATCACACTATGCATGAGAATCAAATGTACAGTAAAAATTTTACAAATTAAAAAGGAAAAAAAAAAAAACAGACAAATGTACACCGTTTAAAGACAATTGTATCTGGAAATTCCTCCAATAAGATATTGCCATCTACCTTACATACTTTATGTAATTTACAATCCCCGGCCGTCTATAGGTTCTCAGAAGAGATTGCACGTCCGCCGCTCTTCTGTATATAGTCGCTGTGCAAGGCAGCACAATCTGATCAGCAGATTCAGAGGATTTCAAGTTCGTTTTTTTTTTCACTCGGTAAATATAGTCCGCAGTCACTAACGCTTAGAAAGTTGCCGACATCACCTTGAATCGGCCCTATTATGGGGGAAAAGCAAAAACAAACGAAACCCCACTGCGTATACTCAAGTTAAGGCAATTTACACAAATGTCCGCGCCTCCAACATCCCCCCAATCAATGTCTGCACACATACTGGATATTCAGTACAAGGCCGTGCTTTACAGCAGGTTGCAAAATATATTCCACATGCTTTAATCTCATATTTAGAGAAGGGTTTAGAGTACAATAAACTATTAGAAATACTGACGGATTGCACTTTGCCGATTACTGTAGGAAATGGGATCAGTGCAGAGTTCAGAACCAAAAGAGCAACACATCGAGGTACAGTGTCAGGAACGAAAGGGTGCATGGTGTGGGTGAGACCCCTCATCACTCCCTACGCGTGTTATCAGGGCAGACATCTCTATCCAATCACCTGGGAAAGTATAACCATTAGTGTGCTCTGAGTCCCGGCACCTGCATGTCTCGCGGCTGTTCGGCACAATACATGCAGGGATTGCCTACCAGCTGAGAGACATGCAACCGCAGGGACTGGAATATAGCGGTCGAGCACGCCAAAGACACTTAGCACCAGAGCATGGTCACTCATCACTAGTCAAGATTGTGAACTGAGGAGTGTGGACTGGTATGAAATGGGGTGGGATTGTAACCAATATCAGCCCCTTTAAATAAACAAGTGAGTGGGAGGCACTTTATTTAAAGGATACCCTCTCTGCCCCCCATTCATCCCCTTATAGTGGCAATTCTCAGGGGGCCTAGTTCATCAATGCATATTTTAGTGACCCAGTTGAAAGGATTCTCCTTTGTTTTCATAAAGGCGTAGGCCTCTCGCCCTCTAGCACAATTTAAAGGGGTTATCTGGGCTTTAACAATTGATGACCTAGTCCCCATCCTTACGCATGAATGGGAGATCACGTGCAGTACTGGGCGGCAGCCACTAGGCAGAGTAGGGTGACTGCGTGCTGTCCTGTACATCGCTTGTATTCGAGCCTCTGCTGGAGCAGATGTCAGCTGTGTGGTGGGAGGTACTGGATGTCGGTCCGCCACCTCTCTGACGTGGATAACAGCTCCAAAAAAGATAGGGCATCTAGTGTTTGAGCTCCAGAGAACCCGTTTAAATCCAACAGGGACAAGATGGGCTGAACACTTCGCCTGATCAGGCTTGAAAGAAATTATTCAGTATTAGTTGTAAATCTATTCACTTCTAAGCCTGAAAGGAGCAGAATTTTGAGTCCAGTGGGCGGTCCCATCAGTGATTGACAGCATGTTTAAACAGTAACATTTCTAACTTTGTTTTTCATCAAATCAACAGTATAAGCAAATGTAAAACTTTCTGAATATATCGTAAGAGAAAAATCCCTCTTCTTATTCAGGACGGATTATTCAACTCTGCTCAAATCTGTCTACAGTTCTGCCCACAGTATGAAATCCAATGGCACCTGCTGTTTATAGTGCCACAATGGCCAGACTGTTTCTCCTCATGTACACCCCCCACAACTTATTCTGAAAACTACCTAAAAGTGCAGTTACATTTTAAGTGAGAACACAGATTTCCGTCAATCACTGATGGAGCCGCCCGCTGGACTTGTGCCCGAAAAGAGCAAAAATCTAAATGAATAGACTGCAAGGTTTACTAATCCCGGACAATCTGGCGATCTATTCCATTCATTAAGACATCCATCTCCCAGAGCAGAGGAACAATACAACTGGTTTAGCTTGTATTTTAGTTGGAGAAAATCTGCGCACCGCCTCCTACTCTCAATATCATGCGGCGTCCACCAGAAGCAGCACTGTGGTTCCTGCTGAGATGGGAACAACATTCTATGAAGATGGAAAATAATTCTCTACAGATATAGGATTCATGATGCCATATTTCCTTGAACACCTTGGCCCATATATATTATCTACAAAGGAACACACTTTGCTTGATTAGTTTTGGTTTACGATAATTCCAGTGATCATTTAAGAAAAAAATGAATGGAAAAATCAATATATATACACCCTGATGTGCAATCACGTTTTGTTAACCATTTCATTTATTCAGTTGCAAAGCCGATACCATATCCCATCAATAATGCTCATTTATCTACAGAGTTAGTTTTGAAATAGTCCAACTTTAATTTTTAACCTATGACAACGACCTCGACTTCGTAGGGAGCAATACAGGGGTCACTAACCAGAGCTTAAATCCCTTCTGTGCAGTAATAGCTCCCAATATATGGACTGTGCTCAAAGGAGAGGTCTATTCCCTTTCTGCTAGGATACTTTTTGTATACTCTATTGTTTTGTGTTTGCAACTCCCATCCCTACCCTCCTGCATCTACGATTATAGACGATGAATAGAGAGGCGCGATCGTGCTGGGATAAGGTGTTATCTGAGCATGCTCGTGTGCTTTCAGAGTACTTGAAAAATATGTTCGAGTCCCCGCGGCTGCATGTCTCGGGCTGTTCAACAGCCGCAACACATTCAGGGATTGTCTAACAAATAGGGAATCCCTGCATGTGTTGAAGCTGTCAAACAGCCCCCAAGACATGCAGTTGCGGGGACTCGAACATATTATTGAGCATACCGAAGACAACTTGGTTAGCACCCGAGCATGCTCAAATAACGCCTTATCCCAGCACGTTCGCTCATCACTAGAGATGGGTGGACACCCGGATGTTTAGGTCCAGCAGGTTCGGCCAAACAGTTACAAAAAGTTTGGGTTCATGTGCCAGAACAGTACCTGGACCCCATTGACTTGAATGGGGGGCCCGAACATCCAGTGTTTGCTGTGTTGTAATGTGCATGTCAATCGAGTAGTGATGAGTAGAGATGGGCAAACCTGAACAGTAAAGTTCAGCATCCGGACCGAACACCTACTGTTCAGGCACGGACACTGAACACGGACTGCACAAGGAAGTCTGTTACTGTTTGGGTTCAGTGATTTAAAAAAAAAAAAAAAAAAAAAAAAAAACCTCTTGCGCTGCAAGAGGGGATCTCACCGAGGTCATGGCTTTAGCCCGGCTGGGAATGGAGCGCCTTAGTGGCCGGACGTAACCTCTATGACGTCACCACCTGTCTGAGGCTGTGCTCGCAGCATCTCATTCACCAGTGGTTTTCAGCCTGAACAGTCGAATCTTGGCACCGTACCGTCCAGGTTGAATAATGTTTGTCGCCCAGACATGGATTACAGCGCGGGAGAGAACGACAGACAGGTATGGTATATTGTTTTTTTATTTTACTTTTATTACAGGAGAACAAGGGCTTTTTGGGAATAAGGCGATTAATTCTGTCTAACGGAAATCCCCAGGTCGCTGATTGGTCACACTCCGGCCGCGAATTGGCACGGAATTCGAACGCTGCACACCACCGCTACCGTCGGGAGATCTGCGGCGCTAGCGCGAAAGACCGCTGATGACGTCGCGCTCTCGCGAGAGTGACATCATCTCCAGTCCTTCGCGCTAAGCATTACTGGTACCGTGGAGAGATCGGGGGCCGTCGGAAGGAGAGTATAACCCCCGCTGGCCATATTCTAGAAAATCCGATGTGTTAGAATCGGGCCACCATCTAGTTTCTAATAAAGGACTTTATTCTGGCTGTGTCTTTATTTACAACTATAGGATTATTAATGGGTAGGTGTCTTATAGACACCTCTCCATTACCAAGCCGTGGGCTTGATGTCACCTGACAATACAAAGGTGACATGAACCCCACAAATATGAAGCCCACTTGCCACTGCTACAGGGTACGTGGGAAGAGCCAGGTAAAGTGCCAGAATTGGTGCATCCAACAGATGCGACTTTTCTGAGCAGCTGCTTTTAGGCTGGGGGGGGGGGGGGGGGGGCGCGCAGTATCCATGGAACATTATCAGCCTGAGAATACCAGCCCCCAAGCTGTCTGCTTTATCAAGGTTGGTTGTCAAAAATGGGGGGGACCCCATGCAGTTTTTTCTTTTATTAAAAATCGGTTTTGCCAGTGCAAATCACAGTGCTCATCTCTCACACTCTATCGTAATTGGCCATTTTTCACGCAGAATTAGCTTGGGGCAAACTTCTCAAATTTAAAAAAAAAAAAAGCCCAACTACTAGTACCACAGACACTACGACCAGAGATCAGCACTAGTCAGAAATAAACCTAAAATATCCACAAATCCGCACTGCAAACAGCGAGGGGACCAGCAGTGTGATCCGCACCTACAGAAGGGGCAGCAAATATATATATATATATATATATATATATATATAAAAAAAGGACAAAATATACAAAAGCTCATACTATACCCCGCATAGCAGCAGACAGAAGACCATCCCAATCACGGAATAAGTCTGTCAAGTTTTACAAGAAAAAAAAAAAAAAAACCAAGACGGCAAAAAAAAAAAAGTTCAAAGTCCGGTATCACGCAGAACATGTCTGTCAAAAATCAGCATTATAAGCAAGGAGAGGTGAGAAATGTCATCCTGATCAAAAAAGGGTAACAAAAAAAAAAATTAAGAAAACAAAACTGATTGTAGACAAATATTAGAGAATGAACGCCAGTGACCTACAGGAAAGAGAAAGTAGGGGGGGGGGGGTGAAAATAGCAAATGGGACCCCAATATGATGCCAGATTTCTCTCCCCAGAACACGAGGGTCTGTTTTCACAATCAAGGCCGTCTCCATGGTCTTCAGGCCGATTTCTAACCCACCGCTCCTCAGGGGCACCACAACGACTTCATGGTCTGCCGCCAAGGAATGGTTGCTCATAGATGCTTTACTTATCTGGAACCAAAATGACCTAATTTTGGAGACTAACCAGTCTCAGGCAGCAATAAGGCCAAAAATCACAAATCAGTTTGATAATTATCTAACACATGAAACCTCTGCACCTCGCTCCATTTGGTTCTGATGTTTTGTAGAAAAATATTAGGAAAAAAGAAAAAGTGGCAAAATACCCCCAATAATCGCAAAATGTGAACAGACCTATAAAATGAGTTTATCTCCTGGCATGCGAGTTAGTAAATAATTTGCATTGTGCCATTCCTCTTGGAAACGTATAAATTGTGTTACCGTTCCCCCTGACAAAGGGTCTCGTCTCTACCTGGTCTGACGACATACAATCAGTGGCGACGTATAGCGGCACACTCCAATGACAGGGGTAACCGTAAAAATTCAGAGCTTAGGGATACGTTTCCTGAAAGAGAAATTGCGGCACAGCACAAGGTTAATAATAAATCTCGCATGTCAGGGAAGCAGACGAGTCCTTTTATGTAGTGCAGTAAATTATTATAACGTGTCGGATTCGATTCCAGAAACTGTGCAGCATGCAAGAAGAATTAAGACTGAACTAGAGGTTGTAAAATATCCAACCCATTCCTAGACCTAGTATTGGGACTGCCAGTACAAAAGTCAGCGCCGTCCGACCACCGACAGTCCACATACACAACATATACTTCTATAAGATACAGAAAGGAAATCCCAAACCGTTAACCGAGGAAGTATTGCTGATAAAACAAAAAAAAAAAATACAGCATACAAGACTGAGCTCGAGTCCCAGGAGCAGCTTATTACACAATTTACACAAACATTCATACAGATAAAATGTATAACAAGCAGTGTTTTCCTCTTAATTAAAAAATATTCTGTACAGATATCGATATGCAAGAAACATTACAGTGCAATAATGAGCAATACATAGTGTTTCATAACGTCATTGGGTACACGTCACTTACCGTTACATGAGCACAGACACTGGATATACATTATATACCTTATATACACAGCCTGGAAATCACACACTATTTGGGCACAATAAGACATGGCGTTCCCAGTCCCGACCTGATGCAGTTACATCTCCGCATGTACAGACAGTAGTAGCACGGGGACCCCCAGCATGGCTGAAGGAGTGGAGATGATTGCACAATAGTCATTTACACCCTCTGTACATTTTACACGCTGTCCCCCAGACCGCTCGTACAGAGATCGCAAGATTGCACGTATGTCCTCCGCTTAGCGCATTTTCAGCAGTAGTTCTTCAAGTATGGAGTCAGTCCTTCTCACCATCCTCACTGCTACCTGTTGGTAGAATATATACATATATAATTTTTAAAGGAAGCTATAACATTTTAAGACCACAGGATCCAAGTAATAGGAAGCACAGACATTACAAATTCTGAAGAATTGTAGAGAGCTTTCAGAAACCAAAGATGCCACTAAAACAATTGGAAGACGGGAATCCACCAGTAGGATCAACCCTCCGAACCATCAGTATGGACATGATGGTCATAGAACGTTGAATACAAGATCTGTTAAGATCTATGGGCCGGACATAGATCTCCCCTGATAATCTCTGGAAGCAGATTTACAAATCAAGGAAAAAAACGTACCCTGACAGGAGAAATTGTACTGCCCAAACAACTGTAGCATGAATGAGACACAGAAAACATACTATGGAAAGCCATCTGGGTATTGGGTGTCTTGGATGATTAGTCCCCAACAGATTCTCCAGTCCCCTCGACTGACAGGTTTATATCCCCATGTATGTGTATGGAAAGACCTGTCAGTCTACGGAAACAGGGCAGGGAGAAGCTTGGCCTCTTGGACTATTAATCTGATATTCTTCTTTTCTAACCAGCTTTTCAAAGTAGGGTTTCAGAAACCTACGGCTGCAATAATGCAGTCAGTGTCATATTGAGGCCGCCCAAGGCTCGGGCCAGCCAAATCTCCTTTCAGGTTTCCGTTAGAGTAATAAGGTAAAATGATTAACATTCTTCACTTCCAAGTGTTAAAAGCAACAGAAATTGCAATTAATGGAGCACAAGCACCAAGCATCTGTTGCTCCCCCGGCAGGAGCGCTGATGTAACTTAGCTGCCGAGGCCAGGCATTGACCTTAGCGGTCATAACCCAGAATGGCAGAGCGTGTGGAGGTGGGTACAGGAGAGGCGCTGCAGAACCCCTTTAAACAATGCATTCCTCACTGCTGACTGGCTGAAGGAGATCCCAGGACCAGCTACACACAGCACCTTTTGTGCTAGGAGTTGTGGAACCAGTAATGTGTTTCCTAAAGACCTGTTTAACATACAATGCACATGCTATGATGGCCACTGACCCACAGAGCAGAAACTGGCACATTGGCATAAGAGTTTATAGCACCTGCTAGCTTATGAAAGGAACCTAGAAATGAATGATACTGGTAAACAGGAGAAACATCCTCCAGGGTGTTTGTCAGTCTGCAAGATCTTCTGCCTGTTCCTTATGCAAACAGTCTTGTAGAAATCTTTTATAGAACACAGGGGATTCATTTCTCTTAACCCCTTCTATTGCCGGCTGTGTAAAATGTAAATCGTTTTGGGAAACTTTTGATGTGTAATGTCAGAAAGTTTGATCGCCGAGGGGCGGTTAAAGTGCCAAGACCCTAGACCGATCGATAAATCTAAACTCTTCGTAGCACAGAGTTTTGATCACTTTGATATACTTTCTTTGGATCTGTGCACCGCTGATTCGGTACCACAAAGCCGAGGGGGCACAGAGCTTCGCTTTAGCAATTAGTGGGAGTTTCAGCACTTAGAGTGCCACTAATCAAAACGTCTGCTAAAGAGTCAATGTTTTAGGTACCCATGTAATAGATCATCACCTCCTATGGTAGTAAAACCCCATTGTATTTTACCCACACGTTAAGCAGTACAGTTTGAAATGAGCCTATTAGACATGGTCGTCTGGAAATAGGGCTGCAAGTTCTCCGGACCATGCAGAAATACAGCTAAATTAAAAGGGCGAGTTGAACAGAAGCCAGCAGTTCCTACAGCCACATGGTCTCCTTACAACTAGCAGCAGTAAAACATTAACTGCAGCCACGGTTTTCCACCTGCTCCTCTCTCATACCTGCACACATCTGCTTCAATCACACATTAGTTCAATGTCACTTTACGACTAATCTGGAAATAAACGTTGGGTACAGCTGATTTTTTGTTGTTTTTTTGTTATCTTATCACTTTAAAGTGCAAATAGCCATTTCTTAACCAGAAAAAGAAAAATAATTTTAACTGGTCAATACATACAGAATTGGCCACTTACCGCCCTGCTCCATATCAGAGTCTGTGAGGTGCGTCAGGGAAAAATTTGCTATGTTTGCTGGAGAAATGGAGAATCTTGAATAAAAGGGAGCAGGTCCGCGGGTCCAGCTTTCATCGGGACTCCGAGGAGGTGGAGGAGGGGAGAAGTATTTAGATGGATTGACGGACAGTTTGGAGCCGATTGGGTTCGCTGCTGGTTTGTTTATAAAGGCTGGCTCCGGAGAGGTGAAGTCGTCTTCCCACTCAAATCCGCCACCTAAAAACAGATACCTTAGTTTACAGGATTGAGACTGCATACATAATGGGATTACAGTAAAGCTTCCGCCTCTGTAAAGGCCCCCCATACACAGACACAACAGCTGAACCTACCGATAGATTGTCAGCCAAGCCCACAGAAAACGGGGCCCATCTAAACTCCCCCCTCCGACAGATGATGTAGAGGAAACATGGATTCAATATTTCCAATTTTAATCTGAACCCCTTTTTGATCTTTGCTATATAAGCTGCCGCCACATTAGTACGACTGACGCTCAGAGGACAGGGAGGACTCAGGAGACAGCCATCTACTTTGTGTGGGGTCTTATTTCTGCAGTGGATTACGCTGCAAGATCCAGCGGATTCACGATGGATTTTACGGCTACAGAGTAAAAGGGGTGAAATCCATGGTGGAACGCTCCAGTTCTGCCAAAGAATGAGCATTCTGTGCATCAGAAATTAAAATAAAAAATTTTCATTTCTCCATAGGGAAAATTTCTGCAACTTGCGGGAAACATTTTTTCATAAACCCTGTTCACGTGTATTGTAATTTGAATTTATGAAATTTATACTGAAGAACAGTCACGCCCAATATCAAAACAGTCAAGTATACAGAAAAGATTCGGCAATGGAAAGGTCCCGTACCTTCTTCATCCGTAGAGCTTTCAGAATTGGTAAATCTATATCCGGGAGCAGACGGAGACACTGGACTGCTGTTACTTGACCTTTGACTGCTTGTGTCCAGAGCTCGAGATCCTAATTCTTTGGTTGGGGTTTCCTAATGTAAAGAGAAGTGGAAAGTGAATGGGTGTTTAAGAGTACCTTTCACCAAATGTATTGGTGAATTAGACACACTATGAAATAGTGAATGCGGAGTGGAATAAAACCGATTTATTTTGTTCTTTAATTTTGCCTCTTGAAGGAAATATTAGAAATCAAGGTATTAGAGTGTGTGTGGGGGGGGGGGGGGGGAACAAAAAACAAGTTAAGTCCAAGTCAGTGTTATCAGACAGCTTTTTGATGACATTACTTTCCCCTATATGATGCTGCTGATCAATCATAAGCAGGCAGCAACACTCAAAAGAAAGAGAACTTGTCCCCCCTCCCATGAAAGACTAGGTGATGCCGATCTGAGCTGCACCATTACATCTCCCAGAGTAGCCTGCTCTAACCTCAATGAGTCAGTGAGAGGGATGGGACAGCACAGCTGAGTTTAGCTGTGTCACATACAAACCCTTCCATCAGCTTTCCTCCTCTAATAGCACTGTCACCGCTGCTGCACTGCTCCTCCCCACACATGGACTGTAAGAGATGTGTCAGTATCATACTTGACTGTTGTGCTCAACTAATAATCACACAGCAGTGAGTAGGGCAGGGGTCTCGTCACAGACACAGGAGGGGCCCAGAATAGGCAGGTTACTCCTGTGTAACATGCAATGACAGCCCTGATCTCACTGTGGAGAGATTACAAGTTAAGAACACCAGACAGTGTTAAGTGTGCTTGCTGACATCACAGGACAGCGTGGAGGATGTGGTGGTGGGGGGCATACAACAAAGTTGACAGTGCTATGTACAGAAGAGAGCTGTTATAAGGGTTTGCAATGTGACAGCTAACCTCAGTTGTGCTGCCCCTTCCACCCACAGGGACGGACTTTATCTGTAAGATTTCAGTCATTGGTGCTTTCTAATAAAGCAGGAGGTTCGACCAGGAGATCAGGGAGTATTCATAAATTTCACACATTGACAAACCTGCTCTAAGCTATGGAGGGGCACATGTTCTTTTCACACTATGTTGCTGCCCGTTTACGATTGGTCTTCATCTTACAGGGAGAAGAAATACATGCCCCCAGTGCCGATAAGTCAGTGTGGGTGTTAACTGTTTTTTTTTCTTTTTCTTTTAACTCAGATGTCAAATACCTTGATCGCAAATATCCCCACTTCGGAGAGGAAAAATTACTTTAAAAAAAAAACAAAACAAAAAAAAACAAACTTATTCCGCTCAGCAGCCAATAATACATAGAGGTTCTTGTTAAAGGAGTCAAGCAAAAAGAAAAAAACCCTCCAGTGAACTAGGTAGAGTATATTTGCGCTCCAGATTTTAGAAGAAAATTTGCAGGTTGGCCTCAGTCTGCCGATTATCCTAGTTATCTAACCTGTAACCATTTTTTAATTAAGTCTGACTTAAGGAAATGTTGCTAATTTAGACACAGGAAATACATTTGCATGTACAAATTTTCAAGGCTTCACTCATTTCCATTAATGAAGAACACAGAACCACCCACAGATTGTGTAAGCAGCTAATAATCCAGGATAATAACCTCACTACATATAGTATGCCCACAAAACAAATGGCTTTATGACATTGCTGGTGCAGACCAGAAGAAAAAAAAAAAAAAAAAAGCAAATATAGTTTACCTGATCAAATAGGTAAATTGTAACGTCATCAAAAAAGCTGACCGCTTTCCTGCTTCTTTTCATCTGCTTGTCTGAAGCAGGTTTGCGAACTTTGATCAGGCTTTTTAAGTTTTTCCCATCATCTTTTTCCACGTGCACGACAGGAACAGGATGGATGGTGTCGTCATCACTGTCGGAGCTAAAACTGTGAAGGTTGAAGGCTCTTATGTCATCATCAGAGTCATCGCTGTTTTCGTCCTCTTCATCAGCATCCATGCCATCCTCCGATAAATCGAGCAGCCCAGAGGCGTCAAGCTTTCCAAGGTATTTCCCCTCCATATCGGGCTCTTTAAGTTTCTGCCCTTCATTGTGGCTCAAAAATGGCAAATCTTTGATGGCATTCACCGAGCAGTACACTTCGGAAGGACCGAACGGGTTTACAATTTCCTCATCGTTTTCGGATGTGATGTCATCAGCTGGTAAATTTAGATCAGAGTGGTCTGAAGTCAGATTTGCAGCCCACTCCTCCGGGATAAGCACCTTTCTCTTAAAGCTACTAGCTTTCTCTTCCAGTGACAAACTTGTACTCTCATTTTCAATGGCTTGGAACTCTGACGCATCGAGCTTCTTCTCTGACTCAGATTCATTATCAGAGAAATAAGCAGAATCCCGATAGGAATGGTTACCGCCGTTGGTAGATTTTTGAGTTATAAAATCAAGTTCCTCGTCATTTTCACCAACTTCTGATATTATAATAATAGGTGTGGCGAGAGAGGACACCTCAGAATTGGTCACAGAATGGCTGGAAGTGCCGTTGACATGCGAGGTCCACTCTGGCGATTCTAGGTTCTCTGTCTCATAGCCGCTATCAGCGGGTTTGTCAGACGGTAAGAACTTGTGCGAATCGTCACTCTCTAAAATATTCTGGACATCTAGAGAGTCGAGAGAGTCGGGCGTTCCTACGGATGGGACTAAGGGTGGTGTACAGTTGGATGCAGTATCTTCTAGCAAACTGTCTTGACTAGTTACATCAAGTGATGAAGAAGTTTTTAATAGTGGAGATCCATTAAGATCCCCATTGACATGTTCTCTCGATTTTTTAGCATCTATAGTGAACCGCTCATCATTGGGTTCAGGGCAGACTTGACCATTACACGTGTCATCATTATGAACTTTAGGATCAAAGGACAGATCACTGCTCTCTGTACCGGTTTGGGAGTCAATTATGACGAATTCTTCAGCTTGATCTCCGAGAAGAACCCTGGCTATGCTTTCAATTTCTTTTTTAGGAAGTTGTGAGTCCGTATTAAGTTCTTGTAAAAAATCCTCATGTGCAGCAGAACCAGATTGTTTTATCGGACCCAAGTCCATTATTTGGGCGCTCTCTTTTTTGCCTGTCAACACTTCGCTCGAGAAATTTAGGAAGGAATTATCGAGCTCCGCCAGGGTCAACTCGATGTCCAAATTACTACCGTTTTCAAAAATGCTCTTCGACCCAACATTGCTCTGCAACGACTTGGGATGGTCAGACAATAGATTCTTCTCTTGTAAGAAGAAAAAATTGTCTGACAGTTCTTCCAATTCTGCTAGTCCCAACCTCGAGTCTGAAATACTGTCAAAGAGGAAAGTGTTTGGATCAAAAAGATGGTGCCCCCCCTTTTTTGAAAAGTCAGTTTTGGAACCAGTCAGAGGAAAGTCAGGATCATTTATTTCTGAAAAGTCACAAAGAGACACTTCGGTTGATCTATTGTCTGACGGATCCACGTTGGTTATGGTTTTATGGGGAGGAATATCTGGGCAATCCGAGACGTAAAGGTACTCGGAAATACTTGACTTTTCAGGTACTTTGGAGCAATTGTTATTTTTACTGGCTCCCGCAGAACCAAGATCAGTCAGTGCAATGAACTGTAGGTTCTCATCTTTGTGATCACTGCGGCTATGAAAGTCCAACCTGCTTTCACCTTGCTCTTCCAATCGGATGTAGTATTCGTTAGATACAGAAGCATTGTGGGAATCGAAAACAGGAACAACCTCGGGCACAGAAAGGGCATCGTCTCTGTTAGACTGCTCTGGGATTCCTTGTCCCGATTCCAAAATTGATTTCTGAAAAACATCTACAGGCACAGGGAAAAATATGCTATTGTAGTTGACTGTAGTGTCAGAGTCTGGATGACTGTGCTCTTCGAAATGATCCTCTTTGGCTGCCTCCCACACGTACTCAAAGCTGAGGCCCTGGCTAGTTTCAGTCACTGTAAGAACTTCGTCCAATTCACGGCCCAATTCATCGCCATTGAAGTGCTCCAAGATTGGAAAAGCCAGATTATTGACCGCAGGCTGCCGGCTGCTCGTGTTTGGTTTCAGAGAATTCCAGCGTTGCTCGAAGTCCGCTTCATTCTCCTTGTGGCTCTGCATCCGAAGGTATGTCAGTAGTCTGTGGACTTCTTCTGCAGTCAGTCTCTTATCTGGGGGTAGCCAACAAAACTGCAGGACTTCAAACCTTAGGAGGAGAAAAAAAAAAAAAAAAAAAGGACAAAATCAGTGTTTGCCTTCAGGAGCATGTTTCAGCAAAAAATTACAAAATTATATAATTTTTTTAATACTGGAAATTTAAGTTCCTTGTAAAACATTTTAATGACTCTCTGGGCATTTTTATTTTAAAATGCATCTGTCTCTAGATTTCACAATACAAACGGCATACATTGAAGGAAACCAGTCAGGTCCCCAAATGCTATTAACCTGCAGACATTGGGTTAACTTGCAGGATAACAGCATTCATCTGCCTTATTGAAAGGGTGACTACTAGGAGAAAATTACCCTTGTTCGGCAGCGCGCCCAACACGCTGGCTGTGTATAGATGTGTTGCAGATGCGTATCAGCCGGACTGCTAGTTGCAGGTTGTACTGAGCAGTGAGAGGAGCTGTCCATCAAGCTGAAAGACTTTCACAAAGCATTACACAGCCATTTTTAAGTAAGCACACAAACCTCACCAGGTTTACGATCTATTCAATAGAGGTTTGTCCAGTAAAAATAAGTTATCTATTCTCTATGAGGCCGGCAGAAAAAGTTGAGTGCAGTTCTCAAAAGCTCAATTCAGAATGAATGGAGCACAGTTCGCACATGGAGCACTGCTGATCTGTGTTAATAGGGATAAAAGTTTCCTTTTCTGCCAATCGGTTGAGGTTCGAGCAGCCACACTCCAGCTAATCAAGACATTACAAGGCATCCTGTGACTAGAGAATTTTTTACCAGCCAACCTCTTTAGGGCATGCAGACTGTATTGAGAAATCTGGTGACAAATACGTTTTAAACCCTATAGCACATAATGAAGCGCAGCATATACACAGTCACAAATTAAATAAAATGTAATCAGGATATATTTTATATCCCATACAGTCAATTTACAAACTTAAATAAATTAAAAATTCAAGCATTTAGAGGTTGTCCAGGCTTGGAGGCCACCAAGTGCAGAATTGTGAATCCTCTCAGTGCGCACACTGTGTGCAGTCAGGATTCTCTCGTGCCGGGTGCATAACCGCAAGTATTCAATATGCATATGTGCAGTCACGTGCCGACTAGACTTGTGCAGCCTCGCACAAAACAAGTAAATAGAACAAGGCCAGACACGTCTAGTTGGAATGTAGCTGGAAGTATGCAAACCATATAAACCTCCTGTGACAGGATCGCCTGCTCTCCAGCAAGTCCTGACCGTGCGCTGTGAGGAATCACAAGTCTTCAGCCGGAGTACACTTGAGCCCCAAGCCTGGGCAACTCCTTTTACAGTAAAAAGTATCAAACTTTATTAAAGGCGAATGTCCACCTTTTCAAAAATTTAAAACATTTCCATCATATTTCTAAAATATATATTAAAAAGTTCTCCGCCTGTCAAAACGGCAGTGCTGGAGCGGATTCTGATCTTAAAAGGGTCTTTTTCTCCAAGCGGGTTTTTCTCTTGTGAGGCGTCAAAATATTGCAAAGTACCCCTTTAATAGTGAGTTTAATGGAAAGTATCAGACTTTTAGTTGGTATGGAGGCACGGGCAGCAAGAAATAAAAAAAAAAAAAAAAAAATATAAAGAGAATACACTCCAACACTGGAAGAAAAGGTGGAAGAGAAGAATGGCTACTGGAACAAGATGGAGCTGCTCCACAAGAACAAGGGTCTTACCATCTGTCTTCATATGGCTGTTCAAGTAGAGGTTTAGGAAGTTTAACTTCTTTTTCTTTTATAACATAGGTTAAGACCTCGTTGTCCGACAGTTCAGCATAAGGAGTGGCGCAGCTATCGAAAAGTTCCCACAGAGTTACACCGAGAGACCTAGAAGGAAAATAAATGGAGAATATTAGCGCCAATACAATTCAATCTGAAATTCTAGAAGAAATTTACATTTGAGAGGAAAAACAGCACTGCTCGGTAGTCCAAAAAGTAAAATTGGTCGTCTGCAGCTTCCCTTGACTCAGGACGTACCATATATTGCTGGCACGGGTTTGATCGGCAACTATTACTCTTTCTTGAAACAAAGTTACTAGCTCTGGCGCCGTCCATCGCACTGGGATACATTTATCTTCAGAGGTCTCCATGTAGTCTTCCTACAAATTATTTAAGAAAAAGAAAGAAAAGATTTAAAAAAAAAAAAAAAAAAAAAGGACACTTGCAAGCAAAGACACCAGTACAGATCAGCTTTACATTGTATGAGGGAGACATACAGTACGCTCCCTGATATTTATTAGGCTTATATATTACGTTTGATTACTCGTTTGATGTGCAACTGGTGCCCATAAAAAAAAAAAAAAAAAAAAGAAAGGGGAAAAAAATCTGCTTGCGGATGAGACCGTTTACTTTTTCCATTTGCACAGCGCCGTCCATGGCACTAAACTGTCTGCAGCATGGTCTCAGCATTAGGGCGCTGCTGCCACCTAGTGACCAGATAATAAACTACACCACAATTACACACCTAGAGAACCTTTGCTTAATAATTCTCACCATATAGGTAAAGTAGAAAATCTTGAGGCTGTGTGCACACGATGCACATTTGCTGCAGTTCCGCAGCGGATTTTACCGCGCAGAAACGTTGCATATCTGCATTGTGATGTACAGTAGCCTTAAAATCAATGGAAAAAAAAAACGCTGTGCAGACGCTGCAGATTTTTCCGCGTGGTTTTCCCGCAGTACAAAATCCGCAGCATGTTACTTCTTTTGTGCGGTTTTCCATCTCCCCTGTCACCAAATCCGCAGGGGGAAAACCGCAGTGGAAAACCGCAAGAAAACCGCCTGAAAAATGGAAGACCTGCACGGAAAAATCCGCAGGGCCAAAAAGTACGTGTGCACTCAGCCTTAGGAGCTCAAACACTGTAGACAAGCTCGCACAAAGGAGTAATGGGGGGAAGCTATTGATATAACGCAAGCTATAGTCTCCCTGGAAAACCGCTCCTGCTCCAGTGCTCTCTGCCAGACCACAAGTGATCACGGCCACTTGACCCCCGGTGGGCAGCAGGGTCGAGACACTGGAGGTCAGACAGCCATCGTTCCCTAGTCCACCTTTTCTGATGTATAAGCAGGCGACCAGAATTAGAGTTTGCAGCGGATTTTCCTTTCCAATCTACTTTACAAGCCCCTTACGGCACCTCCCATGGAGCAGAAGCCATTACAGCCTGTGGGTCACAGCTGTCACTTATGTCAGACAATTTTAGATTACTTGGGGACAATACTGGTAATATAACAAAGTAAGCGCACACTGCTTTGGTCACCACTACTGGGTGCATATGCACAGGAGGGTAAATGTCCATCAGTGGCTATGGGCTGGATGGAAAACACCACATCCATTCACCATAAGATGCCACTAAACACACACCTTCCTATACGGGGTTATAAACAGGATCCAGGCACATATCAAACACATGGAGACCAAAAGAAAACCCTTGTAGGGTTTGACCTGAAAATAGGGGCTTATGGCAGCATTAAAGCATACCCCAGAAGAAAATTATACTTTTGGCACGTCATAAGCATTACTTACCTACTGAAGCACCTGCTGCTCTGTTTTTTTGCAATTATTTTTTTTTTTTTTTATATGGGGGCAGTAGTGACCATAGAGATGAGCATTTATCGATTTGCAGAGACCTGGACCGTTCCTCCTACCTGCTGGTATCCATGGGGCCTCTGCTAATCAGTAGTCCTGACATCATTATAATCTGAAGAGGTCGCACGGCTCCCATCTGGTGGTCACTGAACCAGGGTCCTGCAAAACTATTTGCTCCTCTAGTCACTGCTGCAGCCGACCAGCAGCCACGATGATCATGTAGACTGGCTGGGAGCAGCAGAGACGTGGCCATGCTTTCCTCAGGTAGTACAAGCAAAGAGGAGAGTGGGGAGAAGCACAAAATACTGCACAGAGGTCTCAGTGGTAGGTCAATATTTCAATATAGACATAATTGGGGCATTCTCATGGTGCATTATTGATGATCCTTTAGTTCGCATGCTGCACTTAATGGGCACAACCATCCAATATTCGATTTTAACAAAACCTATAATGACTGAGGTATGACAGAGGGAAGCCATGAGACTACACATATGCAGTTCTTACATACATACCTTATACCTACTGAATCCTATACCGTAGTCGCCGATTTTTACTGTTAAGTCAGATGTCACGAAGCAATTTCGTAGAGCCAGGTCACTGAAAAACAAAAATGGGGTCAAATAAATGAGAGGTGGAAGAAAAAAAAAAAAACAAAAAAAAAAAAAACACAATGTCAATCTACTGCAGGCCGGTATGGATACACTTTAATGAAAAGCCATGTCTGTGCAGTCGTGAAGACAATCTGGGCCGTTATGTCAGCCAGTCTATCTTTCAGCACAACGTCAGTACAAGTAAACATTTCTAAGAAATTCTTCCCTCATAGGATATTGTAGACAGGCTAAACCTAAACCACACAAGGAGGGAGCTCAGCAGAGCATTCAGGTGCAAGATTTAACCTTTTCATATTGCAAAACACGTGACCCAGGAAATACCATTGTGATCTCTTCACCGCAGCCAGTGATCCGCTGCTTTGGTCCCAGGCCATGCTGTTAGACACAATCTTTAACCATGAAGTGGTTAAAAAAAAAAAAAAAAAAAAAAAACCACGGGCGACACAGACATTGCTTAAAGGGGTTACTATGTTTGGACATTTGCTTATAGCCACGAGACATGCAGGAGCAGGGACTCGAACATATTTTTCAAGCACGTAGAAGACACTGTTAACACCAGAGCATGCTCAGATAACACCTTACCCTAGCCAAAAAAAAATAAAAAATGTGCCCCCAAACATCCATCCATCCACACGCTCACTCTTATCCCATGTAAAACTGGTAGGTTGAACCTACGGTCATCTAATGTGTGTGAACATGGTTACCAAATCTTGGCCAAAATAGGGATTTTTGCATACTCACCGTAAAATCCTTCTCCGAGCCACTCATTGGGGGACACAGACCAAGGCAGAACCATAACACCCATGATCTGTGTCCCCCAATGAGGCGAAGGAGAAAACAGGTTTACCCGGCAAATAGTAATGCACATGACTATGCTGGGTGAGGGTATCTGGAGAGACTGCAATCATTCACCATCAACAACAAAATCACTGATGCTGGAGACTTCCCTGTAACTCAGACAGCACCATGATAATGCTGCTGGAAGTAGACAGGAGTGGGAGCCCTCACGTGAGCATGTACGACACCCACTGGACATCACATTATTATTAGACACGATGGATGCACAGCCGCCAACACATACGCAGAAAACTTGCGCAAGGACAGACCACCATTTCAGACTATGCAAACAAGCAAAGGGTCTGGTCACACAACTTTTGACTTGGATTTTTGCATTTTGAAGCTGGTCCGCTTCATAATCCATGTTAAAACCCTGTGTGAACAGCAGGGCTGTGGAGTCGGTGAGCCAAATCTGCGACTCCAACTCCTCAATCCCACATATATTGTTTATATTTAAGTGAAAAATTTATTGTAGTACAATGTGAACATCAGACGTTTAATCATTTTTATGATACAATAATCAAGACATTTACAACATAATACAGTGCCTACAAGTAGTATTCAACCCCCTGCAGATTTAGCAGGTTTGATAAGATGCAAATAAGTTAGAGCCTTCAAACTTCACACAAGAGCAGGATTTATTAACAGATGCATAAATCTTACAAACCAAAAAGTTATGTTGCTCAGTTAAATTTTAATAAATTTTAAACATACAAGTGTGGGTCAATTATTCTTCAACCCCTAGGTTTAATATTTTGTGGAATAACCCTTGTTTGCAATTACAGCTAATAATCGTCTTTTATAAGACCTGATCAGGCCGGCACAGGTCTCTGGAGTTATCTTGGCCCACTCCTCCATGCAGATCTTCTCCAAGTTATCTAGGTTCTTTGGGTGTCTCATGTGGACTTTAATCTTGAGCTCCTTCCACAAGTTTTCAATTGGGTTAAGGTCAGGAGACTGACTAGGCCACTCCAACACCTTGATTTTTTGCCTCTTGAACCAGGCCTTGGTTTTCTTGGCTGTGTGCTTTGGGTCGTTGTCTTGTTGAAAGATGAAATGACGACCCATCTTAAGATCCTTGATGGAGGAGCGGAGGTTCTTGGCCAAAATCTCCAGGTAGGCCGTGCTATCCATCTTCCCATGGATGCGGACCAGATGGCCAGGCCCCTTGGCTGAGAAACAGCCCCACAGCATGATGCTGCCACCACCACTGTAGGGATGGTATTCTTGGGGTCGTATGCAGTGCCATCCAGTCTCCAAACGTCACGTGTGTGGTTGGCACCAAAGATCTCGATCTTGGTCTCATCAGACCAGAGAACCTTGAACCAGTCTGTCTCAGAGTCCTCCAAGTGATCATGAGCAAACTGTAGACGAGCCTTGACATGACGCTTTGAAAGTAAAGGTACCTTACAGGCTCGTCTGGAACGGAGACCATTGCGGTGGAGTACGTTACTTATGGTATTGACTGAAACCAATGTCCCCACTGCCATGAGATCTTCCCGGAACTCCTTCCTTGTTGTCCTTGGGTTAGCCTTGACTCTTCGGACAAGCCTGGCCTCGGCACAGGAGGAAACTTTCAAAGGCTGTCCAGGCCGTGGAAGGCTAACAGTAGTTCCATAAGCCTTCCACTTCCGGATGATGCTCCCAACAGTGGAGACAGGTAGGCCCAACTCCTTGGAAAGGGTTTTGTACCCCTTGCCAGCCTTGTGACCCTCCACGATCTTGTCTGATGGCCTTGGAATGCTCCTTTGTCTTTCCCATGTTGACCATGTATGAGTGCTGTTCACAAGTTTGGGGAGGGTCTTAAATAGTCAGAAAAGGCTGGAAAAAGAGATAATTAATCCAAACATGTGAAGCTCATTGTTCTTTGTGCCTGAAATACTTCTTAATACTTTAGGGGAACCAAACAGAATTCTGGTGGTTTGAGGGGTTGAATAATAAATGACCCTCTGAATAAACTTTTCACAATTTAAAAAAAAATTAAACAAAGAAATAACATTCTTTTTTGCTGCAGTGCATTTCACACTTCCAGGCTGATCTACAGTCCAAATGTCACAATGCCAAGTTAATTCCGAATGTGTAAACCTGCTAAATCTGCAGGGGGTTGAATACTACTTGTAGGCACTGTATATATTTATTGGAATACAACTTTAGAACACAAAAAACTAATTGTAAATATGTAATACACTATGTATCGATTACATATACATACTGTATTTTTCGCTTAGTAATACGCACTTTTTCCCCCCCAAATTTGGGGGGAAAATAGGGGTGTGTCTTACAATGCAAACATACCTTTTATTGTGCTGCCGCTGCAGGTGTCCGTTACTTGCCGCCACAGCGCTGGGTCCTCCGGGTGCTGCCGCCGCCACGCTGTGTCCCCCGGTGCCTGCCGCCACCGCCGGGCTCTGTCCTGTGCTGCGTGGGGGGCTCTGCCGTTCCATCCATGCCTGTGCGGTGGCTTGCTTCCTGGAAAATAGCCGCCGCGCAGATGGAGATCTCGGCACTGAAATCTCAGGAGATGGATGGAACGGCAGAACCCCCCACGCAGCACAGGACAGAGCCCGGCGGCAGCACCCGAGGGACCCAGCGCGGCGGCAGCACCCCGGGGACAGAGTGGGCGACAGTACCAGGGGACAGAGCGGTAAGCAATAAGACGCCTGGATTATAAGAAGCACCACCATTTTATTAAAAAATGTTTTTTCCTATTTTTCTCCTCAAAGTTTGGGGTGCGTCTTATAAAGCGAAAAATACGGATAGATATATATATATATATATATATATATATATATATATACACATACACACATATATACACACTATGCAAGTGGCAAAAAACAGTTTTCAACAAAAACAAACTAAATAACATTTGTGCAGTCTATGAATTTGTTCTAAGAAATAGAATTGCCTCCATCAGATCCTCCTTCATAGAGGACCTCAAATCTGACCTAATAATTTTAAGGCCAGAGTACAACCTCTCTACACTAAATTGGGTTGGAGGCAAAGCCGTAACCACATGGGAACATCTCTAACAATTTCAGTTTTGATGAACGGTTGAATTTTTCTTTTTCTTTGAGAGCAAGTGAAACATTTTGCTGAAATATGGTCAATCTGCTTGCTAAAGGAGACGGAGTGAAGTCTTTTTCCTTGCGGCAACGCTTTGCCTGCTCCATATCATCCAAATACTTGTCATAGTCAAACTCCTCATCTGATGAAGATATGGCAGCAGTAGCACTGTCAGGACCCAAGTCCTCTTGCGCCTGGCAGTCCTCCTGTAGGCCAGTCATCCAAACTGCTACCTCAGAGCTTCTTTTCCTTTAGTAAGCTGTTGATCATCCAGCAATATACGATGACTTGGGTCCACATAAACAGCTGCCAGAAAAATGTTATTTTCGAATAGCTGTGTCTCTCTCTCTGTTTCATTGAAGCAGAAAGGCCAGCTGCGATTAAACCTCCTCTTTGGGACAGGCAAAATAGCAAGTTCTTCCACTCGCTTATGAAAATGCCAGGAGTTAAATCCTCAGCTTGTAATTTTTTAGTCACTGTAAATGGGTGATTAAGCAATTCCTTCAACTCAGCCACCTGTGTCCATTGACCTTCATTTAGGGTTACCTGAGGGTTCGCCACATCTATAAGAAACTGTTTTAGTTCAAGCAATCGCTCAATCATTAAATAAGTGCTGCCCCACCGAGTGGCTTGATCGACAATTGCCCCCTTCCCAGCACGTCTCTTCAAGATGGAATCAATTTTAGGGGTTCTGGCGGCAATAACCAATTTCCTCACTTTTCCAATCAGATTTCCAGCATGTCCCTCTTGCAGACTATCTCTTATTGCCAGCGGCAGCGTGTGCACAACTTTCTCACTTTTTCCAGCTCGGGAATCGGATCCTGTGCAGGGCAGGCACCCCTCCCCCTCCTCTCTCTGGTGAAGACAGGTAATGTGCACTAAAAACCAGGGTTAGGGTGGAGCGGGACAGCAAAAGCCGCCATTTCTCACACAGGGTCCATCCTGATTGCAGTGGATTTACATTTACCATTTGCAAACTGCAGGGTATTTGCTCATTTTGGTTTTATCCTTGGTTCTCTTTAAAGCCGTGTAGCATGAACCCAATAACCCATATAGTATAGCCAAGGAAACCCATACTGACCCTAAAGCGGGAGTCACACATAGCTAGCAAGATTGCTGCAGAGTCACAACTTTTGTGACAACAGCAATCAGCGACCGGCCACCTGCCGGTATCGCTGATAGAAACCTCTGGACATATTTTTCGTCGCTGGTCTCCCGCTGGCCAGCTCGCATCGCTGCGTGTGACAGGCGGGAGACCAGCGATCAGCTGTAAAAAATAATAAAATAAAAAAAAAAAAAATATTGTTATTCTCACCTTCCGACGTCCCGCGCAGCCATCCCGCCTCTCTCCACGCTCCCGGTCCCAGTGATCCTTTGCACGAATGACCGCGAGACCGTGACATTCTCGCAGTAATTCTTGCAAAGGATTACTGGGACCGGGAGTGTGGAGAGAGGCGGGATGGCTGCGCGGGACGTCGGAAGGTGAGAATAATATTTTTTATTTTAATTCTATTTTTTTACAGGGATATGGCATCAGCGCTAATGAACACAGCGATGCCGGGCGCTCGGCATCGCTGTGCTGATCGCTGGTGAAGCTGTCTGTTTGACAGCTCACCAGCGATCACATAGCGACTTACCAGCGATCCTGACACGTTGATATCGTTGTCAGGATCGCTGGTAAGTCGCTATGTGTGACTCCAGCGTTACTCAGGCCACTGGTAGAGAGCGCAGACTTTCGACCACATGGCAACAACGACCGATTCAGATGTATAACGAATGTCTAATGTAAAGTGTTATCATCAACACACAGATATCAGATGGCGCCGACACAGTTTCTGTAAGTGGAGACGCTGATTAGCCTCAGCCGGGCTTACACCGAATGCATCCCCGCTGTGATGTACATACGATGGTATGGGATCCCACATCTAGGACACATTCATCTGAGTGATCTAAAAGGGGTTTTACACATAGCGATATCGCTAGCAATATCGCTATAACGTCACCGATTTTGTGACGTTATAGCGATATCGCTATGTGTGATACTTACCTCCGACCGGCTCCCCCGCTGTCTGTCGCTGATCGCGCGAGATCGGTCGGCTACATTTCTCGTCGGGCGCTTCCTGCTGGCGCCGACGAGCGACGCGTGGAGGCGGGCGGGGAGGACGTCAGGATCGCTGCGTCTGAAAGGTAAGCATCGTCCTCTGTATCGCTGCTGCATCGCTGTGAGATCTGCCTGTGTGGCAGCTCACTAGCGATCATTTAGCGATGCACCAGCGATCCTGACCGGGTCGTATCGTGGTCGGGATCGCTGGTGCATCGCTAAATGTAAAGGGGCCTTAAGTCTTCACTACGAGGACGTTTTGTTTTTTCACATTTGATCTCATATACGCCTTTCTAACCATTTAGATCGGATCCTCATGGTAACTCCTTATGCACAGAAGTCCAGCACAAGGCCACGGTATATAAATGCAACACATCTGGTTTTGGAGAAGAAAACATTTGTTACTGCGCTTAGTAAAACATATCTTCAGTGAGCTGATGGTACAGACCTACGAACTACGAAGCCCAGAAACAAAATGTGTGCTCCCAGCGTACATGCTGTTCCTCGACCAAGATGCCCAGAGCGTGGTCTATACGGCATGTCGGAGTTCATAAACCAAGAGGTCAGTAAATCCACTCCAAACCAAGTGTCTTATGTCTACTGTTAGTAAAGAATGGCAACGAGAGCTTCGACAGGCCACAGATTAGGTATCCGCACACTGAAATAATCCATACCAGGGTAAGTGATGTACCAGCACAAGGTGCCTCAGTAACTCCCCGCTGTTCCTTAGAAGAAACCAAAGAACGTAGCCAAATTGGTCATCTTTCCCCCATCTCACATGACCCCCCCCCCCCCCCACAGACCTATCCATTAAAGTAAATGGCTGCCCACTCTCCCAGTCCCACAAGCTCGCTGCCTCAGGGGTTATCCTTGACACTGATCTCTCTTTCAAACCACATATCCACGCCCTTTCCACTTCCTGCCGACTTCAACTCAAAAATAATTAACGGATCCGTACATTCCTCAACCAAGAATCTGCAAAAACCCTAGTCCATGCCCTCATCATATCCCGCCTTGACTACTGCAACCTCCTGTTCTGTGGCCTCCACTTTGACACGCTCACACCCCTCCAATCTATTCTAAGCTCTGCTGCCCGACTAATTCACCTGTCCCCCCGCTATTCCCCGGCCTCTCCCCTCTGTCAATCCCTGCACTGGCTCCCCATTACCCAAAGACTCCAGTTCAAAACACTAATCATGACATACAAAGCCATCCACAACCTGAGTCCTCCGTACATCTGTGACCTCGTCTCCCGGTACTTACCTGCACAAAACCTTCGATCCTCACAAGATCTCCTTCTCTACTCCCCTCTTCCCACAATCGCATACAAGATTTCTCCCGCACATCCCCCCTCCCTACTCTGGAACTCTCTACCACAACATATCAGACTCTCGCCTACCATGGAAACCTTCAAAAAGAACCTGAAGACCTACAACTTCCGACAAGCCTACAACCTGCAGTAACCACCCATCCATGACCAGCTCTTCCCTCGCCTACTGTATCCTCACCCATCCCTTGTAGATTGTGAGCCCTCGCGGGCAGGGTCCTCCCTCCTCCTGTACCAGTCGTGACTTGTATTGTGTAAGATTACTGTACTTGTATGTATTATGTATACCCCTCCTCACATGTAAAGCGCCATGGAATAAATGGCATAATAAGGCTATATAGCCCTAAAGTCTGCTGAAACCCGTCCTCATGCGGTGGCCATAGGTTACAGACGTATAGATAAGTGGAACATTCTGCTGTAAAACGGTTGCATGTTTTTTTCCTTAATGCGATAGTCGGTATGTGCCACCATGGAGCACTTCTGTGCATCAGATAAAAGTGCAGTAATTCATTAACACTAACATTTTCCAAACAGTCAACCCAGAAGACAACACAGCAGCATTATGCAGCACAGGTCTTGGCCAAAGCAGACCTTGGTTTGCCACAAATTACAACATCAAGGAACATAAAGGAGGTGACAGATTTCCTTTTAAAGTTTAACTACCACTGTGTAAGACTTCATGTTATAGATGCCATATAGTGATGCTGACCAGATCCTAAGAGCGCCACCGGTCAAAACACCACTCTGAAGTGAACGGCTCCTGCATGATGTGTGCACAGAGCGGGGTACAAGTTCACTAGTAAGTCTATGGGCCTGCATGTTCACCATCACAGCAGTGTATGGACTTGCTACTGTTTCCATAGACCGCTCAAAGAGAGGCACTTTGATCATTAGGATTCTTCTTTCTACCCAATATCTGGCCAATCAGCAACATTGTGTAGAGCCTAGAATATATAGAAAGTTTTATAAAACGGTAATTACACTTGGGGTAGACTAGGTTAGTAAACCCAGTGTCATACACACTACTATGGACTATTCCTCTAGGACGGTCCTTTGATCAGAAGCTCTCCGTCATGGTGGAATCCATTACATACAGCGTCTCTTGTATTGGCAGATCTTTCCTGTCCCGCATTACACAGCGAGAACACTGATTCGAGTAGGGACAGTGTAATGCTTAAATGTTGTCCGTCTGAAACTTTTACACCCCATAACGCATAGGACTGTGGGATGTAGAAGTATGACATATCACCCCAAAGCGATGCTCCAGCATAGAGAAAACAAGTTTGGAAGATGCACTCCCCGATCCTCAGCCTCACGCTGTATTCCCTGCATAGTGCCAATCTCCTCCGGCTGATTGACAGGTCGTTGGCTCTTCTACACGGCAGAGAATAAAGCGTGATGATGCAGAACTGCAAGTGCATCGCAACAAGAGGTTTTCCGATCACCTCTCCACCGATGGTGGCACATGTATGAAGCCCAAGGGTAAAAGCTGGATGAAGATCCCATTGGTGGGATGTACACTTGCTCTACAATTAAGGTGAACGCTGGGGAAATGAATGAGATGGGCAAACTTTTCTAAAGAGGTTGTCTGGTGGCAAATTATCACCTACCCACAGGATAGTGGATAATTTGCCGAACAGTGGGTGTCCCTATCCTGTGGAACAGTACGCTTGTTTTCAGACAAAGTTTCTCACCATTCCTAGAAAAGCAGGGCTACTTGTCCTTTGGAAGATGAAATATGGATTTTATTTTACTATTAAATACAACAAATATTACATTATGTGTACTAAAAAGTCTCTACAGCGTGTAATGTGAACATACCAGTGTACAAAATTGTGTTTGTGCATGACGGCCAGGCCAGCAGCGATTTCACACGCCATGCGCTGCAGCAGCAGAATCTCCGTGTCCCCGCTCAGTTTCTCCTTCTCATTACTCAAATAGGTCTTCAGGTCACCCTGCAACAGAAAGCAACAGCTCGTTGTTAGCTTGTTCATCTGCTGATTGCACTTCAGAGATGCTTAAAAAGCAGCAACTAAATACATTACTTAGAAATAATCAGTCAACAGGGTTATTATTAGTAAAGTTGTCCGGCTTATTAGTCTTCAACTCATCAAGTGTCGTGTTTCCCAAAGGCGCGCACACAGCACTCTTCATTTTATGGGTAATTATGGGTTCTTGTCGCTTACATCACAATTTCACCCATGTGCCTTGACCGAATGCGTGAATAAAAAAAAAAAAAAAAAAAAAAAAAAAATATAAATAAAAAAATCACAGCACGGGCAACGGAGACCACATAGATATGGTGCGAGAAAGTCACAGTCCAAGCTTTATGACGTGCACACAAGACGCTGGAAACTCTTCCTAAAATACAATATCTACCAGATATCCCTTATTTTTTTCTTTTACCTGGACTAGAAGAATTTTCCAATGGGTTTGTGGGCTACAGGAGAGTTCAGGAGCCATTTGTGCTCACAGTCAGCAGAGGTCGAGCACGTCCACCATAGACGTCGCAAGGTAAGCTGCATGAACACTAATAAGGTTCCGTCCTCTTCCCCTTTTTGTTGGAAGGGCCACCCTACCAGTAAGCCGATCACACCGAGTCTACTGGCAAGGACCACCAGTCATTTTCTGTAAACTTTTGTATCCCAACGATTCCTCTGGAGCATCATAGGAAATTATTAATTCGAGCACACAAAATGTGCATTAAAAAGCCAGTACTGCAACCAAAAATACATCTCACATGCAATCGCCAAAATTATATTTAACTGACTTGTATAATGACATTAATTCCTTAGCACCTCACAGACATCATTACTGTCCCCATTGGGGCTCACAGTGTACATTCCCTATCATAACACACAAACTCTTTCCAGATGATGGCTTTGGTAGGATTTGTACCCAGGACCTCAGCGCTATTAACCACTGAACCACCATGCGAATATCTATACAAGATTTTGCTCTGATGGAAATCGGTAGTTACATGTTGGAGAACTCCGAGGATGGTGACCGTGAGAGGCATAACCAGAGGCTCCTGGGCCCTAAAGCAATCTATACCCCTACTCCCATGTGCTATTTCTAGAGTCCTAGGCGGCAGAGAAGCCTTTCCGCTCCCTGAGGCGCCATGACGAGTGCTGTAAATACAGTACAGTTGACTGATGTCTGTCCCAAGAATCAGACCCCCACTGATTTAATATGGATTGCCCAAGCTTACTCCTAAGCCCTTCTAGGAAACATCAAACCTCCAGATAGCAAGTTCTGTCCTGCAATCTGCCAACAATTATGTCACAAGGTGTTGTGTCTGTGCCATCTGCAACAGGAGCCAGCTGCTCTACACAGTTAGGCTCCTGCTGCGTGTGCTGGAAACGGACCTAGCTCCTATCCTTTAATTTCCGATACCACTGTCAATAGTGGCACGTACAAATCGCTCCTGTCAGGTTGTCTGCACCCTCACAGTGTAAGGTAGGGTGATGAGGGTTGCTATGGCAAGGAGGCCTAACAATCTCCTAATTTCTGCTATATCCCTCAACCCATCAGGTACCTCCGAAGGTTGTATCTATCAGGTTCAAACATTGACAGGCAAGGTATTACACTGCAAAGTAGTACAGTGTATCACTGCAATCAAAAGAATGCATAGTCAAGCCCCTTGTAGAACTATTAAGAATTATATTTATAATATTTGTACATATATAAGTCACCCCCTCACGAAGGAAGATGTCGAAACGCGCGTCGAGGATGCTTCCGCACCACTCACCATCCACCCACTGTCATACAGGTACAGCGTTCTAACGTCTTACTATATATCATTGGTATAGCCTGCTTGCAACCTCTAATATATCTCATATCCGTTACTCTACAGGGACCACTTGGTCTCAAAACCTATTTGCACATACACCTTAATCAGCCATCTAAGCGGCTTACAGATACATGTCCCGCTTTCCAGACTGCCTGCTTGCATTAATAGAATTCTGTGCCCAATATACTTGGATGAGTGGATACTATTACAATGGATCTACACTATAGCACTTCTGCACTTAGTAATATGGATAAACAATTATTCAATAGATCATTTTAATAGTCTGCACATATTCCTTTTATTAATTATACCAATTATGTTTTTCATAAGTATAACTTTTCCTATCCGAGTCATGCTGAATTATGTCTGCTGCACTAATTGCCATTTCCCCCGCCCTCACGTTTTATTGTATTGCCTAATAAAGTTGTATACGTTATTCATTTATTTTGGACTTGCATTCTCCTTTTTTTCTTACTATTAGAGATTATATTGCTATCTATATAGATTTACTAAACTTTTTCTTTCAATTTGCCTACCAAAGAGTGTAAGTGATCAAAAAGTAGCATATGCCACAAAGATTGCACAAATGAAAACCACACACAATAAGCCCTCACACAGCTCCTCTGACAGAAAGTAGTAAAAAACGTATAGATCGCGGACAATCGAGACACAAAAACAAGTGATTTTTTTCCTTAAGTGTATATTATACACGAGAACAAAAAAAATACAGTAAATTTGCCATCGCCATATTCACATTTGGCCAGAAAATAAAGTGAAGAGTGTGCAGCGCAACGAATAGCATAAAAAAAAAAAAGTAACAGAGGCTGAATTTCTGTTTTTTTATATACCTCCCAATAAACAGTTAATGAAAGGTCTTTCGTGCTTTATATGTACACCAAATGATTACAATTAATCAGGAAAAAAAAAGAAAAAAAAGAAAAGGAAAACCCTCATACACAAGTCACCAAAAACAAAAATGTGTATAATTTGTTTTATGACGCAAAAAGTCAATCCATAAATGTAGTGCTCCGGGGCTTCTTTCTTGCATCCCCTTCCACAAGCTGCACATCTTCTATACAGTGCACTGTGCTTCCCTGTGGATCCTCCTTCTGTTCTCTTCAAACTCCACTCTGCTTCCTCCTCCGCTGTGCTCTGCTACCAATCCCATCAGCACAGTGTGACCAGCTACAGCCAGTAACATTTATACTTGCTCTGGTGGTAACACTAATTATCCTATAGTCTCCCAGATGAGCTGATAGATTCTCAGTATACAGTCAGGAGAATGAAAAGTGATCTCCCTTATGTTTATTGAGTAACACTAGCTGCATAATCATCATCAACAACTGTGATAACTGCTTTCCACCCATGGGTGGTACTTCCCATGCAATCACATCATACATGCAGTTCTGGTACCCTGAAGAGAACAGAGCCATGTAATTCTCAGGGGGTCACATGAAATCTCCAATAGGGAGGAAAAACTACATAAAAAGGTAACAGTAGCTGAAATATTACATAGACTTGTGACAGAATTAAGTATTAAAAATGAACACAGAAAAAAAAAAAAACTAATTAGAGTATATTTTTGCTCTGCTGCTCTTACTGTTGAGACTACAGAGAACTTTACATAGTATGAGGTTCCAGTATTATAAGTTTAGATCACCCCCCGTCTTTTTTTTTTTGCAGCCAAGACTTATCCTTTATGCACCACTAGATGGCAGCAGACAAACACCACGAAGTAGAGAACGTTTGGCTGCTTTTACTTCCTTCCTTTTTAATCATTAACTTTGTCAAATTTCACGATGTGCAACATATTTCTTACACCATAAAGAAGCGACAGCACAATGCAAACGGTGCGCTGTCTACTATCAAATACAATGTTTCCCTAAGTGCTAAGAATGTGCACGCTTTAGGAAATAATTTATATTCCCCGAGAAGTAACACCTAAAAGATAATTAGTCATACATTTCCAGGAGGAAGAACAGAGGAATGAAGACCTCAAAAGGTCTAAATCTATTCGAGTGACCTGCAAAAACATTACAAATCCATCAGAGCTCCTGCTTCTGACTGCTCTCGCCTCACCAAACTGTTCCCTCAGTCTAAGGGACGAGTCTGTATGTGCGTGTGCGGTTGAACACAGATGATATCGATAGCGTAGAGAAGGGACAAAGTATCTACAGTCTCAGGGAGGGCAGGAAAAAAAAAAAAAAAAGACAAGGAAGTAAACACAAGAGGAATTAAGTGCAGAATAGAAGGTTTGCTGGCATTATTCAGACTCTGCCATTAAAATATCACAAACTCAATGCACAAAACCTTAAAAAGGGTTTTCTCCACGAACAAAAAATTTAATTTTAAAAGTTGACTTTAATGAATACATCTTGGCATAATTTCCATAATTGGCTGTGTTTATTAAGGAACATCTTCCTGTACTGAGATAATCTTATAAATGCGTCCCTGCTATGTACTGTGTAATGGCTGTGTCAGACCGTGCAGGAACATGGTCTGATCACACCACAGCTCCTGGGCAGGGGAGGAAGCAAGAGAGTATACAGACAGGACAGCACGGGATCACTGCTGATTCTTGTGAGACAAAATATTTCTGTTTTCAAAAAAGTTTCACCTCAAAGAATCATTTGTAATCTCCTACTGTAACGTCTGTATACTCTATCCCTCCCTGCCCAGCAGTGGTGGTGTGATCAGACCATATCCCGGCACGGTCAGACACAGCCATTACACAGTACACAGCAGGGGAACATTTATAAGATTCTCGGCACAGGAACATTTTTTTTTTTTAAACACATTTAATTGTGGAACTTATTATTCCAAGATCTATTGATTAAAATTAACTTTGTTAATATGAAAACTCCTTTAAATCTAAAAGGCAGAAGTTAAATTATAGACTTACGTGAAACCAGTGCAGGTAGTCCATAAATAGGTTTAATAGTCTCATTACCATGCTCAATTTCACAAACGCCTTTATTACACATTCTCTATTAAGAAGTGAATAAACAGCTTCAATACTGTTAAGTAAAATCAGAATGGAGGCAACACCCTTAATAAAAGGCCCCGTCTACAGACACTCCATGGCTCAAAGACTAAAAAGTCAAAAGTTACTTTTTATGGCTTTTACCAGAGGTAGTTATGCAGCACAACCTAAAGACATGATCCCCCAAAAAATTCAGTGAGCATTACCCCCTTAGAAAAGACCATAGAAATGAACATAATGAACGTACTGAATAAAAAGGCTCACATCTCAAGAACAGGAAAAAAAAACAAAAAACAAACAAACAGAGGAAGTGTCAGGAAGGAGCAAAAAGAGCACAAACTGACCACTTCTGACTTAGCGACCAATTTTCACTTTTGCACTTATTTAATTTTTATTCTCTTCTCCTAAGAGCCATAATTTAGTTTGATGTAGTCTAGAATTATATAATTTCTATCAAAGTAGTGAAAAACAGGGAACAAAAAAAAAAATCCACGTGGAACGAAAAAGTGAAAATAAGTGCAATTCCACTATTGATAAATGTTTAGTTTTGCTTTTCACAACATTCATTGTATAATAAAAATTTTCTGGAAATATGATTAAGACTAACAAACTTGCACCATTTATTTTTCTTTGAAGTAGTGAAAAGAAAACTTCAGAACTAATAAAAAAAAATAAATAAAAATAAAATAAAAATAAAAAAAGATGACGATTTGTTTCTCGAAACGTTTACAGTGTATTTTGGGCGGTGATCTGACTTTTACAGATATGACATTTTTATTGCAATACTGGCATTTTGAGTTTTTCCCCCACAGCTTTAAAGTCATGGGGAAAAAACTTTATAAACTCAGTGAAGCTAACTTTATTTTTTTTTTTTAAATCTGACAGGAAAAAAGTGGATGATTCGATTTACTTTTTTTTTTTTTTTTTTTTTTTTTAAGTCTTTTGAAATTAAAACTGCAACTCTTTGATGGCTTATATTATGCATTGCAATATCTACAGTATAGTCACATATAGGCACAGTCACCGTCTCCTTTGAAGCTTAGCCTGTGGCCGAGCTTCCCAGGAGGACCATTACGGCAGGAAAGGAGGTCTTCAGCAGGCTTTAAAAAATTAAAATGACTCTCATACAACAATCATTCCGTACGCTGCCTCCCGTGTCCAGCATCGAGCCCCTGAGTATATTATGGGCCGCAAGAATACGTTATGTCGAAACCGGTACAGCTACAGAGCTCAGTTATTGGCAGCAGCGCTGTCGATCTGATCCCCAAGAGAACCAG
Organism: Dendrobates tinctorius; assembly: GCF_039654945.1. Classification (NCBI taxonomy): domain Eukaryota; kingdom Metazoa; phylum Chordata; class Amphibia; order Anura; family Dendrobatidae; genus Dendrobates; species Dendrobates tinctorius. The sequence goes on from NW_027361797.1 coordinate 43,868,060, forward strand.
GGCCGGCGCCATCCCAGAGGCGAGTATAGGTGTTATTTTACTGGGGGGGTTTGGACACCGCGATTGAGAAAGGGTTGTCCGAGTAGTGTTTGAAAAAGGGAACAAACATCCTGAAATCTAACAGGAGTTGGTCCGGTTTCGGGGTGTCAGGCAGCAGGGGACCGAAAAGTAGTTGATAAAGGCAGAGTTTATCTGTCTTCTCTTTTGCCAGAAAGATAAAAATCAAATTTTCAAAATAAAAAATTACTTTATTACACTCCAAAGACCTACTGATAGGGAATTTAGACTGTGAGCCACAATAGGGACAGTGATAGTGTATGTAAAGTGCTGTGGAATATGATGGAGCTATATAAGCAGCGTATATTAAAAATAAAGTACACAAAAAAAACATAACCCCTACAAACCATGACACTTCTCATGCTCTCTTCCAACTTATCCCAGAACCTTGCCCTGTGATTTTAAGTCATGGTGTTATTTTTGCACAATCCTAAACAAAAGTTTTCTTCTCGTATCTTACAAAGCGACGCTCGTATTTTAAACCAGGTGATCATTCACGTGATCCATAAGTTAAAGGGTATTTTTATGGCGCTGTAAATAACTTACCAAGTCACAGATCTCAAACACCATGAGATAGGGCAAAGTCTCCAGGCACTGCCCGACACACTGCACAATATTTGGATGATGGAGATAGCTTGGGGAAAAAAAAAAAAAAAAAAAAAATTAATGTAATAAAAAATCTGTAGTATCACCAAGTCCAGGTTTACAGAAATAAGCCTAGATCACTATTTTAGATAACATTTGTTTAATGGATAGAAAAAAAGTGCATGGACTTGTAGCTTTTTGGCACATGCTCAGGGGTGTGTCGCTGGAAACTGTATGGTATACAGCGGCGTATGTCAGGTTTATGTTCTGAGCATACATAGGGAGATTTCCAGCATAAAACATCAGCACAGCCTGCACAAAGCTATCTAGCAGTTCTACGCTAGGAACACATTTATACTGCGCTCTACGTCAGGGAGTCAGTCTTAACCCCTGAAAAAAATGGAAGCGCTCTGGACTCTGTTTCAGCGGCATCTACACTCGTGTCCACCTAAAAAGACCCAATTCCAAAGTGTAATTTACCTATACGGCTCTCCATTTTTAATGAAGTGATCCTGCTCCTTTGCGCTCGCGCTGGCTCTCAGCTCTTTTACGATCACTCTTGCCACGCTGTTGTCTCTGAAAATCTCGCCCAACAAAACCTGAAAAGGATGGTAGGGTCAAGATTAAGTTATATGGTGAAGCACACAAAAAGGAAGCACTGAATTTCCTAGCAGATGAGGACAGCCATAAACAAATCTTAGGAAGAGACATCCAGCTCAGCTTTACACATTACATTCTGGGCTTTGATCATTGCGACGCTTTTAATCTACGAGTTTAATTCCCCTGTGGAGCCATCTCAGGATTTAGTGCGAAAACTGAAATTTGCTCATAAACATGCGACTCACACGTTTTATATTAACATTGTAATTAGGAGCCGTCTCATAAATTCCGTAAGTAGAATCAAAGCCGTCCTACTGTGACCTGATCCTGTAAAGGATGGCATAAAGCCTGCTGTAAGGCTGGCAGAGCAGCGCAATATTACATTTAATGCGATCCTACGGAACGGCTATTGATGTTAGAAGATGGGAATAAACCTTTGAAGTTACACAGATCCTGAGAATGAAGGGACCGGAAGTCCTTCATTATGAAGATCTAAGGTGGTGCCAGCAGAGGGACCCACCGGCCAGAGGAAAATAATAAATGGATATAGGTACGTGATGGGTTATCATACCAAGTAGTAGAGAATCACCTTTAAGAGGTAACTAAAGCTCAAAACACTGATATTTCTGAGCCTTTTTTCAGCTATAGATAAAAACACCAGAGAACAATGGGGTGGTAAAGGATGAAATGATCCTAGTATAGAGGTGCCTGCTCACCCGGCCGTGTTGTGTACGTCGGTAAGGCATATGGTAAAAGTCTCCAGTTCTCACACAAGGTCCACCAAACCACAGTATAAAACATATGCATGCAAAAAACTGGGGTAAGATGTGCTGCCGACAGATCAAGCAGGGAGCAGAACGCATTTTATTCCAAGACACCGTTTCAGGAATGGCTTGTTCTCGACACCAGGACCAATCTGATGAAGAACATATTCTCAAATCTGGAATAGCAGCTGCAAGTTTATTTTTATACTATACTTACATACATTTTATGCAGAGCCCTCACTTAGGCTAGCTTCACATTAGCGTTTTAGCGCTGCGTGCGCAATAGAAACGCATGGAAAAACGCATGTGTTTTGCATGCGTTGGCGTTTAGGTGCATGCGTTTTAAACAGTTTGTAGCCATGTTAACTCTTAAAACGCATGCGATTTCAAACGCAGGCGTGCACATGTCCATGCACACTCCTGCGTTCCTATAGACTGCAATGTGTTATTTTTGTGCATTCCGTGCGTTAGCATGCGTTTTTTTTACGCCGTTGGACGGACCCAAAAATGCAACAGGTTGCGTTGGGCGCGCCTAGGCGCACACTAAAAAAAAACAAAAAAACACATGAGCACGAAAACGCATACGTGCGCGTTCAAACACTAGACCATGCGCCCGCCATGTTAAACATAGGGGCGCATGCACGATGCGCTGCACTAAAAAACGCTAATGTGAAAACAGCCTTTGAAGCATTGATCGGTGGGAGTTGTGGTGCTCAGATCCCAAAGTCTCCCAACCAATCGGTTAATCCAAGGGACAGAAGAGTGGAGCTCATCATTGAGCATGAGTGGCAGCACACAGGTTTGATAGAAGTATTGGTTTGACCGATAGGCGAGGGGTCTTGCGACAAGAATGCCCCCAATAGCTGCCGATTAATACTACCAAGCAGTGTTCAAAAGCTTAGCCTATCCTGTAAGGTGATGCTATATGATACATATTCCTCCATGGACCAGGAGACAAGACACCTTCCCACTGGCATAAGAGAAGACCATAGGAAACCTTCCATTTGGCTGCTGTCAAGACAAATCGTACAGATGTCTTCGGCTCGATTCACACTTTTGTAGTCTGCTGGGGGCTTTGTCTAGAGCCCTCAAAAAAATTATTCAGACTACACTATATCAAGCATGGCACCGCAGGAAATTCTGCAAGTTTAACGGTTGAAGACTTTGCCTCGTTATACTCGATGGGAGGTGGCCAAGTGATTTTTTTCTAGCCTTCAGAACAGTGTGAAGCTCACCTAGAAGATTTCCTTACACTGTATTCCAACACAAGGTGGTGATATAAAGCATACCTTGCCAAAGGAGCCGTTCCCGATCTCCTGGATGTAGCTCAGGCTGTGGCGGGCTATTTGGAACTTGGATGCATCTACAGGGACAGAAAGATAGAAAATCCTCAGATACATACAGTACATAGAAGAGCGAGAACCGGATCAGACAGTGTCTCTGTACAAACTAAGAAAAAAACACCACAAATTGCTTGCATTTACAAATGTTTGATGTGTGGGAGAATAATGGCACGAAGAAAACGTGGAGTATGCAGCGGCGCACAACAGGACTCATTTAGAAAGATTGTACTGACTTGTGAAAATGAGGTGTGGGAAATTCCACCTCCACCACAGCGCAGGAGTTATAAGTGTGGGGTAAGCAGGCGGCACGTCTCATACCATAGCCAATACTAATAAGTAACCATCCTTCACGCCGTAAGCACCACAACTACTCCTGTCCAACACAGGAGAAGTCACTTGATTGTGGCAAATCAGCAATGCCAGGCACAGCCCATGTACGAGTGTGAGTGTGCATCTAAAGGCCGGTGGGGTAAGAATACTTAATTTAGTTATATGTGATTAGGAAAATATCAAGCATACCTACGTTTGTTTCTTTTCTCATTAATATGTTCATTTTGTATCATACATATTGACGATCTGTGGGGGTCTGTAGTTGGAGACCCTCACTGCTCAAAAAGCCTCTACAGCACGTGTTTAGGAAAGCAGAAACGCTCAACTCCCGCATGGTCACATACTTACCCATCTCAGTCAGATCCATGGCTCATTAAGGCGGAGATGGCCGCCACTGCGCTCTCCATTCACACGGGGCGCACGGCCGCCACTGCGCTCTCCATTCACACGGGGCGCACGGCCGCCACTGCGCTCTCCATTCACACGGGGCGCACGACCGCCACTGCGCTCTCCATTCACACGGGGCGCACGGCCGCCACTGCGCTCTCCATTCACACGGGGCGCACGGCCGCCACTGCGCTCTCCATTCACACAGGACGCACGGCCGCTATTGCGTGTCCCAGTCACACGGCCGCCATTGCGCTCTCCATTCACACGGGACGCACGGCCGCCATTGCGCTCTCCATTCACACGGGACGCACGGCCGCCACTGCGCTCTCCATTCACACGGGACGCACGGCCGCCACTGCGCTCTCCATTCACACGGGGCGCACGGCCGCCATTGCGCTCTCCATTCACACGGGACGCACGGCCGCTATTGCGTGTCCCAGTCACACGGCCGCCATTGCGCTCTCCATTCACACGGGACGCACGGCCGCCATTGCGCTCTCCATTCACACGGGACGCACGGCCGCCACTGCGCTCTCCATTCACACGGGACGCAAGGCCGCCACTGCGCTCTCCATTCACACGGGACGCAAGGCCGCCACTGCGCGCCCCAGTCACACAGGGAGCTGGTTCTCACGATTGGTTTCGGGCAGTAGTCTAAAATCTTAATAGGCGAGATCTAATACATACTCCGTTCCCAGATAAGTTGTGATTTAATGGAAATTCAATGGAAATTCCCTTTAAGAACACAACCTATTAGGGTTACCTGAGGACTGGACATGTGAACTGAAAGATCCCAGATTACCTACTTTAGCGCAAAGTACAAGAGGGCTATTCTCCACCTCTACCCCACTATCTAAATATCTACGGCTCATATCTGATCAGATTACAAAAGATTGTTTGGTTCTTTTTTTTTTTTCGTAAAGTGGTCATCAAAGGTTTGGAATTAGTATTAGATGTGATTCAGATGCCAACTCCGAAGCATTATTATTAGGTGACCACCTACAGGAGGCCATCTGTTGTCTGCAAAACACAGAGTCATAGGGCAAGGGTCAAAAGTGCTCCTGTCCCACTCCATCTGCAGGGCAGAAAGCATTCTCAAGGAGGAGAGCAGGATGTGAGGACTAAACAGGCAGGACCTCCCCGGCTGACACTGCTGCAAACTACAAGGGAAATGCGAGCTGTTCTGTTATATAGCTCATCCTGAAGAGCGGGACAGGGCACAATAATTTTTAGTCTGAAGACCAGATTGAACCAACCTCATGGGAAGCAATAAATCACCACAATACATTAATAAGTTCCATTATTAGGAGTGCTACCTATTAGAAGGCTAGAGTTGCGCTGTTTCTCTCCTGTTCACAGTCCAGAAAGGAAGAGATCACAGACTGCGCTTTCTCCATTGTAGGCCATGCGAGACACGTTCCTTCTCACCTAACCCACCATGACTACGGCGGTGTGCACACGGGCAGTATCTGCAGCAGAAAAACCTGCTGCAAATACAGAAGTGTCAGCAGGATAAAGGCAGCATAAAATTACATGCGGTTTTCCCATTCAATAGAACAGGTGAAAAATGGTGAAAGAATTGAGACGCTGCAAGTTTAAAACTGAAAAAAAAAGCAACGTGTGCATGAGACTTCAGGGATATCAATTGTTTTGCTGGTAACTTGTAAATCATTCAATTCTTGTGAGAAATTTGATCAGAAAAAAAATGTAAAGTATTTTAAGGCGTATTCCCATCTCCAAGCTCATATCCCATCATGTAGTAGGTATAATAATAGCAAATGCCTCCAATTAGAAATATAGTATAGTTCTTCTAATTAGTTATGACGCTTACCTCATGTGCAGGGCATTGCAGTAGCTTAGTTAGTGGTTGTACTCATGGCTAACTTGACTATGAGTTGTCGTAACCTTGGATACCCAAGTTACTGCAATGCCTTTGCACCATGGGGTACGTGACATAGCTAACCAGAAGAACTATACTACATTTCTAATTGGAGGTATCCACTATTACAGCTACTACATATTGGGATAGTATCTTGGAGATGGGAATACCTTTTCTATTTCTGCACATAGTCCATGGTAGCGCTCGCTCGTACATGACCATGTCTATTTCATTTACTCCTTTCCTAGTTGATAGTAATCAAATATCAAAGACTGACTGTCGCATCCAAACAGAAAAACAGGTGTGAACAGGTGCAAGCTAGAAGAGCCACTTCCATATGTAACAAAGCCGCACTCTAACGCTATAGTATGGAAACATGGAATACATGAAATTGGAGTTGCCTTGCTGCTCTAGAACACAGATTAAAATGAAGATACTTCATGCATAAATTGGCCGATTCATGTGTGTCCAACAGCCGTGACAAGGAGACCTTCTTAGGCTAGATTCACGCTAGCGTATTTTACATGCAGCGCACAGCGCCGCTAAGCCCTGCCCCCTGCCCGGTCATCTCCTCCTATCATCGCACACGGCCGCATGCGATCTGCGCACCCTATCTTTAGCATAGGGTGCGCAGACTGTGCGCTGGCCGTTCACTAGTAGGATTTTTGTGTGCGCACTTTTGAAGGAGCGCCGAGCGCGCCAAAATGCAACATGGTGCGTTCGGCACACCTTCAAAAGTGTGCAGCGCACGCAAAAATCCTACTAGCGCACGGTCTGCGCACAATATGCTAAAGATAGGGTGCGCAGATCGCATGCGGCCGTGTGCGATAGTAGGAGGAGATGACCGGACGGGGCGGGGCTTAGCGGCGCTGTGCGCTGCATGTAACATACGCTAGTGTGAAACTAGCCTTGGCTGGGAACCTAACCCAATATGATCTCTCCTGGGCTGAATAGCCAACAATTATAAAGGATAGGCAGGATCAAGCGGTGACCAAAACTGCCATAGGCTGATGTCGGGTGGACTTCTTGGTCAGAGCCTATGTATACAAATATCAAAGTCTGACAGTCCCTTCCAAACAGAAAAACAAGTGTGAACAGGTGCAAGCCAAGAGTAGCCACCTCCATATACAACTAAAATTAAACCTGCACTCTAACGTTATACTATGCAAACAGACTATGGCGGTTTTAATTACAGCTAGATCCTATATAACCATATAATTATAGAACATTCAGCCCAGGAGAAGCATATTAGGTTACCAGCAAAGGTGGGTCGCCTTGTCGTTGGCTGTTGGGCACACATGAATTGGCAGATTTATGCGCCAAGTATCTTCATTTTATCCTATTTTCTAGAGTAGAAATGAAAAACCAATTTCATATTTCCCATGTTTGCATGCTATAGTGTTACAGGGTGCAGCTGTAACTTGATAGTAGATGGCATGTCCACACGCAGCTAAATTTTTTTCTGCAGCCAAAATAGATGGGGTTAAAAATGCCTGCTTTTCAGCGTTTTGTTTTTGGATTTCATGTGTGCTTTGTACAAAATGCATGTTTAGTAAACTTCCTTTTATGCAAAGAAGCTGCAAATAACGCTGCGGTGTTTATTTTTTTACAGCGCCGTTTCATTTTCTCAGGGTGAAAAAATGCTGCTCAGCTCCATTATCTATACAGTGGCCTCAGCCAGGCACTGCTTAGCTGCCAGCCAGTCACTGGCAGTATAAGCAAACCTCACTGCCAAGGCGAGCGACTGGCGAATGATGGCCGGGACGGTCACTTTAGTAAGACGCGGAGACCACCGAAGGGGCAGCAGGTTCAAGTGATCAATAATTATTTCACTATTGTACATCCACTTACAAATACACAATTTTTGGAAAAAAATAATTCCCCCCCCCCCCCCCCAAAAAAAAAAACAAACAAAAAACCCCTCCAAACTCAGAAGGCAAAGTCTGAATGATTCCAGCGATATTTTGCTTTTTTTAAAACTTTCTCCAGTGGATTGTGTAGCGTGCTGTCATTAAAGGGAAAATGCAGCAAATCGTGCTCTGCGGCGTCTCTCTGAGCCGATCTAATCCAGCTCTGTTACCAGCGATGCCCGTTACCCAGTCAGTGAGGGCTGGAGGGGATTAGATGTGACAAATGTCATACTTCATAAAGAAAACCTTCACTTCCTTAGGAAGAGCGAATAAAAATAATGGAGACTGAAGTAATCTGGGTCATCCGCACTCCCCAGTTGTAGCGAGAGATGAATCTTACCATTACCTCTCATTCTGCTTCAATACCCCAACAAATCTGGAACAAATCTGGGCACCGCGCGCCCCACAGGGGAGTTCTCCACTACATTTAATTAATTGGTTTTAAAATGGGTCATAGCGGTATTAAAAATTCTAAAACAAACAAAAAAATCAAAAACGCCTCTACAGGACTCCATCAGTGGGACTCATGTGACTGCTGCAGCCAATCAGGGGCACAGACTGACTGCAGTGGTCACGCTGTGCTTGGCTGCAGCGGTCACCTGACATTCAGTGAAAGAAAATTAAAAAAAAGCGCAATGTAAACTGACCTGCAGTAAAGATTTCTAGTCCACAACACGTCAATTTCTCTTGCGAGTATACCGAGTTTTCTGTGCAAATTTTGCCCAAAGCCTTACATTAGATGCAAAAAATAGCGCACGAGATTTGTTAGAGCATTTCCATGGCATTAAAGCATCAAAACGGCGTGTAATCTGTACATGACCGGATCAACGTTTTGTCAAAGCCAAATAGTAAAATGCATCAAACACAGCAGCTTTATTTAAAACATAACATGGCAGAAAGATGTAGAAATGCAGCGTCAAAAAAGGATGTAAAAAATTCCTGTAGATACCCTGCATCTATTGCAGTTGGACTAAAATTATTATGATCATTTTGAACAGATAACTACAAGGAAAAATCGCTTTCAACAAAAATCAAGGGTACTAAGCAGTACAAGGATAGCGCCGTAGTAAAAAGAGTACAATGAGGGCATAACCACAGAACTCCAGCGTCCTGTGTTCTTTATTCACCTGTATGCTCAAAGAACATTTGAAGTGTTTTTTTTTTCTTCTTCAATTGGTGTCAAATGGGTTGTCCTCATTCAAGAAACTTTTTTCACCAAAATTTTTAAGCGTCTTATATACCTTGCCTGGGTCCAGCATTGATTATCATTTGCTGCTCTCTGTCTCTATTTGCGAAGCTGAAGACAATGGAGGACCCGCGGCTCAGTCTTGAGCTCAGCGGCATATCCTCAGCTGCTAAACTGTTATTGGCGGCAGCTGTCGATGTAACGTCAGCACTGCAGCCAACGATACTCCGCGATGGACCTGGACAAGGGGACATTAAAAAAAAAAAAGTGGACAACCTCTTTAAACACCTTCACTACCTGTCCATCCCTGGAGCTCATTGACCGGAAAGTCATAGGCAGAAGTGGAGAATGTGGTTTATCAAAAGAGAAGCAGCTGATCGGCACCGCTGACACCTCCGGGCATAATACTACGCAGGAGCCGCAGCCAGTAAACCACCCGAACATTGCAGGTGCTCATTCACATGAAAAAAAAAAAAAAACAACCGAGATGCAATTCTCACCGGGTAAAATTGCAAACCTTTATTGGAACATCTTCGACGGGAGAAGAGGAGCTAGAGAACAGGAGTGACGACAATCGTCGTCGCTCCCTAGCTCCTGTCGAAGATGCTCCAATAAGGGTTTGCAATTTTACCCGGTGAGTGCCATTCATCTCTTCTTGTGATTTGCACCAGAAGTGGAGAATGTGCACAAATCTTGTGGAAAGATATGATGTTTGAACACCTGGAATAGATGTGAGCAAAGTAATACAATAAAATTAGGAGCAGATCCCATGCCTGACCTTGTGGAGTTTGCAGCTGTGCTGGAACAGACAAAGAGACCGTCGGGACTGTTAAGGTAAAAACATCTGCAGGAGACTGGTTGGATGGCGTGTCTTCTGCCGGAGGGGTAAACTCAATTTCATCGTCAAAATGATCTTCAAACTCCTACAATGAAAATATAAAAGCTTTGATAAGAGAGAGTGAAGACGAATAAGGGTAGCAGGAGGCAGCACAATGACTCATCTTAAAGAGGATCTGTCACCACTTAGCACAACACTAACTTTTTTTTTTTTTTTACAACTCTATACACTGGTATTTTTCCTGAACATTTAGGAATAAATCAGGCAAAGAGGGCATATTCCTACACAGCGAGAATGGCAGACTGGACAATGGCAGACTCCACTGGGAGACGGCACTAGCTGGGAACACCCAGGTGTCAATATATTCATAAATTTCTGAGAACAGAGAAACACCACAACACAGTTTTAATAAAAGGTTACAAAATTGTTCCATGATGAAAAAAACCATGATAAAGACATCTGGGACGCTGACCGGTCCTCTAAGGGTATTCCCACATGCTTAAAGGGAACCTGTCAGCAGGACTGTGCACAGTAACCTACAGACAGTGTCAGGTCGGCACAGTTGTACTGTTTAAAATGATGCCTGGTGAGGAAAGCCGTCTTATGGTTGTTCCTTAATCTTTATTTTCAGTTTTGTGTTAATGATATGCTCGTGTCCTAAGGTGGGGTTCATGTATGTGGTGCTCTGATTAGACATCCATAATGCAGACTGCTGACAGGTCGCTGCTCCCTCACGGACCTGTCCCATAGTTTGCATAAGGAATATCTGTATACAGTCATGGCCAAAAGTATTGACACCCCTGCAATTCTGTCAGATAATACTCAGTTTCTTCCTGAAAATGATTGCAAACACAAATTCTTTGGTATTATTATCTTCATTTAATTTGTCTTAAATGAAAAAACACAAAAAGAATTGTCCTAAAGCCAAATTGGATATAATTCCACACCAAACATAACAAAGAGGGTGGACAAAAGTATTGGCACTGTTCGAAAAATCATGTGATGCTTCTCTAATTTGTGTAATTAACAGCACCTATAACTTACCTGTGGCACCTAACAGGTGTTGGCAATAATTAAATCACACTTGCAGCCAGTTGACATGGATTAAAGTTGACTCAACCTCTGTCCTGTGTCCTTGTGTGTACCACATTGAGCATGGAGAAAAGAAAGAAGACCAAAGAACTGTCTGAGGACTTCAGAAACCAAATTATGAGGAAGCATGAGCAATATCAAGGCTACAAGTCCATCTCCAAAGACCTGAATGTTCCTGTGTCTACCGTGCGCAGTGTCATCAAGAAGTTTAAAGCCCATGGCACTGTGGCCAACCTCTCTAGATGTGGCCAGAAAAGAAAAATTGACAAGAGATTTCAATGCAAGATTGTGCGGATGTTGGATAAAGAACCTCCACTAACATCCAAACAAGTTCAAGCTGCCCTGCAGTCCGAGGGTACAACGGTGTCAACCCGTACTATCCGTCGGCATCTGAATGAAAAGGGACTGTATGGTAGGAGACCCAGGAAGACTTCACTTCTTACCCAGAGACATAAAAAAGCCAGGCTGGAGTTTGCCAAAACTTACCTGAAAAAGCCTAAAACATTTTGGAAGAATGTTCTCTGGTCAGATGAGACAAAAGTAGAGCTTTTAGGGCAAAAGCATCAACATAGAGTTTACAGGAGAAAAAAGAGGCATTCAAAGAAAAGAACACGGTCCCTACAGTCAAACATGGCGGAGGTTCCCTGATGTTTTGGGGTTGCTTTGCTGCCTCTGGCACTGGACTGCTTGACCGTGTGCATGGCATTATGAAGTCAGAAGACTACCAACAAATTTTGCAGCATAATGTAGGGCCCAGTGTGAGAAAGCTGGGTCTTCCTCAGAGGTCATGGGTCTTCCAGCAGGACAATAACCCAAAACACACTTCAAAAAGCACTAGAAAATGGTTTGAGAGAAAGCACTGGAGACTTCTAAGGTGGCCAGCAATGAGTCCAGACCTGAATCCCATAGAACACCTGTGGAAAGATCTAAAAATGGCAGTTTGGAGAAGGCACCCTTCAAATATCAGGGACCTGGAGTAGTTTGCCAAAGAAGAATGGTCTAAAATTCCAGCAGAGCATTGTAAGAAACTCATTGATGGTTACCAGAAGCAGTTGGTCGCAGTTATTTTGGCTAAAGGTTGTGCAACCAAGTATTAGGCTGAGGGTGCCAATACTTTTGTCTGGCCCATTTTTGGAGTTTTGTGTGAAATGATCAATGTTTTGCTTTTTGATTCATTCTCTTTTGTGTTTTTTCATTTAAGACAAATTAAATGAAGATAATAATACCAAAGAATTTGTGTTTGCAATCATTTTCAGGAAGAAACGGAATATTATCTGACAGAATTGCAGGGGTGTCAATACTTTTGGCCATGACTGTATAATAAAAAACAAAAAACAAAAAAAAAAAAACCCTTCTGCAGGCAGGTGCCAGCTGTTGCACCTGCTCTGCAGCAAAATCGCATGTTTTGTATGCCAATAACACTTTCAGGTGATTCAGCTAGAGGAATAAAAAAAAAAAAAAAAAAAATCAATTTGAAAATTGCGCCTGCCGCACCTCTGCAGTAGCTGCTATCCGTGTCTGCTGCTGATCCGATAGCCGCTACTGTGCAGGCGTGGGCAGCGCCATTTTGGAGGAGGAATTTTCTTCTTCTCCCATAAGATGGCGCTGCCGGCACATGCGCAGCAGCAGCTATCGGATCAGCAGCAGACACGGACAACAGCTACTGCAGAGGTGCGGCAGGCGCAATTTTCAAATTGATTTTTTCTCCCTCTAGCTGAATCACCTGAAAAAAAAAAAAAAATATATATTACTGGCACACAAAACATGCGATTTGGCTGCAAAGCAGGTGCAACAGCTGGCACCTGCAGAAGGGTTTTTTTTTTTTTTTTTTTAAAGTATATACAGATATTCCTTGTGCCATAAATAAAACATGGGGCTATGGTGCTCTGCCCCATACTTTGAAATCTGCTGTTTCCGTTTCCATATATAAGCAACTGATTGGTGGGGGTGCCCACTGATCTCATAATTCATTTTCCTAAGGAATGTCAATGACAGTTAAGCACAACTCCTCTGAAAAGGCTGCCAGACACCTCTCACATCCTCATTTGTACACAAGTGACGTTGAGGACTTGCCAAGACACAGGACAGGGAGGAATACCGAACAATCATGTACAAGTATGTGCTGATAATATCTCAAGTGCCAGACAACCCTTTCAACATAGCAGTAAGAAGATATATATAAAAAAAAACAAAAAAAAAAAAACAAAAACACCAAAGGAAAAAGAAATCCATATATTCTTGAGAATGGAAGGCATATTTAATAAGAGGTAAAGGGAAAAGCTACAATTTTACCAGTTTAATAAGAGGACACATCCTTTAAGCAGCAAAAAAAAAAAAACAAACAAAACACCACTATGTGCCTGCAATGTATGGAAGGTAGATAGATCTATCTATCTCCATCAGCACATGATATTCTGTGATGGCAAATATCCTAGAAAGGGCAGTGATTGAAGTCTGGCATCATCACGCCCCTATATGACCGATCCTATCTAAATACAAGGCTTCCTGTCCACATCAACATTCACTGACATTTCATGAGTCAGCGGAGGGTGTGGGATAGCAATATTTGTCAAGACAGTACAGTGAAATCCATTGTGTTTCAAGCTGACTAAATGCCAAAATTCCTCCCTGGAATGTAACCTGACTGGATGTGAGCAGAAATAGAAAAGGAAGAGTGCCATTCCCCAAAATCATTACGCGGTACAAGCAGACATCACACAATTAGCCCATCAGTCAGCAGATGTGTATGTGTGTGTGAGAAAGGACAGGACCGTGCAGATGTGACTCATTACTGGAGAGCAGAGCTGCGTTACCAGCAGCCGGGAGATCTCGCTAAACCAGCAATTCGTGCTCAGATATTCATCACCGAGACTGGATAATGTTATTTGCATCCCAGTTTTTCAACTTGTACGTTTGGAGGCTGAACAAGGTCACCCGCATGTACGGAAACCTCTCGGCAATGTTTGCTTGCTATAAACAAAGGAATGACACAGTTCCTAGTGCAGATAGCAAACCACGCATACCTCCAAGCAAAAACATCTTGATAAAAGATTACGGTGCTGGTATCGTCTCACCTTGAAATCTATTTCGGTCTCTTTGCAGCAGGATATACAGCTTATGAGCAGCACAACCAAGGCGACGAAACTGCAGACAGACAGCAGCACCAGGGACACCGGGACATCACTGCTTGTAACATCTAAGAGGAAGAAAGCAAATCACTGTTAGATATACACAGACCGGCGGCCGGTACATCACTATGAAACTAATCATACTGCGTGTATTGGCCTAATGATCTCCAGCGAAAGGGACTTCAGAAAATGACTTTAGGCCTCAGTTGTCTGTTCCGTTTTTCACAGTTCAAACATTTATTGTAGTCTATGGGTCTACAAAGCCGCAGGACCAAGACCAAACCATACCCATTTAAGTCTATGGAAATCACGGACATCACACAGACACCACTTTGCTTTTCGGTCAGCATTGTAATGGGGAGGAGAAGCTTTACAATTGTTTTTTTTTCAAACATTGGTGGTAAAAAAAACAGATACAGCCCAAACACTGATTAAAATTGAACTTCACTAATGTCTGAACCAGACATAAGTTAGTACATTAACCCCCTGATTTCAGCCTATGACATGTCAGTGTCAGGGGGAGGGCTTGTCTCTGCCTGCCGCATTCTCTTCTGGGGGTACATGTACACGCTCCCCAATTGGCAGCGCTTTGGACGCAGCACATTTCCACTGCATCCAAAGTACTGCCGGCTTTTGAATGCAGGCGATTCCGCATGTGACGACTGAACGGTGCAGATTCACCGCGTTCTATACATAGTACAGGTGAGATCTATCTTGCGGAGGCTCGCATCTCCACAAGGTAAATAGACATGCTGTGATCTGGACAGACGCGCCGCATGTCCATCTCCGTGGGTGTCAGTACACACATAGTGGACATGGGATTTCTTGAAATCCCATCCACTACGCTGTAACATCGGAATGCTGCGGATGTACGCAGCGCCCAACCCGCAGAGTTTGACAGTGGGAACATACCCTTACAGTGCGCTCTTGCCTGCTGATCACTTCTAATTAGAAGTGGCGAAGAAACGCACTGTCAGTGTGCACCAAAAAGAACATTGCACAGTAAGAAGGGAGCTTGTACTGAGCATATGTGAGAACTGACAACCAACACAGGCTTAGTAGAGCAGGGAAAAGCCCAGCCTCTGAAATAGATCACTTCGTTTGAGGTTGGGAACAGAGGCTGCAGAAGAGACGAGCAGCCTCTACCTCCTCAAGTTGCCCCGTGTGAGAATCCCAGAATGCACTCGGAATTCTGAAACAAATCATCAAAACGCAAATAATTAATAAAATAAAGCCATTAGATTAGAGAGGGAAGGGTCTGGACTTATATTCGTTCTGGACCACCCCTGTCAAGAAGAACGCTTGAAGTTTTTATCCTCTTAATATATTGCAACCATCATATTAGATGGTATAATAAAATACTGTAGTCTCTGTTACGTTTTGTTTCACATGGGGAATTATTAGCAGTAAGTGAAAGGAGACCCTGGAACTCACATTAATTATTGCTTGGTTTAATTGAAATCCACACTAGTCTCCTTTCGTTTAATCATATTATATGGCACTGTGTGTTTCCAATTGCTCATTTTGCCTTTCTGCCCAGCTAATTGTTTTCTGCTCCACGTAGAAATCGGAAGTCTCCTGTCCCTGCATTTAGGACCCCTCTTCACCTCCTGAACCAGCAGCTCCCTCCTGACCCATGCCAGGGACCTTCATTTATTTCCGTGCTGTCAAATTCTCATAGCCAGGAGTTTTCACAATTTTCCATCAGAGGTGCATGAGGCTTATTTGTGTGACAAGATCTACTCTTCACTGGTGTCATTTTGTGGTACATGTGACTTTGTCATTGCTTTTTATTACTCTTTGGAATGAAAAAACGAGAAAAAAAAATCCCAGCAATTCTCGATTTTATTTTTTTAACCCCTCAAGGACGTAGCCAGCTTTTGTTTTTACTTTTGCATTCCCCCCCCCCCCCCCCTTTTTCAAAAAGCCATAATTGTTTTTTTTTCTCCCATTAACATAGCCACAGGAGGGCTTTTCTTTGCAGGACAAGTAACACAATGGAAGTAAAGGAAAAAATGAAATGGAGACAATATGGATTATAAAATTATAATATCTGTCTAGCTGGCTGCAATTGTGCACCCAGGGTCCCTGGTTTGGGCAGCATGAATAAATAAAAGGAATTCATTAAAAATTTAAAAAATTCCTTACATAAAAAAGGAAATCTATGCGTGTTTGGAATCACCAGAATCATACTCCTGGGTGTTGCTCAAAACGCAACAGCAGTAAGACCGCTATGACACAATGAAGTCTCGTTATACGGCTACTCAACTTTTGACAATTCTCAAACTCTAGCTCAGTTATTTACAGGTGGATTCTGCGGCACGTGTCATAGTACAACCGAGAAGACAGAGGCCGCCATGATGGTCATCACTACATTATTAATGATGGCTCCTGTGCCGGGAGATCACTTGTCAGGAATTTGACTTCAATCCTTCTTGTTACGCAATTTGGGTCATACCTACATTCTGTATTCCCGATAACGCAGTAACGCTTGGCTCTGGTAAGACATAAGACCTAAACCTGCTAATGACTACATCCGAGCTTCCCCTGCGCACACAGAAGCTGCCGCTTGCACCCACGTTATCTGGTTTCTCCGTCTGTATGTAGCACTAGGAATCATGATTCCACACGTAGAATATACAGAAGCAATGATAAAAATCAGCACTTTCCTGCCAGGTCGTCCTCTAAATATAGCATGTGTTCTTGTGGTTTGCCAAGATGCTCACCACTCAGATGCTATTTATTGTCAGAGCTGGTGGGAGAGAAGAGCCGGAGCTGCTGCCGGGTCAGTGAGGAGGGCTTCTTACATCAGAGTTTCCGGCTCTTGCCTTTCATCCAAGATTTCTCTCGTCTTGTACTTAGAGGAGGGAGTTCTCCATACACCCCAGCAAGCTGTAACCACGCTCTAAGGATCCAGAGTGGATCAAAATGGCAGAGAAGACTTCTATTTTGTGCAACCTACTTCACAAGAATAAATCCCGAGTATATACCTTTGAGTTGCTTATTTCTGCGCTGCCATTAAAAGCAACAATATGTAAAACCTTTGCTGTGATGGCAAAGGAGAAGCAGCGTGCCCATCACACACAAGAGTGTCCATGTCCTGCAGGTGCAGGGACATCAGGATAACAATGATGCAGGGGCAGAATAGCGTCGGGCGTTTTAGTGGCTGCTGCGGAGCTCATTCAATGGAAGATAAAGTGCAGCACTCGTCTGCAGCCGCAAGGGGTTGCTGTGCGTCACTTCGTTATAGCGGCTGTCAGAGCAGTTTTTGGCTGACTGGTGGGTGCGGTGGGCATTGGACCTCCACCAATCTCATACTGATGAGTTATCGAGTGGATTTGTCATTAATAATTACACTCCGCGAACCCCCATAAGTGCATTCTCCCCTCTGGATCAAAGCAATAGACCCTGGCTACTCAGACAGCTGTGCTAGTCCCAGTTCGGTGAAACACTGACTATTGTCCATAGCCACCAGTGATACCTGCAGTTTTGGTGCACACGATCTGTGCAGTCTCTTCTCCAGAGATATGCTGGCTGGTCCATCTCCAGCTGCAACACACAGACTGTTCAGCTTCCCCAGCTGACCAAGGTAAACACCTAGCCTGGTTATAGGCAGAGCCAGGCAGGCACATCTAATCAGAAGCTGCGGTGATAGGATTTAATCCTAGCCTAACTGGCTTTCCTACAGCACACAAAAATATATATTTATATTTAAGTGTATTACACACCTTGAGCAACAGAAAAAAGTCCATAATCAAGAAGGGCATGAATAAGAGGATAATGCTGTCATTGTTTGGGAAAATCAAGTTTCCAGTGTGTGGTTATCTTTTCCCAACAACCTGACTGCACCACAGAGTGAACTATAAAGGGACTCTTTGGGGTGTGAATTACCACCTGGAGAACCTTCCTTCCAAAAGAAAAGAGGTCAGAATTCCCCAAGTCCAACCCTGTAGTGTTTGACAAAGGTAGCCAGCGTGGACCAAATAGTTGCCCTACAGATTTGGTCAATACGGAGGAATTAGCAATAGTCCTAGCACATTGTGATCTGATAGCCTGAGGACTATCCTGACCACTTGAGGAGCATACCAAGAATATGGCAGAGCTAACCCACCTAGACAAAAAAAGATCCCTTAGTGGCTGCTTTCCACTTCCTAGCACCCTTAAATAATGCAAATAGGCAGTGTTCCTATGCTACTGTCCTCGAGGCCCACCAAAAGATCATGAGGGTATCACATGTGCAATACTAAAGAAATCATGGAAATGATCTGATGGGCCTTGAAGATTGCAGCTGAAGGACACAGTGTTCGAATATTTCCTCCAAAAAAGAAATAGCTCCTAGATAGTGGCAGAAAAACAACTCTGGGTCCCAACAAAGAATGTTAAACCCTTCTACCTGCCCAGGCTTAAAGTCCTCACACACAAAAAAAAAAAAAAAAAAAAAAAAAAAAAAAAAAAGGAAGAACAATTTCTAAGGAACTATGAAAATTAGAAGCTACTTTGTGCAAATGAGCTGGGACAGGTTTAATGACTTTCTTCAAGAATGATTTAAAAGAGGACTTATTAACCTTTAGCCTGTCATTCAATCATCCTGGCAGATGTCAAGATTACTAACGGAACTGGTTTAAGGATCAGAACTTTTAAAGGAAGGTACTGGCTCAACGGAAATGGAGTAATAGCCCCCCACACTAGGTTAAGGGTGGTTTCACACGTCCTGATATTTCCAGCACCTGAAAAACTGGTACCGGAGATTTCAGTGTCCGTGTGTCGCATCAGGACCACACGGACGGCCGCCGGGGAAGAAGCACTACTTTAAGCGCTGTCCCCAAGCAGCTGGTGCTGAAGCCGGCTGTCATCCATTCTCCCCTGCTGTGCCGCGATCTGCGCGAGCAGAGGAGAATGAATGAATGAATGAATGGCAGAACTTGAACTGCTGTGACCTCATCTCTTGCATTCTCCCACGATCCTGAGGTCACAGGAGTTCAGGCTGGCAGCGAGCATAGACTCAGTAACGTCACCGCTAGTTACTGAGCCTGCGCCCGCTGCTTTCAGTTGTAAACATTCCCCAGATATGGATTACGGCGTGGGACCGAACACAGGACAGATCTGGTATACTGTTGCTTTATTATTTTAAATTTTATTACAGGAGATTGAGGGCGTCGCTTGGATTAGGAAAACAATAAAGATGGCAAAACTGTGTGGTGTATTATTTCATTAAAATACATTATTCTTAATGTGTGGTGTTTATTTAACCCTTTACCAACTATAGGATTAGTAATGGATAGGTGTCTTATTGACACCTCTCCATTACTAAGCCGGGCTTAATGTCACCTTACAATAGAAAGGTGACATTAACCCCACTTGCCACCGCTACAGGGCAGTGGGAAGAACCGGTTAAAGCTCCAGAAATGGCGCATCTGCGGGCTGCTGCTTTTAGGCTGGGGGGGGCAATGTCCATGGCCACTTACCAGCCTGAGAATAGCAGCCTGAACCTGTGAGTTTTGTCAGGTTGGTTAAAAAAAAAAAAAAAAAAAAAAAAAACATAGGGGGAACCCACGTCGAGTTTTTCCATTCATTCACTCTCCCCTGCTCACCGGCAGAGCAGGGGAGAAAAATGACAGCTCTGTTCGGCACCTGCCGCCAGGGAACAGCAGCTTACAGTAGTGCTACTTCCCTGGCAGCCGTCCGTGCACACAGAGGACAGTGTCCACTGTTCTCCGTGTGCGGTACGTGTGAAAACGAACACGTCTGCGTGTTTTACACACCGATACGGTCCATTCATTTCAATGGGTCTACGTGTGTCAGTGTCTCTGGTAGGTGAGAAAACTCGCCACACATACCGGAGCCACCGAAGTGTGAAAGGGGCCTAAGATTGCATGAAGCTACAATAGGTCCTGCAACGGGTCTAAGTCTATAGAAAGTTCTGACAAGCCAAACAACCCAGGGTCAGCAATTTTATAGTCAACAAGGCGATCAGGGCTGCTGTCTGGACCTTGAGTGTAATGCTGGATAGACCCTACCCTAGTTATTTTTTCAAGAACACAAGGGTAGATGTTAAAAGGACATACACATAGATGTTCACAAGAGAAGATATCCATTTTGGAAAAGGAGGAACAGATTTCCAAGCTCAAAAATTCTAGAAATGGCAAATTTCCTACTCAGGATCTGCCTTCAGACTCCAGGCAGTCCGGTATAGAGCCTGAACATATGCATAGAAAAGCAGACCCTAAGATAATAAATCTGGATCAGATATGGACATGACTAAGCCAGGTAAAGTAGGTTCTTCTGAGTCAGAAGGAAGGCAGTTATAACAGTCACACTGGCCCTGTCCTCCCAAATTTTCTTCAGTACCACAGGCATGACAGAAGGGAGAAAAGGCTTAAGCTAGACTGGAATCCCATTTATGGTGCAGAGCATCCACCCCACTTGGGCATTCCCTTTGATATAACGTGCATTCACCACAAATTAGTGTGCATATCCGTTAGCGGGTCTGTGTGATAAAAAATCCGACAGCAGAGTATTGTTTTAGTCTGATCCTTAATCAGAATAGGACATGCTCAGAGTTTCACAGATCTCGCTTGCATATCTTTGGTCTTCACAGCTATTTGACTGGATCTAGGACACTATAGGTCCAAGCTGCTGTCCGATTATACAAGGAATAAAAAAAAAAAAAAACAGACAGCACTCGGACATATCACATGGATGTATGAATGCTGGTACTTACAGATTTTTCAAGTAGCAAAGAAATCCAGGGTCCGCCTGCTCCAAAAGAACAATCTGGTTGAACATTGACTGAGCACCCACTACTCCGGACTCAGATGGTGTCAACTTAGATAAATTTGCCAATGAATCTTCCACCAACTTGAGAAGGCGGACCAGGAGGGTCAATAGGTCTGCTTTTGCAATACTGAAGATTTTTGGGTTTCCTTCATTAGCACTCTGGATTTCAAGCCTTCTCCCTGTTGATTGAGCCAAGATACTGTTCTACTGTTAGGTGACAAAATAACCAGGGTTGTGAAGTCAGTTAAACCCCCGTCACACACAGCGATCTCGCTAGAGAGATCGCTGCTGAGTCACAAGTTTTGTGACGCAACAGCAATCTCACCAGCGAGATCGCTGTGTGACACTGAACAGCGACCGGCCCCCCCTGCCGGTATCGCTGATCATCCTGGAACAGCCAGGACTTTTTTTTGATCGCTGGTCTCTCGCTGGCCAGCACGCATCGCTGCTTGTGACAGGCAGGAGACCAGCAATCACCGAGCTGCCGCTGGTAACTAAGGTAAACGCAGGCGGTGCTTAGAAACCCTCTGTGTACGTTAGTTACCAGCGCGCTAATGCAGGGAGCTGGTAACCAAGGTACACATCGGGTATCCAAGTGATGCATGCCCCTTAGAAACCCGATGCGTACGTTAATTACCAGCTCCCTGCATCAGCGCACTGGTAACTTAAGTACACAGCGACGCCGTGCGTTCGGCATCGCTGGTGCTGATTGCTGGTGAAGCTGCCTGTTTGACAGCTCACCAGCGATCATGTAGCGACTCACCAGCGATCCTGCCAAGTTGATATCGTTGTCGGGATCGCTGGTGACTCGCTATGTGACGGGGCCCTAAGCCAAACCGCCGACTCCTCAATTTCCATGACACAGAATCCACCAAAATGGGCTCCGACACCAACTCCACAGCCCTGAAAATAACTACAGCCTTCCCCATAATCCAAGGATGGGTTTCCCTCAGACATTATTACCGCTATCAAGTCCCTCTTGTTTGAGGATCTGCTCTCTAGAAACAGACCCCAATTCCCCTGATCTCACAAATGAGCCACACACTCAACCAGACTTGTGTTAGTAGTAATTACTGAGGGACTGTGAACCTTCCATCAGTAGAGTGAAAGCAGAGTAGTTTCAGATACCCGGATCCTCAAGTTCTTGTACCAGGATGGGTCTATCACCTACTGGAAGGACCTTGTGTCCATCTGGGTCCAGTGGACAGCTGGGATACATACTGCCAGGGTGCTATCGCATTTCAAAGAGAAACGTCCAGAGGAGTATCTCAGACGCCTTGTGTATCTGCTGGGAGGAAATGGGTCCAATGCAAGGCGTCTAATCCCCAAAAGTTTTGAACCTGCAAGGGATATAGTCTTTTTTACTCTAGCCACAATCCAACCTAGGCATTCAAGAATTTATACCAGACACCAAGGCCTAGGCACACACAAAAAAAAAAAAAAAAAAAAAAATCTAAGTACAGGATAAAGAGGATGTGCTGAGACTGGCTACCAGCTTCAAAAAGACTCAGAGCCATGGAAATCCTTAAAGGAGGTTTCCCCATAACCCAAAATACATTTTAAGCAATAGATCTTGAAATAATAAGTTCCACAATTGGATGTGTTTAAATAAAGTGTTCCTGTTCTGAGATAATCTTATAAATGTGCCCCGTACAGGGA
Organism: Dendrobates tinctorius; assembly: GCF_039654945.1. Taxonomy (NCBI): domain Eukaryota; kingdom Metazoa; phylum Chordata; class Amphibia; order Anura; family Dendrobatidae; genus Dendrobates; species Dendrobates tinctorius. Next base: position 43,890,598 of record NW_027361797.1, read on the forward strand.
CATGGTCTAATCATGACATTTTCTAGGCAGGGGAGGACGCAAAAGAGTATACAGGTATTACAGCAAGGGATCAAACCTGATGTAATGTGGTCCCAAAAAAAAAAAAAAAAAAAGTTTTGTAAATCTTGTTAAAAAACACAGCAAATAAGGCAGAGCTGCTTACCCGCCCAGGCCTCCAAACAAATGTACTATCAGGATACAGTGGACGCAGTCAAGATGGCGGCAACACAGATGCAAGAAAACCGATGAGACAACCGCTCACGGCCTACCAATACATGGAGGGGGCGGTTGCCTGGTATGTTAATACACAATGAAGACTTGTATGCGGCGCTGTTCACACTATGGCAATGCACAGCATCCAGGTTAACAGCCTAGTAGTTACACCCTTCTATTAGATCAGGCGGGCTGCCCAGCGCTATCAGAAAAAATCCCATGTGAACAGACACCACAGGACCTTTGGCGCAGGCTACGGGCTCACGTATTTTGGCCAAAATATCAATACTTCATATTTATGTGTTTTTTTGCACTTTATTATTCAGCGTGCAGTTGGGCCCATTCGGTCTTGTAAACTGCGGCGTCTGTTCACGTGGCATGCATTCTGATAGCGCTGGGCAGCCCACCTGATCTAATAGAAGCCGTTACCAATAGGCTGTTAACCTGGATGCTGTGCATTTTCATAGTGTGAACAGCGCCGCATACAAGTCTTCATTGTGCATTAACATACCAGGCAACCGCCCCCTCCATGTATTGGTAGGCTGTGAGCAGTTGTCTCATCGGTATTTTTGCACCAGTGTTTGTTTGGAGGTCTGGGTGGGTAAGCATCTCTGCCTTTTTTGCTGTGTTTTGATTTTTTGGAGGATTTTTGAGTCCTCTTTTTGTGCTATTTTTTTTTTTTTTTTTCCAACAAAATTTAAAAGAGAAATTGCTGGTCAACTTTTAAACAAAAAAATCATGTTTAAAAAATTGTGCTGATGTAAAGAAGACATGTGGGAAATACTATATTAACTATTTTGTGTGACAACTGATTTAAGGGCCTAACAATTAAAAGTTTGCTAATTGCGAAATTTTCACCAAATTTCCGCTTTTTTTTCACAAATAGATGCAAGTCATATCGGAAAAGTGTTATCACTATAGTGAAGTACAATATGTCACGAAAAAAAAACAAAACAAAAAAAAAAGATCTTAAAGTCAGTGGGATCCGTTGACGAGATACTGGTCAGAGTTGTAAAATTTGGCCAGGTCATGAAGGTGAAAACAGGCTTGGGGGGCAGAAGGGGATAAAGGAAGACCATGAAAATGCAAATGATATAAGGCTCCACAAGTCTGGCTGACAACTTGAGAAACCTCTGGAGTTCCTGGCAAATTGGCACAGTGAATATACTTCAATTCTACCACAATCGTGAAACAAGAGGAATTAAGCAATTTTATGGTTAAGTTTATAGTCCCCATCATGATTTTTCTCAACACTATGCACTTCATTTCTTTTAGAACTGACAAGTCTTATGAGATGAATCTTTTTTTCCCCCCTCACCAAAAAGGGGGACTGCAGTAACTATGGCCTATTCTAGAGTTGTTACCGGAAGACAAACCTCATTCCTTGGAAAATGTAATACTTCCTTTTCTATGCCAACTGGTTTAAGGTGAAGGACTGAACTTTCGTTTTCACAAAATCTTTCTGGGGGAGGGGGAGGGGGGCAGCAGCTAAACCACTCAGACCGTCCTTCCCAACTGCGCACAAATGCCCCCCACCCGAGGCCTGACCGCACTGCTGCTTAGCTTTACCTAAACGGTCAGAAGAGAAGGAACTTCTTGTCCCTTGATTTATTGCTCATCCAACCTTAATCCTTCCCTCTTCTCACATCTTCATGAAGGGGTGGGAGTTTGAGGATCAAAAGGGCTTTTTATATAGGGGGGGGGGGGGGGGGGAAGGATGGATAACCTTTCCCCTCTATTTGCAGCCTATCTGCAACTCATGGCACAGAGACATTTTACTGCATCTGGTCATTACGGTCACGTGGAATCTTGTCCTACCAGGTGGTAGAGGAGTCATGTAAAACATGGTGTCACTGAGCAATTATCAATCCAGAGTTGAGATAAAGACTAGCCACACATAATATGACATGGTTCGATGATGATTCAGTACTGAGCAAACACGTAGCATTATAAAGGTGAGTCACCTAGTCCACTTCCCATTCTCACACCCTGCACATCTCTCCGATAATAGTACAACTGGAAAACAGGTACAGCAACGTGTCCTGCGCAAGAGTTGAGCAAAAACTTTCACAAGAACCTGGTCCAACGGCCACATATGTGTCAGACCAGAGTCCCGAGAACTGCGTCCTACCTGTAGTCGCAAGTCCTCTTGATAAGTAGGCACGTATGACGTTGCATTGGGCCTATTAATAAAAAGGTGACACGGATGCTGGTGGGCCACAAGTGACCCACGTGTCTCTTGACTAGGGTTTTTCAAATCTTATTTGCTCATCTCTACCCTTGGATAGCTGAAATGCTGGGACAGTCTGAAAAAGAAGAAGACCATCCATTCTGATTCCACCTGACCCCCATTTCTAATAAAATCCGAAGGTCAAACTCTTCTGGTTTATGGCCTATAACAATGGGCACAAGTGCTCTAGTCACAAAACGGCAGGGAATTTTAACATCAAGAAATGACCTGATAATTAGGCTTTTTTATTCTAGAAGTATTGCAGCAACTAAAACATTCGGTGCGTTGGGATGTGGGGCGATCCCTTGAGTTGGCCACGCAGGAGATAGAAAGTGTGGCCGCTTTCTCTCCCAAGTCCCTCACAGACGCGAGTACTCAGTTCGGCAGAACCTTCATGTGCTTTTTCTTTTAAAATGAGGATAAAGAAGAAAGCCACTGGTTTTCTATCTTGGAAAGAAAGCTTCGGCCATCGACAAGTCAAATTCTTCTCTTCCAAGACCTCTGTCGTAGGAGAGTTGGAGGCGCCCTGACATCAGCTTGTCAGCGGAGTCAGTTGTGGACTACATTGAAACAATTGTGTGCAGAATGACTTATTTGGTCAGTATACGGTCCAATGCGCTGGTTTACAGACGTTCACAGAAGTTAATTTCTTTTCTTCAGTGTGAAAAATGTATTTCAGCGAGTATTAGTCAAAATTAGTTTATTTGGTGGACTAGACAAGGATAGCCACAATTTGGCCAAAGGGCACTAAAAGCAGAAAGAACAAGATACTCTAGGCAGATCCCATTTCTCTAGTGTCCCAGGAGCGGTTTTTCATCAGGACCACGTTACTCGTGCTACTGTGAGGAGCATGCGTGGCCTAAATGTGCTACCATGGTCTGCAGCGTCTACAGACTTTTCTCCTATCGAGCACATCTGGGACATCATCGTCAGCAATTGCAAAGGGAGCTGCCAGCAGCGGATCTTGATGATTTGTCCAGGTGCATTCAGCATGACAAACATTCCTCAGACGGCCATCAATCTCATTAATAGCAGCCAATGCTTAAAGTGCTGGGATTTCTGCACATGGCACTTATGCTCTACATTAAATAAATTGAGATTTTGAAAATGGTTCAATTTTTTCATCATTTGCATATCATGTCTATCCATCTTGTGATTTCCATCATGCCACGACTTTTTCAACCTAGTGTTGCAACCCCAATGTTGGAGATATAGATAAAATACTATTAGTCGACAAAAGCCCAAGAATAAAGTCTTCTTACACGTAGATCTCCAACAAGCACAACACCATGATAAGGAATGACAAGAATGTCAAGGCTTGTAACGTAACAAGCACGGCTTCTCTGAAAACTGCAATCCTACAGAAAACCCTTTGAGGCTATTCGTGTTCGCATGAAGCGGCAACAGCTCAGCTCTGAAGTTCATTAGTCCGAAATACTAAGTCTGGCGAAACACTAGAGACTCCATTGACAAAGAGGCCAACTTGGACCATTTTTGACGATTGTGTGTGCCGCCTTGTGACATGAATACAAGTGGCTGACAATGGCAGATAATGCTGAAAAGTTGATCTGCTGCAATTTTGTTCATTATAGAGTTCTAGAAAAGTAATTGATGGCAAACAGATCAACATCCCACATTGTATACATGCAGCGCCATAGAGCAATCTGTATTAAAAGGGAACCTGTCCCCAGCTGTCACATCAACTAAAACTATCAGCTTATTCAGAACATGTGCAGCATTCCATAAATGGTTCTATAGCCCCCAAAAAACATTTTGAAGTTCTCCCGCACTGTGTTAATACTGTCGGTCCGATGGGCATCCTTTCTATGCTCTCTTCTCCCTCCTCCTGTTCGCAGTCTTTGACTGACGCCTCCTGCGTCACCCACATTGCAGGACGAAATACTGTGCAGAGAGATTGCGGCTCGCGCCTGCACACCGTGCTTGGGCCTAATGTGAGCAGAGCTGAAAACACAAGCATGCACGCGCGCAGTAGGGCAAAACAATGCGCAGGCGCGAGCCACAATCTCTCTGCGCAAACTATCATCTGGCAGTGTGGATGACGCAGGAGTCAGCCACATCAACATATGCAAGAGAAGGCGAACAGCAGCCGGGAGGAGGGAGAGAAAGTGCAGAAAGGACACCTCTCGGACCGGACTAACAGGATTAATATACAGGGTTCAAGTACAAGTCCATTAACCCTCCGATGTAAATCACAGCATGATATTCCGATAGCAATGCGATCCTGCATGACATTGCGGAACCATCCATCACACCAGATGTCAACGTTAAGCTCTGGCCTGAAGCAGCAGCAAGAAAAACAACTATGACCCCGTACAATCGACGTGGAGGCGCCGACATACTACTTCCCTGCTGGTATTTTTCTAGTGCAGGTTAAGACATTTGATCAATGTTCACAATTTCACCTTATTGGAGTGAACAGGGCTGAGCTGCATTAGCCGACACGGCCCATAGGCCTGGGTGGCACTGTTTTAGATGGAAAGGCCTAAAGAAGTATGCCAATCAATAATAAATTTCTATAGCGCCGACATATTCCACAGCACTTTACATTTCAGCGGGGACATGTACAGACCATACAGCATAACAATAATCACATAGATCATAACAGATAACAGGAATGAGGGCCCTGCTCGCAAGCTTACAGTCTATGAGATGATAAACTGCACTGAAATCTTTAACTATTAAATTAGTGGAGCTTTATTTTCATTTAAAGGGGGTTTCATTAAAGGGAATCTGTCATCTCATTTTTCCCGATATTAGATGCGGCCACCGCCATCAGGGGCTGATCTACAGCATTCTGTAATTCTGTAGATAAGCCCCAGATATAACCTGAAAGAGAAGAAAAATGAGTTAGATTGTACTCACCCCCGAGGTCCGATCCGATGGATGTCGCGGTCTGGTGCCTCCCATCTTCTAGAGATGACGTCCTCCTCCTTACATCTGCCGCGGCTCCTGCGCAGGTGTACTTTATCTGCCGTGTTGAGGGCAGAGCAGAGTACTGCAGTGCGCAGGCGCCGGGAAAGGTCAGAGAGGTCCAGCGCCTGCGCACTGCAGTACTTTCAACATAGCCTCCGCAAGAGAAAATTGCCATGCTGTGGTCTGGAGAGACGTGCTACATGTCCACCTCCACGGGTGATCTGCAGGCAACTATGCACCATAGTGGGCATGGTGATTTCTTGAAATTCCATCCACTATGCTGTAACATCTGGACGCTGCGGGTTGATGGCATAAATACGCAGCATCAAACCCACAACAGTTCCTGATTGTGGGTAAATATGCTTATGCTGCAAAAAAAAAAAAAAAAAAAAATATATCAGGCATAATTCACCTGCTGAAGCTCCTGATGCACTACAGTCAGCTCCCTGCTGTGTCCTGCCAGTATTTGTTGACAGTAGGTGACCACTGCTGGCAATAACTGGCCACATTTGTCTCACGGCAGGGAGTGATCGGCTGCAGTAATCAAGTTCTGTAGATGTCATCTACGTAGCCCTGTCAAGAAACACTTAGGGCCCCGTCACACATAGCGATCTCGCTAGCGAGATCGCTGCTGAGTCACAAGTTTTGTGACACAACAGCGATCTCACCAGCGAGATCACCGTGTGTGACAGCGATCAGCGACCAGCGCCCCTGCCGGTATCACTGAAGGAAACCGCTGGACATTTCTTTTGTCACTGGTCTCCAGCTGGCCAGCACGCATCGCTGCATTTGACAGGCGGGAGACCAGCGATCTGCTGGTAACTAACGTACACATCGGGTATCCAAGGGACGGGCGTCCCTTAGATACCTGATGTGTACGTTAGTGTGATACTTATGTGATATGAATGATGTATGATTGATATTAGAAAAGGTATCCAGATGGTAGGTAGGTGATCACGGGTCTTATTATTCCTTTTCAAAAGTATTCAGTACAACATTACAAGAGACTGGGGATTTGACCGCTGAATGACCTCTCTGAGTACATGATTAGAACATGCAGAAGGAATGTGAAAAACAACCATACAGCGCTTGCGTAACACGAGCAGAGCACGAGTTGGAATGTTCACTGCGCAGCTGTACAGCTTGTGTAAACATTACTTGTAGAAGTTGTACTGCGCAGGACTAGATTCATATCTAGGGACAGTTTGTATATAATCGAGGGAATTTCCACTGGCGAGTAGGGACGTTCCAGGAGACTTAAGGACGCATATCTTCTGTCATGGAGTTTTACGGGATATTTCCTCCTCGCCAATCGAGTCCCCCGATAGAGGAGTGATGCTACAATATCCGGTAATATATTGATGCTTACTTTCTCTATGAATAGATGATGTATTGATCATGTAATGTTAGACTAGTGCTGCTAAAATTCATGTGCAAATTTATATGTTAATTCATTAATATCTCTGATTTTAATAGAATAAAATACTATTGTTTTACTGAGCACAGACTTCTTGTCTCTTGCCTAATTAGTATACTAGTGAGCGCTACGTATGTAAAGACCATAAGTCCATCATATTGACTCGGTAAGACATAAATTGGCGTAGTCGGCAGGATTTTTCTTTAAACACAGTTTTGTTATCACAAATATATAGTTGGCACTTTTTTTTTGCCAATAATAGTGACAATGTTTAGGAAACGAAAAGAAAAACAAGATGATGTTGTAGACGTGCCTGGCTGGACCACGGCACCCTATGATATACTGGCACATGAATTGAGTAGCTCTGGGCTGGTAGAACAATGGTCGAGTAAGCTCAAAGGTAGTGAACCCACTGATGTTGTTGAAGTACTCAGGGGGGTCCCCGCAAAGGCGGGTGATGTAGTGTCGCTTGGGCGACGAACCTGGATCCTGCTCAGTGCATATCGCGCGATGCATGAGGAATCAACAGATGCAGAGAAAATGTTCACAGTTGGAACAAAAAGTGATAGAGTTAGGTGCGCAGAAAGTGGTGCTGGATTGTAATACCCATTTGATAAGTTGGAACACTATCAGAATGTAGCAGAAAGCCGCTATAAAAGTTGCTCAAAATAAATATCGTAAGCGGAAAGGAAAAATCAACAAAGAAAAAGTTTATAAAAGCATAGCCACTGCATCTGTAAATTGGGACCCGGATAAATGGGATGGGGATGTGTGGGATACCTCTTCTTCAGATGACTGGGAGAACCCACCAGCCCCTGTTATTGGTCCCCCAAAGGGTTCATCAAAAGTAAAAGCTAATCCAATTCAAAGGCGTATGGAACGCACGGAAAATGAAATAATCCGGGAACAAGCCCGTGATGCAGCTGGCCAGCTTCAATTTGAGGCTGACGGACAACCCCTTATGGTAGACCGAAGTGTTCCCCATACCCGAACCAGAGTCTCCACCGAAGATTATACTCAAAATGAGGTAGACCGCATTCTAACTCAGTTTAAACAAACGTCAGGAGAGTCAGAAATTGCTTGGTTAGTTTGGATGCATGATTTTGGAGGAACAGGGATAAAACTACCGTATTTTTCCGACCATAAGACGCACTTTTTTCCCCCCCAAAATTTTGGGGGAAGTGGGGGGTGCGTCTTATGGTCGCAATACACGGTACTAACCTTCTGGCTGGTGCGCTGGTGGCAGCAGGCGGCGCTCTGCAGTGGTGGCAGCGGGCTGTGCTCCGGTGCAGGGGCGGCGGCTCCGTCGGCATTTCTTCGCAGCCCGGAGGCCCCCCGCACTTCCCTTGCTGGCCGCCGCCATGTTGCGGTGGCCTCCGGGAGCATGGACGCCGGGAAGATGGCCGCCGGTCCGGGGATGGCGCATGCGCGGCTTCAGATCTCGTCCCGAGATCTCGGGGGACGAGATTCAAATCTCGGCAACGATCCGCGCATGCGCCGTCCCCGGACCGGCGGCCATCTTCCTGGCGTCCATGCTCCCGGAGGCCACCGCAACATGGCGGCCAGCAAGAGAAGTGCGGGGGCCTCTGGGCTGCGAAGAAATGCCGGCGGAGCCGCCGCCCCTGCACTGGAGGACAGCCCGCTGCCACCACCGCACCGCAGAACGCCGCCCGCTGCCACCACCGCAGAGCCCACCAGCCCAGCACAGCTGCCCCTACCCCTACCCCAGCTGCCCCAGCACAGAGCCGCCACCGCACGAGCCTGGACCACTGAGTGACCCCTGTGACTACTTCTCCACCTGTGCCGGATCCCTTCCCAGGTAAGCTGAATTCGGACTGTAAGACGGACCCCCATTCGACACATTTTTTTCCCCCCTATTTTCCTTCTGAAAATTGGGGTGCGTCTTATGGTCCGGTGCGTCTTATAGTCCGAAAAATACGGTAGATTTTCAGGACATCACTAAATTTGTTACTCTTTCCCGGGATCCTGTGATCCAGAGATATTTCAAAAACTATTTCAAGGAGAATCAAGAACAATTGCAAAATATTGTAATTATTGTAGCCAGAGCTATAATGGATAAATATCCTACGGAGGCTGACATAGCAGTCAATGATAAACCATGGTATACTCTCCGTGATGGTATTGAAAGATTGAAAGAAGAAACTATGCGGAGTGCAGTTTCAGTGTTAGCTGTAGAAGAAGAATATACAGAGTATCCAATGACTGCAAGCATGAGGAGTCGTTTGGTAAAGACTGCTCCTCCTGCATATAAAGCTGTGATATTGACCTTAACAGTGGCAATGACAGGAGAACCAGTGAGTAGAGTGATTACTCGAATGAGGGTGTTGCAGGATATGGGTGACTGGAAATCTGCAGCCCAGGCATCCTCTCCTCAAAATCCCTCCCAAACACACCCAGGTAATAGTAAACCCTATAATTCAGAATGGAAGAAAGTAGGGAACCCCTCTAATCCAGATAGGGTATCCCGGAGGGAAATGTTCCAGGCATTATTGAAAGCTGGAATGAGTAAAGAATCTATAGATGGAAAACAGACAGGTGAATTGTGGAGATTATTGTCTGCTAAAAAGGTGGATGCTAAAAAAGAAGTTGGTCAAGAGAAGGAGAAAGCTGTTAAAATTCCAACAGCACCTGAGAAAGTGTCAAGGGAAGACTTTAAAACAGTCTATCCTTGGGAGGAACTGGCTGCAGCAGTAGCTACTCGGGTAAGTGATGGCTGGGGCAGGAATGCCTATGAGGCAGCCACGGGAAAAAAAATTCTGATGAAGAGATATCATAGGTAGCCAGCCAAGCCCCCGTATGGATAAAAAGTGATCAATGTCCATACGTAAATTTAAGTATCCATTGGAAAGGGGGCAATGTACAAAGGGTTCCCGCATTAATTGATACTGGGGCGGAGGCTACCTTAATTTATGGAAATCCAAACAAATTCAAAGGTCCGAAAATTAAAATTGCAGGATTAGGAGGACAAGTTATCACTGGGGTCCAAACACAAGTTGCCCTGAAAATAGGTAATTTACCAATAAGGAATTATCGAGTTTTAGTAGTGCCTATACCAGAATATATTTTGGGAATAGATGTTTTGAAAGGGATGACACTAAATTTGGCTGAGGGAAAATTTTCCTTCGGAGTCAGAACAGGTGAAATCCAAATGAGACCTGTGGTAGTTGGAAAAGTGAAAATGCCACCTATACATGTTCCCCCGGCTACAAAAATGGTAGCCATGAAACAATACCGAGTTCCGGGAGGACATAAGGAAATTACTGAAACAATAAAAAGTTTGGTTGACGCTGGAGTAATGCATACAACCACCACTGCTTGGAACAATCCTGTCTGGCCAGTGAAAGAGTGATGGCTCCTGGCGTATGACTGTGGATTATAGAGAATTGAACAAATATACTCCCCCACTAACAGCTGCAGTACCGGACACTATTACTATAGTAGAAAATGTGCAAAGTCATAGCGGTACCTGGTATGCAGTGATTGATTTGGCTAATGCGTTCTTTACAATTCCCATAGAGGAAAAAGCTCAAGATCAATTCGCATTTACCTGGTTGGGAAGACAATACACTTTTACCAAGTTACCACAAGGATGGCTACACAGTCCTACTATTTGTCACCGGACGGTGGCAGAACACCTGGATGAGTTTCCTTTGCCCTCTGAAATGCAATTTTCACATTATATCGATGATATAATGATACAGGGTAATGAACAGTCAGTGAAGGAACAGTTGTATAAATTGATATCTCACATGCGAAACAAGGGATGGGAGATTAATGATGCCAAGGTCCAAGGACCGTCTCAAGTTGTAAAATTTTTAGGAATTCAGTGGAACAAAGGACATAGGGAAATCTTGCCAAAAGCTAAACAGAAAATTATCAATTTCCCTACTCCTAAATCTAAGCAGGAAACTCAATCATATATTGGATTGTTTGGATTTTGGAGACAACATATACCTCATTTGGGACAGATGCTAGCTCCATTGTATAAAGTGACTAGAAAGAAATATGAATTTCATTGGGGAGAGGAACAACAAACTGCATTTGAAATGGTAAAAGAAGCCATACAACAGGCTGTAGATTTGTGGCCAATGATGACGGGGAGTGTAGAATTACATGTATCAGTGCAGAATTTGTATGCCAATTGGTCACTTTGGCAGAAACAAGGGGAAAAAAAAAAAAGAAAGTCCCCTTAGGGTTTTGGAATCGAAAACTCCCCGATGCTGGAGAAAAATATACTCCATTTGAACAACAATTGTTGGCCTGCTATTGGTCATTAGTGGAAACTGAACAATTGACTTTAGGACATGAGGTTCTTTTAAGACCAGCAATACCCATCATGCAATGGGTATTATCTAACCCTAAAACAAATAGGGTAGGACACGCACAAGAACAAAGGGCAACTCCTTTGTCTGCGGGATTAGATCTCAGTGCAATAGAAGCGACTGTTGTACCTCCAGGTAAGACTGTTCCAATCTCAACGGGATTAGGGTGTCAGATACCCAAGGGACATTAGAGCGAGTGGCCAACTGACCATAGTTTTGCTCTAAAAGGGGCAGTAGTGGTAGGAGGAGTCACTGATGCTGACTATCAAGGGGAAATTAAAGTCCTCATAATAAATTTGGGAATAGAGCCATTGATTATTGCTAAAGGACAGAAAATGGCTCAAATGTTGGTGATTCCAATTGATCTTGCTCAATCAATTGAAGGACAAGCTCCTCTAGAACTGTCTATGAGGGGGGATAAAGGATTTGGGTCATCTGATGTGACCAATGTTGGAGCAAAAATTTGGGTACAAAATAGGCAAGGACCGCCATCTCCGGCGGAGGTTATTGCCATTGGGAAAGACCGTACCCTATTGATCATGAGACCAGGGCAGGAAAAGTGGGAATACATCCCACAAGAAAAATGTTACTTGCGAGAATAACTCTTTATTTAAATTTTAGATGCTTGTACAGTGGTGCCTTGAAATCCTTGGAGGGCTGTGTTGGGTCGTTGATACATGGACCCCCGGAGTTAAGTTGACTACAGAACAGGTGCCTCCCTTGCCAAGGCCTGGAGATTGGAATGTTTATAATGTATCAAATAATGGAACATTGGTATTCAACGTGAACCTGACGCTAATAAACACAACAGCATCGTGGATGTATGGGCCGCTATATGAAGAACCCCCACCCTATGACTATCCAGGACGACGACCATGGCCTTTTATAGTGCTAACGAATGGCACTGGAACTGTACAAGTTGCAGCAGAAGAAAATATTGCTTGCGGGGAGGAAGACAGACAAACTGTTAGTGAAACCTCCAAATGTTGGAATAAATTGGACAGTATTTTCTAATTCTGATAAAGGACTAAATGCTACGAATTTTAGTTTTCAGCTAAATAGAACTAAACTAATAGTATGTGCCAATATGACAAATAGGGTAATAGCTATTAACCCTAAGCCAAATAGGACCGATGGTGGTGTATGGGGAGGAGTATCTAGCTTAAGACGGTACTTAAGAATAATTCAAACAAATGCTTCAAATAATTTTAACTTTGAAGCAGGGTCTAATATAAGTAAAGCTTTGAATTGGACCACTTGTACATTACAGAACATATATCAAATGCAGCAGAAAACTACAATGCAAACTCAATTAATGACAGGGAATGAAAAAGTTTGGAGGACCGTATTTAATAATACAATCTCAAAAACTTTATGGTTAAAAATTGAAGTCCCTAAAATGATTTGCAGTGATACAAGTTGTCAAGGTATATTATAAATATATATACACAATGTAACAAATCAACAAATAATGTGTAGGTATGTTGTATTACCATTATTATTGGGGCCCTCAGGGTCACAATGGTTTTGGATGCCTACCATGTATGGTATGTATATTGATGTTAATAGAACACATGATTTAAGTTTATGTGAGGATACTTTGGACGGAAAGATTTGCAGATTACATTCTACAGTATATGAACCTTGTCTATTGCAAAATACCGTTAATATCTGTGAATTTACTGTTTTACCTATAACATTCAAATTGTTAGAAGTAGCTTCACAAGAAGTTTGTGTGGTAACAGATACCCCTATAATACCGGATATGCAAACTCCCTTTGTGGGATGTTTGAAGGATGTATCCACAATACGATGGGAAAATCAGACATTCTTACTAAATCCTGATCAAGTTATACAAGCAACGGTTCAGTGGAACCCTAAACTTTTAGAAGTAAACAATTGGGAATTAAATATGACTAAATTAAGAGATGTTATTACGCATTCAGAAGAGGGTATAGAGATGCTTTCGGTTTTAAATAAAACAGCATATAATTAGAACTACCATAGTTGTAGGAAAAATTGTAAAAATGGGGTCTATAATAGCTGATGCTACTTATCATTGGTATGATATATTCATGGGTCATTCTCCCTCAACTCAAAAGATGCTAAATTGGATCATTCACCCTGTGTTGGTACTTGCCATAATAGTAATGCTCCTTTCAATGTGGAATTGCTATATGGCATACAAAATATTCTGTAGGAAGCCAAAAGTACTGATGGTGACCTATGGAAGTGGAAAATAATTCCCGTGCTCAAGGACAGATTGTGATTCTTATGTGATATGAATGATGTATGATTGATATTAGAAAAGGTATCCAGATGGTAGGTAGGTGATCACGGGTCTTATTATTCCTTTTCAAAAGTATTTAGTACAACATGTAAGACTGGGGGATTTGACCGCTGAATGACCTCTGAGTACATGATTAGGACATGCAGAAGGAATGTGAAAAACAACCATACAGCGCTTGCATAACACGAGCAGAGCACGAGTTGGAATGTTCACTGCGCAGCTGTACAGCTTGTGTAAACATTACTTGTAGAAGTTGTAGAGCGCAGGACTAGATTCATATCTAGGAACAGTTTGTAAATAATCGAGGGAATTTCCACTGGCGAGTAGGGACGTTCCAGGAGACTTAAGGACGCATATCTTCTGTGATGGAGTTTTACGGGATATTTCCTCCTCGCCAATCAAGTCCCCTGATAGAGGAGTGATGCTACAATATCCGGTAATATATTGATGCTTACTTTCTCTGTGAATAGATGATGTATTGATCATGTAATGTTAGACTAGTGCTGCTAAAATTCATGTGCAAATTTATATGTTAATTCATTAATATCTCTGATTTTAATAGAATAAAATACTATTGTTTTACTGAGCACAGACTTCTTGTCTCTTGCCTAATTAGTATATTAGTATTAGTGAGCGCTACGTATGTAAGGACCATAAGTCCATCATATTGACTCTGTAAGACAGTTACCAGCGCGCTGATGCGGGGAGCTGGAAACTAACGTACACATCAGGTATCTAAGGGACGCACATCCCTTGGATACCCGATGTGTGCGTTAGTTACCCGCTCCCTGCATCAGCGCGCTGGTAACTAACGAACACAGCGATGCCGCGCGCTCGGCGTCGCTGTGCAGATCGCTGGTGAAGCTGTCTGTGTGACAGCTCACCAGCGATCACATAGCGACTTACCAGCAATCCTGACACATTGATAGTGTTGTCGGGATCGCTGGTGAGTCGCCATGTGTGACTCCAGCTTTAAGAAGCACAGCGGCCACTGCAGGTGGGGAGAGCTTGGTTTTGCCATTTTACACATGCAGTCTTGTTCCGGTATTAAATACACAACCCCTTTATGACCAATTCATATCATGCCTGCAATGGCAGGATGCACAGTGGATCTACTCAAGAGTTGCAGCTTTATTTTACATAAAACACACTGAAGTTTGGCTATTAGTGATGAGCGAGTATACTCGTTGCACGGGTCTCCCCGAACATGCGCTGGTAATCGCCGAGTATTTTGGCGTGCTCGGAGATTTAGATTTCGTCGTCTCAGCTGCATGATTTGCGACTTGTAGACAGGCTGAATACATGTAGGAATTCCCTAACAGGCATTCCACACATGTATTCAGGCTGTCTAGCAGTCGCAAATCATGCAGCTGAGATGTCGAAATCTAAATCTCCGAGCACGCAAAAAAAAAAAAAAAAAAAGATACTCGGAGGACACCCGAGCATGCTCGGGAAAACTGGAGCAACGAGTATACGCGCGCATCACTATTGGCTATGTGAATGAAAACCTGCTCATTACACAGGAGACTGGACACTGGCTTGTACAGGCACTTGTTGGGCAAGTCTCCAAACTAAAGCAAAGTTTTAGAGATTCCTTCTCTGTTCTGGAAATAGCACGTGGCCTGGATTCCCACAGGTTGATTTCTGCACTGCAGAGCAAGGCAAGTAAAAATACTGCACCTAATGTCCACAGGCAAGCAATAGATGTGCAGCAGATACTCAACTGAAGCCATTGTATTCCTCTAGATAACGGCAGACAATGGAGCAATTGTACAAGAACTCTTTGCTTTGTCTTAGAAAGCTGCATTTACATTGGGAACAAACAACTGAGAAATTAGCATTTCTATGAATATCTGTCTCTCTTAACAGGCTCCAAGTCAGAGGAATGATTGGTGTGCTTGTGAAATTATTGCTGTTTTACACAAGTCTACCTCAGCTACGAAAAGACCACTGATCAGCTGCATGCATAATAACTGGGGGTTGCTTATGGCTGGAATACACAGACTGACCATAATTCTATACACACAGATTGCTAATACAATTGTCAGTACACATAGAACATCATGCTCTCGGTGGCACATGTCCTGTTTACACAGGACGATGTGCTGTCGAGAATGATGACTTTTTTAAGCAAGCTTAAAAATCAGTTCACTATTTATACTGGCCTATAATTGGTAAAGAGCGTTCCTAAGAACACTTGTTCCCCCAATCATCTGCCCATCTAAATGCAAGTTAAGTGTAAACGCTGGTATCCAAGAGCCGCGCGGCTCTTGGATACCCCCTTTTTACCCTAGATACCAGCTTGCTCACTGGTGAGTGTCTGACAGGTCACCAGCGATGAGCCTAACTATGTCCCAGCGATCCCATCCATGTCGGATCGCTGGGACATCGTTGTGTGTAACGGGGCCTTAAGGAGGACATGGACAACGGAGAAAATGATATTCTATTTGCACAGACTGAAAATGCCATTGAGTAGCTTCCATGTAGCCAATCAGCGGTCACTTAACCACAGGCATCATGCTGTGTAAATGCACCCCTAGAGATGCTGAACGACAATTACTTGTTTTCAGGTTATCACTACAGATGACAATGGTCTTTTGATAGATCTTTACAAATGAGGAAGTTCTGCAAACTCTGACCCAACTTCTAGACCGGAGCAGTCAAGACAAAAAGAAAATCAAGTGCCATGCATTTGTCACAACTTTCAATACGCGTCTGATACTTGTGTTTCTTATTCCAACAAGACTCAGCTACGAGAAGATTTTGCATTCTTTACAATTTCTTTTAATCACTAAACTTTAAAAAATAAAAGTATCAAGAACACAAGATAAACAAGGTGCAAACAATCTACTCCACTTTTTTTGCTACAGCAATTTTTTTCTGCATTTTAAAATTTGGCATTTTAGTAACTCGTCCATAATATCTACTTATTCATTTAATTTGAAGCTTCCTTAGGTGAAGAAAAAAAAAAAAATAAGATTCTCTGTCTAGCTACAACAATGCACAGAAGAAAACTACCAAGTGTTAAAAGAGCCCAAGAATAAACTAAGTCCCTCAACACTGGGCCTTGACTAACTCCAAACACGGAGCCGTATTACTGAATATAAAAGTCTGTCAAAAAGTACAGAAAAAGGATGGCAAGCACAGCAAATTAACCATTGCATGGGAAGACATGGAACCCGACCACCCTGCTTCTCCCATCACATTGCTCTCTGAACAATTCTGGACCCCATCATACTAAGCACAGACCCTCATTCTTAATATCAGACACTCATCCATACAGTTAGGTCCATATATATTTGGACAGACAACATTTTTCTAGTTTTGGTTCTAGACATTACCACAATGAATTTTAAACAAAACAATTCAGATGCAGTTGAAGTTCAGACTTTCAGCTTTCGTTTGAGGGTATCCACATTACAACTGGATGAAGGGTTTAGGAGTTTCAGCTCCTTAACACGTGCCACCCTGTTTTTAAAGGGACCAAAAGTAATTGGACAATTGACTCTGAGGCTATTTCATGGACAGGTGTGGGCAATCCCTTTGTTATGTCATTCTCAATTAAGCAGATAAAAGGCCTGGAGTTGATTTGATGTGTGATGCTTGCATTTGGAAGGTTTTGCTGTGAAGGAAAGAAGCGGTCAAAGGAGCTCTCCATGCAGGTGAAACAAGCCATCCTTAAGCTGCAAAAACAGAAAAAACCCATCCGAGAAATTGCTACAACATTAGGAGTGGCAAAATCTACAGTTTGGTACATCCTGAGAAAGAAAGCAAGCACTGGTGAACTCATGAATGCAAAAAGACCTGGGCCCCCACGGAAGACAACAGTGGTGGATGATCGCAGAATAGTCTCCATGGTGAAGAGAAACCCCTTCACAACAGCCAACCAAGTGAACAACACTCTCCAGGAGGTAGGCGTATCAATATCCAAATCTACCATAAAGAGAAGACTGCATGAAAGTAAATACAGAGGGTTCACTGCACGGTGCAATCCACTCATAAGCATAAAGAATAAAAAGGATAGACTGGACTTTGCTAAAAAACATCTAAAAGAGCCAGCACAGTTCTGGAAGGACATTCTTTGGACAGATGAAACTAAGATCAACCTCTACCAGAATGATGGAAAGAGAAAAGTATGGTGAAGGCGTGGTACAGCTCATGATCCAAAGCATACCACATCATCTGTAAAACACGGCGGAGGCAGTGTGATGGCTTGGGCATGCATGGCTGCCAGTGGCACTGGGTCACTAGTGTTTATTGACGATGTGACACAGGACAGAAGCAGCCGAATGAATTCTGAGGTATTCAGAGCCATACAGTGTGCTCGGATCCAGCCAAATGCAGCCAAACTGATTGGTCGCCGTTTCATACTACAGATGGACAATGACCCAAAACATAAAGCCAAAGCAACCCAGGAGTTTATTAAAGCAAAGAAGTGGAATATTCTTGAATGGCCAAGTCAGTCATCTGATCTCAACCCACTTGAGCATGCATTTCACTTGTTAAAGACTAAACTTCAGACAGAAAGGCCCACAAACAAACAGCAACTGAAAACCACCGCAGTGAAGGCCTGGCAGAGCATCAAAAAGGAGGAAACACAGCGTCTGGTGATGTCCATGAGTTCAAGACTTCAGGCAGTCATTGCCAACAAAGGGTTTTCAACCAAGTACTAGAAATGAGCATTTTATTTACAATTATTTAATTTGTCCAATTACTTTTAGTCCCTTTAAAAACAGGGTGGCACATGTTAAGGAGCTGAAACTCCTAAACCCTTCATCCAATTTTAATGTGGATACCCTCAAATGAAAGCTGAAAGTCTGAACTTCAACTGCCTTTGAATTGTTTTGTTTAAAATTCATTGTGGTAATGTCTAGAACCAAAATTAGAAAAATGTTGTCTCTCTCCAAATATATATGGACCTAACTGCATAGGCAGGTAATAAATACTGATCTTTGAGAGATCAACGATATCAGATTGGTGGGTGGCAGTCACTCTTAGCTACAAGCCCCGGAATGGCCAGATTAATACATAGAATAAAGCTGCCTTGTACAACCACAGGAGGAGCCCAACGCCGGCCACAGGCGGGCGCTCCACGGAGGGGGCCCAACGCCGGCCACAGGCGGGCGCTCCACGGAGGGGGCCCAACGCCGGCCACAGGCGGGCGCTCCACGGAGGGGGCCCAACGCCGGCCACAGGCGGGCGCTCCACGGAGGGGGCCCAACGCCGGCCACAGGCGGGCGCTCCACGGAGGGGGCCCAACGCCGGCCACAGGCGGGCGCTCCACGGAGGGGGCCCAACGCCGGCCACAGGCGGGCGCTCCACGGAGGGGGCCCAACGCCGGCCACAGGCGGGGGCTCCACGGAGGGGGCCCAACGCCGGCCACAGGCGGGCGCTCCACGGAGGGGGCCCAACGCCGGCCACAGGCGGGCGCTCCACGGAGGGGGCCCAACGCCGGCCACAGGCGGGCGCTCCACGGAGGGGGCCCAACGCCGGCCACAGGCGGGCGCTCCACGGAGGGGGCCCAACGCCGGCCACAGGCGGGCGCTCCACGGAGGGGGCCCAACGCCGGCCACAGGCGGGCGCTCCACGGAGGGGGCCCAACGCCGGCCACAGGCGGGCGCTCCACGGAGGGGGCCAACGCCGGCCACAGGCGGGCGCTCCACGGAGGGGGCCAACGCCGGCCACAGGCGGGCGCTCCACGGAGGGGGCCAACGCCGGCCACAGGCGGGCGCTCCACGGAGGGGGCCAACGCCAGCCACAGGCGGGCGCTCCACGGAGGGGGCCAACGCCGGCCACAGGCGGGCGCTCCACGGAGGGGGCCAACGCCGGCCACTCCACGGAGGGGGCCAACGCCGGCCACAGAGCACTGACCTCAGGTGACACAGGGCCCCCAGCGGGCAGATATAACCTATAGCAGGGCAGTAGTGACGTCACGCCGGTCCATGGCGCAGCACCGCTCTCACCTGCACCTGTATCAGGAAGTGGCGCCGCCTGTCCTCGCCCCAGAGTCAGGAGCAGCAGGAGTCCGAGGCCCAGGGCGCTCCCCGCCGTACGCAGCATCGCTGTCCTCGGCCCGGCCGGCTCCCGGCTGCTCACACACGGCGTCCTGCTCCCCGAGGACGGGAGGGGGTCCGAGCAGTGACCCGGAGCCTGCCGCTCACACACCGACGCTCCTCACAGCCGTCCTGCAGAGCCTCCCCTGGGGCCTCGTCATGAACGCAATCCCCGGAGCTCTCATAGTTCACCAGGCCGCGGAGCTCGGTCACCGCCGCAGTTTCCCAGGCAGCTTCACCACACAGCGGCCGCCATGTTCCCTGACTGCGCCGCGGCCAAAGGCGGGAGCAAAAGACGAGGAAAAAAATTACTCCTTTTCCGATTGGCAAACCTAGTGTCCAATAGGAAGGCAGATACTAAGATATCCCGGCCAATAGCAACCAAGAGGCGAAGCCCGTCTGTCAAGGTGAGTGCGGCGACGTCATTGAGTGAGTGAAGACTGTCGGTGACGTCATTGGAGCCCTGCCGCCGGTGCGGGCTGTGATGGCTGTGCGGCCGTGATACGGCCAGTGTGCTCTTGCTCCATTACACCAACATCTCATAGAAAAGCCTTATAAGTTCATCACCCACAGCTGCATATATATACGTACAGTACGGTGCCCCCTCTATACGCACAGTACGGTGCCCCCTCTATACACACAGTACGGTGCCCCCTCTATACACACAGTACGGTGCCCCCTCTATACACACAGTACGGTGCCCCCTCTATACACACAGTACGGTGCCCCCTCTATACACACAGTACGGTGCCCCCTCTATACACACAGTACGGTGCCCCCTCTATACACACAGTACGGTGCCCCCTCTATACACACAGTATGGTGCCCCCTCTATACACACAGTATGATGCCCCCTCTATACACACAGTATGGTGCCCCCTCTTTACACACAGTATGATGCCCCCTCTATGTACACAGTATGGTGCCCCCTCTATACACACAGTATGATGCCCCCTCTATACACACAGTATGGTGCCCCCTCTATACACACAGTACGGTGCCCCCTCTATACACACAGTACGGTGCCCCCTCTATACACACAGTATGGTGCCCCCTCTATACACACAGTATGGTGCCCCCTCTATACACACAGTATGATGCCCCCTCTATACACACAGTATGGTGCCCCCTCTTTACACACAGTATGATGCCCCCTCTATGTACACAGTATGGTGCCCCCTCTATACACACAGTATGATGCCCCCTCTATACACACAGTATGGTGCCCCCTCTATACACACAGTATGGTGCCCCCTCTATACACACAGTATGATGCCCCCTCTATACACACAGTATGATGCCCCCTCTATACACACAGTATGGTGTCCCCTCTATACACACAGTATGGTGCCCCCTCTATACACACAGTATGATGCCCCCTCTATACACACAGTATGGTGCCCCCTCTATACACACAGTATGATGCCCCCTCTATACGCACAGTATGGTGCCCCCTCTATACGCACAGTATGGTGCCCCCTCTATACGCACAGTATGGTGCCCCCTCTATACGCACAGTATGGTGCCCCCTCTATACGCACAGTATGGTGCCCCCTCTATACGCACAGTATGGTGCCCCCTCTATACGCACAGTATGGTGCCCCCTCTATACGCACAGTATGGTGCCCCCTCTATACACACAGTATGGTGCCCCCTCTATACACACAGTATGGTGCCCCCTCTATACACACAGTATGGTGCCCCCTCTATACACACAGTATGATGCCCCCTCTATACACACAGTATGGTGCCCCCTCTTTACACACAGTATGATGCCCCCTCTATGTACACAGTATGGTGCCCCCTCTATGTACACAGTATGGTGCCCCCTCTATACACACAGTATGATGCCCCCTCTATACACACAGTATGGTGCCCCCTCTTTACACACAGTATGATGCCCCCTCTATGTACACAGTATGATGCCCCCTCTATACACACAGTATGATGCCCCCTCTATACACACAGTATGGTGCCCCCTCTATACACACAGTATGGTGCCCCCTCTATACACACAGTATGATGCCCCCTCTATACACACAGTATGGTGCCCCCTCTTTACACACAGTATGATGCCCCCTCTATGTACACAGTATGGTGCCCCCTCTATACACACAGTATGATGCCCCCTCTATACACACAGTATGGTGCCCCCTCTTTACACACAGTATGATGCCCCCTCTATGTACACAGTATGGTGCCCCCTCTATGTACACAGTATGGTGCCCCCTCTATACACACAGTATGATGCCCCCTCTATACACACAGTATGGTGCCCCCTCTTTACACACAGTATGATGCCCCCTCTATGTACACAGTATGATGCCCCCTCTATACACACAGTATGATGCCCCCTCTATACACACAGTATGGTGCCCCCTCTATACACACAGTATGGTGCCCCCTCTATACACACAGTATGATGCCCCCTCTATACACACAGTATGGTGCCCCCTCTATACACACAGTATGGTGCCCCCTCTATACACACAGTATGATGCCCCCTCTATACGCACAGTATGGTGCCCCCTCTATACGCACAGTATGGTGCCCCCTCTATACGCACAGTATGGTGCCCCCTCTATACGCACAGTATGGTGCCCCCTCTATACGCACAGTATGGTGCCCCCTCTATACGCACAGTATGGTGCCCCCTCTATACACACAGTATGGTGCCCCCTCTATACGCACAGTATGATGCCCCCTCTATACGCACAGTATGGTGCCCCCTCTATACGCACAGTATGGTGCCCCCTCTATACGCACAGTATGGTGCCCCCTCTATACGCACAGTATGGTGCCCCCTCTATACACACAGTATGGTGCCCCCTCTATACACACAGTATGGTGCCCCCTCTATACACACAGTACGGTGCCCCCTCTATACACACAGTACGGTGCCCCCTCTATACACACAGTACGGTGCCCCCTCTATACACACAGTACGGTGCCCCCTCTATACACACAGTACGGTGCCCCCTCTATACACACAGTATGGTGCCCCCTCTATACACACAGTATGATGCCCCCTCTATACACACAGTATGGTGCCCCCTCTTTACACACAGTATGATGCCCCCTCTATGTACACAGTATGGTGCCCCCTCTATACACACAGTATGATGCCCCCTCTATACACACAGTATGGTGCCCCCTCTATACACACAGTATGGTGCCCCCTCTATACACACAGTATGGTGCCCCCTCTATACACACAGTATGGTGCCCCCTCTATACGCACAGTATGATGCCCCCTCTATACGCACAGTATGGTGCCCCCTCTATACGCACAGTATGGTGCCCCCTCTATACGCACAGTATGGTGCCCCCTCTATACGCACAGTATGGTGCCCCCTCTATACACACAGTATGGTGCCCCCTCTATACACACAGTATGGTGCCCCCTCTATACACACAGTATGGTGCCCCCTCTATACACACAGTATGGTGCCCCCTCTATACACACAGTATGGTGCCCCCTCTATACGCACAGTACGGTGCCCCCTCTATACGCACAGTACGGTGCCCCCTCTATACGCACAGTATGGTGCCCCCTCTATACGCACAGTATGGTGCCCCCTCTATACACACAGTATGATGCCCCCTCTATACACACAGTATGGTGCCCCCTCTTTACACACAGTATGATGCCCCCTCTATGTACACAGTATGGTGCCCCCTCTATGTACACAGTATGGTGCCCCCTCTATACACACAGTATGATGCCCCCTCTATACACACAGTATGGTGCCCCCTCTATACACACAGTATGGTGCCCCCTCTATACACACAGTATGGTGCCCCCTCTATACACACAGTATGGTGCCCCCTCTATACACACAGTATGGTGCCCCCTCTATACACACAGTATGGTGCCCCCTCTATACACACAGTATGATGCCCCCTCTATACACACAGTATGGTGCCCCCTCTATACACACAGTATGATGCCCCCTCTATACACACAGTATGGTGCCCCCTCTTTACACACAGTATGATGCCCCCTCTATGCACACAGTATGGTGCCCCCTCTTTACACACAGTATGATGCCCCCTCTATGTACACAGTATGGTGCCCCCTCTATACACACAGTATGATGCCCCCTCTATACACACAGTATGATGCCCCCTCTATACACACAGTATGGTGCCCCCTCTATACACACAGTATGGTGCCCCCTCTATACACACAGTATGATGCCCCCTCTATACACACAGTATGGTGCCCCCTCTATACACACAGTATGGTGCCCCCTCTATACACACAGTATGGTGCCCCCTCTATACACACAGTATGGTGCCCCCTGTGTCCCCCCCACACAGTGTAATGTCCCCATGGTATGGTGCCCCCTCTATACACATAGTACGGTTCCCCCTCTTTACACACAGTATAATGCCCCCTCTATACACACAGTACGGTGCCCCCTCTATACACACAGTATGGTGCCCCCTCTATACACACAGTATGGTGCCCCCTCTATACACACAGTACGGTGCCCCAGTATCCCCCCTCCGCAGTATGATGCCCCCCACATAGTATATTATATTGTTCTAGTAATTAAATCATGCTGTTTTTAGATACGATTTAGAGACATACAGTTGAAACCAGAAGTTTCTAGCCACTATACACTGTATAAAAAGACACATCTGCATGTTTTTCTCAATATCTGACATGAAATCAGAATAAACCTTTCCCGTTTTAGGTCAATTACCATAATTATTAATATTTGCCAAATGCCAGAATAATGAGAGAGAGAGGGAGAGAACGTTTTAAGGCATTTTTATTACATACTGCAAAGTCAAAAGTTTCCATACATTTCATTAGTATTTGGTACCATTGCCCTTAAACTGAATGACTTGGGTGAAATGTTTGGAATCTCTTTAAACAAGCTTCTCACAATAGTTGGTCGGAATTTGGGCCCATTCCTCCTGACAAAACTGATGTAACTGATCCAGATTTGTAGGTCGCCTTGCTCACCCCGGCCTTTTCAGATTTGCCCATAAATTTTCAATAGGATTGAGATCAGGTCTTTGTGATGGCTGCTCTAAAACATTGACTTTGTTATCCTTAAGCCACTTTGTTACCATTTTAGCAGCATGCTTCGGGTCATTGTCCATTTGGGAGACCCATTTCTGCCCAAGCTTTAACTTCCTGGATGATGTCTCGAGATGTTGCTTCAGTATTGCCCCATAATCTTCTTTTCTCATGATGCTATTTTGTGAAGTGCACCAGTCCCTCCTGCACTAAACAACCCACAACATGATACTGCCTCCCCCATGTTTCACAGTTGGGATGGTGTTTTAGGCTTCCAAGCTTCTTCCATTTTCCTCCAAATGTGACAATAGCCATTATGCCCTAAAAGTTAAATTTTAGTTTCATCAGACCACATGACATGTCTCCAAAAATTAAGGTCTTTGTTCCTGTGTGCATTTGCAAACATTAATCTGGCTTTTTTATGTTTCTTTTGGAGTAATGACTTCTTTCTGGCAGAGTGGCCTTTCTGCCCATGTTGATACAGTACTTGTATCACTGTGGATATGGACACAATCTTACCAGCTTCCGCCATCATCTTCACAAGGTCTTTTGCGTTTCTCCTTGGGTTGATTTGCACATGTCGGACCAAAGCACATTCATCTCTGGGACACAGAACCCGTCTCCTTCCTGAGTTCCTGAGCGGTATGATGGCTGGACATTCCCATCTTGTTTGTACTTGCGTATAATTGTTTGTACAGATGAACAAGGCATCTTCAGGTATCTTGAAATTGCACCCAAGGATGAGCCAGACTTGTGCAAGTCCACAAATCTCTTCCTGATATCTTGGCTGATTTCTTGACACTTTCCCATGATGCTACATAAAGAAGCAGTGTGTTTCAGGTGTGCATTAAAATACATCCGCAGGTCTGTCTCTAATTAACTCAGATATTGCCAAGAAACCTATCAGAAGCTTCCAAACACATGATATCATCCTATGGGCAGTCCAGAATTGTTTAAAGGCATAGGAATCTTAGTGTATGTAAACTTCTGGTTTCAGCTGTACAAGTGGGTCACATACAGAAGACCTGTACATGTTTTTTTTTCATATTTCTCATTATTTCAGTAATCCCTGGCAGAATCTCATGAACACGGACAGCGGCTGACAGTGTGTGTGCCGTATAAGATGTTGTGCTCCACCCAATCAGTTTGCACTGTACACAGTACGCCGGTTATATTAATAACAATGTATTTGCTGTATGAAAACACCTTAGTCAACAGTAATCAGGCTTCCGACCGTACAGCTGCGGAGTCACTAGTCATATTACAATGAGCGGGATGTTATTGCTGCATTATCACATGCAAGGTATAGACAGAGCTCGATCAAAACACCAACGTGCGAACAACCCCATAGAATATAACGGGTACGCGGTCTAGCCACAAAAAAAACAGATGTCTGAATGAGGTCTGAACATGAGAGTGTGCTGTGGATTTAAGGTTGACTTGTCAGCTGGGGGTCTTCCGAAGGTCCCCGTTGCCACCATCTTATTTGCATGAAGCTCAACCTTTACCGGGGCTTCGTAAGAGATCGTTAATTTCACCGTATACTGTAGTATTGCAGTACATTATACTACAAGTAGTATTCAACCCCCTGCAGATTTAGCAGGTTTGATAAGATGCAAATAAGTTAGAGCCTTCAAACTTCACACAAGAGCAGGATTTATTAACAGATGCATAAATCTTACAAACCAAAAAGTTATGTTGCTCAGTTAAATTTTAATAAATTTTAAACATAAAAGTGTGGGTCAATTATTATTCAACCCCTAGGTTTAATATTTTGTGGAATAACCCTTGTTTGCAATTACAGCTAATAATCGTCTTTAATAAGACCTGATCAGGCCGGCACAGGTCTCTGGAGTTATCTTGGCCCACTCCTCCATGCAGATCTTCTCCAAGTTATCTAGGTTCTTTGGGTGTCTCATGTGGACTTTAATCTTGAGCTCCTTCCACAAGTTTTCAATTGGGTTAAGGTCAGGAGACTGACTAGGCCACTCCAACACCTTGATTTTTTGCCTCTTGAACCAGGCCTTGGTTTTCTGGGCTGTGTGCTTTGGGTCGTTGTCTTGTTGGAAGATGAAATGACGACCCATCTTAAGATCCTTGATGGAGGAGCGGAGGTTCTTGGCCAAAATCTCCAGGTAGGCCGTGCTATCCATCTTCCCATGTATGCGGACCAGATGGCCAGGCCCCTTGGCTGAGAAACAGCCCCACAGCATGATGTTGCCACCACCATGCTTGACTGTAGGGATGGTATTCTTGGGGTCGTATGCAGTGCCATCCAGTCTCCAAACGTCACGTGTGTGGTTGGCACCAAAGATCTCGATCTTGGTCTCATCAGACCAGAGAACCTTGAACCAGTCTGTCTCAGAGTCCTCCAAGTGATCATGAGCAAACTGTAGACGAGCCTTGACATGACGCTTTGAAAGTAAAGGTACCTTACGGGCTCGTCTGGAACGGAGACCATTGCGGTGGAGTACGTTACTTATGGTATTGACTGAAACCAATGTCCCCACTGCCATGAGATCTTCCCAGAGCTCCTTCCTTGTTGTCCTTGGGTTAGCCTTGACTCTTCGGACAAGCCTGGCCTCGGCACGGGAGGAAACTTTCAAATGCGGTCCAGGCCGTGGAAGGCTAACAGTAGTTCCATAAGCCTTCCACTTCCGGATGATGCTCCCAACAGTGGAGACAGGTAGGCCCAACTCCTTGGAAAGGGTTTTATACCCCTTGCCAGCCTTGTGACCCTCCACGATCTTGTCTCTGATGGCCTTGGAATGCTCCTTTGTCTTTCCCATGTTGACCATGTATGAGTGCTGTTCACAAGTTTGGGGAGGGTCTTAAATAGTCAGTAAAGGCTGGAAAAAGAGATAATTAATCCAAACATGTGAAGCTCATTGTTCTTTGTGCCTGAAATACTTCTTAATACTTTAGGGGAACCAAACAGAATTCTGGTGGTTTGAGGGGTTGAATAATAAATGACCCTCTGAATAAACTTTTCACAATTTAAAAAAAAAATTAAACAAAGAAATAACATTCTTTTTTGCTGCAGTGCATTTCACACTTCCAGGCTGATCTACAGTCCAAATGTCACAATGCCAAGTTAATTCCGAATGTGTAAACCTGCTAAATCTGCAGGGGGTTGAATACTACTTGTAGGCACTGTATATATATATAAACATATTTGGTACCACTGAAAATATAAAACGTATTAACCAATATGATAAACCGTGTAAAGGAAAAAGAATCGAAATGCTAAAGTTGCTGGTTTTTTGGTCACCTAACCTCCACCAAAAATTCAATAAAAACATCTAAGGGTGGCTCAGTGGTTAGCACGGTGGCTCAGTGGTTAGCACTGTTGCTTTCCAGAGCTGGGGTCCTGCGTTCAAATCCAACCAATGACACAATGACACCATCTGCAAGGATGTTCTCCCCATGTTTGCATGGGTTTCCTCTGGGTTTTCTGGTTTCCTTCCCCCTCCAAAAACATACCGATAGGGAAAAATAAAAACTAAACGCTCCTAGTCTCGGAAGAAGAAGGTGCAAAAAAAACCCCCAAAAGCGTAAAATGAAAAATGTCATGAAGTCTTGACTCTGACGGGTTGTTAGGTGTCTGACTGACTGTCTAGGGACCTGATGCCACATCCTCTAGTGCCGAGTCCGTCATTTAATCTTTTCCTCATCACGGAGTTTAGATTTTAGCACACTGGCCATGAACCTTAGTCATCCGGTTTCCATGGCAATCTGACAGAGGCATTTATATTTAGCGCCTCGAACCTTACATAAAAGCATCTGTAAGCTCTGCGGTATTTAATGCTGGCAAAGGCTTTGTAGAAGAATTTTGCCCAAAAAATAAAGAACATTTAAAGAGACCATATTTAATGTTGAAATGTATGTATTTGGCGGAATGGTCTATTGATGTATGCATTTAAAGTGAAACTGTCACATAGGGAGAATGGCCAGATTCTGCTTTTATATTATTCCTGCTGCTCTTCTGAGTTTTACGCTGTTTTCTTTTTTTAAATCCGCCATACTGTTCCAGAAATACGGGCCTTTTCATTTAGTGCTAATTTTGATGGTCTTTAATAAAAGGGCGTGGCTAACATTATTCTCTGGGGGCGTGGCTCTGCATAATTACCCTGTGCGGGGAGCCACCAGGAATTTAGGGGCTTCGCCTTTCCCCGTTGAACCTTTCACAGTCCCGCCTTCCACGTATTCTGCTCACCGGGCGGCGGGCGCCATGCACCAGTAAGGGAGGATTTTAAAAAAAGTAAACTGCGCAATACTCAGGGGAGCAGCGGGAATGCAGTAAGAGTAAAAAGTGGACATCTTTGAGCTAGTGACAGGTCCCCTTTAAGTAGATCCGTTGAGATCATGCCGTATTATTGGGACTCTTGTTACTCTCTTAACCACTTTCATGGCCAGTGACAAACAGCTCTGATGCCAATTTTACTTTATATTTCAGAGAAGGAAATTGTAGACAAATAGAGGAGGGGATGATAAAGCCTTGTTTACACATACCAGTACGTTAGCTATTGGCCTAATCTTTTTGCGGTGTCCCACAGTCTGCTGTGCTTCCCTATAGGTAAAAAAAATCAAATGTCGGCACTTGACCCTGTAGTGCTAAGTTGTTTATGGCCATCAGGAATCTATATTGGTAGCCTGTCTTTAAGGAACCTTTTAGATATTAGACAGTAACAGTTCAGCTTGTATTAGCCTTGTATTTTTCTGTAATTTTCCCAACACCTAGACTGCATAGGTCCTTTATCAATCTTTAGTGGGTATCAATCCGGTGATGTATTTGTCCGATGTTGATTGACATCTGAAGAGTTTGCCACGCCGACAGAGGAATACTATATTGGACAAATAGAACTTGTTAGGGCTTGTGTAATACTTGGTTATGCAAGAATTTGTTTCTAAACAAGATATAAGTTGGGGAAGACTTCAGCTAAGACAGAAGCCCTGCAAACCTGTGTACTAAAAAGGGGGATGCCCGTTACGCCACAGTGTGGAGCCCAGGAATTTCTCTGTCTTCTCTGTTCTGCTTCTCACTGCTGATGTTCCCATACGGGTGATGTTGCTATTCCTGGTGAAGTTTTTCTTGTGTAGTGTGCAATGTAAGTTCTTTGCCTTTGAGATTTATATTATATAAAAGCGTACGCAATATCACACTATTTCCTATTTTCTGTAATCATTTAATTATTACAATAAAATTAATTGGCTTCTTTAAAGCCATATCCGACCCCTTTAAATACTTATCAAAACAGACCCCAAAAGTACAGTCTTCTAGTCACCATTGTATCAGTTGTGTGTCTAGTTTTTTCTGTGAATGTGTTGGGGACTTTCCCTATGTGCACCTCAGAGTGGTCCCATAACGGCATGTGAGCAGAACCTAAAATAGGTAGGTAAAAATGGGGAACCCTGGCTGGACTTGGCCCTGTCTTACTATATAGGTAGCTTTGGTTGGTGGAACTCATGAGGAATTGACATGAAGACATTTCTTGTTGCTTGGTCCAGTTGTTGCAGGGAATAATGATGGATTTTCAAAGTTAAGGTCCATCTTTACAAGTATTTTTTTGATATTTTTCCAATACAAAGTCTTATTTAAAGCAAATCTAAACCGTAAAAAAACCCAACATTTTGATATGTGGAATTTTTGATTTTGTTGATTAGTAGATCTCTGAGACCACTACTGATAGCTGACAAGTTGTATAGGCTTAAAGGGGTCCTTCAGTGAAAACAAGCAATCACCTATCCACAAGATAGGGGATTATTTACTGATCATGGGGGTCCGATTGCTGGGACTGGCACCTTTACTTACCTTCTGCGAGTCCATTGCTGCCTCTCCGCGGCTGCCCCTATTGATTGGCTGCAGTGGTGATGTCACTTCAATATCACTGCAACCGGTCAGTGGCTCGTGGAATCAACATTGCCTTTGAGCTCAGTGATTGGCTGCAGCGCTGTCTATGTGATGTCACCAGTGGCAAGGATATGTAAAGTGTGGGATAAAAATAGTAGAAAGGATGCGACCCCTTTAGACCTACATGATATCATAAATCCCCATTGTGGCAGCACATTACATTCTGACGATTTGTATGTTACTCCGATAGACGGAGGATATCAGAATATATGCGTACCGTACTTCTTTTCTTTTTTTTTCCCCACCCGTTGTGTCGACCCAGCAATTACCGATCCATATTAGCATGTTATGTTCTTTAATGACATGGGTATGGCCTGTAATTTTAAGCTTCCTTTCGGTAATCTTCTTCCTCTCTGTTAACCCTCTATGTGCCATTTTGCATGTTCCATGGTTGCTGATGCTAAGCCGTATTCCTTTCTGCGTGACTTGGCGGGGAAGATGTGATTCAGCTTACCAGTGCTTAGCGGGTCTGGCCGGCTGTATAGCTGTTATTGCCATCAGAAACTGCAAATCCTTTTAGGATTTTAGGAAAATCGTTCCTACATAGGTATCTATCCTGGACACGCT
Source organism: Dendrobates tinctorius (assembly GCF_039654945.1). Taxonomy (NCBI): domain Eukaryota; kingdom Metazoa; phylum Chordata; class Amphibia; order Anura; family Dendrobatidae; genus Dendrobates; species Dendrobates tinctorius. The sequence continues at coordinate 43,921,591 of NW_027361797.1, forward strand.
GCAGCTAATTATCCAAGTACTGTGGCCCCGATTTATTCTTTTTGTACGCCAGTCCTTATTGCGCTGGAGAAGGTGTGCTGACGTGAAGATTAAGATGATCTGTACTTTGTACTTGGCCAAGTCCCCTCATGACGAAGCTTTGACCACTTTTCCAAAAATTGTCATGGATGGCGCAAGAAGTTGTAAAACTTTTGCCCAACTGCTAACAACACAAAAAGTTTGCATCATTCCAAGCAGTTAACACCAGAGAACTAGCAAAAAACTGCTCAATAAATTGGCGCTAATGTAAACTCTAAAGTCCTGATTCATCAAGGTGGATGATTTGCGCAACGGTCATGATGAAGTGTGTGCCGGAGTAAGATGCATAAAATCTAGAATTTAATGCATCTTTCAGCAGCAGCATGGCAACGCAATAAATGTATTCCAATCAGAGACTGAGGTATAAGTTCTGTAGTACTTTATGCCACTTTTGTGGTAAAGTTTTTATGCATTTGTCAGGCTCACTTGGCCATGCCACCTCATAGCGAAGCTTTGCCCACTTTCTGAAAAGTTGGTGAAGCTTGCTGGGACTGGGGTAAAAATGTCAAAAATTGAAATAGTTTTGCACACCCACCAGAAAAAACTGCTCCGGAAAAAAGGCTTGATGGATCCGAGGCTAAGTCTCATCTTTGGAGAACCCCATCATAGATTGGAAAATATGGAACTCGACTGATTTTTGGTGGCAAACTGCAATACTTCACTTTCCAGGGTGTAAACTGTTGGCAAATCAAGGATTTGGTTTTTTTTTCCTGCCAATATCACGTGACATGATAATGGGAGCTTTTACTTTTCTTGGAATTAGCATGACCGATGGATTCCAAAGGTGTTCAAATAGGATAAGTGCTTAAAGGGGGTTTTCTGGGATTTTAGAAAAGTTCTTTATCTATAAGAAAATAGTGTAAAATATAAAATTAACAATTCCTCAAAGGGTTTATCCAAGACAATTTTTTTTTTTTACTATGGGCCTAAAAACTAACAGGTAGCTTGTGGCCAGCAGTTACAGACCGCTCCTTCCGGCAATTCAGCTTCTTCCGCTGACATCACATTGACATCTTTTCCATTCTGCTCTGTTGACAGAGCGTGATTGCGGTAAGCCGGCTGTCAATCAGCATGACGTCACCAGTGATGCCCCATCAACAGAGCAGCCCGGAAGAGCTGCTCTATTGACTTGAATAGCTCAATCGCCGGCAGGAGCGCTCAGTGTTCTCCCAGAGCCGGTGCCACGTTCAACAGGCAGGTACTTAGCAACTACCTTACCTGATAGTTTTTAAACTCATAGTTAAAAAAAATGCCCTCCAGCATGGTCTTTCCCGATCCTGACGCTATAATATCACATACATAATTTCCGTGACCTCTGCAGTTTAAACCGAACTCACCAATCACATGCAGTACATACAAACATTGCTAAGGCCAGTGAATGAGCAGACTACGCAGGATCTGTTTGTAGTCTGTTACCATGGAGATGCATAGATCTCCATAGGGGCTGCAGATACAAAACAATAGATCTTACATTTAGACTATTCGCACCCTTGCTCTGCTTTAGGTGCACTCAAACAATGAAATATACATTGTAAAAGATGAATTTATCTCATTTTTAAACTTTAACATTTTTATAAAAAAAATCATGTCACCTTGAGCAAATAACAAGGCATTTTAGATGATTTTTCAACACTGATCCGAGGAACTTAATTATGACCCAACTATCCGAGAGGCTCCACAGCAGGTGGCCAAAGCCGTCTGGGTATTAGCAGTGTACAGCGACAGCGGCGAGGGACACATGGAGAGCAGAGATCAAGGCAGGTCCCAGACAGAGTCACCCTTCACCTGATCTGCCCTGTCTGGACAGAAATGTATTAGAGAGCGAGAGCAATAGACTGTGCCAGTGAGTCAGCCAGGAATGGCATCAGCAATCGCACCATCAATATCTGTGTATATATATGTATATATATATATCTGTATTTACAGAAAGTATTACATCGAGGGGTTAATAAATTAAAGTAGGAAACTACAACAAAATAAAAATATTTCTAGAAATTGTTTCTTAAATTAATTATTAAAATTAATTGTATAAATTGTTTTTTATATTCCAATATAATCTGCCCTAAAAACATTTGGTAAAGGGTAAGGTGGCTGTAACCTGATAATACAGGTATAGTTAATGGAAATGTTTCTAAGTCACCCCAGTTACAGAGTTCCTGGAAGAGATGTTGGCAGTCGCATGCATGACCCCGCACTGGTTTCCACTGCCATCAGGCATTGGCGTTCTGAAATAATTGCAAATATTAAAACTGTGGGTGCGGAGCATGAAGTGGCGCCATGAGTGTAAGAAAATACTCAATAGCCACCAACAGCGCCCTTCTCCAGGAGCTTTACCCTGTAGAAGTACTCCGCACCGCCAAACCCTTTAACGCTGCTGTTCTGTTCATATTGGCTATACATAGGTACTGTTGGGGTCAATATGACCCGACCTATTGAAATCCGTTAATTTTGACATTTAGCTACTCTAAACGTATTATTTCAATACCACTTGCGTTATTTTGGTTAAAAACAAATGGAAAATAAAAAGCAAAACTTCAGTTTGTCTTTTCTTTAGAAAAAAGTTGGACAGGTTGACTTATTGCTGTATTCAGGCGTTCTTACATTCTGCACAGAAATAACTCACATGTGCTTTACATAAATATTTACTACGACTAGAACATGTACTGTTTGTTTTATCACAGGAAGATGGACAAATTCTGCATCTTTTCCCTTTTCAGGCTATTTCCGGGTGCTGGTGGAGGCCATGGGTTCGCGTTGTTGAGGACGCTGCTGGATACGGTTTACTATGGCTGCTGCTCCTTCACTTCGGGGTGTTACTTTTCTTCCTAAAATAAATAGTATAACAAGTGACTTTCCTAATTGTTCCAGAAAGTCTTCGCTTGTGCTGTTCATTGGCGTTCCAATGAGGTTTTATTTTACGCCATAAAACATATGCACCGTAGGCCGATACATCGACAACGTTATAAAATAAAACCATTGGCCACCGATTACTTTTGTGCTTGTTTGTGTACGTAGCTATTAGTGGATCTAGTGGATCACCTGCCTCCTGAGAGCGCATTAGTCCTGAGACCTGGTAAGGGATGCGGTGTTGCCCCTTGTCTGCTGTACTAATTGTTGAATTTTTGGAGGATTTTTAGTCCTATTTTGTGGCTTTGCTATTAAATTTAAAACACTATGGGGTCATATTGAGCCGAACAGTACATGTGTAACAATTATTATTTAATAGAAAAAAAAAGTTAAACTAAAATAAAAAAACAACCGTCATAATGACACCACCTATCCATAAACAAACTCTGCAGCTTCACAAATTTTTTTCTAGTCAAACCCGAACAATACAGCAGTGTTAAAGGGAAGGTTTCATCAGAAAATCGCCTGTTTAGATAATTTTTTGTTAAATTGATTTTTTTAAAAATATATTACATTTTCCTTACCATTATCTTTGGAAAAAAAATCTGAAATCTTGCACTTTCCAAACTGTCTACTAGTCCTTATAATAAATTATGACTTCCTGTGATTTTTCAGCAGTCTCATTATCATCACAGACACGATTACAGTAAAAATAATGCCTCTATATACATTAAATAACACAGAATTCACCATTCACAGTAGGCGATATCACAGCTCATCTCTTCCTCCCCCTCCTGTACAGGGACTGATAACACTTCTGTATACATTAGATAACACAGAATCCACCATTCACAATAGGTGATATCACAGTTCAGCTCTCCCTCCTGTATAATAAGCGACAACACCTCTATATACAGTAGAGTGAACACGATCTACAATTTATGAACAATAGGTGATGTCACAGCTCACCTCCTCCTCCGGTATGACTGATAACACCTCTATATACAGTAGAGTGAACACGATCTACAATTTATAAACAATAGGTGATGTCACAGCTCACTTCCTCCTCCGGTATGACTGATAACACCTCTATATACAGTAGAGTGAACACGATCTACAATTTATGAACAATAGGTGATGTCACAGCTCACCTCCTCCTCGGGTATGACTGATAACACCTCTAAATACAGTAGAGTGAACACAATCTACAATTTATGAACAATAGGTGATGTCACAGCTCACCTCCTCCTCCGGTATGACTGATAACACCTCTATATACAGTAGAGTGAACACGATCTACAATTTATGAACAAAAGGTGATGTCACAGCTCACCTCCTTCTCGGGTATGACTGATAACACCTCTAAATACAGTAGAGTGAACACAATCTACAATTTATGAACAATAGGTGATGTCACAGCTCACCTCCTCCTCCGGTATGACTGATAACACCTCTATATACAGTAGAGTGAACACGATCTACAATTTATGAACAAAAGGTGATGTCACAGCTCACCTCCTTCTCGGGTATGACTGATAACACCTCTATATACAGTAGAGTGAACACGATCTACAATTTATAAACAATAGGTGATGTCACAGCTCACCTCCTCCTCGGGTATGACTGATAACACCTCTATATACAGTAGAGTGAACACGATCTACAATTTATGAACAATAGGTGATGTCACAGCTCACCTCCTCCATATGATTGATAACACCTCTATATAAAGAATTCAAAGATGGATTGGAATGAAAATCACCAGGATGAAAAAGATGGTAAGGAAATAATAAAAATAATAATGATAAATAATACAATCTGTTAAAAATAAAAATGCCTTTATTGAAATATTGGCACAACAATTAAATGCATTAAAAATGTATATATATATATAATAAAAGATAATAACATATACAACCACAGAAGCAATATATTTATGGACAATGGAAAAACCAGTCCATAACAAAAGGCTTAGTTAATGATCCAGGTATAAGAAAGTGCATAAATAAAGTGACATAGAATATCTAATAAGTGTGCCCAGAGTGCAAAAAGTGCTGTTGTGCAAAGGAATTATACATACAAATCGCCATAGGGCGTGTGCAAGACACAAAATATAATAATAAAATACCTGTAAGCCAATTGGTGCTATATGGGTTGTATAAGAACGCGCCCCGACGCGTGTTTCGGAAATAGAATCTCCTTCGTCAGGGGGATAGATACCTCCTGACGAAGGAGATTCTATTTCCGAAACGCGCGTCGGGGCGCGTTCTTATACAACCCATATAGCACCAATTGGCTTACAGGTATTTTATTATTATATTTTGTGTCTTGCACACGCCCTATGGCGATTTGTATGTATAATTCCTTTGCACAACAGCACTTTTTGCACTCTGGGCACACTTATTAGATATTCTATGTCACTTTATTTATGCACTTTCTTATACCTGGATCATTAACTAAGCCTTTTGTTATGGACTGGTTTTTCCATTGTCCATAAATATATTGCTTCTGTGGTTGTATATGTTATTATCTTTTATTATATATATATATACATTTTTAATGCATTTAATTGTTGTGCCAATATTTCAATAAAGGCATTTTTATTTTTAACAGATTGTATTATTTATCATTATTATTTTTATTATTTCCTTACCATCTTTTTCATCCTGGTGATTTTCATTCCAATCCATCTTTGAATTCTTTTTATTTATACCCGGATGGTCTGCCATCCCTTGTTTGGGGGATAGGTTCCATCACACTTTTGATATTGATATTTTTATTATTATACACTCTTTTGAGATTATTGTATTTTATACAGGCATTGTGTGATTGTTTCCTTTCCCTTATTTATTATTTTTATTTTTATTATTAACACCTCTATATAGAATAGATATGAACATAGGATCACAATTTTCAATAAGTGATGTCACAGCTCACCTGATCATTCTCCCTTCAAAATGACTTTTGCCCAGATTAGAGCATGCCAGGTTTATACTTCCATAACACCAAACAGGGTCTGAGTCAGTATATTAATACTAATGTCTAGGAAGTAATATTAGGCCAAGTGGACCGTATGAAAAATTGCAAGATTGTTTTAATTTTTTTTTAAATATAGTGATATGAAAAATAAAAAATTATTTAAAAAACACATTTAACATAAAAACTTGATTGAAATAATTGGTCATTTTCTAATGAAAAATCCCCTTTAATGGGTTCTATCAGGAATCAATCAAAAGACGAGCGCCGGAAGCCGGCAGAATGCAGGAGTCCTATCCAGAGGCCACATATTACTAACATGGCGGATGTACCGAGTCCTCCGAATTAAGTAGCACCAACTCTAGAAGTAACCCTTTCTGCACCTTTTTCGGTGGCGGATTTTAAGCTAATATAAGGGGGTCTTATTCTGTCTTGTATTTCACAGACAACCCATTGATTTGAATGGACATAATGTAATGACTAATTTCCCCTGTAGGGGCGCTCTTTTCCACAGATTACAGCAAATTTTTCGGGGTCTAAGAAACTTAAGCTTATGATTATCGAAAGACCCCTCTGCAGTTACAGTGGGGAGTGTCCCTTTAAGTCTTATGGTTGTGCTGTTTCTATATAGGGATCTGGATCTGTTCCAACCGTGGTGCAGATTTACAAGATCTGGATGATTAATCATATCAGGTTAATCTACCTGCACCTCCAGGCCGTACATAAATTGCACAGAAATTACACGAGTCCAGCTGTTTCCCTCTCCTGTCGCTGGAGGGGAGGAAAGAAGCAAAATGTGAAGTTATATAAACCATTCATTAAAGAGATTCAGTCGAATAAAAGCTGTTTTTCCCCAATGGTTGTCTGACTGTCTAATGTCTCTACTATCCCTGGTTGTACATGTGACATGGCTCTCTGCCAAACGGTGCTTGGATTTGGTTGGGATCGTATGTGACCACGATTCAAGGACTTTAATAGAGAATGGCTGCTGTAAATCAGTGAGTGAGCATTGATAATAACTTATTGAGCCCTGGGGGTCCAGCTGTTGAGACCCCTAGTCATCCAGGGACCGAAGCTCTGCAGAGTCCCCTGTCGAATCTCAACTTCCTGTCCATTCATTGTCTATGGTACTGTGAGCTCTGTACTCGGCTTTCTCTGACAGTCACATAGACACAGAACAGATCAGAGGTCCAGCATCTCCGCTACATTCAAAATGGGACTCTACAGAACCCCGCTCTTGGGATACAGAGCCCTGTTCTCGAAAGTCCCAGTTGTTAGACACTGAGCAGTCACTAAATTATCCTCTATCCTATGAATAATTTTCAATTCTGGTAATAATTCTTGCTGCTTCTCCACTGATTCTGAAACAGTTTTTATTTTTTGTCTGTGTCCTTCCATTCTAAAGTTATCCCCCCCCCATAATACAGGAGAAAATTTTCCCCTTTCCACCAGCTGGTCGTAACAGAACTTTGTTTTTTCTCCTCTGATGCTCCGGCCAATCAAAACACAGCTACGCCCACAGGGAAGTAATGTTGTACACGTCCAGTCGGTTGAAGGGAAAATTCTCACCATTATTACCACGGAGTATAACTTTGCAATAAAGGGTCACAGGAGAAAAAGAAAAACTGTTCCAAAATCAGTGGAACAGCCCGAATAGATGAGATACTCAGTATAAATATATATATATAGAAAAAGGAGGGAGCATCTGGGTCAGGAGTTGAAGAGGGCGATGACTCATATAAGGGAAAGAGACTTTCCGTTTCTACATGGAGCAGAGACAAAGAGAAGAATTAATTGGGTAGAAAGGCAAAATGAGCAATTGTAAGTACACAGTGCTGTATAATATGATGATTGGAATATATTAAGAGGATAAAAACTTTGACAGGAGTGCAAATAAATAAAGTTATATAGGAATTTTGGAAGGTTTCGAAGACCTATGTAGAATTGACTTTCATTTGACAACATGAATGAATCTACAGTGCCAGAACTTGGAAGTTTCTTCATTTGTTTTCACATTCTTGGCATTGAAGACGACTTACATCCAGTAACAATGTTTTCTTATCTACAGTTACTTGTTAACCTGTCAGTTTCATCGTAATCACCCAAAGCAAACAAACCTCCTATGAGGAAGAAGCAGAAGCATTTTACCAGCTCAGTTACATTATTTTCTGGAGCATAGGTAAGACTCTGTTCACATGTTTGGTTGTCATCTGATTGTAAGGGATCAAGTGTGGCGCCCCTGAGGGCTCAGTCGCCACAGAGGTACTGCACCTCCTCCTGAGGTGTAGTATCCCACTCTCCAGGTAAGGTGGTAACACCTGACCAGTCTCCAACACCTGCATCCCACACAACATAGTAGTGTAGCAAAGCACCTTTGGTGGCTCCCTGCTTGGAACACGAAGAGTGCTGGGAGGTGGGTGGAGCTTAGACTGCACAAGAGAGCGGAGAAAGTTAGGACAAGGTCAGTCTGTGAGAGAAGATCCCCAGAGAGGGATGGAGTGAAGGAGGTGCTGCAGCAGACTTCAGTGACCTGGAGCTGCTGGCACGAGAAAGAGGAATAGAAAGCCTGATTCTTCAGAAGAAAGAAAGTTTAGTACGGAACGTAAGGAGACGAGAACTAAGGACTAGGGTCAGAGCAGAACCCTTCCTGAAGTTTGAAGCGCATGGCCGGGGTCCGGTCCCCGAGGCTGTTTGTGAAACTAATGTTCCAGCAGCAGACACCGGAGGAATAGGAGCTGTGACCACTCTATTCCCACAAAAGACTTGAAGACACAGTGGCAACCTATGTGTGAGCTGGGACATGACGAATGGAGTCCCTGAAGCAGGCTACAGTCACTTGTCATGCGAGTAGAGTTCAAAGAAACATCTGAAAGGAGGAACTTGCGTTTAACACACAACTACAAGTACTTCAGTATAAGCGCTAGAAAGGAGACGTTCAGAACAGGCACACAAAAGGGAGAGCTGGAAAGGTTAATTCCGTCTGCCTGGGAGTTGGCTGAGCCCCTGATCTGGAGACCGCAGCATTGATGCGGGCACCTGTCTGTGCCAAGAACGTGAGTAAAAGAACTGGAACTGCACTCAGCTGTCTCATTGCCTTTTTCCTGCACCAACCCACTCCGCACTGCTACATCTCTGTGCCTAACACTGTGTAGGATTGAGCAGGTTCGAAGGATGCAGTGACGAGACACTAGACGGATGGTGGTTTGTGAAATAACTTTTATAAAACTGTAGCCGCTAGGCTTGGCTGAACCAACATATATGAAAGAAAAAAAACTAACAGTCCACGCAGGGACTCAACAATATTAACAAGACTATATTGCACTTAGCCTTCCAGGGGGTTGCCTGTTTCGAGAGCTTGGCCGCGTAGAGGTCGCTGAGGCGGCTGTCCTGACGCCTCGCTACTCCAGGAAGGAATGGGGCTCAACAGGCCCTGAAGAAAGCGATGTCGGTGGGGCACAACAGGCCCTGAAGAAAGCGATGCCGATGGGGCGCAACAGGCCCTGAAGAAAACGATGCCGGAGGGGCTCAACAGGCCCTGAAGAAAGCGATGCTGGTGGCGCGCGGTGATGACGCAGTACCACAGATGATCTGAAGCCGTCTTTTTCAAGGAGTCTCTCCCAAAGCCGGGGTAGCGGGTCTTTAATCTCGCCTATGACGAGGTGGCGTATCTTCAGGCCGGTGACGGCAGGGTCGCCGTGGTGGGGGAAGGCTGGGGGGAAGTGTCCAAGCCTCCGCGGCCCGGCTATGTGTACTCACGGCCACAACCTGAGGTAAAGATTCTCTCCCACAAAGGCGGTGGGCAGCGGGGATGATTCTCTGAGAACGGGGGTGGGGAGCAGTCTCCGGTAACAGTCTCTCCCGTCTCTCTTGTCGGTAAATGCGCAGTTTCCTACTCACAGGCTCCTGTCGGTGCCCCTGCAAGTCACCCTGCTTCCTGCCTTCTCTCTGGCTCTCTCCCAACTGCCACCTCAGCGTGCCCCCTGCTCCTTGTGTCCTAGCCCCGCCCCCTGTTGCCCTGACAACTTCAGTCGCATGTCTCCCTTTGTAATCCCTCTGGTGTGGTTCCTTCAATAACCCTGATGGCGGTCTCCCTGGTTCCAGCCCAAACACTATATGGGGGTCCTCCTCCCCACATTCCCCCACCCTGTAAGCTCGCCAGTCCTCGGGCGAGGGCGTTATTCTATTGAGATTGGCCTGTAAGGGTGTCGATATTCGTTGCCATACGAACTGGTCTTGTTCATACCGTTCGGGGGGGTTTGCCGGCTGTTGACCGCTCGGAGCGTCTAAGTTCGACTGGGGTGAAATCTTCTGGGGTGGTGGACATTGGGGGGCTGCAGGATGCAGGCGGGTTAATTGGGTCAACTGGCTCATTATTGAGTGGAGGGCCTTTGGGGTTTGGAGGGACATCCTCGTCATCCGAGTCCCAGCATCTGGACTCCGGTTCGGATGCCAACGGGATGGGTTCCAGTTGTTTCGGGTCAGTGGAAATACACAGGAGTAACATATTACGATGCACAATACGGGTGGGCAGTGTTTCATCCTGCTCAGGCCGTATTTCGTACACAGGTCATTCTGGGTGGATACGGCGTAGTACCCGATAAGGACTCTCTTCCCAACGTGACTCCAGTTTGTTCTGGGGGCGTTGATCCAGTACTAGCACACGGTCCCCGCTTTGGAGATGAGGAGGGGAAGTTGTATTCTTCCCTGGGTGTTCCCAGTCTTGGAGTTTGGTAAGTACAATTCGGTTAAGAGTTTGCAGCCTGTGGCGATGATTTCGGACCCAGGACGACACTCTGGTCCAGGGCTGAGGTTCTTCGGGGTCCAACTCTACCTCCGTGATTCCTTTACCCTCTCGTCCAAACAGCCGGGAATAAGGCGTATAGCCCGTAACTCGATGTACCCGGTTATTATAAACCCATACTAGTTCAGAAACATATTCAGGCCAATGAGCTTTCTTGTCACTCTCCAGAGTACGCAGCACTTGAATCAATGTCCGATTAAAATCGTTCACAAGCTCCATTTCCTTGCGGGTGATACGGTGTGGTCCGGGATTTGTCAATCCCATAGAGATTATGTAGTTCCTCCATAACTTTCCCCCAAAAACATGCTCCCTGGTCAGAATGTATACGTTGAGGACAGCCGTACACTTGTATAAAGTTTCTGCAAATTGCGGAGGCAGCCGACTCCGCGGTCTGGTCTCGAGTAGGGGTGACCACAGCGAACTTGGTGAAATGATCCACCATAACGAGACAGTGCTCGTATCCCTGGAATGCGGGCCCAATGGTCAGATAATCCACCGTCAGAAGCTCAAGGGGTGCTGAAGTCACAATAGTCTGTGTTGCGGCTCTCTGAGCAGGCGGTTTGGCCAATTCACATAAGCGGCAGGTACGGCAAATTTCATCCACAACAGCCGACAAGCGTGTGTGATAAACTTTCTGTTGTAACCATTGCAAAGTCTTTTTAACTCCAAAATGGGCCCCTTTTTCGTGAGCCTCTCGAGCCAGTTCGTGTAGTTGAGCTCCGGGCGTAACCACCTGCCACACAGTCGTTGGGGTTGTTTGCGAAGTGATTTTACGGTACAATAGTCCCTTTTGGATAATCAGTCTCTCCCATTGTCGCAGCATCAGCGACAGGTCTTGGGTCAAAGTTTGCCATTGCGTACCAGTGGGTAATTGACCAGCGGCAACCCATGTCTGGAGAAGTCCAACTTCTTCATCTTCTTGTTGTTGTATCCACTTATCCCGAGATTGTTCCAGGATGCCCCTGTGGGCCTCTGGGGAAGATACTTTTGAATCAACATTGGTGAGCACGGCAGCGGTAAGAGCGAATGGTATTTCTTCTCCTTCTAATTCTTCGTCTCGATTCTGTCTGGGAGTTGTATGTCGAATCCTGGAGAGGGCATCTGCATGGACATTCTCGGCCCCTCTTTTGTAGATAATCTTATAATTGTACTTCGCCATCTGGGCCACCCATCGCTGCTCCAAAGCCCCCAACTTGGCGTTTTCCAAATGTGCCAGTGGGTTGTTGTCAGTTCGCACTACCACCTCGGAGCCCGCTAGGTACTCGGCGAATCTCTCCGTCATAGCCCACACCACTGCGAGGAGCTCGAGCTTAAAAGAGCTGTAATTGTCAGGGTTACGCTCGGAGTCATGGAGTGAGCGACTTCCATATGCGATCACTCTCTCTCGGCCATCCTGAACCTGTGACAACACAGCCCCCAGCCCGTGAAGACTCCCGTCAGTGTGCAGGATGAACGGCTGAGAGAAATCCGCATAAGCCAACACTGGGGCATCCGAAAGTGCAGCCTTGAGGTCTCGGAAGGCCTCTTCCTGAGGGTGTTGCCACTGGATTTTTCGCCCACTGGCCCCAGTGGGAGCCCCCTTCAGCAGGTCATGTAGGGCTCGAGCTCGACATGCAAAATTCTTCACGAAGCGACGGTAATATCCAGCTAACCCCAGAAAAGCCCGCACATCTTTCACCGTCTCGGGGGTAGGCCATTCCTGGATAGCAGCAACCTTCTCCCGGGATGGCCTCACACCCTCTGCCGAAACGACATGACCCAGATACTCAATCTGAGAGCGAAATAGATGGCAATTCTGAGGCTTCACCTTCAACCCGTACTTTTGCAACCGGCCGAGTACCTGTCCCAACCGCTTCAGTTGGTCCTCGAAGGAGGCGGCATAGACAATGATGTCGTCCAGGTAGATTAACGTGGCCTCAAAATTGAGATCCCCCAGACATCGCTCCATCAATCGCTGAAAGGTCCCGGGGCGTTGGCCAGTCCAAATGGCATCCGATTAAACTCAAACAGTCCCATGGGCATTATGAACGCCGTCTTAGCTTTGTCCTCTTCTGACATGGGCACCTGCCAGTACCCACTGGCCAAGTCCAGGGTCGAAAAATATGTTGCCTTGCCCAATGCAGACAGGGATTCTTCTATGCGGGGCAATGGGTATGAGTCTTTAATAGTGCAAGCATTCAATTTACGATAATCCACACAGAATCGTAGTGTACCATCTTTCTTCCGGACCAACACGATTGGGGCCGCCCAGGGGCTTTGACTTTCCCGTATCACCCCTTTTCGCAGCATTTGGGCCAGCAAAATTTTCACCTCTTGATAGAGTTGTGGCAGAATCTGTCGATATCATTCTCGGATAGGGGCCGTTCCTGCTGTGGGGATCTCATGAGTGATGGCGGTGGTACACTCAAAGTCGTCCTCATGACTAGCAAATACTTCATGGTACTGTCCCAGCAATGCTTTTACTTGTGAAAGTTGGGCTGCAGTTAGTCCAGAAAGCTCGGCCCGCATCTGCTCCAAAATATTTCGGCCCTTCTCTTGTGTTGAGACTTCGTGGGCCTATAAGGTTCGTATTGTTACCTCCCAAGGATCCTCGGGGTGTACTCGTAATTGAACCGCAGGAGCGGGCAGCACTTCTTCTAAAGGCTTTACTAGTTTGGCCAGTACAGTCTGTGCTTTCAGAATGGTATCTCGGTCTTCAAGGTTAACGCAGCGTACCAGGACGGTTCCTTTTTGCACCGTAGCGAGGGAATGGGCCACCAGTATGCCAGGAGGTAAGTGCTCTGAGTGACACGGCTCCACCTGCACCTCCACGCCCTCCAAAGGTATCGGGGCCCAAATTGGCAGGGCCACCACTGTCTGTCCAGGAGGTAGCACAAGCAGGGGTGCCGCTGACGTGATGACCTTCCCCAGAGCCTCACCCTCCTGGCAGTCCTGATGCACCCGCGCACCTCGCACCAGCTGCTGGAATACCTGTCCCTGAGCTGTGCGAGAACCCCACTGCTTCAGTATCTTTTGTGTGGGATCATTAAGCAACAGGTTACCAAACTCTTTTAAAATATTCATGCCTAGGGTGACGGGGTGTCGTTGATCAGCTTCTCCTTGAGTCAGCACCACCCCTCTGCGACCAAGGGGTTTACTGCACAACGTCACCTGCACCCACACTACCCCGGCAACCGGGACCGGCAGTTGGTTGGCTGCTACTAGTCTGATCATGGGCCCCCACTGAGGCCTTGCTGCCTCCGGAAAGTTTTGTTGAAAGTACGTTACGGGCATAGTGGTTACTTGCGACCCCGTGTCTACCAGGCACCAGACGGACCGGCCCTCTACTTCTGCCCAAACTACCGGACACTTTGCTACCAAATCTTCGGGACTTCCACCACCCCTAGTTGTGGTTTTCGGCTCCGAGCGGCGTCCCCCCAGCCCGGAGCCCTTTAGATTAATGGCCGCCGGGGTGGGTATCTCCCACGCCGCGGACACTCTCGGGCGAGGTGGCCTGGTTCTCCACACTCAAAATACCGGGCCGGTATAGACTGACCAACCCGTGGAGAGCGTGACCCCCAGGGACCGGGATTAACGCTAGGTCGTCCAGTCTCAGGTTCGGTTCTTCTCTTTACTTCAGCCAACTCGCTCTTAATATTTTTCAGTTCTCGCTTCATCTCCTCCACCCACTGAGGTTCCTCAACTGTGTTCAAGGAGGCCTCCACACCTCGGGCCTTCCCCACGGGGACCGCCATCCTCTGCTCTTGCTCCCGAACCCGTGCCTGACTTCCCACTTCTGAAAAGTCTATTTGGGGATTCATTCTGATCTGTTCCCGTAATGCCTGCTTTATCAGTGGATCTCGCAGTCCAGTCACCAGTAGGTCACGTAGGGTAATGTCAACAGGTCCTACCCCTACCCCGTCTTTTCTTTCAATAGCCTTATGCAATTCTTGGAGTACATTCATATACTGAGTAATCGTCTCCCCCTCTGCCTGCATCCGACTAAACAGACGGGTCCTTAACTCTCCCACATTAGTGGGATCCCCGTGGGTCTGTTCCACTATCTGTAACACCTTTTCAAAAGTGTTGCGGTGCCCCGGTGGTTTCAACATCACTGACCTCCGCACCTCCCCGTCTAGGGCCATGTTTGCCACTACAGCTTCCAGGTCAGGGGTCATTGGGTGCATCTGAAAGAGCCCCCGCATTCGCTCTGTCCAGCTCCATAGCATAGTATTGGAGCCGGAGAATCTAGGCAAGTTGTTCAGCATGGCCCCCAATGAAATGCTGGTACGGGGGCCCTCATTATTTACAGAGTTTACAGCTTCCCCCTGACCTGGGCCACCACTGTCCGCGCTCGGAGACTGCATCCTGCCGACTACGCCAAGTGTAGGGTTGAGCAGGTTCGTGGGATGCAGTGACGAGACACTAGATGGATGGTGGTTTGTGAAATAACTTTTATAAAACTGTAGCCGCTAGGCTTGGCTGAACCAACATATATGAAAGAAAAAAAAAACTAACAGTCCACGCAGGGACTCAACAATATTAACAAGACTATATTGCACTTAGCCTTCCAGGGGGTTGCCGGTTTCGAGAGCGTGGCCGCGTAGAGGTCGCTGAGGCGGCTGTCCTGACGCCTCGCTACTCCAGGAAGGAATGAGGCTCAACAGGCCCTGAAGAAAGCGATGCTGGTGGCGCGTGGTGATGACGCAGTACCACAGATGATCTGAAGCCGTCTTTTTCAAGGAGTCTCTCCCAAAGCCAGGGTAGCGGGCCTTTAATCTCGCCTATGACGAGGTGGCGTATCTTCAGGCCGGTGACGGCAGGGTCGCCGTGGTGGGGGAAGGCTGGGGGGAAGTGTCCAAGCCTCCGCGGCCCGGCTATGTGTACTCACGACCACAACCTGAGGTAAAGATTCTCTCCCACAAAGGCGGGGGGCAGCGGGGATGATTCTCTGAGAACGGGGGCGGGGAGCAGTCTCTGGTAACAGTCTCTCCCGTCTCTCTTGTCGGTAAATGCGCAGTTTTCTCCACACAGGCTCCTGTTGGTGCCCCTGCAAGTCACCCTGCTTCCTGCCTTCTCTCTGGCTGTCATCCAACTGCCACCTCAGCGTGCCCCCTGCTCCTTGTGTCCTAGCCCCGCCCCCTGTTGCCCTGACAACTTCAGTCGCATGTCTCCCTTTGTAATCCCCCTGGTGTGGTTCCTTCAATAACCCTGAGGCTGTGTGCACACGATGCAGATTTGCAGCGTTTCCGCAGCGGATTTTACCACGCAGAACGTTGCATATCCGCATTGTGATGTACAGTAGCCTTAAAATCAATGGAAAAAAAAACCGCTGTGCAGACTCTGCGGATTTTTCCGCACGGTTTTCCCGCGGTACAAAATCCGCAGCATGTTACTTCTTTTGTGCGGTTTTCCATCTCCCCTGTCACCAAATCCGCAGGAGGAAAACCGCAATGGAAAACCGCACAAAACCCGCATGAAAACCGCATGAAAAATGGAAGAAATCCGCAGGAAAAATGCAGGGCATTTGACCTGCGGATTTCTTCCATTCTGCACGGAAAAATCCGCAGGGCAAAAAAGTACGTGTGCACTCAGCCTGATGGCGGTCTCCCTGGTTCCGGCCCAAACACTATATGGGGGACCTCCTCCCCACAACTGCACCATCTACTTCTCCTCACTATCTCCTCATTTGCCAACCTCATCTACTCTGCCCTGGGACTACAGCCCTACCTGTGGAGGGCTACAACATCATTGCTGCACCACACCATCCGTCCCAGAGAAGCAACCCTGCAGCACTGACCAGAAACCACAGGTGGCGTCACGAATCATCTTAATAACTTTATCCCCATCACTCTACCCCTTTTACATGGACGCCCAGGGCCACGGACCGGGTCACCGCTACTGTGACACTTCCCTCTGAGATACTGGCCCGGTACCGAGTACCCCACGGCCCTGGCGGGCGATCCACAAGTATTATAAAAAAAAACCTGGATGTTACAAATGGAGCAAAAAACGACCTATTGGTTTCCCTTTAGCATCCATTTTTGCTCTCTTTGTGACGGATCCTTTTTTACGAGAGCCATCTCTGGACACGCAAAGTGCTCAGAACCAGATGTGTTGATGGGCGACCCTCCATAGACTTCAATGTTAAAAAAAAAAGTTTCTGTTGCTATTTGGTTTTTTTGGCCATAAAAAGTTATACAAACTACATTTTTGGATCCATCAAAAAAAAAAAAAAAAAAAAAGATTGCAGTCAAATAAAGGACATTTTTGGACTTTTCCGTCTCCATTCATATGAATGGGACCTGTACTATACCTTATTTTTCTGCCATTTTCATCCCAAAACGTATCTAAAACCAGAAATAGCTAGTGGACAGGTGAAGATGAGAATGACTAGGTTGCTATCAGGACGTCTGGAAAATCCTTCGAGCAAAGTAGTCAATAAATTCTAAATATTTGTTCCTTTATTGCAGTGGAGGAAGCGTTATGGACCACAAGAATCCTCCATCCTCTGTCACGTGGACCTTCTATGTCCGTCCTATCAGCCATGAACTGTGATCTACTGGCTATGAAAAAACATCCAGTATTTACCATGAAACAAAAATGATTGAATGCAACCAGACCGGTTTCTTATCGTCGACCTCAAAGTGAACTTCACATTTTATGGGGCTTCGTAACTTTGCTTGTACGTGGCCGTGTACAGGGATCGGTGAGTCGTGGGCAACTGGGAACCTTACAGAAGTCCATCACTGGAAGTCAGACCCCACAGTCAGCAAGAAGAAGAGTCTCGGTTGGCAGAAAAAAGCCCTTTCGAAGTCGGCACTGTTCCATCAAGTTGGCGTATATTAGCGGTAGTACCAGACATGGTCACTAGGGGAAAAGCAGCTAATTGATGAGGATGCCATGAGGATGGTTCTAGCCATCACTGAACGCACATTAATGTCCCATCCTCGAGGGGGTCATACACCTTACATCACTTCTGATTCCACCATACATATGCATGATCAGCTCAGATGAGCGTGCATGTTTTCCATACAGGGAGAGGAGAGTATGCTGCTGCCAAACAGTGCCTCTAGTGGCTTATCACCAGGAAGAGCACAAGGGTCAGACATTTAAATGGAAACACTCCCCCTACATTATTTCTGATCATTTTCTGCCCCAATATCATTTGTCAGAATAAAGTTGGGAGGCCGCCATATACATATGGGCAGAGGGGCCTATAATAATGTGTATGGTGGCCTCAAAGCACCACTCCAGCGGTTTTTGGTGGTATCACTAATCCATGCTTCCTGCCCCTAGTAATATACGTACCAGCCACCCTTTTCTGCTCTTCTCAGCACCGATCCAGTCCCATTCCACTATCTTGTAGTCAGAGCTAACAGTCCCAATGTCAGCCTATGAGAGCCTCGTCCTGGCTCTCATAGATTTTAAGAGGTATTCCCATCTGTGAGATACTATCCCAATATGTCGCAGGTGTAATAATAATATTAGCAAATAACTTTAATTAGAAATGTAGTATAGTTCTTCTGATTCGCTATGTCGCTTACCCCATGTGCAGGGCATTGCAGTAGCTTGGATATCCATGGTTATGACCACTAACAGCTAACTAACTGTCACTATATCAGTGACTGAAACCATGGATTCCTAAGTTACAGCAATGCCCTGTATGGGGAAAGTGACCATAACTAATCAGAGGAACTATACTATACTTCTAAATAGAGGTATAAGCTAATATTATTATTATTACACCTATTACACATTGGGATAGGATCTTGGTGATGGCATATCCCTTTAAGTTTAGATACTTTTATTATATAAAATCAATCTCATATCTTGGAAACAAATACATGTAGATCATTCTCTAATGCTATAAGAACTTTTTAGATAAGCCAATTTTTGGCAAATAAGAACATAAGAACTTTTGTTCCTGAGTATTGTAATTATGCAAATCAGCCTAAAGACATGCCCCCGAGGATCCTATGAGCAGCTCCCCTTAGTAAAAAAAAACAAATTAGCACTGATTAAATCCATATCTTTGGATCTACACTGCAGATTTTAAAAAAGAAAAAAATGATTATCCAGGGGAGCAGCAGGAATAAAATGAGAGTAAAAAAAATGTCCGCTTTTGACCTGGTGACAGGTACTCTTTGAGTGAAGCTTATGGTGTTATTTTCAATCAATACCTACCTGTACACCATTTTTTAAAAAAATGGCTAGCCACATTTAAGAAATACCTTTTTAGAATGTACATACTCTTACATTATAGGCTGCGAGCCCTATGGTGTCTGTGCTGCGTTGTGGGGGACATATTGGGCCGTTAGGTTTGCTAGGTGTAATATAAGGTTGATATTGATTTATTGGCGGTTCTCCCGTCCTCGTCTCCTATCTGCAGTGTAATGAGCCGCCGTTTTCAGAAGTGCGGTTTAGAGTCTGGTATTAAATCTCCTCCTACTGTGTAAGAGCTGATTAATTCTCTTCTCACCATGAGCTTCGTCTCCTATCTGTAACTCTGCTAAATGTGTGAATATGCCGTAACCAGTGGGAAAACAGTGACTTGGTAATTTTACCGTATATGTTTAACCATGTCCTAACCGAGTGACTTCGGCGTGCTCAAATAATATGCTCGAGTCCCCGCTCCTGGTCTCTTAGTCTCCCTAGTCTCCACCCACTAGCTCAGGGACAACTGAAAACTATAGATCTATATAGACCTTGGTGCATCAAAGCAATTTCGCCAGAATTCTTGGATTTCCGAAAAAATGTTGCGACCTTTGTCATTTTCCCAGTTTTCCCAGCTCCTATAAAATAAGCATAGCTGGGCGGAATGGAGGCATGGTGAGTTCATGACTCCACCGCTCTTCCAATCCATTACGACTACGAGTTATGGCATTCCGTACACCAGAAATCTTACTCATGGACTGCAGTAAGATCTCTGGCATGGCACATGGCAGCGCATGTCACTCGCAGGACTCTCCTGGTTCTTCAAGTGGCATGCAGCACTTCATGACTCGGGAGCGTCTGACTCCACCACGCTCCCTCATCAAGATCGGTGAGAAAATCGCCAGTCTTGGTAAATCGGGGCCATAGCCTGCAGCATAGAAAACTGGTGCATCTGCCGGAAACAAGTCAAATAATGGCCAGAAATAGTGTTATTCCTCTTGTACACACAGGACAGCTTATTTTGAAAAATTACTTGATTGACATGTACACTTTAGAGTGAATTTTCCGTCGGAGAAATACTTTTTGCTTAAATCAAGTTTTGTTTAAATTAAGTTGCCTGGCTGGTTGACCCGCGAGTCAAAAGCTGCCATACACATTAGATAGCTGAAGGCTGTTTGGGTGACTCATGTGCTCCCTATGAGACAGCTGCTGCCAGACTCCTCTGGGGACGGCTTATCTACACTAGAAGCTACAGGATTGGCTGTGGAAATTCATGACATCATCTGTCTGGAGAGAGATGGGAAACCCCGTACATTCATTTTTTAACACTAGCGTTTTGCACGCCAGTCTTGATTATCGAGACTGCTGACATCAGATGAGCCTAATTCATTGAGAGGCTCGTGGAGAACATTTCTAGCATAATGTACACCAGTCATGTGGTGTACATTTTTATTAGTTAGATGGGTGGGCTTTGCCATGCCCCATCCCGCCCACGTTCCACTCATTTTGGCAAATCTGTCCAAAACTTACATAAAAACACCAAAAGTTTCAAAATTTTGCTCAAAAATTTTGTGACACTTTTGAAAGTGAAAACACCTTTATAAATAAAGCTGATCATTTCTTTCAAAATCAGCTGGTTTGACAACTTTTATCTAATGTGTATGGGGACCTAAACAGTTGCCAGCTTTAGCCATAAATCCTAGAACTTCTTTATTAAATTACAACACTTATTTTTTTTAAAATAAAATTAGTACAAGTGATGTGCTTCCTCTGTACTACCTAGCATCGTGCTTTACCTCCGTAAATGCTACAAGTTCCCACAGAACCTTCTTGCTGCAAAATTTCTGAAGCTTAAAGGGGTTGTTTAGGCTTGGGGCTCATGTTTGCAGTCAGTCTATGTGACTGTAGACTTGTGAATCCACACAGCATGCTCACTACACACTGTCAGGATTCTCCAGTGCCGGGAGCAAACAGACGCATGACCGCAGGTATGCAATTTGCATACGGTCACATGCCGACCAGACTTGCATGACCTAGTCTAGTAGGAATGTGGCAAGAAGTATCCAAATCCCCTACTTACAGTTACACGACAGCACACTCCCAGCATCGGCACTGTACAGTCCTGACAGCGCGCACTGTGTGCGCTGTGAGGATTCACGAGTCTGCAGTCAAATTGAGTGACTGCAGACTTGTACCCCAAACCTGGACAACAACTTTAATAACCACAGCAATATCCAAAGAGGAAAATACTGCAGAAAATACTACTGTGAAGAAGCTATGGATTTGCAGGACACTGGCATAAATTGAAATGGAAAATGTTGTTTACAATGCTGGTACTGTATTACACAACAGCAGATCTTCCACAAGCAAATCCAGAGAGGAAAATCTCATGTATTTTCACCATGGGACCGTAGCATAATGGTTCTAAAAGCCCTGATATTCACATCTTCCTCTAGCATCTGCCAGCTACATGCAGGTGAATACATCTCAAGCTGACCTGACAAGGAGCAGTACATACACTCCTTACTAGTGGAAGAAGTAGTGGGTAGAATATGCACTCAAATCAAGGAACTTTAACCTTTTAGAACTATTTATGGATGGAACAAAATTACCTCTTTGCATGATTCTTTCCTTGGCTAATGACCAATCTTGATGACTAATCTTGCACTGGAATATAGTGCATCAAAGTCCATCTGGGACATAGATAACACCTCAATGCTAGGAACTCTCCAATATGGGGGGTCCCGAAAGGAAGCTGTACCCTTACCCAGTCCAGAAAACAATTATAGAATCATAGTTTAATTAGATTAAACACATCTTCCATTATTTCTTGCCTTCTGCTTTTGCCGTTCATTTTTGATCATATAGTAAAAAAAAAAAATCACAACTCTGTTGTCAGAATACCCGGGGCCAGGGGCTCCTTCCCTGTCCCTAATTCTAGGAGACCCTAGCTATCCCTGCTCCCCGAATTGCTTCTCATAGAGAAGACGCCGGGGCCACGTACCTTGCTGAAATCCTGAATGAGCCCTCTATCTACCCTCCTCCCCCACCCAGGGAAGTGGGGAGTATTAGTGTATGTATATACACAAACAAGAATAACAAGGGTGGACGTACAGGGATAAATGAAATACTAAGCTTACAAATATGAAATCACAGACAGAGAGGAACACCAGGGAGAAAAGGAAGGTTAACCAAATGTTAGAGGGTGAGGATTTGCACACAGCCAAAACACCAAGCAACAGTCACAGATCAACACTCAAAATGCCTGTACCAACAACCATCACCTCAACTCCAAACCAGGCAGTACAAGGCTAACACTGGCAATCCAGATTGCCAGAAGCCAGTATATTTATCAGCGAGGAGTAGCCAATACTGAACAGCTGAGATCATCCAAGCAGGAATGCTTCATGGTCTCTAAGCTGAACAGTTTAACCCCTGCACTGCTCACAGAATCCGGCACCATTTAATATGAAGAAATGCTTCTAATCAGTGCAGGAGCACATGATATCAGACGCTGCAGTATTCTGGCCCCTCACTGTTGCGGTAAACCTGTGACACAACTAAATCCAAAGTGTGAAAACAAAGGCTTTCTAATAAGCCACGGCTGATGGGAAGAAGAGTTTGAAGAAAGATTCGACATAAAACTTGTAAAGATAAGAATATCTTCTCGCTTTGGTAACTCCAGCTGCACTTGACCTCATCAGTGGTCACAAGTTATAGACAGCAGGATTGTACAAGGGTTGCCAGGTAGTCCTCTAATGGAAGGAAATATGGACTAGACCAGTTATGGTAGTTACAGTATCTGCCTGGTTCTATGGTTTCTGAAAGGAATAAGTGGTGCTATGGATTTATAACAGCTGCTAATGGATGTAAAGTCATCAGTCATTCAACTGATGAATGAGAACTTGTTCAGCCCCTGTCCTCTTTTAAAGGGGTTGTCTGGGACTTTAACAATGATGACCTATTCTTAGGATAGGTCATCAATGTCTGATCAGTGGGGTTTCGACACCCTGCACCCCCTTTGATCAGTTGTTGCTGGTGTCATTGGCCGGAATGCACAACTCCACTTGCTTTGGAGGTAGAAATGTGGCCCCGTTACCTCTTGGGGCTCTTACACATGTTGATTCAATGGAGTTTCCACCCCTGATCTAACACTTGATAAAAAAACAAAAAACGAAATGTCAGAATTGCTATTATTTGGTCCAATTGTGTTCCCTAAATAAATGCAATACAAAGCAATCAAAACATGGTTTGTATTCAATAAATTTGTCAGCTCTGTTGCAAAAGTGTCAGATGGGGGCGACGAGAAGGATATTATATTGGTGTATTTTATTACTTACTTTTGAACAATTGAAGAACTCCTGTAAGTGTATGAGTGATGTTTCAGGCCATCATCATATATGCTCTTGTTACCTCTTTTATACTTTTTTGGAAGTTTGACAAGAATTGTTTTAAAGACGCCTTGTCACCAGGTCTGAGGTGTTCAGTTGTTGCTCTTACGCTATTCCCGCTATTCACCTGAATATGTCATTTTTTTAAAAAATCTGCAATACGGTTCCTGAGATACGGGCCTTTATATTTAGTGCTAAATTGTATCTTCTTTAGTAAAGGGGCGTGGCTCACAGGGTAATAATGCAGAAGAGCCTAAAGACACGCCCCCGAGGATCCTGTGAGCTATGCCTTCTTGGTAATGACCTTAAATATTAGCACTTAGCCCATCTCTGGAACTGTATAGTGGATTTATATAAAAAAATAAAAGTGGAATACTCAGGAGAGAAGCGGAAATAAACATGGACAACTTTGACTTGGTGACATGATCTCTTTAAAATGTCACGTGTGAACACTGACTAACAAATAACCTCATGTGGTAGATGAATGTGGTTAGGACCAATCATTCTATTCACTGATAGCAATTAGAGATTTGGGAAAATGCTGAGGAATTTCAAAACATAGTAATATATTCTGGAAAACTGTAGAACTTTTTACTATACAAACCACCATGAAAGATAATAAACAAGCAAGGCTTTGTATGACAGCGGTGTAATGCTGCAGTCCACCACTAGAGGGGGCACTTTGCTAACATTTTTACCCATGGCATGTATATATTCCTGTCCCTATGCTGCCATCTGACACGACACCTGTCGATTCAATGAGGACATGTCGCTGATTTACAGCACATTTCACTCTTTACATTGTATGGGCAGAATAGTTGTGACATCGGCAGCATAAATTGATATCCTGTGGGTTTTTTGAATCCGCAGCACCAATCAGTTTATGCTGCAGATTTTTATTGCAAAGCACACAGATGAAATGGTAGAATGGTAAAATTGCTAAGTGATTGTAAAGCCAAGGAACTTTGCAGTTTACCTCTTATTAAGAATCCTCTTAGCTCTGAAGAACGGAGTGATTTTAAATTCTATAGTCCTCTGCTCATTGTCTAGGTGACCGGTCACCACTGCAGTCTATCAGAGGTGGTTGGTTTCCTAGGCATTCTATTGCTGTCCAGGACCGCTTCCTGCAATGCAGTAGGAGCGACCAGCCAATCAGAGGCCGGCAGCTGACATCAACGTCAGAGGTGTATCCGGGGGGAGGGGGCAGCCGAGGCAGGTGCCCCAGGCGCTGGTCGCAGGGGGGCGCAGTCGGGCCGTCTAATGCGGCATTCTGCAGTGTCTCCCCCCGGCAGCTGTCAAGCTGACAGCCAGCTCGGAGAAGCTGCAGTGCGCCGGCTCCCAGGGATCAATTGTACTTGCATCTTACAGACATGAGTACAATTGAAGCACTGTCCACTGGGTCAGAGCGACGCCAGCAGCATGATCAGGTCATGTGATCACGCTGCTGATGTCACTTACCGGTGCCGCAAATTGGTGGTAAGTGCTCTACTTTAGTAGAGCTGAAGACACTGAACATAGGAGGGGGGTATTTACTGCTTGCAGGGGTATTTCATTCCCTGGGGGTGTGTTTACTGTGTATATGTATTTGCTGTGTATGTGGGGTTATTTAGTTTGTGTGTGTTGTTGTATTTCCTGGATGTGAGTGGTGTTTACTGGGGGGTGCATTTACTGTGTGTGTTGTATTTAGTGTATGGGGGGTATTTACTGTGTGTTGGGTATTTACTGTGTGTGTGGTATGTACTGTGTGTGTGGGTATTTACTGCGTGTGTGATTGGGGTATTTACTGTGTGTGTGTGGGTATTTACTGTGTGTGTGAGGGGGTATTTACTGTGTATGAGGGGGTATTTACTGTGTGTGTGAGGGGGGTATTTACTGTGTGTGTGATTGGGGTATTTACTGTGTGTGTGTGAGGGGGTATTTACTGTGTGTGTGTGGGTATTTACTGTGTGTGTGTGAGGGGGTATTTACTGTGTATGAGGGGGTATTTACTGTGTGTGATGGGTAGTTATTGTGTGTGTGGGGTAGTTACTGTATGTGGGAGGTATTTACTGTGTGTATGAGGGGGTATTTACTGTGTGTATGAGGGGGTATTTACTGTGTGGGGGAGGTATTTACTGTGCATGAGGGGTATTTACTGTGTGTGGGAGGTATTTACTGTGTATGAGGGGTATTTACTGTGTGTGTATGAGGGGTGGGGTATTTACTGTGTGTGGGAGGTATTTACTGTGTGTATGAGGGGGTGGGGTATTTACTGTGTGTGTGAGGGTATTTACTGTGTGTGATGGGTATTTACTGTGTGTGTGGGGTATTTACTGTGTGTGGGGTATTTACTGTGTTGGAGGTATTTACTGTGTGTATGAGGGGGGTATTTACTGTGTATGTGAGGGAAGTATTTACTGTGTGTGTTAGGGGGTATTTGCTGTGTGTGTGAGGGGGATATTTACTGTGTGTGTGGAGGAGGGTATTTATTGTGTGTGTGAAGGGGGTATTTACTGTGTATGTGAGGGGAGTATTTACTGTGTTTGTTAGGGGGTATTTACTGTGTGTGTGAGGGGGTATTTGCTGTGTGTGTGAGGGGGATATTTACTGTGTGTGTGGAAGAGGGTATTTATTGTGTGTGGATATTTACTGTGTGTGAGGGGGGTATTTACTGTAACGGGCTGATGGAGATTTACTGTGATGGGGGTATTTAGTATAGCGGGGCTGGGTGAGATTTTGTGTAACGGGGTATGATTTGAGGACACAAATTTGGGGAGCAAGGAAGGGACAGGTGCAGACACAATATGGGGAGCAGGAGAAATTTGAAGACACAATATGAGGAGGAAGGTATGAGATGAGGGGCATATATTGGGGGATGGGTGGAGACACAGTATGGTGAGTGGTGGTATGGGTGTGGATACAGTATGAGGAGCGAGGGAAAAATGTATGAGGACACAGTATGGGGAGTGAGGGTGATGGGATGGGTGCGGACACAGTATGGGAAGTTGGAGGGATGTGTGAAGAGGCAGTATGGAAAGTGAGAAGGTAAATGTATGAGGAGGGAGGAGGAAAAGTGCAAGGAGACAGTATGGTGGGAAAAAGTGTGAGTGGGCACAGAATAGAGACTGAGTAGTGTGTGGGGTGTAGCATGGGGGAACAGTGTAAGGGTACAGCCAGAAGGCAACAGTATACCAAGGAGGGGGAGTGTGATAAGGGTGCACAGTATAGAGACTGGGCCTTATAGCGGTGACTCACTGGGAGAGAACAGTGTGAAGAGGGGGCCCAGTATGGAAAGGAGAGGGCAGTGTGGAGAGCATGTACCATAAGAGGGACAGTGTGGGGTCATATTTTTTGCAGGGAATATAGTGAGGGGCAATTATTTATTCAGGGGCTCAGTGTAGGGCAAATATTTTATTCGGGAGCTTTATGATGACACTGCTATCTTTAACCCCTTTCTGACATGTGACGTACTATCCCGTCCACGGGACCCGGGCCCCTATGCCTATGGATGGGATAATACGTCATAGCGATCAGCGGCGCTCTCGGGGGGAGCGCCGCTGATCGCAGCACTATGTGTCAGGGGCGGTCACGGACCGCCCCCGGCACGTTATCCCCTGGCACACTGCGATCAAACATGATCGCAGTGTAGCGGGGGTTTAGAGAAGCATCGGCAGGGAGGGGACTCCCTCTGAGCTTCTCTGAGACCCCCGCAGCAGAGTGATGTGCAGCGCTGCTGCGGGGGGCTCCTTCCCTTCAGGTCCCCGGATCCAATATGGCGGCGGGGACCTTCGGGGGCCTGCAGGGAGGCGGCTTTCTCATTGCCTGCAGAGAACAGGCATGAGAAAGCCTCCTGCGCTGCCTGTCACATCGCTGATCTGACACAGCGCTGTGTGATGTGACAGATCAGCGAACTGACACATGACAGTGATGTCCCCCCTGGGACAATGTAATAAAGTATAATAATTTAGAAAAAATCGCTAAATAAATTTAAAACAAAATATTCCCTAATTAATTCATTTTTTGGAAATAAAAAAACAAACAATAAAAGTACACATATTGCCGCGTCCGTAACGACCCGCCCTATAAAACTGTCCCATTAGTTAACCACTTTAGCGAACCCCTTAAAAAATAAAAATAAAAAACAAAGCAAAAAATAATGCTTTATTATCATACCGCCGAACAAAAAGTGCAATAACGCGCGATCAAAAAGACGCATATAAATATCCATGGTACCGCTGAAAACGTCATCTTGTCCCACAAAAAACGAGCCGCCATACAGCATCATCAGAAAAAAAAAAAAGTTATAGCTCGCAGAATAAAGCGATGCAAAAATAATTATTTTTTATATAAAATAGTTTTTATTGCATAAAAGCGCCAAAACATAAAAAAAGACCTAAATGAGGTATCGCTGTAACCGTACTGACCCGAAGAATAAAACCGCTTTATCAATTTTACCGCACGCGGAACGGTGTAAACGCACCCCCCCCAAAAGAAATTCATGAAACGCTGGTTTTTGTTCATTCTGCGTCCCAAAAATCGGAATAAAAAGCGATCAAAAAAGTCATGCGCCCGAAAATGGTACCAATAAAAACGTCAACTCGTCCCGCAAAAAATAAGACCTCACATGACTCGGTGGGTCAAAATACGGAAAAATTATAGCTCTCAATATGTGGTGATGCAAAAACTATTTTTACAATAAAAAACGTCTTTTAGCGTGCGACAGCTGCCAAACATAAAAACTGCCATAAATAGTAAATCAAACCCCCCGTTATCACCCCCTTAGTTAGGGAAAAATAATAAAATTAAAAAAAATGTATTTATTTCCATTTGCTGTGTTCACACACAGCGTTCTTTTTCGCTTTTTTCCCACGGATTTACCAAAAAATCTGCTCAAAAAACATTCACTTTAATGCATTTTGCACTTTTTGTGCATATTGATCCGTTTTTTACCGCAAAACAAACGCTTTGCGGTAAAAAATGCAGCATGCTCATTAATTTTGCGGTAAATTCCGCATTTCTGGCTATTTTCTGTGTGTCTGGGGATGCTCCGGAAAAAATCGTAGCAAAAACGCGTGGAAAAAAAGCTCGTTTTCTGGGAAGGAGTCCGGCTTTCATGCAGAAATTTTCTGCATACGTGTGCACTAGGGTTAAGGTTAGGGTTAGGGCTGAGATTAGGGTTAGGGGTGTGTTGGGGTTAGGGCTGGAGTTAGAATTGGGGGTTTCTACTGTTTGGGCACATCAGGTGCTCGCCAAACGCAACATGGCGTCTGATCTCAATTCCAGCCAATTCTGCGTTGAAAAAGTCAAACGGTGCTCCTTCCCTTCCAAGCTCTGCCATGTGCCCAAACAGTGTTTTACCCCAACATATGGGGTATCAACCTACTCAGGACAAATTGCAAAGCAACTTTTGGGGTCCAATTTCTCCTGTTACCCTTGGCAAAATAAAAAAATGGGGACTAAAAGATCATGTTTGTGAAAAAAATATTATTTTTTTATTTTCTCACCCGGGCGTTATAAACGTCTGTGAAGCACTGGAGGGTTCAAAGTGCTCACCACACATTTAGATAAGTTCCTTAGGGGGTCTAGTTTCCAAAATGGTGTCATTTGTGGGGGGGTTTCCACTGTTTTGGTACATCAGGGGCTTTCCAAACGCGGCATGGCGTCCAATCCCAATTCCAGCCAAAAAAGTCAAATGGCGCTGCTTCCCTTCTGAGCTCTGCCATGCGCCCAAATAGTGGTTTACCCCCACATGTGGGGTATCAGCGTACTCAGGACAAATTGCACAATAACTTTTGGGGTCCTGTTACCCTTGGAAAAATAAAAATTCAGGGTGAAAAGATCATTTTTGTGGAAAAAATATGATTTTTTAATTGTACGGCTGTACGTTATAAACTTCTGTGAAGCCCTGGGAGGTTCAAAGTTCTCACCACACAACTAGATAAGTTCCTTGGGGGGTCTAGTTTCCAAAATGGGGTCACTTGTGGGGGTTTCCACTGTTTAGGCACATCAGGGGCTCTCCAAACATGACATGGTATCCGATCTGAATTCCAGCCAATTTTGCATTGAAAAAGTCAAATGGCGCTCCTTCCCTTCTGAGCTCTGCCGTGCGCCAAAACAGTGGTCCCCCACCACATATCAGATATCAGGGTACTCAGGACAAATTGCACAATAGCATTTGCAGTCCAATTTCTCCTGTTGCCCTTGGTAAAGTAAAAAAAATTGGACCTGAAGTAATTTTTTTGTGAAAAAAATTTAAATGTTCATTTTTTTTTAAACATTCAAAAAATTCCTGTGAAGCACCTGAAGCGTTAATAAACTTCTTAATTAGGTTTTGAGCACCTTGTGGGGTGCAGTTCTTAGAATAGTGTCTCTTTTGGGTATTTCCTATCATATAGACCCCTCAAAGTGACTTCAAATGTGATGTGGTCTCTAAAAATAAAATGGTGTTGTAAAAATGAGAAATTGCTGGTCAAATTTTAACCCTTATAACTTCCTAACAAAAAAAAATTTTGGTTCCAAAATTGTGCAGATGTAAAGTAAACATGTGGGAAATGTTATTTATTAAGTTTTTTGTGTGCCGTATTTCTATGATTTAAGGGCATAAAAATTCAAAGTTGGAAAATTGCAAAATTTTCAAACTTTTCACCAAATTTCCATTTTTTTTCACAAATAAAAGCAAGTTATATCAATTAAATTTTACCACTAAGTACAATATGTCACGAGAAAATAATATGTCAGAATCACCAGGATCCATGGAAGCGTTCCAGAGTTATTACCTCATAAAGGGACAGTGGTCAGAATTGTAAAAATTGGCCCGGCCATGAACGTGCAAACCACCCTTGGGAGTAAAGGGGTTAAGGGCATCGTGTGGAGATTTGCTGCAGAAGACCGGAGAAGATGGAAGTCTGCTGAGACGACTGTGGATGAGAAAACTCATCATGGGGTCTGGACAAGATGAAGAAAAGAAAGAGAACGACTCCAGAGACAATGTCATCTATCAGGTACCTGGATGTAATTTTTTTTGTGATACTGACTAATTCTCAGATTTTTTTATGTTAGGGATATTGAATGAGTTGTTGAGGTTTGTGCTGAGTCTGCAGTCATTCTATGTGACTGCAGACTTCTGAATTCTCACAGTGCTCACTGAACGCTGTTAGGATTCTCTTTTGCTGGCGATTTACATACATGGAGTCACAAGACGTGCATGGCCTTACTCAATAAAAATGAATTGCGCGAGGAAAGACACGTCTAGTGGCCAGAAGTATCCAAATCACATACTTGTGCAAGGGAGAATCCTAAATATGTGCAGTGCATGCACTGTGAGAATTCTGAAGCCTGAAGCCACCTATAGTGACTGCAGACTGTCATCTCAATCTTGGACGCACCCTTTAATGATAAAAAGAAGCCCTGCCGCCAATCCTAACAGCGTGTAATATACTCACTGTCAGGATTCAGCTCTGCTTGCTGGTTCCAGCTGTCATCACATGGCCGCTTCACTCATATGCAATTTTCATACTGTTGGGTAACAACGAGCTTCTCTTTGGCTTCTCTCAGTTTTTAACTGACCATTGAATTAGGGAGAGCAGCTCGCTGGCATGTGACTAAGCGTGCAAATCGCATATGTGCCTGGGGGGTGCCAAACTAAATTCTTGCCCCGGGTGCCAGAAAACCTAGATACATCTCTGGTCAACGTGCACGTCACCGGTGTATAACTTCACTGTCATGTGCCGGTGCATCAGCACCTCAAATGGTTGAGGAAGAAGACGCCACTGGACCCCGGCCAGGTACAGAGAAACTTTATTTTTTTTACTGAAATCCGCAATATGGGGAGACACATGGAGGGGGCAGGGTGAGAGGACATATATGGGGTATGATGGAGATATGGGGGGGAGGATGGAGACATATGGGGGGCTGGATGCATATGGGGGCAGAATGGAGACAAATGGGGGTAGGATGGAGACATATATGGGGTCAGGATGGAGACATGGGGGGCAGGATGGACACATATGGGGGGGGCAGGATGGAGGCATATGGGGGCAGGATGGAGACATGGGGGCAGGATGTTGACATATATGGGGGGCAGGATGTTGACATCTATGGGGGCAGGATGGAGACATATGGGGTAAGGATGGAGACATATATGGGGGCAGGATGGAGACATGGGGGGCAGGATGTTGACATATATGGGGGCAGAATGTTGACATCTATGGGGGCAGGATGGAGACATATGGGGAAGGATGGAGACATATATGGGGGCAGGATGGAGACATATGGGGGAAGGATGGAGACATATGGGGGCAGGATGGAGACATGGGGGCAGGATTTTGACATATATGAGGGGCAGGATGTTGACATATATGAGGGCAGGATGGAGACATATGGGGGCAGGATGGAGACATGGGGGGCAGTATGGAGACATATGGGGGGCAGGATGGAGACATATGGGGGCAGGATGGAGACATATGTGGTCAGGATGAGAGGACATACTGTATATGGGGGCAGGATGGAGACATGGGGGCAGGATGTTGACATATATGGGGGGCAGGATGTTGACATCTATGGGGACATGATGGAGACATATGGGGGAAGGATGGAGACATATATGGGGGCAGGATGGAGACATGGGGGGCAGGATGTTGACATATATGAGGGGCAGGATGTTGACATATATGAGGGCAGGATGGAGACATATGGGGGGCAGGATGGAGACATATGGGGGCAGGATGGAGACATATGGGGGGCAGGATGGAGACATATGGGGGGGCAGGATGGAGACATATGTGGTCAGGATGAGAGGACATACTGTATATGGGGGCAGGAAGGAGACATGGGGCAGGATGGAGACATATGGGGGCAGGATGAAAGGCACATATGGGGCAGAATGTAGACATGGGGGGTAGGATGGAGACATATGGGAGCATGATGTAGATATATCGGGGCAGGATGAAAGGACACATATGAGGGCAGGATGGAGACATGTGGGGCAGGATGGAGACATGTGGGGCAGGATGGAGACATGTGGGCAGGGCCGGACTGGGACTAAAATTCAGCCCTGGCATTTGAAGTTACACAGGCCCACTAGTCACATGGTGACTATATAATATCTTTGTACACTTGTAGTTTACAAGAAGTGAGAGGTGATTAACACGACTATATAACATGTAGTCATAGCTGTGCTCAGTATTTCAGCTCAGTCCTATTTATTGCTTTTAGGTACAGTACTCCTCCCAAATCTCTGTCCCCTTTTGTATGCATCATTACAGAATTCCAAGCAGAACTGCTCTCTATTGGGCAACCAGACCCCCTGGTCATAGCCGCCCCTATCATACCTCCCAACTTTTGAAGAAGGGAAAGACTGACAAAGATTGCGGCGCGCTGCTGCAAATTTTGGCCACGCCCAGCCACACCCATTTCACAACTAGTCACACCCATGTGCACACCTAATCGCACCCATTTAGCACTGCTGATCACACTGACTGGTACTGAGGGCACAGTGGCTGGCATTATGGGCACACTGACTGGCACTAAGGAAGAGAGAAAACAGAGAGAGAGAAAAAAGAAAACGGAGAGAGCGAGAAAGAAAGGGGAAAGAAAGAAAGAACAGAGAGAGACAAAGAAAGAACAGAGAGAGACAGAGAAAGAACAGAGAGAGAAAGAAAGAGGGGAAAGAAAGAAAGAACAGAGAGAGACAGAGAAAGAACAGAGAGAGAAAGAAATAAGTAAAGAAAAGAAAGAAAGAACAGAGAGAAAGAGAGGAAAGAAAAAGAAAGAAAGAGGGAAAGAAAGAACAGAGAGAGAAAGAAAAAGAGAGAAAGAAATAAAGAAAGATTCTACAAAGATACTATAGCAGCCCGGCTCCCATTGTAGTGCCCACCTGAGCCTCCCGGTGCAGGACCTATCATGATCCGCTCACATGGCCGGCATCCCCGATTCCAAGGCGATCCCGCTGTCTGCGCTGTCGGAGGAGGACACGGTGATGGATCTGAAGCATTCCTAGTTCCGTCACAATCTCCTCAAGAAATTATCTCATTTCCGGTCAGCTTCCAGCACATCACTTCAGGTGGAACGTCATGTGTGTCTTTTAAAATGCTCCTCGGGGCTCCGCCGTGTACTCCTGTGTCCGTGGGAAAAGCACGCTTTGTATGCTTTGTACACACTTGGCTCCGCTCCGTACATCCCGTACACATATGGCTCCACTCCATACACACACGGCTCCACTCTGTCCACCTCGCACACGCGCGGCTCCTCTCCGTACACCTCGCACACGCGCGGCTCCTCTCCGTACACCTCGCACACGCGCGGCTCCTCTCCGTACACCTCGCACACGCGCGGCTCCTCTCCGTACACCTCGCACACGCGCGGCTCCTCTCCGTACACCTCGCACACGCGCGGCTCCTCTCCGTACACCTCGCACACGCGCGGCTCCTCTCCGTACACCTCGCACACGCGCGGCTCCTCTCCGTACACCTCGCACACGCGCGGCTCCGCTCCGTACACCTCGCACACGCGCGGCTCCGCTCCGTACACCTCGCACACGCGCGGCTCCGCTCCGTACACCTCGCACACGCGCGGCTCCGCTCCGTACACCTCGCACACGCGCGGCTCCGCTCCGTACACCTCGCACACGCGCGGCTCCGCTCCGTACACCTCGCACACGCGCGGCTCCGCTCCGTACACCTCGCACACGCGCGGCTCCGCTCCGTACACCTCGCACACACGCGGCTCCGCTCCGTACACCTCGCACACTCGCGGCTCCGCTCCGTACACCTCGCACACACGCGGCTCCGCTCCGTACACCTCGTACACCCACGGCTCCGCTCCGTACACCTCGTACACACACGGCTCTGCTACATCCACACTGTAAATCCTGACCCCACACATACTTACCTCAACCAGCACCATGACAACAGCAAAGCAGAGTCTTGCAGACGGTAGAGGCAAGGCTGAGCGCACAGGACCTGTGATGAGGTCACAGGAGGGGCGGAGTCAGGGGTGACATGTTCGGGGGTCTGGACAAAGGCTCCTGATCATGTGACCCCCTGACTCCTCCCCTCCTGTGACCTCATCACAGGTCCTGCGAACAGAGCCAGCAGGCAAGCGAGTGCGACGCTGTGAGTGGCTGGGGGGGAGGGGGTCTAATGCTAGGGCGAGGATGGGGGAGGGGGCGTGGCGGCTTATCTCCCTGCAGTGCGGGAGGAACTTGGAAACTATCACCGCCGTGCCCGCAGAGGGCCGGCGGCAGGAGAAACAGTGGCCGCAGCAGCTGGCAAGCGGCCAGATGATTGGGCGCTGCCGCCCGCGGCCCACGTGACAGCGGCCCAGCGGGAAAATGCCCGGTTGGTTATATTGCCAATCCGGGCCTGCATGTGGGGCAGGAAGGAGACATATGGGGCAGGAAGGAGATATATGGAGGGCAGGATGTAGACACATATGGGGGCAGGAAGGAGATATATGGAGGGAACAGGATGGAGACATACAGGTGCATCTCACAAAATTGGAATATCATCAAAAAGTTAATTTATTTCAGTTCTTCAATAAAAAAGTGAAACTCATTTATTATATAGAGTCATTACAGTGATATATTTCATGTGTTTATTTCTGTTAGTGTTGATGATTATGGCTTACAGCCAATGAAAACCCAAAAGTCATTATCTCAGTAAATTAGAATACTTTATAACAGCTTGAAAAAATGATTTTAAATTCCAAAAAGTTGGCCTACTGAAATGTACTGTATATTCAGTAAATGCACCCAATACTTGGTCGGGCTCCTTTTGCATCAATTACCATATCAATGCGGCGTGGCATGGAGGCGATCAGCCTGTGGCACTGCTGAGGGGTCAGGCTATGTGCACACGCTGCGGATTGGTCTGCGGATTTGTATCTGCGGAACCGCAGGTAAAACCGCAGGTAAAATGACCTGCGGTTTTACCTGGGGATTGGCCTGCGGTTTTCCCCTGCGGTTTATCACCTCTACAATGGAGGAGATGGTAAACCGCAGCAGAATTGGCAGAAAAGAAGTGACATGTCATTTCTTTCTGCGGATTCAAAACCGCAGCTTTTCCGCAGTTAAAAATCAGCAGCATGTACACAGCAGATTGTAAATCACATAGATTTACATGCTACTGTACACTGTCTGCAGAACTACTGCAGATCCGCAGCGGCCAAAACCGCAGCAAAAACCGCAGCGTGTGCACATAGCCTTATGGAAGCCCAGGTTGCTTTGATAGCAGCCTTCAGCTCGTCTGCATTGTTGGGTTTGGTGTCTCTCATCTTCCTCTTGACAATACCCCATAGATTCTCTATGGGGTTAAGGTCAGGCGAGTTTGCTGGCCAATCAAGCACAGTGATACTGTTGTTTGTAAACCAGGTATTGGTACTTTAGGCAGTGTGGACAGGTGCCAAGTCCTGCTGGAGAATGACATTTCCATCTCCAAAAAGCTTGTCGGCAGAGGGAAGCATGAAGTGCTCTAAAGTGTCCTGGTAGACGGCTGCGCTGACTTAGACTCCACAATCCATGATGGTTTGGGGAGCCATGTCATCTACTGGTGTAGGTCCCAAAACAACACTCCTCTAGAGGAGATCTGCATGGAGGAATGGGCCAACATACCAACAACAGTGTGCGCCAACCTTGTGAAGACTTACAGGAAACATTTGACCTCTGTCATTGCCAACAAAGGATATATAAGAAAATACTGAGATGAACTTTTGTTAAAGACCAAATACTTATTTTCCACCGTAATTTCCAAAATAAATCTTACCAAATCAGACAAGGTGATTTTCTGGATTTGTTTTCTCATTCTGACTCTCATAGTTGTGGTCTACCCATGATGACAATTACAGACGCCTCTCATCTTTATAAGTGGAAGAACTTGCACAATTGGTGGCTGACTAAATACTTTCCCCCCCCCACTGCATATTCAGTGAGTATTTGTACAGAGATACAGATTCAATTAATTACAAAGTATCAATAAAAAGCTAAACTGATTATACATCGAACACCTATAGTAAATATATACTGTATACATAATGGACTAATATATCATATGTAGAATATAGATATAATACATATGGATAAATGACCAAAAAGTGGGGGACCGATGTACCGGGTTGTAAGAATAGAGTGACTAGCGTAGCACATGAACAAAAAACGATATTAACTATAAAGTGACTCTTTTTCTCCAAAATATATATAAAAATGAGTGAATGAACCAGACAATAGAAAGTATAGATAAAACCGGAAATTGCAAAGATAGTTACCGATCAGTGTATATTAGAATAATGAAACATACTAAAACATGTGACTAATATATAATTACCCCTACAATGTAATGTGATGTCATCATGATCACATACAGTATATTAGCACTAATACATCGCTGTACTATATACCTGCAAAGATTAAACTAAAACATATCAATGAAATTCTTTTATGACTTTTGGAAGAAGACGTCATCAAGCCAAATAGAAGACAATTCAGCGGATTCAAAACCCCATGGAAATAATTTATAAGTACACTGTCTCCATCTACTGGCCGTATTGCAGACTGCAGCAGCCTGCTAAAATTGGGAAAAGAATACCAAAGAGTCTGATCAACACACAAGAACATACAGAACCTGCAGCCCTATAAAGCCAGGTGTGGATTGTGCAATCCTGTATGTATATGGGTGCAGACTTCATCAGTCGTAATAGATTTGCCGACTTGAGTTTTCCTTTTTTTTGACAATTTATCTGTCGAGCAGCCGCGAGACATGCAGCCGCGGCGACTCGAACATTTTTTTTTTTCGAGCACTCCAAAAATACTCAGCGAAGACATGACCACGCTCGCTCATCACTAATCAGCACTTATTCTTCAGGACATAAGCTGCCACCAGGGGAGTCTGGTAAGAGGCTCTCCCATAGAAAACACTGGAGCACTTGGCGAGGTTGAGGGTTCTTGTGTATGGGAAAGTCAAGAGAGATATCTGTTTGGCTGATATCGATCTGTTCTTGATGGGGAGGCTTAAGGCATGTCATACATGGAGACTTTTTATAACCAAATGTACAAGTTAGGCCGGGATCACACACAGCGAGATACAGCCGAGTCTCGCAGGTTAAAACCAAGCTCTGGCGCCGGCACTCCGGAGCTGAGTGTGCAGCCGCACAGCAGTACATGGAGCTGCACACTGCGCTCCGGAGTGCCGGTGCCAGAGCTTGGTTTTAACCTGCGAGACTCCGGCCTAATAGTTATAATGTGTGAGCAAAATCCAGTCTCCTATATGACTTTTGAACCCAAAATTAATAAGATTTGTTTTATGAATGCTCGGGAAATCAGTACACCACAGCCTTGTATGGTGAACTCAGGATTTCTGCTTTATTAGCATATGTAAGCTTCTTGAGTAGTTTGATAGACAAAGGAAAAGTTCCCCCCGAAATATGTAGCCGACAGAAACTTTAGGGGCCTGAACAGAAATGTGAAACTTCCTTTCCCATCACTGTTATTTCATCACCATGACACAAGAGTTGTAAGACAAGATGGAGACCACACACACAAATTGTATGTGCCGATGTTCTCCACCTGGAGAATGCTCGAATCAAGTCTTTTAACCACTTGGCATTTTTGGAAACCTGAAGCGGTTAAAAGATGCTCAGAAGCCTGAACATATGAACAGCAAGTCGTTTTTACATTAAAATGAGTATGCTCATTCTCTTGAGTGTTCAGGCAACACATTTTCAAGGTCGGTTTCGGCGTGACCTTGCCAGTTCACCACTTGTCCTTCATCAGGTCATGTCGTCTAGACATCACAATTTGTCCCTTATCACTCAGATCCTTACCCTTGCCCATTCTTTTTGCTTTGAACAGATCAACTTTAGCAACTGACTACTGCTGCCTAATATATGCCCCCCCATTTAAAGTTGTGGCCAAAAGTATTGACACCCCTGCAATTCTGTCAGATAATACTCAGTTTCATTCTGAAAATGATTGCAAACACAAATTCTTTGGTATTATTATCTTCAATTAATTTGTCTTAAATGAAAAAACACAAAAAGAATTGTCCTAAAGCCAAATTGGATATAATTCCACACCAAACATAAAAAAGAGGGTGGACAAAAGTATTGGCACTGTTCAAAAAATCATGTGATGCTTCTCTAAGGGTGGTTTCACATTAGCGCTTTTTAAGCGCACGCACGGCCGGGGGTAGCTCCGCCCCCGAGCCGGCTCTCTGCCCGGCGTGCCCGCCCCTTGCTTGTAGCGCCGCCTCCTAGCGCACAGCGGTGCCTGCGATCGGCGCACCCTATCTTTAGCATAGGGTGCGCAGATCGTGCGCAGGCCGTGCGCTAGTTGCGCTTTGACCTGCGCTGCGCACTTTTGACGGTGCGCCGTGCGCGCCAAAATCAAACTTTTTGGATTTTGGCGCGCAGGGCGCACCGTCAAAAGTGCGCAGCGCAGGTCAAAGCGCAACTAGCGCACGGCCTGCGCACGATCTGCGCACCCTATGCTAAAGATAGGGTGCGCCGATCGCAGGCACCGCTGTGCGCTAGGAGGCGGCGCTACAAGCAAGGGGCGGGCACGCCGGGCAGAGAGCCGGCTCGGGGGCGGAGCTACCCCCGGCCGTGCGTGCGCTTAAAAAGCGCTAATGTGAAACCAGCCTAATTTGTGTAATTAACAGCACCTGTAACTTACCTGTGGCACCTAACAGGTGTTGGCAATAACTAAATCACACTTGCAGCCAGTTGACATGGATTAAAGTGGACTCAATCTCTGTCCTATGTCCTTGTGTGTACCACATTGAGCATGGAGAAAAGAAAGAAGACCAAAGAACTGTCTGAGGACTTGAGAAACCAAATTGTGAGGAAGCATGAGCAATCTCAAGGCTACAAGTCCATCTCCAAAGACCTGAATGTTCCTGTGTCTACCGTGCGCAGTGTCATCAAGAAGTGTAAAGCCCATGGCACTGTGGCTAACCTCCCTAGATGTGGACGGAAAAGAAAAATTGACAAGAGATTTCAACGCAAGATTGTGCAGATGTTGGATAAAGAACCTCGACTAACATCCAAACAAGTTCCTGCTGCCCTGCAGTCCGAGGGTACAACAGTGTCAGCCCATACTATCCGTCGGCGTCTGAATGAAAAGGGACTGTATGGTATGAGACCCAGGAAGACCCCACTTCTTACCCCGAGACATAAAAAAGCCAGGCTGGAGTTTGCCAAAACTTACCTGAAAAAGCCTAAAACGTTTTGGAAGAATGTTCTCTGGTCAGATGAGACAAAAGTATAGCTTTTTGGGCAAAGGCATCAACATAGAGTTTACAGGAGAAAAAAAGAGACATTCAAAGAAAAAAACACGGTCCCAACAGTCAAACATGGCGGAGGTTCCCTGATGTTTTCGGGTTGCTTTGCTGCCTCTGGCACTGGACTGCTTGACCGTGTGCATGGCATTATGAAGTCTGAAGACTACCAACAAATTTTGCAGCATAATGTAGGGCCCAGTGTGAGGAAGCTGGGTCTCCCTCAGAGGTCATGGGTCTTCCAGCAGGACAATGACCCAAAACACACTTCAAAAAGCACTAGAAAATGGTTTGAGAGAAAGCACTGGAGACTTCTAAGGTGGCCAGCAATGAGTCCAGACCTGAATCCCCTAGAATACCTATGGAGAGATCTAAAAATGGCAGTTTGGAGAAGGCACCCTTCAAATATCAGGGACCTGGAGCAGTTTGCCAAAGAAGAATGGTCTAAAATTCCAGCAGAGCATTGTAAGAAACTCATTGATGGTTACCGGAAGCGGTTGGTTGCAGTTATTTTTGGCTAAAGGTTGTGCAACCAAGTGTTAGGCTGAGGGTGCCAATACTTTTGTCTGGCCCATTTTTGGAGTTTTGTGTGAAATGATCAATGTTTTGCTTTTTGCTTCATTCTCTTTTGTGTTTTTTCATTTAAGACAAATTAAATGAATCATAGAATCATAGAATCATAGAATCGTAGAGTTGGAAGGGACCTCCTGGGCCATCTGGTCCAACCCCCTGCTCAAAGCAGGATTCGCTAAATCATCCCAGTTAGATGTCTGTCCAGCCTCTGTTTGAAGACTTCCATTGAAGGAGAACTCACCACTTCTCGTGGCAGCCTGTTCCACTCATTGATCACTCTAACTGTCAAAAAGTTTTTTCTAATATCTAATCTGTGTCTCCTCCCATTCAGCTTCATCCCATTGCTTCTAGTCTTTCCTTGTGCAAATGAGAATAAAGTTGATCCTTCTACAATGTGACAGCCCTTTAGATATTTGTAGACAGCTATTAAGTCTCCTCTCAGTCTTCTCTTTTGCAAACTAAACATTCCCAAATCCTGCAACCTTTCCTCATAAGACAGGGTTTGCAGACCGGTCACCATTCTGGTCGCTCTTTTCTGAACTTGCTCCAGTTTGTTGATGTCTTTTTTAAAATGTGGTGCCCAAAATTGGACACAATATTCCAGATGAGGTCTGACCAAAGAGGAGTAGAGGGAAATAATTACTTCACGTGATCTAGACTGTATGCTTCTGTTAATACATCCTAGAATTGCATTTGCCTTTTTTGCTGCTGCATCACACTGTTGACTCATATTCAGTCTGTGATCTATTAGTATACCCAAGTCTTTTTCACATGTGCTGTCACTTAGCCCTATTCCTCCCATTCTATATATGCTTTTTTCATTTTTATTGCCCAGATGTAGTACTTTGCATTTCTCCCTGTTAAAAACCATTCTGTTAGTTGCTGCCCACTTCTCCAGTTTATTTAAATCTTTTTGAATCCTCTCTCTCTCTTCTCTAGTATTAGCTATCCCTCCTAGCTTTGTGTCATCAGCAAATTTAATCAGTTTACCCTCAATTCCTTCATCTAAATCGTTGATAAAGATGTTGAACAATACAGGGCCCAGGACAGAGCCCTGTGGTACCCCACTTGAGACATTCTTCCAACTGGATGTGCAGCCATTTACGACCACTCTTTGGGTCCGATCACTAAGCCAGTTATGAATCCACCTAACAGTTGCCTTGTCCATTCCATACTTAGTCATTTTTTCAATAAGGATTGTATGACAGACTTTGTCAAATGCTTTGCTGAAGTCAAGATATACTATATCTACAGCATTTCCTTGATCCACCCAATCAGTAATACCATCATAGAAGGAAATTAAATTAGTCTGACATGACTTATTAGTTACAAACCCATGCTGACTCTGTTTAATCACTTCATTCTTATCCAGGTATTGACATACATGTTGTTTAATAATTTGTTCAAAGACCTTTCCTGGTATAGAAGTCAGACTCACCGGCCTATAGTTGCCTGCGTCCACCTTCTTCCCCTTTTTGAAGATAGGAACAACATTTGCTCTTCTCCAGTCTTCTGGCACTTCTCCTGTTCTCCAAGAATTTTCAAAGATTATGGAGAGGGGTTCAAAAATTTCTTCTGCTATCTCCTTCAGTACTCTGGGGTGTAATTCATCTGGACCTGGAGACTTGAATTCATTTAGGTTAGCTAAGTGTTTCCTCACTATCTTTCTGTTTATAGATATCCTGGATTCTTCTATTCCCTTAATAGGACAGTGAATAACAGTTGATGTTACATTTCCTTTCTGAGAGAAAACAGATGCAAAGTAGGAATTTAAAAGTTCAGCCTTCTCAACATCCTGTCTTACCATTTCATCATTTTCATCCTGTAAAAATCCTATAGCATCTTTGACTTTTCTTTTACTTTTGACATATCCCCAAAATCCTTTATTATTGCTTTTGACATCTCTTGCAAGCCTCAATTCATTTTCAGCTTTAGATAATCTGATTTGTGCCTTGCAGGTTCTGCAGACAGCATTATATTCTTCTTTAGATATGCCTCCTTCTTTCCATTTTATAAACATTTTTTGCTTCCTTTTTAGCATGTGCTTAAGTTCTGTGTTCATCCATCCTGGTTTCCTTAAATGCTTCCTATTCTTCCCTCTTTTCGGAATTGTTAACAACTGTGCTTTGAGAATTTCATTTTTCAAGATTTCCCATCCTTCCTGGACATTTTTGTCTTTAAGGATATCCAGCCATTGGATCCCTCCAATTCTCTTTCTGATTCCCTTAAAATCTGCCTTTCTGAAATCTAACCTTGACGTCTGAGTCTTCACAGGTCTTCCGCCTCTAGTTATCCAAAATTCTAAAATAGCATGGTCGCTACCTCCTAGGGTCCCAGCCACTTTTACCTCCTCAACCATTTCCTCCCTGTTTATAAGGATTAGATCCAAGGTAGCAGTTCCCCTTGTTTTCTCCTTTACCTTTTGGAAGATAAAGTTGTCAGCAAGAGAGGATAAGAATTTCCTTGACCTGTTAGTTTTGCCTGAGAGA
This sequence comes from Dendrobates tinctorius, assembly GCF_039654945.1. NCBI lineage: Eukaryota > Metazoa > Chordata > Amphibia > Anura > Dendrobatidae > Dendrobates > Dendrobates tinctorius. Next base: position 43,964,126 of record NW_027361797.1, read on the forward strand.
GATTCCCAACAAATGTCTGGATAGTTGAAATCTCCCATGACAACTATGTCATATTTTTTGGAGAACTTGGCCATTTGATGCATAAAGAGTTCATCCATATCTTCAGCTTGCACAGGCGGCCTGTAGTAAATGCCTACAATGGTGTCCTTTCCATTGTTCTGTCCTTGTATTCTTACCCAAACAGTTTCCACAGAACTCCCAGTCTCTGAAGCTTCAATCTCTGTGCAGATATACGCATTTCTAACATACAATGCGACACCTCCTCCTCGTTTATCAAGTCTGTTTCTTGCAAATAAGTTGTATCCTTCTAGTCTTGTATTCCAATCCTGTGTATTGTCCCACCAAGTTTCAGTGATTCCAATGACATCATATTTCTTTTCCTGTGTTAGTAGTTCCAATTCTCCTTGTTTGTTGCCCATGCTTTGTGCATTAGTATAGAAACATTTTAGTTTGTGATTGGTTTCTCTTTCTCCAATATTTTTTTTAATTAGATTCTTTCGTCTTTGTTCTTCCTTTCCACTTCTAATAGCAGAGTTCTCAGTAGCATTTGTCAGGTGTATGGCTTTTTCTGGTCTTTTGCTTCCCTTCCCATGTTGTTCTAGTTTAAAGCTCTCCTTACAAGTGTAGCAAGGCGACTTCCAAATACATGCTTTCCAGTCTTCGTAAGGTGCACCCCATCTCTAGCAAGTAGTCCATCGTATAAGTAGTTCACTCCGTGATCCAGAAATCCAAATCGTTGCTGACGGCACCATCGACGTAGCCAGTTGTTCACCTGCAGAATCTTATTCCACCTCCTTGTTCCATGGCCATCCACTGGGAGGATGGAAGAGAAGACCACCTGTGCTCCCAGTTCTTTCACTTTCTTGCCTAAGTCTTCAAAGTCTCTTCAGATGGTTTCCAGGTCGTTTCTTGCGGTGTCATTTGTCCCCACATGTAGTAGCAGGAATGGGTAGTCATCTGTAGGTCTGAAGATAATAATACCAAAGAGTTTGTGTTTGCAATCATTTTCAGGAAGAAACGGAGTATTATCTGACAGAATTGCAGGGGTGTCAATACTTTTGGCCACAACTGTATGCTCTTTTTTCCATCCTGTACCTGAATTATTGTAATTTTATAGTATACCAACATATTGGGGTGTTTTTTTGCTTATGGAAAATGAAGATAAAATATATTTCCTTGAGCAGACCTTAATGTACTCACGTTCGTCTATGTTACAAGATCCTCTTGATTTTCTGTTGCACCTTACCATAGAGTCTTGTGATCTTACTGTAGTCTGAATGGGGACTCACTGCTAAAGAGATCTTTTATGCCATAAAATCTTACCAATGAGCACATGCAAAGTCATGAAGTGAGATGCATAAAACGTGATACGACTTTTCTGTCTGTATTAGAGCACAATAGGATATTTTACTACCGAATTTCAATGTTTCAAGCTGGCTGTGAGATGTAATGCCTAGATATCACCACTAGAGGGACTCTAGTACCGGCGGGACCTGCTCTTTATATCGCGAATAATAAATGCATAAGTGGAGGGTGACACATCTGTAAGTACAGTAAATTAGGATTGTAGAGAAAAAGCCAATGTTTAGTTTAGTCGTAGCAACTGCAGAAGTAAAAAAAATCAATTGATAATTCACAAACTTTCAGAGTTGTCTAGCGTTTAAAAAAACAAAACAATGGAGGCTATATTTGTGATTAAAAAAAGAACAATCACAGATTATGAGTATGAATTTTAAAACATAAAAAACCCTCAAATTCCCACTGTAAAAAAGAAATATAAATATAAAAAATAACTAAAGAAAAACTGTCTTTTTTACGGGAGTATGAGTACATATTTTAATACAAAACTCAGTTACCTTACCAAAATTTTTCTGAAATGTAATTATTTAAAAACAAAAATGTTTTTACAAGTGTTACATATGGAGCCAAGTCTGAACTTCCAGGGTAGCAGCTCTCAGGTTGCATAATGGTATTCTGTGTAATGCCATGAAAGGTAGTTACTGTAAGTATCACAAAATCTTTCGGCTGAAACTAAAAACAGCACTGTTTCTGATCAATTTATGCTAATTATGCAAATTGTCTCTTCAGAGAGGAAGAGGACTAGAACTCTAGTGCCACCTATTGGAGGTAGCAATCCTAAAAGTCAATGTTGACCCTTTAACAAGCCTTGTTACATGACTTAGGATAAAAGCCAAGCCAGAATCTCCATTTGCAGACACTGTGTTTCTGGGTACTGCCCCTCATCAGTGCAAAGTGGGAGATCTGGTTTGGCTGTGAGAGAGGCGTCTGACCGATATCCAAGAAGTATCATTTCTCCTTGCGGAGAATGACATGCTAAGCATGTCGAGGTGAGGAGACTCCAATAGGTGGCACTATAGTTCTAGTCCTCTTCCTCTCTGAAGAGACAATTTGCATAATTAGCATATTTCCCCGAGGAGCATTGCGGCTTTAAGTCTCCTCACCTCGACATGCTTAGCATGTCATTCTCCGCAAGGAGAAATGATACTTCTTGGATATCGGTCAGACGCCTCTCACACAGCCAAACCAGATCTCCCACTTTGCACTGATGAGGGGCAGTACCCAGAAACACAGTGTCTGCAAATGGAGATTCTGGCTTGGCTTTTATCCTAAGTCATGTAACAAGGCTCGTTAAAGGGTCAACATTGACTTTTAGGATTGCTACCTCCAATAGTGGCACTAGAGTTCTAGTCCTCTTCCTCTCTGAAGAGACGATTTGCATAATTAGCATATTTCCCAGAGGAGCATTGCGGCTTTAAGTCTCCTCACCTCGACATGCTTAGCATGTCATTCTCCGCAAGGAGAAATGATACTTCTTGATCAATTTATGTGTCAGAATTTCACCTGTCAGTGTGTGTGGGATGCAATTGCTGACAGCTCAGCTGTCTAGTCTGTGCAGTGGCATGCTGGGCTGTCAGTGTTTTGATTGACAGCTCAACCGTGCAATCTGAGACTGGGAGGTGCTGGGCGGCCTTCAGGTGTTCCCTCTCCCAGGTGATTGCCCAGCTACTTAGCTGGGTTGTCAGTCCCATATCTCTTCCAGACGTAGGTTCAGCTCTGTGTAGTTTGTTTCTCTGTGCCTTGTGCTTTGCTTGTGGATCTTTTTGCTGCCTGACCTTGGACCTTGTTCTGACCATCCTTTTTGCCTAGCCCCTTTGCTCTGATCCGTTATCCTCCTGGTATTCTGACCTCGGACCATTATCTGACTACACCTTTGTCTCTTCCCAGCTGTTTATGACTTGCCCTCCTGGCTCTTGACGTCAGACTCCTTAGCTACCCTGATTCACGGCTTGTCCGTGAGAAGTGACTCAGTATCACAGTATGTATATAAATGAATATGCATCATTATGTAAATATTTAAAGGAGACCTTCTGTAGGATTTTGGATTAATTAAAGATGTACCTCTAATGGCGCTTTGAAGCCTTTTATTTTTAAGAAATCCGTTTCGTCTTCTGTAATCAGTTGAGGAAGTTTTATGCTAATGAGGCATACTTGCAGGAGGGCTGGACTTTGTGCTTGGTCTTCTGCCAGTCTGCAGAACCTCTGATCTCTTACTGAAATCTCACTGCTTTTTCAGTGATCTACCTCCTTTGGCCGAAATCATACATAGCCACCGACATTGCCACAGGCGTTACATGTATAGTAACTTTAAAATTATGTAATTGATTTGAGAAATCAATCTGCGTATTTGCTTCCTCCGACAATAATGGCACCTGGGCGAGGCAGGTCACAAAAAGAGCAGTGACCTGTCAGTCATGCAATTGGGAAACTCATAATATCCATATTGGCAGGAGAAGGCGAAGTGCGTCATCCAGCCCAGCTGCACTTGCACTTCATTAGCATAAAACTTCCATGGCTGATTACTGAAGAATGGAAAAATTGATTTATTCAAGTAGGGTAACATTTTAATCAGCTACAAAGCACCATTACAGCCATGTCTATATCATCCATAATCCTGCTAACACTTCCTTTCTGATGCACAATGTTTTTAGTCATAGTCACGACATCTCATGATAACTAGCTAGATTTCATGAATTTAGGCCAAGTTGAGTCAGTCGTACTAAAACTCAGGCCAGTCATGTGCACAAATTCTAAATATGAATGGCTACATGTGCAGCTTCATGTGTGGCCGTGTGCTACATTTGTGTGTCCGTATATACTTGTCCGTATGACATCTGTATGTCTGTGTGCAACTTCTCTGTGCCATCCGTGTGTCCATATGTCCGTATCTGTGTGCAACGTCTGTGTTTTGTCTTGGAAAAAAACATCTATTCTATTATTTCTAAACACTGTTTTTCGGTGATTACTTTGTATCTCCGTTCATACTGCACCCATAAATACAAATAATATGCCATTTGAAAGGTAAACTTGCCCCCTTCAGCAAGGAAATAGCCAAACAAACCACACATCCATGATTGGATCACAAAATACAGTTTAAACATTAATTGTCATAAACCTGCAGTAAGGAAAAATGACCTGTAGGTGGCACCACAGTACCCCAAAGCACACTACCACAAAGCTGCTTTCAGACATCACAAGCAAATCCAAACATTTGCATTGGTGGCTTTTCAGCTTGCCGAACTACTTGCCCAGTCTATTTTAGCCAAATTGGAGGATTGCACACTTCACTGCAGGTGAGGCACATATGCAAACAATTTTGTAAACATGCACTGCCTATGAAATTGCACACTTGCTCCGTTTATACTCCACCCACGCAAACAAAAGAGACACCATTTCAAAGGTCAAATTACCTGCAGGTAGCAGCACACTACCCCAAAGCACACTACCACAAAGCTGCTTACAGACATCACAAACAAATCCAGACATTTGCCTTGGGGTCTTTCCAGCTTGCTCAAGTGCTTGCCCAGCCTATTTCAGGCACATTGGAGGATTGCACACTTCACTGCAGGTGAGTCACATATGCAAACACATTATTATACATGCACTGCTTTTTCACTGATTATTTTGCCCTACACACACAAATGATACACCGTTGGAAAGGTAAACTTGCTCCCTTCAGCAAGAAAAGAGCCAAACAAACCACACATGCACGATTTTATCACTAAATACAGTTTAAACATTCATTTTCATAAACCTGCAGAAAGACAAAATGACCTGCAGGTGGCACCTCAACCGGGAGACATTTTTTGGCCTCTACGTATCAAACCAATTTATTGTATTACCAATCTACATATATACATACCTGTCTGTGTTCATCATCTCATGAAATATATTTATATTTGACCAGCTTGCTTTTTCTGAAATTGCCTGCGACCCGACGACCAATGTGCGAAGATTTTGCAGGAGCCAAGATAGTATGATAGCAAAACAATTGATTTAATCTGTGTAAGCTGATAAAAATTGCCTAGGTTCCTTTATAAACCAGCCAATTAAAGGAATTGTTGTTTTTTTTCGAATACTTGGATTTATTGGATAAATAAATAAATACATTTATATAAAAAAAATGGCATGGGCTCCCACATATTTTTCAAAACCATCAGAGGGCAAGCCCACTGCTATGAGCTGATGTTACTAATCTCAGAAATGAGTCACTAGCCCTAAATGTTCCCAGATTATTAATAACAGCTCATAGCTGTTTGCTTAGCCTTTCCTGGTTAATTTACAGGGGACTCCAGGCAAAAAAATGATGTAGGGTCCCCCTATAAATTCTAACCAGCAACGGCTAAGCAGACAGCTGTGGGCTGATATTAATAGCCAGGGAAGGGGCCATGGATATTGGACCCCCTCCAAGGCTAATAACATCAGCCCTCAGCAGCTCCAGAAATGACACATCAATAAGATGCGCTAAATCTGGCACTTAGCCTCGCTCTTCCCACTTGCCCTGGTGCAGTGGCAAGTGGGGAAATAGGGTTGGGGTTGATGTCAACTTTTTTATGGCCGATGACATCAAGCCCAGGAGTTATAGTAGTCATTTTGTAAAAATACACAGCCAGCATAAAGTCCTTTAATTGAAAGAAAGACACAGACTCCTTTATTTGAAATAAACACTCTCCATCCTCTTTTACCTATATATTAGTGTAAAATAAAAAATAAAAACATCACCATATTCCTTACCTATCCGACGATGCAAATTAATAATGCAAATGAATGCCAATTAATTTTGTAACCCATCAAACAATGTGTTTTTCTATATTTTTTATGATTCTGTCTCTCACAGTTGATACAAAATTACAGACCTCTCCATTCTTTGTAGGTGGGAAAACATGCAAAATTACAGTGTATCAAATAATTATTTTCACCACTGTACCATAAACTATAAGCCCATCTTTCTGTTATAGAATCATAGAATGTTAGAGTTGGAAGGGTCCTGCAGGTTCACCGTGTCCAACTCCCTGCTCGATGCAGGATTCACTAAACCATCTCAGACAGATGTCTGTCCAGCCTCTGTTTGAAGGCTTCCATTGAAGGAGAACTCACCACTAGTGATGAGAGAACATACTCGGATAACATCTTATCGGAGCACGCTCAGGTGTTATCCGAGCATCTGGGAGTGCTCGTATATTATGTTCAAATCCCTGTGGCTGCATGATTTGGAGCTGTTAGACAGTCTGAACACGTGGGGATTCCCTAACAAACAGGCACTCCCCCTGCATGTGTTCAGACTGTCTAATAGCCGCAAATCATGCAGCTACAGGGATTTGAACATAATATACGAGCACTGCCTGCTGCTCAGATAACACCCAAGCATGCTCAGATAAGACGCTATCTGTGCAAGTTCGCTCATCACTATTCACCACCTCTCGTGGCAGCCTGTCCCACTCATTGATAACCCTCAATGTCAAAAAGTTTTTTCTACTATCTAATCTGTATCTTCTCCCTTTCAGTTTCATTCCATTGCCTCTCGTGTTTCCATGTGCAAATGAGAATAGTGATGATCCTCTAAATTGTGACATCCCTTCAGATATTTGTAGAAAGCTATTAAGTTTCCTCTTAGACTTCTTTTTTGCAAGTTAAACATTTCCAGATCCTTTAACAGTTCCTCGTAGGACATAGTTTGGAGACTGCTCACCATCCTGGTAGCTCTTCTCTGAACTTGCTCTAATTTTTTTTTATGTCTTTTTTAAAATGTGGTGCTCAGGACTGGACACAGAATTCCAGATGAGACCTGACCAAGGAGGAGTAGAGGGGAATAATTACTTCACATGATATAGACTCTATGCTTCTCTTAATACATCCTATAACTGTGTTTGCCTTTCTTGCTGCTGCATCACACTGTTGACTCATGTGAAGTCTGTGATCTATTAGTTTTTCACACGCACGTGCTGTTGCTTAGTTCTATTTCTCCCATTCTGTAGGTGTCAATTTCATTTTTCTTGCCCAGGTGTAGAATCTTGCATAAATACCATTATATTAGTCGTTGCCCATTGTTCAAGCTTATCCAGATCTTATGGCTATATGCAATTTGTACAATCAATACAATAGTAAATATATACCTAAAATCCAATATATTTATGTTTATAAAAAATGATATATATCCACTAAAAAATTGAATGGCAAACCATCCGGTAATATCAGGTAAAGAAAAGAGATACTGGATCAGTGATCAATCAAATAAAATAAAATTAGGACAGAAGGATAATTGTCTAGTTAATATACCTTTATTATTAAATGGGTTTACCGTATATACTCGTGTATAAGCCGAGATTTTCAGCCCATTTTTTGGGGCTGAAAGTCCCCCTCTCGGCTTATACACGAGTCATATACTGGGGGGGATCGGCAGGGGAGGGGGAGCGGGGGTGTCAGATCATACTCACCCTTCTCTGCAGCTCCCCTGCTTGTTCCATGTTGTCGGCGCTGCTCTCTTCCTGCTTCAGCTGTCAAATGGTACCCGCTCATTAAATATTCTCATATTTAATGAGCGGGTACCACGTGACCGCTGAACCAGGAAGAGAGCAGCGCCGACAACATGGAACAACAAGCAGGGGAGCTGCAGAGACAAGCGCCAGGACCCGGTGAGTATGAACGGGGGGGGGGGGCGGGAGGCATATTCACCTGTCCCTGCGCTCTGCTGTCTTGCGTCCTCTGCAGTGACATTCAGGTCAGAGGACGCTATCGCACTCTCTGCCTGCACAGTCACTGCAGAGCGCAACGCTGATGAGCAGGGGGCAGCGACTGAGGTGAGCATACAGGTTTTTGTTTTTTTTGTAAGGGAGGCAGCGGCAGCAGCAACATAATGGGGCCACACACTGTGCAGATAACTGGGGCCACTCACTGTGCAGAAAAGCTGGGGCCACTCACTGTGCAGCAAAGCTGGGGCCACTCACTGTGCAGATAACTGGGGCCACTCACTGTGCAGCAAAGCTGGGGCCACTCACTGTGCATCATAACTGGGGCCACTCACTGTGCATCATAACTGGGGCCACTCACTGTGCATCATAACTGGGGCCACTCACTGTGCATCATAACTGGGGCCACTCACTGTGCATCATAACTGGGGCCACTCACTGTGCAGCATAACTGGGGCCACTCACTGTGCATCATAACTGGGGCCACTCACTGTGCAGCATAACTGGGGCCACTCACTGTGCATCATAACTGGGGCCACTCACTGTACATCATAACTGGGGCCACTCACTGTGCATCATAACTGGGGCCACTCACTGTGCATCATAACTGGGGCCACTCACTGTGCATCATAACTGGGGCCACTCACTGTGCAGCAAAGCTGGGGCCACTCACTGTGCATCATAACTGGGGCCACTCACTGTGCATCATAACTGGGGCCACTCACTGTGCATCATAACTGGGGCCACTCACTGTGCATCATAACTGGGGCCACTCACTGTGCAGCATAACTGGGGCCACTCACTGTGCATCATAACTGGGGCCACTCACTGTGCAGCATAACTGGGGCCACTCACTGTGCATCATAACTGGGGCCACTCACTGTGCATCATAACTGGGGCCACTCACTGTGCATCATAACTGGGGCCACTCACTGTGCATCATAACTTGGGCCACTCACTGTGCAGCATAACTGGGGCCACTCACTGTGCATCATATCTGGGGCCACTCACTGTACATCATAACTGGGGCCACTCACTGTGCATCATAACTGGGGCCACTCACTGTGCATCATAACTGGGGCCACTCACTGTGCATCATAACTGGGGCCACTCACTGTGCATCATAACTGGGGCCACTCACTGTGCAGCATAACTGGGGCCACTCACTGTGCATCATAACTGGGGCCACTCACTGTGCATCATAACTGGGGCCACTCACTGTGCAGCAAAGCTGGGGCCACTCACTGTGCATCATAACTGGGGCCACTCACTGTACATCATAACTGGGGCCACTCACTGTGCATCATAACTGGGGCCACTCACTGTGCATCATAACTGGGGCCACTCACTGTGCATCATAACTGGGGCCACTCACTGTGCAGCAAAGCTGGGGCCACTCACTGTGCATCATAACTGGGGCCACTCACTGTACATCATAACTGGGGCCACTCACTGTGCATCATAACTGGGGCCACTCACTGTGCATCATAACTGGGGCCACTCACAGTGCATCATAACTGGGGCCACTCACTGTGCATCATAACTGGGGCCACTCACTGTACATCATAACTGGGGCCACTCACTGTGCATCATAACTGGGGCCACTCACTGTGCATCATAACTGGGGCCACTCACTGTGCATAATAACTGGGGCCACACACTGAAGATAACTGAGGCCACTCACTGTGCACCCTCTGCTTATACACGAGTCAATAAGTTTTCCCAGTTTTTTGTGGCAAAATTAGGGGGGTCAGCTTATACTCGAGTATATATGGTAAATTTACACTGCATGCATAATTGGCCGCACCATAAAAGTAATAATAAAACTATGCTAATATTACATATAATAGAATAAACCCCTAAATAACAAGATTTAAATATACATACAGTACCTTATTTATCCAAATTATATATAAAAGCCACAGCAAATTATTTGTCAGAACCAAGAAGGGAGTCCCAGGCCAAAAAATATATATAAAAAATTACAAACAATTTGTGATAAAAATGAAACACAGTATATAAAGCGCAAAGTGCAAACCTCACAAAAAAAACCTACCACAAAATACCACATTCATATGTATATAAATAGGTGAATAGATCAAAAAGAGATTGCTCTATAAAATTAGTGCAAAATGTAACATAGTAACATAGTAACATAGTTATTAAGGTTGAAGGAAGACTTTAAGTCCATCTAGTTCAACCCATATCCTATTCTAACTTGCCCTAACATGTTGATCCAGAGGAAGGCAAAAAAAAACCCATGTGGCAAACAGTAAGCTTCACATTGGGGAAAAAAATTCCTTCCCGACTCCACATACGGCAATCAGACTAGCTCCCTGGATCAACGCAATATTAAGGAAACTAGTGTATATACCCTGTAATATTATACTTTTCAAGAAAGGCATCCAGTCCCTTCTTAAATTTTAGTAGGGAATCACTCATTACAACATCATATGGCAGAGAGTTCCATAGTCTCACTGCTCTTACAGTAAAGAATCCGCGTCTGTGATTATGCTTAAACCTTCTTTCCTCCAGATGTAGAGGATGCCCCCTTGTCCCCGTCACAGGGCTAAGAGTAAAAAGATCATTAGAAAGGTCTTTGTACTGTCCCCGCATATATTTATACATTGCGATAAGACCACCCCTAAGCCTTCGATTCTCCAAACTAAATAACCCCAAGTGTAATAACCTGTCCTGGTATTGCAGACCCCCTAGTTCCCTAATAACCTTGGTCGCTCTTCTCTGCACCCGCTCCAGTTCAGCTATGTCTTTCTTATTCACCGGAGACCAGAACTGTACACAGTATTCTAAGTGTGGTCGCACTAGTGACTTATATAGAGGTAAAATTATGTTCTTCTCATGAGCATCTATGCCTCTTTTAATGCATCCCATTATTTTATTTGCCTTTGCAGCAGCTGCCTGACACTGGCCACTAAATGTGAGTTTGTCGTCCACCCATACACCCAGGTCTTTTTCAGTGACTGTTTTGCCCAGTGTTTTACAATTAAGCACATAATTATACATCTTGTTCTTTCTACCCAAGTGCATGACCTTACATTTATCCCCATTAAAGCTCATTTGCCATTTATCAGCCCAAGCTTCTAGTTTACATAAATCCTCCCGTAATATAAAATTGTCCTCCTCTGTATGAATTACCATGCAGAGTTTAGTGTTATCTGCAAATATTGAAATTCTACTCTCTATGCCCCCTACAAGGTCATTAATAAATATGTTAAAAAGAAGCTGGCCCAAAACTGACCCCTGTGGTACTCCACTGCTAACCGTGACCCAGTCCGAGTGTGCTCCATTAATAACCACCCTTTGTTTCCTATCCCTGAGCTAGCTCTTAACCCACCTACACATATTTTCCCCTATCCCCATTGTTCTCATTTTATATATCAACCTTTTGTGTGGCACGTATCAAAAGCTTTTGAAAAGTCCATGTACACCACGTCCACTGCATTCCCTTGGTCCAGTCCTGAACTTACCTCTTCATAAAAGCTTATCAGATTAGTCTGACAGGAACGGTCCCTTGTAAACCCATGTTGATATTGGGTCATGAGGTTATTCTTCTTCAGATACTCCAGTATAGTATCTCTTAGAAAACCCTCCAGGATTTTACCCACAGTTGAGGTTAAACTCACTGGCCTATAATTTCCAAGTTCAGTTTTTGTCCCCTTTTTGAATATTGGCACCACATTTGCTATAAGCCAGTCCTGTGGTACAGACCCTGTTATTATGGAATCTTTAAAGATTAAAAATAATAGTCTATCTATGACTGTGCTTAATTCCCGCAGTACTCGGGGGTGTATCCCATCCGGGCCCGGGGATTTGTCAATTTTAGGCCGGTTTCACATTAGCGCTTTTTAAGCGCACGCACGGCCGGGGGTAGCTCCGCCCCCGAGCCGGCTCTCTGCCCGGCGTGCCCGCCCCTTGCTTGTATCGCAGCCTCCTAGCGGACAGCGGCGCCTGCGATCGGCGCACCCTATCTTTAGCATAGGGTGCGCAGATCGTGCGCAGGCCGTGCGCTAGTTGCGCTTTGACCTGCGCTGCGCACTTTTGACGGTGCGCCGTGCGCGCCAAAATCGAACTTTTCGGATTTTGGCGCGCACGGCGCACCGTCAAAAGTGCGCAGCGCAGGTCAAAGCGCAACTAGCGCACGGCCTGCGCACGATCTGCGCACCCTATGCTAAAGATAGGGTGCGCCGATCGCAGGCGCCGCTGTCCGCTAGGAGGCGGCGCTACAAGCAAGGGGCGGGCACGCCGGGCAGAGAGCCGGCTCGGGGGCGGAGCTACCCCCGGCCGTGCGTGCGCTTAAAAAGCGCTAATGTGAAACCGGCCTTAGTGATTTTTAGACGCCGCCGTACTTCCTGCTGGGTTAAGCAGGTGAGATTTAATGGAGAATTTTTATCCCTGATCATGTTATCCGTCATGGGATTTTCTTGTGTAAATACTGTTGAAAAAAAGTCATTTAGCATATTGGGTTTTTCCTCATCCTCATCCACCATTTCACCCAGACTATTTTTAAGGGGACCAACACTATCATTTTTTAGCTTCTTACTATTTATGTAGTTAAAGAATATTTTGGGATTATTTTTACTTTCTCTGGCAATGAGTCTCTCTGTCTCAGTCTTTGCTGTCTTGATTTGCTTTTTACAGAATTTATTCAATTTTCTTTATTTATTTAATGCCTCATCACTACCTACTTGCTTTAATTCTCTAAATGCTTTATTTTTGTCTCTTTTTGCACCCCTTACAGCTCTATTTAGCCATAGTGGTCTCCTCCTATTTCTCGCATGTTTATTCCCATACGGTATATATTGTGCACAGGTCCTATTCAGGAGGATAATAAACGTCTCCCATTTTCTTTGTGTATTTTTATGTCTCAGGATATCGTCCCAGTTAATTGCACCAAGATAATCTCTCATCCGTTGGAAATTTGCCTTCCTGAAGTTTAGTGTCCTTGTAACCCCTCTACTACACATCTTATTAAAGGATACATGAAAACTTATTAATTTGTGATCACTATTACCCAAGTGACCCTTAACCCTTACATTTGATCTGCGGTCTGGCCTGTTGGTTAATATTAGGTCTAGCAGTGCCCCCCCTCTTGTTGGGTCCTGAACCAGTTGTGAAAGGTAATTGTCTCTCATAGTTGTCAAAAACCTATTACCTTTGCTGGAACTGCAGGTTTCGGTAACCAATGTATTTCAGGGTAGTTGAAGTCCCCCATAATAATGACTTCTCCTTCAGTCGCTGCTTCATCTATTTGCTCTGCGAGGATATTCTCTGTTGCTTCCATTATTTTTGGAGACTTATAACAAACCCCTATCAGTAATTTATTATTTTTCCCCACTCCCCTTATCTTTACCAACAGGGACTCTACATTTTCATTAGATTCATATACAGTCATATGTTAAAGTTTGGGCACCCCTATTAATGTTAACCTTTTTTCTTTATAACAATTTTGGTTTTTTCAACAGCTATTTCAGTATTGACAGCACATGTGAAAAAGACTTGGGTATACTAATAGATCACAGACTGAATATGAGTCAACAGTGTGATGCAGCAGCAAAAAAGGCAAATGCAATTCTAGGATGTATTAACAGAAGCATACAGTCTAGATCACGTGAAGTAATTATTTCCCTCTACTCCTCTTTGGTCAGACCTCATCTGGAATATTGTGTCCAATTTTGGGCACCACATTTTAAAAAAGACATCAACAAACTGGAGCAAGTTCAGAAAAGAGCGACCAGAATGGTGACCGGTCTGCAAACCCTGTCTTATGAGGAAAGGTTGCAGGATTTGGGAATGTTTAGTTTGCAAAAGAGAAGACTGAGAGGAGACTTAATAGCTGTCTACAAATATCTAAAGGGCTGTCACATTGTAGAAGGATCAACTTTATTCTCATTTGCACAAGGAAAGACTAGAAGCAATGGGATGAAGCTGAATGGGAGGAGACACAGATTAGATATTAGAAAAAACTTTTTGACAGTTAGAGTGATCAATGAGTGGAACAGGCTGCCACGAGAAGTGGTGAGTTCTCCTTCAATGGAAGTCTTCAAACAGAGGCTGGACAGACATCTAACTGGGATGATTTAGCGAATCCTGCTTTGAGCAGGGGGTTGGACCAGATGGCCCAGGAGGTCCCTTCCAACTCTACGATTCTATGATTCTATATGTCTAATAACTGATGGACTCAGTTATATTTCTGGATTCAAATGAGGTTTATTGTACTAACAGAAAATGTGCAATCTGCATTTAAACAAAATTTGACCGGTGCAAAAGTATGGGCACCTCAACATAAAAGTGACATTAATATTTCGTAGATCCTCCTTTTGCAAAAATAACAGCCTCTAGTCGCTTCCTGTAGCTATTAATGAGATCCTGGATGAAGGTATTTGTGACCATTCCTGTCAGCGATCAGCGATCTGTCACAGGACAGTGATGTCCCACCTGGGACTATTTAATAAAGTTAAAAAAAAAATAAAAAAAAGTGTTAAAATAAATTTAAAAAAATCGCCAAATAAATTAGAAAAAAAAAAAAATATTCCCCCAATAAATCCATTTTTTGGAAATAAAAAACAAACAAACAATAAAAGTACACATATTAGGTATCGCCGCGTCCGTAGCGACCCACTCTATAAAACTCTCCCATTAGTTAACCCCTTTAGCGAACCCCTTAAAAAATAAAAATAAAAAACAAAGCAAAAAGTAATGATTTATTATCATACCGCCAAACAAAAAGAGTAATAACGCGCGATCAAAAAGACGCATATAAATATCCATGGTACCGCTGAAAACGTCATCTTGTCCCGCAAAAAATGAGCCACCACACAGCATCATCAGCGAAAAAATAAAAAAGTTATAGCTCACAGAATAAAGCGATGCAAAAATAATTATTTTTTATATAAAATAGTTTTCATTGCATAAAACCGACAAAACATAAAAAAAGACCTAAATGAGGTATCGCTGTAACCATACTGACCCGAAGAATAAAACCGCTTTATCAATTTTATCGCACGCGGAACGGTGTAAACGCACCCCCCCAAAAGAAATTCATGAAACGCTGGTTTTTGTTCATTCTGCGTCCCAAAAATCGGAATAAAAAGCGATCAAAAAATCTCACGTGCCTGAAAATGGTACCAATAAAAACGTCAACTCGTCCCGCAAAAAATAAGACCTCACATGACTCGGTGGGTCAAAATACGGAAAAATTATAGCTCTCAATATGTGGTGATGCAAAAACTATTTTTACAATAAAAAGCGTCTTTTAGCGTGCGACAGCTGCCAAATATAAAAACCGCCATAAATAGTAAATCAAACCCCCCGTTATCACCCCCTTAGTTAGGGAAAAATAATAAAATTAAAAAAATGTATTTATTTCCATTTTTCCATTAGGGTTAGGGTTAGGGTAGGGTTGGGTTAGGGTTAGGGCTAGGGTTAGGGTTAGGGCTAGGGTTAGGGTTAGGGCTAGGGTTAGAGCTAGGGTTAGGGCTGAGATTAGGGTTAGGGGTGTGTTGGGGTTAGGGTTGGAGTTAGAATTGGGGGTTTCCACTGTTTGGGCACATCAGGGGCTCTCCAAATGCAACATGGCGTCTGATCTCAATTCCAGCCAATTCTGAGTTGAAAAAGTCAAATGGTGCTCCTTCCCTTCCAAGCTCTGCCATGCGCCCAAACAGTGTTTTACCCCCACATGTAGGGTATCAGCCTACTCAGGTCAAATTGCAAAACAATTTTTGGGGTCCAATTTCTCCTGTTACCCTTAGGAAAATAAAAAATTGGGGGCAAAAATATCATTTTTGTGGAAAAAAATGATTTTTTTATTTTCATGCCCGGGCATTATAAACTTCTGTGAAGCCCTTGGGGGTTCAAAGTGCTCACCACACATCTAGATAAGTTCCTTAGGGGTCTCGTTTCCAAAATGGGGTCATTTGTGGGGGGTTTCCACTGTTTAGGTACATTAGGGGCTCTCCAAAGGCAACATGACACCCGCAGACCATTCCATCAAAGTCTGCATTCCAAAACATCACTACTTCCCTTCCGAGCCCCGACGTGTGTCCATACCATAGTTTTCTCCCACATATGGGGTGTCAGCGTACTCATGACAAATTGTACAACAACTTTTGGGGTCAAATTCTCCTCTTACGCTTGGGAAAATGAAAAAATTGGGGACTAATTGATCATGTTTGTGGAAAAAATACAATTTTTTTATTTTCATGCCCTGGCATTATAAACTTCTGTGAAGCCTTTGGGGGTTCAAAGTGCTCACCTCACATCTAGATAAGTTCCTTAGGGGGTTTAGTTTTCAAAATGGGGTCATTTGTGGGGGGTTTCCACTGTTTAGGTACATTAGGGGCTCTCCAAAGGCAACATGACACCCGCAGACCATTCCATCAAAGTCTGCATTCCAAAACGTCACTACTTCCCTTCCGAGCCCCGACGTGTGTCCATACAGTAGTTTTTTCCCACATATGGGGTGTCAGCGTACTCAGGACAAATTGGACAACAACTTTTGGGGTTCAATTTCTCCTGTTACCCTTGGGAAAATAAAAAAAATGGGGACTAATTGATCATGTTTGTGGAAAAAATACGATTTTTTTATTTTCATGCCCTGGCATTATAAACTTCTGTGAAGCCTTTGGGGGTTCAAAGTGCTCACCTCACATCTACATAAGTTCCTTAGGGGGTCTAGTTTTCAAAATGGGGTCATTTGTGGGGGGTTTCCACTGTTTAGGTACATCAGGGGTTTTCCAATCGCGACATGGTGTCCGATCTCAATTCCAGCCAAAAACGTCAAATGGCGCTGCTTCCCTTCTGAGCTCTGCCATGCGCCCAAATAGTGGTTTACCCCCACATGTGGGGTATCAGCATACTCAGGACAAATTGCACAATAACTTTTAGGGTCCTGTTACCCTTGGAAAAATAAGAACTGAGGGTGAAAAGATCATTTTTGTGGAAAAAATATGATTTTTTAATTGTACTGCTTTATGTTATAAACTTCTGTGAAGCCCTTGGGGGTTCAAAGTTCTCACCACACATCTAGATAAGTTCCTTAGGGGGTCTAGTTTCCAAAATGGTGTCATTTGTGGGGGGTTTCCACTGTTTTGGTACATCAGGGGTTTTCCAATCGCGACATGGTGTCCGATCTCAATTCCAGCCAAAAACGTCAAATGGCGCTGCTTCCCTTCCGAGCTCTGCCATGCGCCCAAATAGTGGTTTACCCCCACATGTGGGGTATCAGCGTACTCAGGACAAATTGCACAATAACTTTTAGGGTCCTGTTACCCTTGGAAAAATAAGAATTGAGGGTGAAAAGATCATTTTTGTGGAAAAAATATGATTTTTTAATTGTACGGCTGTATGTTATAAACTTCTGTGAATCCCTTGGGGGTTCAAAGTTCTCACCACACATCTAGATAAGTTCCTTAGGGGGTCTAGTTTCCAAAATGGTGTCATTTGTGGGGGGTTTCCACTGTTTTGGTACATCAGGGGTTTTCCAATCGCGACATGATGTCCGATCTCAATTCCAGCCAAAAACGTCAAATGGCGCTGCTTCCCTTCCGAGCTCTGCCATGCGCCCAAATAGTGGTTTACCCCCACATGTGGGGTATCAGCGTACTCAGGACAAATTGAACAATAACTTTTAGGGTCCTGTTACCCTTGGGAAAATAAAAATTGGGGTGAAAAGATAATTTTTGTGGAAAAAATATGATTTTTTAATGTACCGCTGTACGCTATAAACTTCTGTAAAGCCCTTGTGGGTTCAAAGTTCTCACCACATATCTAGATAAGTTCCTTGGGGGGTCTAGTTTCCAAAATGGGGTCACTTGTAGGGGGATTCCACTGTTTAGGTACATCAGGGACTGTCCAAACGTGACATGGCGTCCGATCTGAATTCCAGCCAATTTTGCATTGAAAAAGTCAAACGGCGCTCCTTCCATTCTGAGGTCTGCCATGCGCCGAAACAGTCGTTCCCCCCCACATATCAGGTATCAGCGTACTCAGGACAAATTGCACAATAACTTTTGCATCCAATTTCTCCTGTTACCCTTGGTAAAATAAAAAAAATTGAACCTGAAGTATTTTTTTTGTGAAAAAGTTAGATGTTCATTTTTTTTAAATATTCAAAAAAAATTCTGTGACGCACCTAAAGGGTTAATAAACTTCTTGAATGTGGTTTTGAGCACCTTAAGAGGTGCAGTTTTTAGAATGGTGTCACTTTTGGGTATTTTCTATCATATAGACCCCTCAAAGTGGCTTCAAATGTGATGTGGTCCTAAAAATAAAATGGTGTTGTAAAAATGAGAAATCGCTGGTCAACTTTTAACCCTTATAACTTCCTAACAAAAAAAAATTTTGGTTCCAAAATTGTGCTGATGTAAAGTAAACATGTGGGAAATGTTAGTTATCAAGTATTTTGTGTGCTGTATCTTTGTGATTTAAAGGCATAAAAATTCAAAGTTGGAAAATTGCGAAATTTTCAAAATTTTCGCCAAATTTCCGTTTTTCTCACAAATAAACGCAAATTATTTGAATGAAATTTTACCACTAACATGAAGTACAATATGTCACGAGAAAACAATGTCAGAATCACCAGGATCCATGGAAGCGTTCCAGAGTTATGACCTCATAAAGGTACAGTGGTCAGAATTGTAAAAATTGAGCCGGTCATGAACGTGCAAACCACCCTTGGGGGTGAAGGGGTTAAACACTCCTCCAACCTTCTAGCCATTTTCTCCCCCAGCACAGCTGCACCCTCCCTATTGAGGTGCAGCCCATCCCTAGCGTACAACCTGTAGCCAACTGAGAAGTTGGCCCAGCTCTGCAGGAACCCAAACTCCTCCTTCCTACGCGAAATCCTGAGCCACTTATTAACCTCCCTAATCTCCCGTTGCCTCTCTGGCGTGGCACGTGGTACAGGAAGTATTTCCGAAAATACCACTTTGGAGCTCCTTGCTTTAAGCTTGCAGCCTAATTCCCTGAAATCATTTTTAAGGACCTTCCACCTACCTCTAACTTTGTCATTTGTGCCAATGTGCACCATGACCGCTGGATCCCCACCAGCCCCTCCCAGTAATCTGTCAACCCGATCAGCGATGTGTCGGACTCGAGCACCAGGTAGGCAGCACACCATTCGACGATCCCTGTCTTTGTGACAGATTGCCCTATCTGTTCCCCTAATAATTGAGACTCCCACTACCAGAACCTGTCTGGCCTGCCCTGCTCTCCTATTTCCCCCTTACTGGAGCAGACACTCCTCTGGCTTTCAGAGGACATGAATTGCTGCAGCAGTGCTACTCCTGCACTAACACTCCCCTCATCTGCCAACTTAGCAAACTTATTGGGGTGTGCCAGATCAGGACTAGCCTCCCTGGTGCTCTTCCCTCTACCCCGCCTTCTAACTGTCACCCAGCTAGCTGCTTCATTGTCCTGCAGCTCCAACCTAGCATCCCCTCCCTCATCTATCCCATTGAGCGTCTGCTCAGTGAGCAGAAGACTCCTTTCCATATTGTCTATGGATCTCAGTGTTGCCAGCTGCACATTTAGATCCAGTATCTGGGCTTCCAAATGCACAGCGTGCTCACATCTCGCACAGCAGTATGCACCCTCGACCGTCTGTTCAAGGATTTCATTCATGCGGCAAGACGTGCACTGGATGGCATTGGCAATAGTGGAGCACATTCTAATGGGGATTGCACCAGACAATAAGATAAGCAAAAATAAATAAAAAGTATTAATATAATATAACAGCAATTCAGTAATACCTCCCTTGGAAACTCCCTGAATCCAAAGTCACTGAATCACAAGTCACACACTTACCACAGTTCGCACTTACGCTCAGGTCACACTCAGCTCGTTCACACTCGCTCAGGCAGAAGATTGAAAAGATTTTTCTTCCCCCTTTTACCAGCAAACCACCCTACTGCTCAATGCACTTCCAAAAGGAGTTAAGCCCCAACCAGCTGCCCCTTATAAACCCTTAATTATGAACTCCCACCCTTAATTAATCCCTTGTGAATATAGTTACACCTCAAGATTTAAATGCAATATAGTTAACCCTTAAAAACACAGATAGTAAAATAAGAGATTAATCCTGTAGAGAGAAAAAATAGGTGAAACAAGCCCCCAAGCCCCCCCAAAAATAAACAGGTAGAAAGCACTCAGCAACCTACAATTCAGCAACTCACGCAGGTATTTGTTATAGGTTTTCCAAATACCTCTTCACTGAATCACAAGTCACACACTTACCACAGTTCGCACTTACACTCAGGTCACACTCAGCTCGTTCACACTCGCTCAGGCAGAAGATTTAAAATATTTTTTTTTCTTCCCCCTTTTACCAGCACACCACCCTGCTGCTCAGTGCACTTCCAAAAGGAGTGAAAGGAGTGCTATATGCAAAGGAAATCCCAGTTATCCTTCTGCCCTAATTTTATTTTATTTGTTTTATCACTGATCCAGTATCTCTCTTCTTTAGCTATATGCAATTTAATAGACGGGAGAACAACAGCAGAGAGACAAACACACTCGCCCACTTCCTAAAATCCGCTTTGACGACTCTGCTGCCAAACGGATTACACTTCGCAACAGGCAGTGAACTGAAGGATGAGACCTAGTGGCCGGCACTTTGTTCTTATCTATCAGGGGTAAGACAACAAAAAAAAAATAGTAATTTTACATTATCTATCAAATTACCGTAGATCAAATTGTGTGAAAGTACAGTAACTGATTGAAAACAAAGTGACAGTAGCATATTCCAGTAGGTTCACTAATAATCCAGAATATTAGATCATTTAATACCTATCTGGTCACAATTAAGGATTTTCACAATCAGAAAATTTCAGGGTATATTGACTACTTGCTCAGGACAATCGGTGAAGGTCCATTTACTAGAAATCCTATTGAATCCGAGACAGGAGGCATGTGGTCATTCTCTTTTAAGATGTATGGGAGTAATAAAAGGGCTCCACTGTCTCCGTATCTCTGTGAGGACGTAGCAATATGCCATAAAAGTCTATGATGGGAAAACCACATTAACATTGGATTACTATAAATAGCAGTGGGGGGCACAGGTCCATGACCTAAAGCAATTATGATTTTTAACAGTTGTTATATAATGATATATTACATAATCTATAACAAGCAGCTGCGACTGTACATCATATCTGCAGGCGATCAGTAACAGACGGGGAGTTACTACAATGAGCGCAGAACTGTCTAGAAGATCCCCGGTTACTACAGACTTGGGAACTGAGTGTTTCTTTCGGGCCTCCAAGACTCTTCGTGAAATGTGACCTGTGCCCAGAGGATGCGTGGGAGTAAATAAAATGCCTAGCAGAGTGAGATTGAATCAGCCACGGTTTATTTCTGACACCAGTTCTCCCAGTATTCAGTTTCATTTAACCAAGTTCCTTTTCAGCAGATGATTTTTTGGTACAGATCTATAGCCTTGAAGGCCGTGAAGTTAAAAAAGGCTGTAAAGAGGCGAATGAACTAATGGTAAATGTAAATTATATATTATACCCAGGTCGGGGGAATTAAAATGGTTTATAAGGAAAGGCACATGCATTAGGGACCACTTTTATGAGCCAATGGTAAGGGCTCTTGGCTTGACCAGTTTGCCGGTCATAGGATACCCAGAAATATATCTAAAAGGGTTACAAGGAACTATCCTCTGGATCAGGGATAACTTCTAGATTGGTGGTGGTCTGACTGTTGAGACCCCTACCAATTGCCAGAACGAGTCACTAAAGTCCACACCTGGTGTGAATGGAGTGGTAGTGGGAACGGTCAACCACCACTTCATTCATTCTTTATGGGAGATTGCACAATACAATGCTCCTCTTTCTCCAGCAGATAACGTCTTGTAACTGGAATATTTCTCTAAAGTATAACTAATGGGTCTTGTGAGCTGAAGTCACAGGGGCTATAACATATCAAGAAGGGTTAAAAGTTTAGCTACCCTTTAAATAGGACATTTTGCCAAATTTTTCATATTGAACTAGACACACGATGTAATAGTGGCTGTAGAGTAGAATAACACTTTTTAGTTTTTTATTAATTTTGTCTTTCCGTTGCAGATATATTAACAATCAAAGCTTTGATGAGCTGGCCTTGATGAGGGGGTGAGGAGTATGAGGCTCCCCATTCATTAAGAGGTGCCTGCATCAGGCAAGGTGCCAAGTGGTGTGTACCTCCATGTGCTCCTCAGTACCTCCTCTTTCTCCAGTTAGTGACCACTCATCACAAATTTTGGGGGTCGCCAACCTCCCAACCCTACCCACTTTGTCGGAGCTGGGTGAAAATGATGTGAAAACGCCAAAAGTCGGAAACATGTTTGCTCAGCCTCACGTTGCGCACAAATTTTATGACTTTGTATGCCAAAATTCTGTCATGAAAGCTTTGATTAATTGAGACAGAACTACAACTTGATTCATCAAGGCCAGCGTTTTTCACACCGGTCTTGAGGAGGCGGTGATGAGAGGTGCATGCCTCTTAATGAATGAGGTGAGGTGCAAAGTGGCGTGCGCCTTGACACAAGCAACAAATCTTACTTCAGTCAAGGCCTGCCATGCCACCATCCCACCCTATCTCTGCCCACTTTGCCAGAGCTTAGCAAAAATAGTGTGAAAGTAATAAAAGTTGCAAAATTTTTGTGCAGCCCTGCGTTGCACCAAAAATTTGCGGCCATTCAAAGGGAATTCTAAATGCATAGCGGTAGACCACAATGCTACGCGCCTATCATTTTAGCCAAATTGGGGAACAGAGTATCTCTTATTCTAGAGGACCAGATATGTCAAAGCATTAGTAGGGACTTTTATTTTAAGGCGCATGATGTAATATTTATTTTGCCCTGTGGTGGGACAGCAGGAAAAAAATGAATACTTATTGCTGAGTCCAAGTTTACAGCTGCTTAGGGAATGTCCAGAAACAGGGGCACTCTGTGATCAACTTTCGACTGGAGGTTCTCTCTTAACCCCTTAGTGACAGAGCCATTTTGCAGCTTAATGACCAGGCCAATTTTTACAATTCTCACCACTGTAACTTTATGAGGTTATAACTCTGGAAAGCTTTAACAGATCCTGCTGACTCTGAGATTGTTTTTTCGTGACATATTTTACTTCATGTTAGTGGTAAAATTTCTTTGATATGACTTGTGATTAGTTATGAAAAAAATGAAATATGGTGAAAATTTTGCAATTTTCAAACTTTAAATTTCTATGCCCTTAAATCAGAGAGATATGTCACACAAATTTCTTAATAAATAACATTTCCAATATGTCTACTTTACATCAGCACAATTTTGGAAACAAAATTTTTTTTGTTAGGAAGTTATAAGGGTTAAAATTTGACCAGCGATTTCTCATTTTTACAACAAAATGTACAAACTATTTATTTTAGGGACCATATTTAAAGTCATTTTGAGGGGTGTACATGATAGAAAATACCCAAAAGTGGCACCATTCTAAAAACTAGTCCCCTCTAGGTGCTCAAAACCATATTCAAGAAGTTTATTAACGCTTTACGTGCTTCACAAGAACTGAAGCAATGTGGAAGGAAAAAATTTAACATTCAACTATTTTTTGCAAAAAATTTACTTCAGAACCAATTTTTTTTATTTTCACAAGTGTTAAAAGAGAAAATGAACCACAAAATTTGTTGTGCCATTTCTCCTGAATACGCTGATACCCCATATGTGGGGATAAAACACCTTTTTGGCGCACAGCAGAGCTCGCAAGGGAAGGAGCGCCGTTTGACCTTTTCAACTCAGAATTGGCTGGAATTGAGATCGGACGCCATGTTGCGTTCGGAGAGCCCCTGATGTGCCTAAACAGTGGAAACTCCCAACAAGTGACCCCATTTTGGAAACTAGACCCCTAAGGAACTTATCTAGATGTGTGGTGAGCATTCTGAACCTCCAAGTGCTTCACAGAAGTTTATAACCTAGAGTCGTGAAAATAAAAAGAATATTTTTTTTTACACAAAAATGATCTTTTCACCCCCAAATTTTATTTTTACAAGGGTAACAGGAGAAATTAGACCCCCTCAAGTTGTTATGCAATTTGTCCTGAGTACGCCCATACCCCATGTGTGGGGTAAACTACAGTTTGGGCGCACGGCAGACCTCAGAAGGGAAGCAGCACCGTTTGACTTTTTCAATGCAGAATTGGCTGGAATTGTTCTGTGGGCATCATATTGCGTTTGCAGAGCCCCTGATGTGCCTAAACAGTGAAAACCCCCCACAAGTGACCCCATTTTGGAAACTAGACCCCTTAAGGAACTTATCTAGATTTGTGGTGAGCACTTTGAACCCCCAAGTGCTTCACAGAAGTTTATAACGCAGAGCAATGAAAATAAAAAAATAATTTTTTTTCCTCAAAAATGATTTTTTTAGCCCACTATTTTTTATTTTCCCAAGGGTAACAGGAGAAATTGGACCACAAAACTTGTAGTGTAATTTGTCCTGAGTACGCTGATACCTCATATGTGGGGGGAACCACTGTTTGGGAACATGGGAGAGCTCGGAAGGGAAGGAACGCTATTTTGGAATGCAGACTTTGATGGAATGTTCTGCGGGCGTCATGTTGCGTTTGCAGAGCCCCTGATGTGCCTAAAGAGTAGAAAACCCCCACAAGTGACCCCATTTTGGAAACTAGACCCCCAAGGAGCTTATCTAGTTGTGTGGTGAGCACTTTGAACCCCCAAGTGCTTCACAGAAGTTTATAACGCAGAGCCGTGAAAATAAAAATTTTTTTTTCCACAAAAGTGATTTTTTAGCCCCCAATTTTTTTATTTTCCCAAGGGTAACAGGAGAAATTAGACCCCCAAAGTTGGTAAATAGTGGAAACCCCTGAATTCTTGCTCCAACCCTAACCCCAACACACCCCTAACCCTAAGCCCAACCCTAACCCTAATGCTAATCCATAACCCTAATCCTAACCCTAATTCCAACCCTAACATTAATTTTTACCCTAACCCTAATTCTAACCCTAACCCTAATTTCAACCCTAACCTTAATTCCAACACTAACCATAATTCTAACCCTAACCCTAATTCTAAACCTAATTCTAACCCTAACCCTAATGAAAAATTGAAAATAAATATATTTTCTGTATTTTATTATATGTACCTAACTAAGGGGGTGATAATCGGGTTTTTTTATTTATTTTTTTTTTATTTTTGATCACTGTGATAGTTTATCACAGTGATCAAAATGAATGAATAGAATCTGCTAGCCGGCAGATTCGCGGCGGGCGCACTGCGCATGCGCCCGCCATTATCTTCCGGGACCAAGATGGCGGCGCCCACCAGAGGAGGCAGGAGGGCTCAGGGACTACGAGACCACCATGAAGTACCGGGGGGGATCGGGGATCCTATTTCTCTCTCCTCTGACGTGCAATCACATCAGAGGAGAGAAAAATTAAATGCAAAATCGCGGCTTTTTTTGCAATCGCCACTATAGGGTTAATAACGGTGATCACAAAAGCGGGGTCAGTAAATACCGACCCGAGTTATGTTCTCTGGGGTCTCGGCTACCCCCGGCAGTGGAGACCCCGGAGAAAATCCGACGCTGGGGGGCGCTATTTACTTTCTCCACAGCGCCGTGAATTAACGGCGCTGTGGTTTAAGTACCCTTAACGACCTCCATTAAAAGGCATATCGGCTGTCGTTAAGGGGTTAAAAAACATGTTGGACAAAATGGACCGTCACTGTGTTATTGATATTCCCCAGTGAATATCCCCTTATTTCTTTAGGATAGAGAACAAGGACACATTTTCTTAATCAGCTTGTGCTTAAATCATTATCCATATGGCACAAGCGGCATGTCTCTATTCTACATATTCACAGCTGACGCATTATAATTAGCACATCGGTCTGGGGATGCTATTAAATGTCACCTTCCCATTTAACTGGATGTAGCAGAATTGCTTTCAGCCAAACACAAGGAGAGCTTCTACCTTTGCAGCATGACTTGCCAAGTTGGCACAGACTAGCTCAGGGAAAGGGTGCCATTTTCTGCAGGCACGTTATAAAGTCTTTGGAGCGAAATTGAAGGTCTCTTGAAGCCATTACACTTGCTTGGCACCTTTGACATGGGGCTTTATCAAAGAGCTGTCACCACGTTTCAGATAGTGCACATAATCACAGTTCTGATCTGTCTTGGATCACTAGTAAAATAATCAGATTAGCAAAGTGTTCCCAGCAGTTCACGCTGCACACAGTTTATGTGCCCAGGAGAGTTCCCCTAGTGGAAGGTTTTTTGCACTGCTCAAAAAATAAAGGGGACACTTAAACAACACAATGTAACTCCAAGTCAATCACACTTCTGTGACATCAACCTGTTCAGTTAGGAAGCAACACCGATTCTGAATCAATTTCTCCTACTGTTGTGCAAATGGAACAGACAACAGGTAGAAATGATAGGCAATTAGTAAGAAAACCCCTATAAAGGAGTGGTTCTGCAGGTGGTGACCACACACCATTTCTCTGTTCTCATCCTTTTTGGCTGTTGTTTTGGCCACTTTTGCATTTTGTCATTGCTCTCATCCCTAGAGGTACTGTACAGTAGCATGAGACAGTGTCTACAACCCACAGAAGTTGTTCAGGTAGTGCAGCTCATCCAGGATGGCACATCAATGTGAGCTGTAGAAAGAAGGGTAGCTGTGTCTGTCCGTGCAGAGTTCAGAACATGGAGCAGATACCAGGAGATGGGCCACTACACCAGGAGATGTAGAGGGGGCCGTAGGAGGGCAACAACCCAGCAGCAAGACCGCTACCTTCTCCTTTGTGCAAGGAGGAACAGGAAGAGCAGTGCCAGAGCCTTGTACAATGACCTCCAGCAGGCTACTAACATCCATGTTTCTGCTCAAACTGTCAGACACAGACTCCATAAGGGTGGTATGAGGGCCTAATGTCTACAAGTGGGTGTTGTGCTTATATCTCAACACCATGCAGGGCGATTGGCATTTGCCTGAGAACACCACGATTGATAGATTCAGGTTCACACTGAGTACATGTGACAGACGTAACAGAGTCTGTAACATCGTGGAGAACATTCTGCTGTCTGCAACATCCTCCAGCATGACCAGTTTGGCAATGGGTCAGTAATGGTGTGGGGAGGAATTTCTTTTGAGGGCCGCACAGCCCTCCATGTGCTAGCCAGAAGTACCCTGACTGCCATTACGTACTGGGATGAGATCCTAAGACCCATTGTGAGACCATATTCAGGTACAGTGGGCCCTGCGTTCCCTGTAATGCATGATGATACTAGGCCTCATGTAGCTGAATTGTGTCAGCAGTTCCTGCATGATGAAGGCATTGATGCTGTGGACTGGTCTGTGCATTCCCAAGACCTGAATCCAATTGAGCATATCTGAGAAATCATGTCTCTTTCCATCCACCAACACCATGTTGCACCACAGATTGTCCAGGAGTTGACTGATGCTTTAATCCAGGTCTGGGAGGAGATCAGTCAGGATAACATCCGCCGCCTCATCGGGACCATGGCCACGTGTTGCAGGGAGGTCATACAGGCACGTGGAGGCCACACACACTGCTGAGCATCATTTCCTTGTCTTGAGGCATTTCCACTGAAGTTGGATCAGCCTGTAATTTGATTTTCCACTTTGATTTTTAGTATCCTTCCAAATCCAGATCTCCATTGGATATTAATTTTGATTTACATTGACCATGTTTATGTTTGATTGTTCTCAGTGCATTCCATTATGTAATGAATAAAGATTTGCAATTGGAATATTTCATTCAGTGATATCTAGGATGTGGTATTTTAGTGTTCCCTTTATTTTTTGAGCAGTGTACTTAACATTGGAAATAATAAATTAAATTTAGGTAATGATAATAATAATCTAAAGTGATTATGTCACTGATTGGCCGCAGGAATCACATGATATAACAATGTTATGCGATTCCCAGAAGAGCTGGAATGGTGCCAGCTAGATATAGGTATTATTATTTTACAAGGGGAAACATAGGGATTGAGAAGGGATTGTGTGAGTACTGGCCAACCCCTTTAAACAACACAATTTGAGGTTACATAATGCAAACGGTATGTCTTTTATGATGAGGAATATGGCTGTGTACTTTATTAATACTGGTATTTCCTCTTGGTTCAGATGTATTAATATTAATGCAGTACTTGTCTTTTTCAAAGAGAATACCCCACCGATCTGCATCGCTGAATATACTAAAGGACCTTTCAATTTTGTCCACTTAAAGGGAAACTGTTAGCAGGTTTTTGCTGTGTAATCTGAGGACAGCATGAGGTAGGGGTTAAAACACTGAATTCAACGCTGTGTTACTTATCAAGCTGTGTGGTGTAGTTTACTTACAATGATGGTTTTATAACTTGGACATTATCATTGCTGTGACTAGCTGGCATCTGCTTCCTGGTGTGACTCCACCCCCTCCTGTGATAAGCAGCTCACTTTCTATAGACAATGTAAATACAGAGCCTGAAGTGGGCGTGGTTAGCTTTTTCAGCTCTGGTGCATTGCTACATCTAAGAACTCTTGGTTGTGTCAGATCTGGTGCACCCAGTAAGCTAAGTGATATATTGCTGGAATCAGGGTCTCTTTTCCTACATTGTGATGCTCTCAGATTTGGTAGCGAAAATCTGGTGACAGATTACATTTAAAAAAGGACCTGTCTTTTATCCAACTGGGTGTGATTATCAAGAAGATTCCTGTTATGAATGGGTCACCGAGGAGGATATCAGGACCAGGCTAAGCCACAGAAAACCAGAGAGGTTGGAAACTAAGCGGATTGCAGACCCCTGATCCTATCCACACAGCTAGCAGTAGCCGTGGAGCGTACCTACGATGTCCTAGACACCTCGGCACAGCCGGAGAACTAACTTAGCCTAAAGCAAGAAAGGTGAAATCTAAACTGCCCCACAGCAGACCCCAAAGGAATAGACAGCCCCAAACATATATTGTTGGTGAGACAAGATGAAAACACAAAAGCAGGCAGAAAAATAGACTGAGCAAATGATGGGGCCCAAACTGACTAGACAAGACAGGAAAGGAAAGACACTGTCTGCAATCATGCAAAAAACTGAAAAATCCAACACGTCTGATGCACAGAAAACACTAAAGTCACACGACTTCGTCCCCACAGGGGACAAAACAAACTGACACAAGCAGTAACATATGGGCACAGCCCCAGCAGGAGCAAGCTGACCCACACAAAGCAGAGATAGACAAAACCAGATCAAATGCAAAAAGATTAGCAAATGAGCCACTTAGCTGAACCATGCAGGAACAGAGCAGGAGACATCAGACATCAGACCTCAGTAGGCACAGGAAGAAAATCACCAGCAGGGATTGAAGGAAGTCAGCTGTCTTAAATACACCAGTCATAAACCCCAGATTTCCAATCATCCTCATCATTATCAGGTGGCAAGCCTCTGTCAATCTGACCTGCTCCACTACCTTCAGTAACCACCAGAGGGAGCTAAGAAAGAGAACTCGCAACACCTCTGTCACTCTGACCAGCTCTACTACCTTCAGTAACCACCAGAGGGAGCCCAGAAAGGGAATTCACAACAGTACCCCCCTTGAGGAGGGGTCACCGAACCCTCATCCACGCCACCAGGCCGGTCAGGATGGGCCCGATGAAAAGCACGAACCAATCTTTCGGCATGAATGTCAGAAGCAGAGACCCAAGAATTATCCACCTGTCCTCCTGACCATAACCCTTCCACTTGACCAAGTACTGGAATCTCCGTCTAGCCAAATGAGAATCCAATATCTTCTCTACCTCATACTCCAAATTACCTTTAACCAATACAGGGTCAGGAGGTGCCGCCATGGAAACTACTGGCTCCACAAACCTCTTCAACAAAGATTTATGAAAAATGTTATGAATCTTAAACGTGACTGGAAGAGCCAAACGGAAAGAAACGGTGTTAAGGATTTCCAAAATCTTATAAGGTCCAATGAATCTTGGCTTGAATTTTGGAGACGCAACCTTCATAGGAATATTTTTTGAAGACAACCAAACCATATCACCCACATTAAACCGGGGACCAATGGTCCTAAGCCGGTTGGAAAACCGTTGGGCCTTTTCCTGAGAGTGGGACAACTTATTCACTACTTGGTCCCAAATCTGCTGCATTCTCTCTACCACAGAATCCACACTTCGGCAGGCTGAAGATTCCACCTGCCCTGAAGAAATTCGAGGATGAAACCCAAACTTACAGAAAAAAGGCGACATCAAAGTGGCAGAACTATCCCTATTGTTTAGCGCGAATTCGGCCAAGGGCAAAAATGAGACCCAGTCATCCTGATCAGCAGATATGAAACATCTCAAATAGGATTCCAAAGTCTGGTTTGTTCTCTCTGTCTGCCAATTGGTCCGAGGATGAAATGCAGAGGAGAAGGATAACTGAATTCCCAGTTTGGAACAAATAGCTCTCCAAAATCTGGAAACAAACTGGACTCCTCTGTCCGACACAATGTTCTCAGGAATCCCGTGCAAACGAACTACCTGTTGTAAAAACAAGGGCACCAACTCAGAAGAAGATGGCAACTTTGGGAGTGGTACAAGATGGACCATCTTAGAAAATCTATCACAGATCACCCATAAAACAGTCATTCTCTGAGAGACAGGATGATCAGAAATAAAATCCATTGAGATATGGGTCCATGGCCTCCTGGGCACTGGCAGGGGCTTTCACAAACTACTAGAATGAGAACAGGGCTTGGACCGAGAACAAGTCCCACAGGACTGCATAAAATTCCTGACATCACGAGATAAGGCAGGCCACCAAAAAGACCGACTCACCAAATCTCTCACCACATACAATTTTCCAATAGGGCAACGTTCAGGTTTGTCCTCCTGAAATTCCTCCAGGGCATGTCTCAAATCGGGTGAGATGGCAGAAAGAACTACACACTCATTTAGAATGGTAGTAGGCTCAGTCACATCAAGAGAATCCGCAAAGAAACTCCTAGAAAGGGTGTCCGCCTTAACATTCTTAGTGCCTGGAAGAAAAGAGACCAGAAAATTAAAATGCGTGAAAAACAAGGCCCACCTAGCCTGTCTGGGATTCAACCGTTTAGCTGATTCAAGATAAATCAAATTCTTGTGGTCGGTGAGGACCACAACTTGATGTCTAGCTCCCTCCAACCAATGTCTCGACTCTTCAAATGCCCATTTCATGGCCAACAATTCCTGATTCCCCACATCATAGTTACATTCAGATAGGGAAAATTTTCGAGAAAAGAAGGCACAGGGATTCATCTTAGAAGTCACCAGATCTCTTTGGGACAAAACGGCTCCTGCTCCAATCTCAGAAGCATCTACCTCCACCTGAAATGGGAGTGAGACATCAGGTTGCCGTAGAACCGGAGCAGAAGTGAATCTCCGCTTGAGCTCCTGAAATGCCGAGGCTGCCTCTGGAGACCAATTCACCACATCAGCGCCCTTTTTGGTCAAATCAGTCAGTGGTTTAACAATAACAGAAAAATTACTTATGAATTTACGATAGAAATTAGCAAAACCCAAAAACTTCTGGAGAGCCTTCAAAGAAGTGGGCTGAACCAAATCATAAATGGCCTCTACCTTGGCCGGGTCCATTTCAATAGTAGATGGGGACAAAATGAATCCCAAAAATGAAATCCTCTGTACACCAAAGAGACACTTTGATCCCTTAACATACAGAGAATTTTCCCTCAAAATCCGGAACACAGTCCGGACATGTTCCACATGAGAATCCCAATCACTGGAAAAGATCAAAATATCATCCAGATAAATGATCAAAAACTTATCCACAAAGTCCAGGAAAATATCATTCATAGAAGATTGGAAGACAGAAAGGGCATTAGTGAGCCCAAAAAGCATTACCAGGTACTCAAAATGTCCCTCCGGGGTGTTAAACGCCGTCTTCCATTCATCCCCGTGCTTGATGCGAATCAGATTATACGCCCCCCTGAAGTCAAGTTTGGTAAAACAACAGGCACTTTTAACTCTGGAAAATAAATCAGAAATCAGGGGTAACGGGTACTGATATTTAACAGTGATTTTGTTAAGGGAACGATGGTCAATACATGACCTTAATGAACCATCTTTCTTGGCCCCAAAAAAGCCCCCAGCACCTAAAGGTGAAGAGGATGGTCTGATATAACCCTTCTCCAATGACTCCTTGATATAAGATCGCATTGCATCATGTTTGGGTACCGATAAGTTGAAAAGCCAACCCTTGGGAAATTTACACCCGGGCATTAACTCAATTGCACAGTCATAACTCCTATGAGGAGGCAAACACGCAGACTTACTCTCACTAAATACATTAGAAAAATCAGCCAAATTGTCAGGAATATCATGAGACTGGGGAGAGGTGGAGAAAACAGGAGTGTCACTAAGAACACATTGACAACCCCAACTCACCACAGACACAGATTTGCAGTCCAAAACAGGATTATGAGTTTGCAACCAAGGAAAACCCAGTACAACAGTATCATGCAAATTGCGCAACACCAAAAATTTAAATTCTCTTGGTGGTCCGGGGCGACCTGCATTATCACCTGGGTCCAAAACTGGGGTTTATTCTCCGCCAAAGGAGTAGCATCAATACCACTCAAAGGGATAGGAGTCCACAGGGGTATCATGGGAAAACCACAACGTTTGGCAAAGTAAAAATCCATCAGATTCAAAGCTGCTCCTGAATCAGCAAAAGCCTTAGCAGAAAATGTAGGCAAGGAGCAGATCAGGGTAATCGCCAAAAGGAACTTAGGTTGTACACTGCTCACCCCAAATGCGTGAGCAAAGCGCTTTTCTCGTTTAGGGCAGACAGAAATAGTATGAGAGGTGTCCCCACAGAAAAAACACAACTTATTAGGCCTTCTAAACTCCTGTCGTTGCGCCCTAGACAAAACCCTATCACATTGCATGGGTTCAGAAGTTTGTTCGAAAGGCGTCAACGCCTCTCGTGTAGTTTTACGTTCACGTAAACGCCAATCAATTTGAATGGCCAATGACATAGAGTTGTCAAGCCCAGAGGGGACAGGAAATCCCACCATAACATATTTTAGGGTTTCTGCCAAACCCTTCCGAAAGAGAGCTGCTAGGGCATCGTCATTCCATTTAGTAAGGACCGCCCACTTTCGGAATTTTTGACAATATAACTCTGCAGAATCCTGACGCTGGTTCAATGCCAATAAGGTTTTCTCAGCTTGATCAATAGCATTAGGTTCATCATACAACAACCCCAGGGCTTGAAAAAACGCATCTACATTAGCCAGAATAGGATCTCCGGGTGCAAAGAAAAAGCCCAATCCTGGGGATCGCCGTGCAGCAGGGAGAAGATAATTTTAACCTGCTGCACAGCTCCCCGATGAGTTAGGTTTCAAAGCAAAAAATAATTTACAATTATTTTTAAAATTCAAAAATTTAGACCGATCCCCAGAAAACACATCAGGAGTAGGGATTTTTGGTTCAACAGCAGACGACTGAGCGAGATAGGCAGAAATTCCCCGCACTTCAGCAGTGAGCTGCTCAACACGATCAGACAATTGCTTTGCCTCCATTTAGACAAAAAGTATCCTCCTACAGCCCCAGAAAAAAAACCAGGAAAAAATATGCAAAAAAAAAAAATTCTGACACTTTTTTTTTCTAAATTCTTTCCTTCTTTATAGTACCCTAGAGTCTACAGTAAGGCTGGTGATTCTGTTATGAATGGGTCACCGAGGAAGATAACAGGACCAGGCTAAGCCACAGAAAACCAGAGAGGTTGGAAACTAAGCGGATTGCAGACCCCTGATCCTATCCACACAACTAGCAGTAGCCTTACAGCGTACCTACGATGCCCTAGACGCCTCGGCACAGCCGGAGAACTAAGCCTAAAGCAGGAAAGGTGAAATCTAAACTGCCCCAGAGCAGACCCCAAAGGAATAGACAGCCCCCAAAGATATATTGTCAGTGAGACAAGATGAAAACACAAAAGCAGGCAGAAAAATAGACTGAGCAAATGATGGGGTCCAAACTGACTAGACAGGACAGGAAAGGAAAGACACTGTCTGAAATTACGCAAAAAACCCTGAAAAATCCAACACGTCTGATGCACAAAAAACACTGAAGTCACACGACTTCGCCCCAACTTAATCAGCACTGGTATATACTGAAAGCAAAGCAAACAGAGACCAATATAACAGGGGATAAAACAAACTGACACAAGCAGTAACATATGGGCGGTGATTCAGCACAGCCCCAGCAGGAGCAAGCTGACCCGCACATCAAGTTAAACAATGACATAATTGTGGCAAGTAAGAAGCTTTTATGTGGACTTTTTTCCCCTTAAATCTGTGTATATGTGTATGTACTGCAGTGTAAGTGTGTTAATATACTCGCCTACTGCCGTCTTCTATGGTATCCAGCGTCTTAGTGTCGTCACAGCTCTTCAGACATTCTGGCTCACTCTTTCCTTCTCGCGTGAGCCGGAAGTCTCTTTTACAATGTAAGTCAATGGTACCTCGTTTTGATGTTCCATAGACCTCCATTGTGAAAGCCCCTAAATAGTTTAAATTTTGGGGTATTTGTTTAATTACTTTCATCTTTTCATAATGTAATAATAATTCTAATTTGTCCAACTAGTCCAGAAGCCACTTGATAATCCCCTAGTGTGATCAATGGTGGATGGAAGCAGTGGAACCACCGGCTAGAATTCTCACTGTTGTGTTGAATGGCAGGGTGCACGGAAACAGCACCTGATTGGAGACGTGCCACAGTAGTGTTTCGCTCATAGCACAGACACACTTATTGAAATCTTTCCCAGAGGAAGAGGAGTAATATTCGTTAGCTCAAAGCAAAGAGCAGACATTCAGGAAAGGGTGTTTTAGACAAAAAAAATTAAATCAAATGCGGTGGTTGCAATCGCCCCCGGGTCCTGGAGTCTAAGGGGTCCAAAAAGTACCTTTGGCCCATATGAAAAGACTAATACTATTAAAGACTTGCAATAATTGGGGGCCCAGTCGGAGCTTTTGCATTGGGGCCCACGAGCTTCAAGTTACGCCACTGTACATATGGTACTAAGCATAGGAGAGTCCGAGCGCTGGACTTCCTCTTCACGATCTTCCATATCTTGGCTCAATAATATTCAATAATAAAACCATTAATAACTTGTCAACAAACTGAAATAAACTTGTAAGAGATTAAATTTATTCATGTCCCATTGTTATATCCATTTCAGAAATGCCAAACGGTCCTCTTTGAAGGGTTTATCCAGGACTTTTTTTTACTATTGGCTTAAAAACTAACAGGCAACTGTGTTATAAATGAGTCACTGGAGGAGGAAAAAAACAAAAATACAAGCTAAGTCCAGAAAACCAGAGAGGTTGGTAGCTAGCGGATTGCAGACCCCTGATCCTATTCACAACAACTAACAGTAGCCGTGGGGTGTTCCTACGGTGGTCCTAGACACCTCGTTCACAGCCGGAGAACTAAATAAACCTAAAGAAAGAAAGGGGAAATCTAAACTGCCCCAGAGCAGACCCCAAAGCAATAGACAGCCCCCAACATGTATTGACGGTGAAAACAGATGAAAACACAAACACAGACAGAAAGACAGGCTGAGCAAATAATGGGGCCCTCACTAACTAGATAGGACAGGAAAGAAAAGCAACTGTCTGCAATCACGCAAAAACCCTGCCAAAAAATAATGTCCAACACGTCTGATAGAAAAGGCCCTGAAGTCACTAGACTTCAAAATTACTATATCAGCACTCAGGTATATTCTGAAAACAGAGCAAAGAGATCAACTGATCAGAGACAAAAATGGAGTTCAGCCAGTCCCAACCAGGGCTGGCTGAACACAAACACTAAGTAAACCAGACAAAATCTCATGGAACAATAGCAGAGCAAAAGCTTAGCTTTAGTAGACAGGACTAAACTGGAGGCCAGAGCTCAGAGCAGAGAGAATCACCAGCAACCCAGCAGGGCATCGGCGGCCTTATATCCACTCAGAGATTCCGGATGTCCAATCACACTCCACCTGTTCAGATGACAGGTTTTTCCCATCCATATCAATTTCACTACCTCCTTTCACAAGCAGAAGGAGTTCATTGGACATCAAAGGTGAAGGAGAAAATGAGCTCATAACAGTACCTCCCCCTTGAGGAGGGGTCACCGAACCCTCATCCACGCCACCAGGGCGATCAGGATGGGCCCGATGAAAAGCACAAACCAATCTTTCGGCATGAATATCGGATGCAGAGATCCAAGAATTATCCTCCTGGCCATAACCCTTCCACTTAACCAAATACTGGAGTCTCCGTCTAGCCAGACGAGAATCCAGTATCTTCTCAACCTCATATTCCACATTACCTTCAACCAATACAGGGTCAGGAGGTGCCACCACAGGAACTACTGGCTCAACAAACCTCTTTAACAGAGACTTATGAAACACGTTATGGATCTTGAATGTAACAGGAAGAGCCAATCGAAAAGAGACCGGATTAAGAATCTCCAAAATCTTGTAAGGTCCAATAAATCTAGGTTTAAACTTTGGAGAAGCCATCTTCATAGAGATATTCTTTGATGACAACCAAACCATATCACCCAACTTAAAACGGGGACCAATGGTCCTATGCCGGTTGGAAAACTGCTGGGCCTTTTCCTGGGAGAGAGACAACTTATCCACCACTTGGTCCCAGATCTGGTGCATTCTCTCCACCACAGTGTCAACACCTGGGCAGGCAGAAGACTCCACCTGCCCTGAAGAGAATCGAGGATGAAACCCAAAGTTACAAAAAAAAGTGACATCAAAGTGGCAGATCTAGCTCTATTATTTAAAGCAAATTCGGCCAAGGGCAAAAATGAAACCCAATCATCCTGATCAGCAGAAATAAAACATCTCAAATAAGACTCCAAAGTCTGGTTTGTTCTCTCCGTCTGCCCATTGGTCTGAGGGTGAAACGCAGAGGAGAAGGACAACTGAATTCCCAGCTTGGAACAAAAAGTCCTCCAAAATCTAGAAACAAACAGAACTCCTCTGTCAGACACAATATTCTCAGGAATCCCATGCACGCGAACCACCTGTTGCAAAAACAAGGGCACCAACTCTGAATAAGATGGCATCTTTGGGAGTGGTACAAGATGGACCATCTGAGAGAATCTATCACAAATCACCCAAATAACAGTCATTCTCTGAGAGACAGGCATATCAGAAATAAAATCCATTGAAATATGGGTCCATGGCCTCCTGGGCACCGGCAAAGGCATCAACAACCCACTAGAGCGAGAACAAGGTTTAGACTGGGAGCAAGTCCCACAGGACTGCACAAAATTCCTGACATCAAGAGACAAGGCGGGCCACCAAAAAGACCGACTCACCAAATCTCTAGTACCAAAAATACCTGGATGACCAGCCAATGCGGAGCAATGAACTTCAGACATTACTCTCTTCCTCCACTGGTCAGGAACATACAATTTTCCAATGGGACAACGCTCAGGTTTGTCCTCCTAAAACTCTTACAGAGCACGTCTCAAATCGGGCAAGATGGCAGAAAGAACTACCCCCTCACCTAAGATGGTAGCAGGCTTGGTCACAACAGGAGAATCAGCAAAGAAACTCCTAGAGAGGGCGTCTGCCTTGACATTCTTAGTGCCCGGAAGAAAAGAGATCACAAAATCAAAACATGTGAAAAACAAGGCCCACTAACCTGTCTAGGATTCAAACGTTTGGCCGACTCAAGGTAAATCAAATTCTTGTGGTCAGTAAGGACCACGACCTTTTGTTTAGCTCCCTCCAACCAATGTCTCCACTCCTCAAATGCCCATTTCATGGCTAACAGTTCCCGATTCCCCACATCATAGTTGCGTTCGGATGGGGAGAACTTTCGGGAAAAGAAAGCACAGGGATTCATTTTAGATGTTACCGGATCTTTTTGGGACAAAACAGCTCCTGAACCAATCTCAGAAGCGTCCACCTCTACCTGAAACGGGAGTGAGACATCAGGTTGCCGCAAATCCGGAGCAGAAGTGAACCTCCGCTTCAGCTCCTGAAAGGAAGAAACAGCCTCTGGAGACCAATTCAGCACATCAGCACCCTTCTTAGTCAAATCAGTCAATGGTTTGGCAATACCAGAAAAATTAGCTATAAATTTACGATAAAAATTAGCAAAACCCAAAAACTTCTGGAGGGCCTTCAAAGCAGTGGGCTGAACCCAATCGTAAATGGCCTGTACCTTGGCTGGGTCCATTTCAATAGTTGACGGAGACAAAATAAATCCCAAAAATGAAATCCTCTGTACACCAAAAAGGCATTTCGATCCCTTAACATACAGGGAATTCTCCCTCAAAATCCGGAACACAGTCCGAACATGTTCCAAATGAGAGTCCCAATCCCTGGAAAAGATCAAAATATCATCCAGATAGATGATCAAAAATGTATCCACAAAGTCCCGGAAAATATCATTCATGAAGCACTGGAAGACAGAAGGGGCATTAGTGAGCCCAAAAGGCATCACCAGGTACTCAAAATGTCCCTCCGGAGTATTAAACGCCATCTTCTATTCATCCCCATGCTTAATGCGAATAAGATTATACGCCCCCCTGAGGTCAAGCTTGGTAAACCAGCAAGCACCTTTAACTCTGGAGAATAGATCAGAAATCTGGGGTAACGGATACTGATATTTAACAGTAATTTTGTTGAGGGAACGATAGTCAATACAAGGCCTTAATGAACCATCTTTCTTGGCCACGAAAATTTTTTTTTTTTTCCCATCCTAATCAATTTCACTACTTCCTTTCACCAGCAGAGGTAGTTCATCAGACATCAAAGGTGAAGGAGAAATGAGCTCATAACACAAGTGTTTAATAACGACCTGCCTGTTGTACCTGGCACCCACACATTGACCGCTCCTGCCGGAGATTCAGTTGTTGAACGTCAACAGAGAAGATCTTCCTCTTCTAGGCTGCTCTGTTGATGGGGCGGGACTGCCAACATCATGCTCTGTTGACATGACATCATCAGAACCTGCTGAATACCTGGCAGGAGCGGTCTGCGCCGGGCACAACATCTTGGATAAGCTCTTTAAGCTGAGACCAAGTGATGGGATGCGGGTACAGTCAGCATATGTCCGGCAACAATAACAATTAGTAACTTGTTCATTATTCAGAACATATGGGCGAAGTATGGGCACATACCATACAGATTGTCATATGATTAGAAGACCCCCCCAGGCACTTGATTAGCCAAATTAGCACGGTCTATATTTGTTCCCTTGTTTAATGAACAAGAAGTATGGATATAGGATACCACTTCAGGAAAACACATGCCAGTTCGTGGCCCAGAATTACATCTTGTGTTCTGATAATTACATTTTTTGTGACCATTGAGTTTAATTTGACTCCATTCACGCCACGTTGCTTGCTGCGCTCCGAGCCATAAATCAGTCTGATTAGATCGATGTATTATTTAATGAAACACTTAGTCTAGGAGCATTACCGAAGTTCATGATATGTTTCCCATGAGGGCTGTAAAAAGTAGTTGCTGTGTTAAGGCTATTCTAGAATGTGGAGGCTTCACACCCATTGCACTTATTCAGCAGTACTGTCTACACCGAGCTGCTATTTATATCTGGTACGAAGGGCCATCTGGGGAAAGCTAAAAGAGATTTAACTTCATTTATCAACTCTCATCATTCCAATGCCCTTTTTTCAACCGAATGAAAAAAGTAGAGTTCATGGGCCGTTCGTATCAAATGTTCTGCAGAGCCCACGTAGAAAGAAAAAAGTAGAGTGCAAGAGCCATTTGTATCTACAGAACCTACACTACCGTTCAAAAGTTTGGGGTCACCCAGATAATTTTGTGTTTTCCATGAAAACTCATACTTTTACTAATCAAATAAGTTGCCAAATGAATTTAAAATCTAGTCCAGACATTGACAAGGTGCGAAAAAACATTTTTATTTGAAATAATAATTTTCTCCTTGAAACTTTGCTTTCGTCAGAGAATGCTCCCTTTGCAGCAATTCCAGCATTGCAGACCTTTGGCATTCTAGCAGTTAATTTGCTGAGGTAATCTGGAGAAATTTCACCCCATGCTTCCAGAAGCCCCTCCCACAAGTTGGTTTGGCTTGATGAGCACTTTTTGCGTACCATACGGTCAAGCTGCTCCCACAACATCTCAATGGGGTTGAGATCTGGTGACTGCGCTGGCCACTCCATTACAGATAGAATACCAGCTGCCTGCTTCTTCCCTAAATAGTTTTTGCATAATTTGGAGGTGTGCTTTGCCCATATTCATCTTTTCCTTTTATTAGCCAGTCTCAGATATGGCTTTTTCTTTGCCACTCTGTCCTGAAGGCCAGCATCCCGGAGTCGCCTCTTCACTGTAGACGTTGACACTGGCGCGTACTATTTAATGAAGCTGCCAGTTGAGGACCTGTGAGGCGTCGATTTCTCATACTACAGACTCTAATGTACTTGTCTTGTTGCTCAGTTATGCAGCGAGGCCTCACACTTCTCTTTCTACTCTGGTTAGAGCCTGTTTGTGCTCTCCTCTGAAGGGAGTAGTACACACCGTTGTAGGAAATCTTCAGCTTCTTGGCAATTTCTCACATGGAATAGCCTTCATTTCTAAGAACAAGAATAGACTGTCGAGTTTCACATGAAAGTTTTTTTTTTCTGGCCATTTTGAGAGTTTTATGGAACCAACTAGCTCAAAGGAAGGTCAGGTCTAATCAGCCAAACTGTTTTCAGCTGTGCTAACATACTTGCACAAGGGTTTTCAAGGGTATTCTAACCATCCATTAGCCTTCTTACACAGTTAGCAAATACAAAGTATCATAAGAACACTGGAGTGATGGTTGTTGGAAATGGGCCTCTATACACCTATGAAGATATTGCATTACAAACCAGACGTTTGCAGCTAGAATAGTCATTTACCACATTAACAATGTATAGAGTGTATTTCTGAATCATTTAATGTTAGCTTCATTGGAAAAAACTGCATTTCTTTCAAAAATAAGAAAATTTCTAAGTGACCCTAAACTTTTGAACGGTAGCGTACGTAGGAAGAAAGACCCACGGAGTTTAGGAGCCATGATGCCGTGAATCCCTACAATGTAACACCTACAGGGCTTAACAAGGAGGAGAAGAACAGAGGAACCTTGTAAAAGTCGCTAATCATAAAAAGGAAAGGGAGC
This sequence comes from Dendrobates tinctorius, assembly GCF_039654945.1. Lineage (NCBI taxonomy): Eukaryota > Metazoa > Chordata > Amphibia > Anura > Dendrobatidae > Dendrobates > Dendrobates tinctorius. Next base: position 44,005,341 of record NW_027361797.1, read on the forward strand.
AGTCTACATTGTGTCCTTCTTACCTAACATTAGAAGCAAAATTAGCGAATACCCGATTCTAAAAAAGTAAAAAGTAATAGTACATATGAATAACATAGGGCATTTAGTAAACACTTTTTTTTATTTAAAAAAGCATAAAAGCCATCCTACAGCGACAAGGTGTACCCAAATCGGGAAGGTCCTATAAAGTCTGTAATACTAAAACCTTACCATGTGTCAAACACGACCTCCGGACTGTGGACACCCAGCCTTGGGAAGCTATATAAACGTAATGTCCAACTCAAAGAAAGGGAGTTTGCACTGAGTGCAATATAACAACCTAAAGCAAAACCAAAAAAATGAGACAGAGTGTTAGTTGGTAAGCTTCCCATGGCTGGGTGCCCAATGTCGAGCCCTGGTCCTGCTCTACCTTTATTCACTTTGAAGTCTTTTTTGACACATGGTAAAGTTTTCATATTAGAGACATTATAGGACTATCCCGATTTGGGTACACCTTGTCGTGGTGGAATGGTTTTTATGCTTTTTATTTTTTTTAATCAAAAACAGTGTTTGCTAAGTACCATATGTTATTTATATGTACTATTACTTTTTACTTACAGCAGAGTACTTACTCATTTTGTTTCTTTCCTAGGTATTGTCTGTTTAATGGTCACAGTGTGAACATGCTTCTGTATGTTGCAATCATACTAACTTATACTCCGGCTCATTTTTCTTGGTTTTGCCATATTGCGTCCATTCATTGCCAATAATATTGCCATACTTGCCTGCCTATTTGTTTCCTGTTTGGCAGCTGAGAGCTATTTCTTCTCACCCTCTATACACATGAACACTCAGTTTGACTGAGCGTGCATGTGTACAAATTGGGCTGAGGGAGAAAGATGCTGCCAGCGCTAGCCATATCTGATGGTGTTGTATCTGTCTGAGAAGGGGTGTTTTCCTTTATGGATATGCTATAAATGTCCGGTAAATGTAGGTATTTCATTAGGGACTCGCACTTATCTTCAGAATTGGGGTCCACCAACTGCTGAACTGGAGCAAATTCAGTGGTGACCAATTGGAGTAAGAAAGGTGGATGGTGCTGCCTGGAGGAACTTTTTTTTACAGGGAGAGCGACAAGAAACAAACAATTTGCCCAACTTTTAATGACTAGGTGAGCAAAAAAAAATTTGTAGGATCCTGATCTAGTGGCCACGTTTGTACCTTATTTGGAGGATCTGCAGCAGCCATTTTTCATACAAGTTAACTAAGGGGTTGAGAATGTCACAACCCTCCCAGGTGAGCAAATCCCTTTTTCCTTTCACCTCTGTAATTCAGAAGAGACCCTACTGCGCTTATTGTCATTCCAATTTTTACTGTATACATTTAAAGGGAATCTGTCACCAGGTTTTTGCCACCTAATCTGAGAACAGCATGATGTAGAGTCCGAGATCCTGATTCCAGCAATGTGTCACTTATTGGGCTACAATCATTCTTTTATCAGCAGGAGATTATCACTAGAGGACTAGTAAACCTTCTGCCATGTAGTCCTCCATATTCATGAGCTCTGTATATTCCCACTCTCACCACTGATTGGTAGCTTTCGGTCTATGCACAGTGTACAGCAGCCAATCAGTGGTGAGGGCGGGGTTATACCGAGTTCATCATTCAGATCTGTAGCAGATAAAACAGTGATTTTATTAAAACTGCAGCAAGCAGCCTAGTAAGTGACACACCCCTGGAATCAGGGTCTCCACCCCTACATCATGTCACTCTCAAAGAGTGGCAAAAGCCTAGTGACAGATTCCTTTTAAGACGATATGCGAAACATACTAGGGTGAAAGCAAGGTCTTAGGTATAGTGGATCTTTAATGGGGTTGTAAAGGATAAGAAAAACATGACTGCCTTCTTCCAAAATCAGCACCGCACCTGTCCCGTCGGTTTGGTGTTATCGCAACCCGGCCCTATTTAATTCATTGGAGCTGAGCTGCAATACCAGATGTGACCTACAAAGAGGTGTGGCACTGTTTCTAGCAGAAAGCAGCCGTATATTCCCATTTTTGTACTAGTACCAATGCTGTGTATTAGTAGGCATTACATCAGCTGGCTGCTTGGCTTTTGCAGGGCAGATTTGCGCGTGTCCCTGAAGTTAACGTAATTCAGCCTAGCTCCCCCTACAGGGAAACCCCTCTTAATTCACCCATACGGAGGGTTGGAGACTTATGCAGCGGAGTTCAGCTCTGCTCATATGGCCACAACAGGAACAGGGGTTTTCGGTCAGCTGAGGTGCAGGATATCTGATCTAGCAGATCCAGACTGGAATTTCCTTACTGGATGAAACGGTAGAGGCCAAGCTGAATGGTCAAATTCATTACTCAACTTAAAATAGTCCTAAATTAATCAGTAGAAAGGAATTTTTGTTGATAAGATCCGAAAAACATCAGCAAGAATTAAGACTGATATGATTTTTATCTTTTCTGCAAAAGTCAACTTAATGAAGTCATTTACATCATTTATTTCCAATGTGAGGTCATGTCGTGTTTGTTGCAGGAACCATCCTGTGCTTTAAGGGTGCCAGACAGACCAGACTTACAGGGGCAGCGCTACAAATAGCTTCTTTCATTTATTTTTGGTGCAATCTTAAGGCATCTTTTTGGCTAAGCCACACCCCATTGTCTAACGAGACACCATGTGTCTAAAAAATGTATAACTGGACAACCCTCAGCTTAAAGGGAATCTGTTAGTTTTTTTGCTATGTAATCTGACAGCAGCATGATGCAGAGACAGAGACCTTGATTCCAACGGTGTGTTCCTTTCTCATCTGCATGCTGTCAGACTGATACAATTCCAATTTTACTTTGCTGCAGATCTAGCACAGCTCTAATTCTGAGCCCTGTATAACCCCGCCCACATTTCTGATTGGCAGCTTTCTGTGTACACTGAACATTGACAGAAAGCAACTAATCAGTGTTGGAGGCGGGGTTACACAGAGCAGTATGACTAGGAGGCACAAGACATCTAGTCCTACAGCAATAATCTCCTGCTGATAAAACACTGATCAGTGGTGGGAGTTATACAGAGCTCATGAATAATGAGAACTACATGTCAGCAGGCTTACCAGTCTTCTAATAATAATCTCCTGCTGATAAAACAGTGATTTTATTAAAACTACAGCAAGCAGCCCAGTAAGTGACACATCGCTGGAATCAGGGTCTCTGCACCTACATCATGCTGCTCTCAGATTACATAGCAAAGATCTACTGACTTGATCCTTTTGCATTCAAGATCCCATATAAAATAAAAATAATCTATACTCACCACCCACAGAGGCGCCGTTCCTGCGATGTCGGTGTCGCTGTTCTAGGCGGTGAAGTGACTCAACATTTTTCCGTCCGCTCATTTAAGTCTGTAGCTGGCAAGTGGCGGCTAATCAGTTGCGAACAAAGCTATGTCCACTCTCTGGGAACGACGGCACTGACATTGCTGGAACGTTGCCGCTGCGGGAGGTGAGAGTATACACTGTTTTTATTTTATATGGGGGTCCTGAATTAATTTAGCTGGGGTTTTCCAGTAGTGGACAATCCTTTTATTTAAAAAAATGGCGCACAGCATGAACTAAGGAATTCCACCTCCGTTTTGGGGTAATTTATTATGTGCTGTATTTTTTAAGACAGTTTTTGCTGCTGGAAGCTAAAGTTACCGTTACAGCGATTAAATTCTAAAAATGGCTGACAGTAGTTTACAAATTTCCCTAATTTTTATTTATTTTTTTAATGGGAAAAAAACAAGGGTGATTCCAAATTTTATATATTTAAATGTTTTTTTTTTTCATTTTTCACTTTATTTTTTAGCCTCCTTAGGGGACTTGAGCCTGTGATTGTTTTTTCTATATATTGCAATACTACTGTGAAGCAGTGTATAGACAAAATGACATACTCATATGAAGCTCAGCCACAGGCCAGGCTTCACAGGAGGTCAACAATGGAAACATCGGGGGCCTACATCAGGTATTACAGGCAGATGTCGACTGTGTAGCACAGCCAGTATCTGCCAGATATGTTGCGGAGCCCCCCGCTCCCTACATGGGTACACCGTACTATTATGCCCCATGCAGGAAAGGGGTTAATTGGAAGCCGGACCCCTTTAGAAGCTGAGTAATAGGAACGTCTATGAACATCAAAGGGAAAATAACACAATAAATCAATCTCGGCTTCTTGGCCAGATATTTTTAATGACGCCCGATGGGATAAAGAATGCCGATCTGTGAAGATCTGAGGTGTTGGCATGTAGTGCCCTGCCTAAAAAGCCCAATTATCCTAATTAATTCACTATGAAATGAAAATTATGGGTGAATGTCTTTAAGTTTTTTAGTAAAGTTATTTTTTTTTTAATCGGATACCGATTGCATCAGATGGTAGAAAAGCATCATGGGTAGAACTCCCCTTCAACTTAGTCAGACATATGTAGAGGCGCTCATAAGTGTGATCCTGTTGCAGAATGGGTTAAGGAACTATTAATACAGTCTATGAAAGAACAGACCAGCTTCAATATATTTGGACTGGAGCCTAAGTGACCTCAGGACCCAGTCATCCTAACCTCAGTGCATTTACCCCTTCACGTCTGCAAACGGGGGCATATGTCTATCCCGAATGTTATGCTATTTGTATTTATTGGATTTCTAAATCGCTAATATATACCGTAGTCATCCATGGGTTACCTCAATATAGAGGGATACAAGTATATGTGGTGAAAAAATTGCAGTTGCACTCAGACTCGAGTTTGAGGGGCCCAAAACCCCTCTAGGACCATACGTGTTACTGTATAAGGACACCAGTGCTAAGAAGGATCTGCTAGAATTAAAGGACCCTTTACAGATTTCGTATTAGACGCCGTGTGATACAATGTACACCTGTCCCCATGTATCCATGCACATATTTCACATTTTTTAACATGTTTTTATATGCAGAAAGCAACCTTAGATTTTCAGTATGTAGGTGATGAAGCCACCTAAGGCTCCATTCACATGCAGCAGTTATGCAGCGCCGCGGCTATAAAACCGCAGCAGCCCTTGTACAAATCACTTAGTCTTGCAGGTGAGACTGCTGTTTTCCTGCAACATTAAAGGTAGTATGTCCCTAAGGGCGCAGTCAGATGCCCGTATAAATCGGATCGAGATCGGAACGCAGTGCACGGACTGGCCGGCTGCTCTCCCTACCCAAGTGTGGCAGCTTCATGTATTTCTATGTAACTCTCACACTCAGGTGGGGAGAGCTGCCGGCCAGTCCGTGCACTGCGTTCTGATCTCGTTCCGATTTACACAGGTGTCTGACTACGCCTTTTTCCCGATTTACTGTGTTCGCTTACTAAAAGTGAGCTCTGTCTAAACTCAAGTCACTGATCCTGCACGTGCGCACTGACACTGGAGGAGTGCAGCAGTGTTCCCACAGTGTCAGGGCCGCAGTGCACTCAATTTGAGTGCCGGTGCGCTCTGATCTCTGGCTACTGCTAGTCTGTGCTACACCCAGAAGTGAAGTGAGGAACCAGAGATCAGAGTCAGAGCACGACCACCCTGATACAGTGTCCGCGCTGCTAGGCTCCTACAGTGTTAGTGCGCAAGCGCAGGAAGAGGGATTTGAGTTTAGTCTGTGCTGAGTCCCCTAGAAATTTGTTTGAAAAGCTTAATTTACATTTTGAGGGTGACAGGCTCCCTTTAAATTGGAAAGACCACTGAGGCAAAAGACTGCTGTGTGTGAACGCAGCCTTAGAGTATTGTGTACACCAGCAAATTTTCAGAGGCTAATAAAGACCATGCAGAATTGCAAACTTATTGTGACCTAGTAAGCCAGCGGCAGGAAAGTCTAGAAGAAACATTTCTAACCACAAAGAATCTGCTAGCAATGCAAGATTTTTAAAGGGTCCTTCCCATCCCTGACATATATGTCATATGCTGTAGATATGACATAAAGGTCTGATGGATCAGGATCCATGAGGATCTATCACCTATCTCCAGCTGCTGCTCTCTCATTTCCTCCGGATCTATGTGATACATCCACAGGCAGGGAGAGTGACACTATCGCTGATTGGTCACAGGGATTGCATGACATAATGTCTCGTGATCCCCGGGAGATCCTGTGCCCCAAATTACAGTTGGAATGGCGCCGGCTGTGGAGGTGAGTATAAGGCTGGAGTCACACTACAGTGCGATACGGCCGAGTCTCACAGGTTAAAACCAACCTCTGGCACCGGCACTCCGGAGTGGAGCGTGCAGTTCCATGTATTGCTGTGCAGCTGCACGCTCTGCTCCGGAGTGCCGGCACCAGAGGTTGGTTTTAACCAGCGAGACTCGGCCGTATCTCGCTGTGTGTGATCCCGGCCTTAGTGTTATTATTTTACAAGGAGGAAACATAGGGATTTATACACAATATGGACAAGTATATGACTGTGCACATACCCTTACAGGGTTTATTTGCGGTCTGTTACCATGGATTCACTGCACACGGTGCGGATTCTGCTGCGAATCCGCAGCCGATTTGGCCCTGCGGATCCGCAGCAGATTCTGCTGCATTGTACAGTATCTTTAAAGTCAATGGAAAACGAAAAAACACAGTGCACATGCTGCAGATTTTTCCGCGCGGATTAGCTGTGGTTTGAAATCCGCAGCATGTCAATTCTTTGTGCGGAATCCACAGCAGTTTGACACCTGCTCCATTATAGAAATCCGCAGGTGTCAAAACGCAGAGGAAATCCACAGTCAAATCCGCACTAAATCCGCAGGTAAAACGCAGGTCATTTTACATGCGGATTTAGCCAAATTTGCGTGGAAAAATCCGCAGCAGAATCCGCAACGTGTGCACATACCCTAAGAAGTATGGAATAGATGGAAGAGGGTATGACTGCAGGCTCAGACTACACAGGGTTTGTTTGTAGTCTGTTACCATAGAAACACATGGATTACATTGGAACAATAGAAATGGTTCTAAAGGTGGACCTTCAATTCAAGTGACAAACACCTGCACAGTTAACAGTATGGGTAAGTATGGAAATAATTAGTGAAGCACCCTTTTTTTGCAATACATTTTTGATAAATGATGTAGAAGAATCATAGCTTTAGCTCATTGATAGAAAAGACCTTAGTCCCAACGTCAGAAGTGATTCATTTTTTATTTTAGATTACTAACCGTGTATGTTAATGTCATTATGTCCTCAGTTTTGGCTTTGGGTCATACTCAAGTGGGTGACACTCTCGTTTTCCCCTTGTCACTCTTTAAAATCCAGAGACACCTTGTCTGACAAGTAGATTAGGACACGTATTGCTGTAGCTTTTTCTAACGCAAGGTTGCCGACTGTCAGTAAATTTACTTACTTAACCTTATGTAGGAGAGAATTATATATATGGTCTATATTACAGCTTTAAGACCCAGTGTCTGCTAGAATAACCTTTGGGAAAGCCCTCATTGGTACCCCCCAACAGGCTTGGCCAAGACACATCTCTTCTGCATCCTTGGCCTTTCATTTAATCCCGTGTGTTTCACGTATGACTGTCAGATAGTTACCGGTCCCAGTAGGTCACAAAGTTGACATTTCATTGCCTTCTGCCTAAGCGTGAATTTCAACAGCATATAAATTAAAAGGTGATTCTGCTTTATTATTTTGCGATCTTGTATTTTTTTTGGCTCTTGACCTGAATGAAGTATTACGTTACGACTTGCACCGGTTTGAACTCATTTACTGGACTCCTTTCCGATAGTGTAGTAACTACTCTGCAATATAGATAAACCAAGCAGAAATGTGCCATTAATAGACTAGTTAAAGGGATTATCGAGCACTATTTATTTTTTTAACTATGGGCATAAGTACTAACAGGCAGGTAGTTGCTAACTACCTGCCTTTGTGCCTGGCGCTGATGTCTGCCGACACTGAACGGGCCATTCCTGCTGGCGATTCACCAGGTTCTGCCGACGCTGACAGAGCAGCAGCTTCTCTTCTGCTCTGCCCATGTCATGCTGATTGACAGCTGGTTCTCTGCTGCCTAACAGCAGGGAGTTGGCTATCAATCAGCATGACGTCAGCAGTCACGCCCCGTCAACAGAGCAGCTCTGAAAAAAGGAGAGCTGCTCTGTAGACTTTGAGCAACTGAATTGCCAGCAGGAGCAGTCAATGACCGCTCTGTGTCAGCACCGGGTAGATCAGGCAGATAATTAGCAACTTCCTGCCTGTTACTTTTTAGGCCTATATGTTATGAATGAGTCACCGAGGAGGATGGCAGGAACAGGCTAAGCCACCAGAAGACCAGAGAGGTTGGTAACTAAGCGGATTGCAGACTCCTGATCCTATCCGCACAACTAGCAGTAGCCGTGGAGCGTTCCTACGATGCCCTAGACGCTTCGTCACAGCCGGAGGACTAACTAAGCCTAAAGACAGGAAGATTAAATCTAAACTGCCCCAGAGCAGATCCCCAAAGGAATAGACAGCCCCCAAACATATATTGTCGGTGAGACAAGATGAGACACAAACACAGGCAGAGAACAGACTGAGCAAATGGTGGGGCCCAAGCTGTCTAGACAGGACAGGACAGAAAAAGATACTGTCTGCAATCACGCACAAAACCCTGAAAAAGTCCATCACTTCTGATATACAAAAAACCTGAGATCACACGATCTCACCCCCGCTACATCAGCACTCTGGTATAAACTGTCAGCAAGCAAAAAGATACTAACATAACAGGGGACTGAACAAGCTGCAACATATGAAGAAGGGCCCAGCGCTGCCCCCAGCAGGGAGCACGCTGAACCCTAACAGCAAAACAGAAAGCAAAAAAAACACACAACCAGATTAGATGCAAAGGATTAACAAAAGAATTAGCTGAACATGCAGATCAGGCAGGGGACAAAAGAGCTCCAAATGCACAGAGAGGAAAAAATCACCAGCACCCTTCAAGAGCAGCCAGCTCCATTATATGCTCCCAGCCAGCAATCCCAGATTCCCAATTATCATCATCAGGTGGAGAACCTCCATCCACCTGGCCAGCTCCACTACTCTCAGTAACCACCAGAGGGAGCAGAGGGAGCTTCGGCTCAGAAATCCGAGCAAGGGAGTTCACAACACCTATAGCTAAAAAAAATTGTTCTTGACCCTTTAACTATTTGAGGTCAAAAGATTGTTAAATTGGGATTACACAACGTCATTTCAGATGATTCATAAGGAACAGGAACTTTGTTGTCAGTGGTACTTCATCAATCAGAAAAACTCCAGGCCCCAATACATAAAAGCTTGTACACCAGAAAACCGGTGTAAAAAGGCTTTGAAAAGTCTCAACATATTTGCTCAAAGCCAAGGCTGCTCAAAAATGTTGTGCCTTTTGGTATTTTCACACCATTTTCACCCAGCTTTACAAAGTGAGCTAGACTGGGGAGGGACACGAACAGGAGAGGATGTGGCGACCCCCAGTAGTCAAACCGGTCAAGCTGGAGGATGTTACAGGCAGCAGAACATTCTTCACAGTGTCTCCAGACTCTGTCACATGTGCTCAGTGTGAGCCTGCCCTCATCCATGAAGAGCACAGGACGCCAATGTTGAATCTGCCATTCTTGGTGTTCTCTAGCAAATGCAAATCACTCTGCATGGTGTCGGGCTGTAAGCTCACCATCCACTTGTGGATGTCGGCCCTCACACCATCCTGATGGAATCTGTTTCTGACAGTTTGTGCAGACCCATGGATGTTAGTGTCCTGCTGGAGGTAATTTTGCAGGGCTCTGGCACTACTCCTCCTGTTCCTAATTGCCCAAAGGAGGAGGTAGCAGTCCTGCTGCTGGGATGTTGCCCTTCTACGGCCCCCTCCAAGTCTCCTGGTATACTGGCCTGTCTCCTGGTATCTGCTCCATGCTCTGGACGCTGTGCTGAGAGACACAGCTACCCATCTTGCTACAGCTTGCATTGATGTGCCTGAGCAACTTCTGTGGGTTGTAGACATTGCCTCATGCTACAATACAGTACCTCTAGGTGTGAGAGCAAAGAGTAGTGGACAAAATCCAAAAATGACAAAACAGCCAAAAGTGATGAAAACAGAGAAATGGTCTGTGGTCACCCCCTGCAGAACTACTCCTTTATAGGGGTTGTTTTGCTAATTGCCTATCATATCTACATGTTGTCTTCCATTTGCGCGGCAGCAAGAGAAATTGACAATTACATGAAATAAAAGTATAAACTAGAAACTTAAGATAGAAAATGTCTGCGCTGGATAAACCACACGGATTAGGGAACAACACAAAAATTATAAAGATAAGTGGCAGATAAATATGGAAGTCGCAATAGACAAATATATCCAATGAAAAACGAAATATTCACCAAACTGACATATTCTGAAAAAAAAAAAATCACGATCCCAGAGATCAAACTAATTGAGACCATATACCAACACCATACAAAAGGATTTAAAAATCAAATATGTAAAATAGGCATATAAAAATGGAGACACTACAAGGGAATATATATATACCTTAGGTGCATTCAAAAAATGTGCAAGGCCACATAAAGGAGCCCGGACTGTAGCGAGTATATAGGAGCTAGTGAAGTTCATCCCTGATGAAGGAAGCCGTGCACTTATTAAACCCATGCAATTCAACACTCATAATATGTTCAGCTATCGGGGAGGCTGGACTCTCAGTGACAATGATTTTACAACTATTTTGAAATAAGATAACCCTTACCACGTGCTTCCCTTACATGTTTTGTTAGTGTACCATGAAATCCAGTCTGCCAGATGAGCTATAAATCAGATTGCAAAGTATTGTCACAGATTATTCTGTAATTCTAAAAACCCCAGACTATGTATAGTTCTGGTGGAACACGAGCGCAGCCACCTAAACCTACTGCAACAGCAGGCCTGACTAATGAAACACAACCCACGGGTGACAAGAGAAAAACAGATCAGGCCAAAGCAGAGAAGCTATTTCACATTTGACCTTTCTAATTTTAATCCTCCCTCACGAATACCATTTTACCCGGTGCCCTTTTTTTTTTTCCTCATGAATTGATTCACAAACAACCTATTAGACCTTATGGATTAAATGTCCTGTCTGAGCAATCATAAGAACAGTTACATTTAAAGTACATGTGTACTATGGAGATGAAGGGTGGACCCTGTTGTCCCATTGGTGGACCCAAGGGACCTTAGTTCATTGTTGCATATGCTTTGCATTTTACTTTTTAATAAACTCCTCTCCATCTCTCCATTCTCAAGAACAGAGGGATTTTTAATTTAATGGTTTATTGCTTGTGGTCTAGTTCCTGGCCACCTTTATTATAATCGTTAAAAAAATCTTTTACATTATTTCACCGCGCTTTCTACAGTCTATCCACTACGGCCCTTGGTATATACTATTTTATTTAATATTTAGTCCACCTCACGCAGTGATTGTTTAGTTACTGGCCACCCTTGCAGCTGTAGTTGGTCTTCTAGCCAAAAAGTGCAGTGCTTACAAGCTCGCTGCTATTCAGCTTGTAAGCACTGCTCTGAAGCCAACGAGATCACTGTGTCCCGCCACATACAGTAACCCCACGCTCCAGCGATGCTGCAGAGGTAAATCTGCCTTTGGTAGCAGCATTGCTGAGTGCACACTTCGGGCCATGCCGCTGGTCTGAATTGTCAATTAGGAGTTCACTGCTCTGGAATGCAGGAAGTCTGGGAGGGGGTGATGGATGACTGGGAGTGGGTACCTACCTTATTTATGCCAAGTGTCGCTAGGTAAATCGTTCACCCTCCCAGAGCTATACTTTACACCGTCATCCTTCGGTCATGACTGACAAGTCACTCTTGTCTGAGTGACCTGCCTCCCCTACCCGAGATGTCGTGCAGGCGTCATCATTTCCTGAGGCAGCCAATACACAATTGATAGTCGGGCTCTCACAACATCATCAGGATCTTGCTACACAAGCATTTCCCCAGATAATGACGGCGCGTGTGCGAGATCTTGGTGAGAAGAGGCAGGTCGCTCAGTCGGGTGACCTGTCAGTCAATGATCGAAGGCTGGCGGTGGGTGGAGAAAAAGGCAGACAGGCAGGAGAGCAGTAAGTGCAGTGCCAGCCCCACTGCACTTGTGGCTCATTAGCATAAAAACTAGTCAAAGAATTACCAAAAAATGGATATTCAGTTTTCTACAACAATGTTGTGAGTTTAATCTTCTTTACAGTGACTTTGCTTACATGTCATTAGTTTAGGGCAGAAAAAGCTGCTGGCAGGTTCCCTTTAAGTGTCTGATTTGTCTGAAGAAGAGATAAAAGGCCAAAATTAGACTATTTGATTGCTCCAAGCAGGGTGGGAAACAAAGGTCTTTTGGTCCTGGGATGTAGAGGGGCCTTGGCTCATCTTTAGGGATCATTCACACGTCAATGATATCCTTGTGCAAGAAAATTGGTCCGAGTGTCATCATTGATTTGGATCTGATTTTCATCAAAGATTCATCAGATTTTCATCAGTGTCATCAGAGATTACCGTAGTTTTTTAAAGTAGAAAGTAGATCATGTAGGAGTCCTCGTAAGAGAAGGAATTATTTAAAATATTGGCATAAAAACTGGAGTAACTGCTCAGACAAAAAATGTTGGTGTATTCCCAGCAGCAAAAATGTAGCACGTTTTCTTTATGCTGATAATTTATTACATTTTACATTTAAAACGAAGTGGATGTGATTTCAGGAAACCTCTTACCCAATGGTTTTTTTTTGCCCATAGAATCTCATGGAAAGCCTGAAAAACCCATGCAAAATAACAATTGCAACTTTGCTATAAAAATAAAAATAGGTAAATTGTATCCAAAGGAATGTAACAAAAAAAAGCAATAAACATTGTAGATGACTATTGCATATTTTGGTGTGGACACCCCCAGGAAAAAAATTCTGCATTTTTGCTACATGGGAATGTATATTTAAAAATGCGTCGACCATACCATTTTATGATCAGTAATGTGCACATGTTGTCTTTTTCAGGCAGATTTCACCTGGCAGGAAAAACACCTCTGACTGGTTTAATGCTTGTTTGATGCTTCGTTCCCACGATGAGCGTTTGGTGAGTTTTTAATGTTGCTTATTTTCTCCAACATTTCTGCACCCATTCGGTAAATTAGGCGCCACATATTTTTTACATTGTGTTTTTGAGTGAGTTTTTTTGTATGCGTTTTATCCAGTCTCTGACAATACAGATTTTTGTCTCTTTTTGATATGTTATGTCAAGTTTTAAATAAAGCTGCTTTTTTATTGTTGCTTCCTGGTATTTAGCTGTGACAAAACTTTATTGATATAGTCATGTGCGAATTGCACACGTTTCTTACCTGTAGATTTTCAGCATCTAATGCACTTCTATGGGGAAAATCTGCACAGGAAACTCAGCGTACCCCGGGAAACAGAAAATTACATGTCATGGATTTCAAAAACGTATTGAAGGTCAGTTTAGGCTGCGTGAAAAAAAGCACAGTGGGCGTGACATTTTTTAAAAATCCACCCACTTCACTGACACCGTAAGAGTTTGTGCACACATTGAGTATTTGGATGCTGAAATTTCTGCACCATTTCTTCTTCTCTTGGCAGAAGAAATCCAGCAGCAAAAACACATATTTTTGCCCGGTTTTTAATGCGTTCAGGTTTGGGTTTATTCACCTGCGTTTGGTTTGGGTTTATTCACCTGAGTTTTTCTAGCGTTTTTGGACAGCAATGAATGCTACAGATAAACATCATAAATATAGGTGGACAGACAGACATACAGACAAACAGTCATGGCCTAAAGTGTTGGCACCCTTGAAATTCTTCCGATTATTACAATTACACTTGTTTTGCTATCCACATGTTTATTTCCTTTGTGTGTATTGAAACAACACAAACGCCAGAGGAAAAAAAGGCAAATTGGACATAATTTGACACAGATATCCAAAAATGAGCCAGACAAAATTGTTGGCACCCTCAACTTACCGTAATATTTGATTGCACACCCTTTGGAATAAATTGCTGCAATCAATGTCTTCCTATAACCGTCAACAAGATTCTTACACCACTGAGCTGGAATTTTGGAGCTCTCTTCTTTTGCAAACTGCTCCTTGTCTCTCATATCTGAGGGTGCCTTTTCACAACAACAACTTTATTATCTCTCCACTGGTGTTCAATGGGATATAGGTCCAGAGTCACTGCTGGCCACTTCAAGATTCTCCAGTGCTTTGTTTCCATCCATTTCTGGGTGCTTCTTGAAATATGTTTGGGGTCATTGTCCTTTTGGAAGACCCTTGACCTAGGACTCAATTCCAGCTTCTTGACACTGGGCTCTACATTGCGACCCAAAATTCTTTGGTAATCTTCAGATTTCATAATGCCTTGCACACATTCAAGACACACAGTGCCAGTTGCAGCAAAACATCCCCAAAGCATCTTTAAACTTCCACCTTATTTGACCGTAGGTACTGTGTTCTTTTCTTTGTAGGCCTAGTTCCGTTATAGGTAAACAGTAGAATAATGTGCTTTACCAAAATCTCTATCTTGGTCTGATCTGTTCACAAGACTCTTTCCCAGAAGGATTTTGGCTTACTTGTGTACGTTTTGGCAAACTGCAGTCTTGCTTTTTTATATCTCTGTGTCAGAAATGCGGTCTTTCTGGGTCTTCTGCCATATTGTTTCATTTCATTCAAATGTCGATGGATAATTTGCACTGATACTAATGCACCCTGAGCCTGCAGGACAGATTGAATTTCTTTGGAGCTTGATTGATGCTGCTTATATACCATCTGGACTATCCTGCATTGCAACCTTTCATCAATTTTTCTTTGTCCAGGTCCAGGGAAATTAGCTACAGTGCCATGGGCTGACAGTTCTCATCACTTTCTGTTCTCCATGCTTAGTGTGGCACAGAGATTCAATGCAAAGAGTGAGTTTCTGGTTTCAGGTGTGATTTCCATATTGCTCATACCTTTTACTTGCCACAAGTGAGTTTGAACAAGCATCACATGCTTGAAACAAAGTTGTTTACCCACATTACCCATTTTTGGTGTTTGTGTGAAATTATGTCCAATTTGCCTTTTTTTCAGTTTTTTGTGTTGTTCCAATACACACAATGGAAATAAACATGTGTATAACAAAACATATGTATTTACAATAATTTTTTGCTTGAAATATTTCATTTTCTGGAACAATTTGAAGGGTGCCAACATTTTTAGCCATCACTTTACAGTTGTTCAACCCCCCAACATAGTGCACCCTGTGGAGCTTTTTGGACAGCTTTTTGTGATTAAATAATTTTTTTGCATCCAGCAAAGGTAAAGCAAACAGCTGAGAGCTGATATTATCAGGCTGAGAAGGTCCATGGTTATTGGGATTTTCCTGACCTAAAAATACCAGCGAAGTGGTGCATCACATTAGATACAACAAATTCTTATGCTTTGCCTTGCCTCTTTCTGATTGTCCTGGTGTGGTGGCAATTGGTGTAATGGTGCTTGGGGTTGATGTAAGCCGTGATTTGTTAAAAAACCACAGCTGACATCAAGCCCTGGTGTTAGTAATGGAGAGGTGTCTAGCAGACAAAATCTTCGATTAACACCTTTCCTACATTAGATATACTATTCCGTCCATGTGACCCGGGACCTAATTCCCATGGACGGAATAGTACGTCTAGCGCGATCAGCTGCGCTCACGGGGGGAGCGCAGCTGATCACGGCCGGGTGTCAGCTGATTATCACAGCTGACACCCGGCACTATGTGTCAGGGGTGGTCACGGACCGCCCCCGACACGTTAACCCTTGGCACACTGCGATCAAACACGATCGCAGTGTACCGGGGTTTAGGGAAGCATCGGGAGGGAGGGGGCTCCCTCCGTGCTTCCCTGAGACCCCCACAGCAGCGCGATGTGCAGCGCTGCTGCGGGGGTCTCCTTCCCTGCAGGTCCCTGAATCCAAAATGGCGGTGGGACCTTCGGGAGCCTGCAGGGAGCTGGCTTCCTCATGCCTGCAAAGCGCCGGCATGAGGAAGCCTGCAGCACTGCCTGTGACAGATCCCTGATCTGTTACAGCGATCTGTCACATAAAAGTTATGTCCCCCCTGGGACATTGTAATAAAGTAAAGAAAAAAGTGTAAAAATAATTTATAAAAAAAAATCGCTAAATAAATAAATAAAAAAAATTCCCTAATAAATAAACTTAAAAAAAACAATAAAAGTACACATATTTGGTATCGCCGAGACCGTAACAACCCGCTCTATAAAACTGTCCCAGTAGTTATTCCCTTTATTGAACCCCTTAAAAAATAAAAATAAAAAACGAAGCAAAAAATAAAGCTTTATCATCATACCGCCGAACAAAAAGTGTAATAACGCGCGATCAAAAAGACGATTATAAATAACCATGATACCACTGAAAACCTCATCTTGTCCCGCAAAAAACGAGCCACCACACAGTGTCATCAGCGAAAAAATAAAAAAGTTATAGCTCGCAGAATAAAGCGATGCAAAAATAATTATTTTTTATATAAAATTGTTTTCATTGCATAAAAGCGCCAAAACATAAAAAAACGACATAAATGAGGTATCGCCATAATCATACTGACCCAAAGAATGAAACCACTTTATCAATTTTGCCACACGCAGAACGGTGTAAACGCACCCCCCAAAAGAAATTCTTGAAACACTGGTTTTTGTTCATTCTGCGTCCCAAAAATCGGAATAAAAAGCGATCAAAAAATGTCACGTGCCCAAAAATGGTACCAATAAAAATGTCAACTTGTCCCGCAAAAAATAAGACCTCACATGACTCGGTGGGTCAAAATATGGAAAAATTATAGCTCTCAATATGTGGTGATGCAAAAACTATTTTTACAATAAAAAGCGTCTTTTAGCGTGCGACAACCGCCAAACATAAAAACCGCCATAAATAGTAAATCAAACCCCCCGTTATCACCCCCTTAGTTAGGGAAAAATAATAAAATTAAAAAAATGTATTTATTTCCATTTTCCCATTAGGGCTAGGGTTAGGGCTAGGGGTGTGTTGGGGTTAGGATTGGAGTTAGAATTGGGGGGTTTCCACTGTTTGGGCACATCAGGGGCTTTCCAAACGCGACATGGCGTCTGATCTCAATTCCAGCCAAAAAAGTCAAATGGCGCTGCTTCCCTTCCGAGCTCTGCCATGCGCCCAAATAGTGGTTTACCCCCACATATGGGGTATCAGCGTACTCAGGTCAAATTGCACAACTTTTGGGGTCCTGTTACTCTTCGGAAAATAATAGTTGGGGGTGAAAACATCATTTTTGTGGAAAAAATATATAAATTGTACGGCTGTACGTTATAAACTTCTGTGAAGCCCTTGGGGGTTCAAAGTGCTCACTACATATCTAGATAAGTTCCTTGGTGGGTCTAGTTTCTAAAATGGGGTCACTTGTGGGGGGTTTCCACTGTTTAGGCACATCAGGGGCTCTCCAAACGCGACATGGTGTCCGATCTGAATTCCAGCCAATTTTGCAGTGAAAAAGTCAAACGGCGCTCCTTCCCTTCCGATCTCTGCCATGCGCCGAAACAGTGTTCCCCCCCACATGTCAGGTATCAGCGTATTCAGGACAAATTGCACAATAACTTCTCCAGTCCAATTTCTCCTGTTACCCTTGGTAAAATAAAAAAAATTGAACCTGAAGTAATTTTTTTTGTGAAAAAAAGTTAAATGTTCATTTTTTTTAAACATTCAAAAAATTCCTGTGAAGCACCTGAAGGGTTAATAAACTTCTTGAATGTGGTTTTGAGCACCTTGAGGGGTACAGTTTTTAGAATGGTGTCACTTTTGGGTATTTTCCATCATATAGACCCCTCAAAGTGACTTCAAATGTGATGTGGTCGGTAAAAATAAAATGGTGCTGTAAAAATGAGAAATCGCTGGTCAACTTTTAACCCTTATAACTTCCTAACAAAAAAAAATGTTGGTTCCGAAATTGTGCTGATGTAAAGTAAACATGTGGGAAATGTTAGTTATCAAGTTTATTGTGTGCCGTATCTCTGTGATTTAAGGGCATAAAAATTAAAAGTTGGAAAACTGCGAAATTTTCGCCAAATTTCCGTTTTTTTACAAATAAACGCAAGTTATATGAATGAAATTTTACCACTAACATGAAGTACTATATTTCACGAGAAAACATTGTCAGAATCACTGGGATCCATGGAAGCGTTTCAGAGTTATGACCTCATAAAGGGACAGTGGTCAGAATTGTAAAAATTGGCGTGGGAGTTAACGTGCAAACCACCCCCTTGGTAGTAAAGGGGTTAAACACTTCCAAACACTATCCCAAGTTTACCATTTTATTAAAAAAAAAGGTTTCCAAGTAGTCGTAGCCCAACGTAGTCCACCAAATCTGATGTAGTCCACAAACGGAAACCTGAAAAATATAAACAGACAAAAGTAATTAATTAAATATTAATTTAGTGAGTTTCCACATGTAATCCGCACATGACTGTATCAATAAAGTTTTACCAAATACCAGGAAGTAGCAAAAGCAAAGCAGCTTTATTTCTGACGTGACGTATCAACGAGAGACAAAAACGCGATAAAATACATATTAAAAAAACGTAATAAAAATGCAAGCAAACTAATTTTACTTAATAAGTGTCGAAATCTCACCAAAAACTTATCATCGGAACTTTAACGAAACGTAAAAACAATCTTTGATGCCCATAGCAACCAATCACAGCACAGCTTTCACTTTATAAATAGCTCTGGGGAAATGAAAGCTGTGCTGTGATTGGTTGCTATGGGCAACAAGAGATTTTTTTTTTCTTTTGGATAGTTTTGGTAAATCTGCCCTGTTGCGTTTCCACTGTGTCCGGACCGGGCCAATGGTCGTATTACATGATAAATTCTCTTTATATCCATCAACTATACATTCTTGTTCTGTTATTTATAGACAAATAGCCGTTCCTTGTGATATCAGGTTGCCTTTTACAACGTTAAAATTAAACTGTCTCCTCTCAGCTGTTCCTTGATCAGAAGTTTTATTTCCTTTAGAGGATAGTTATGTTTATGCTTTTAATCGCTGAGTGATGGCTATGTGAATGAG
The DNA here is from genome assembly GCF_039654945.1 of Dendrobates tinctorius. Lineage (NCBI taxonomy): Eukaryota > Metazoa > Chordata > Amphibia > Anura > Dendrobatidae > Dendrobates > Dendrobates tinctorius. The sequence continues at coordinate 44,024,372 of NW_027361797.1, forward strand.
GTACTGAGACGACTATAATTATATAACCATTAAAAGAGGTTTATCCCACTAATTAAAAACAACAATTGCGTCTCTGGAGTAACCAACATCCTTAAAGGGGTTGTGTACTACTTGGACAACACCTTCTTAAATACTATGCCTCCCTTGTAAAATAAAACACCCTATGCTCACTTCCCGTACTGCTCCTGGGTCTCCCGAGGCTCATGTGACATTGTTACGTCACGGGAGCCCTGCAGCCAGTCAGCGGCTGCTGATGGTCTGCAGTTCTCACACCTTGTCTGAGGTTTGTCCACAGGAAGTAAGAGCCCAGCACCTCAATAGTGGAAGCAGACTGGCTACAGGGCTCGTGTGACACAACAAAGTCAGGCAAATGCTGGGAACGCTGCTGGGATAGGTATATAGTATTTAAGAAAGGGTTGTCCTTTACTTGGACATGTAATGCAAAAAACTCCACGCTCGAGTATAATTTTCTAAACTTTCATCATCTTTACTTTATCCTTTATAATTTCGGTCTGTTCCCTTCCTGTGGGTGGAAGAAGCTTCCTACGATCTATTGATAATGTCTTCATCATTCGATATACCTTTCTAGTCTCCACAGGTTACTGATTCTGCCATATTGTAGTTCTCCCATTATTACATAGTATCGGCCTCCTCACTGTCAGTTCACCACACAACAAAACAAGATACAAAGACCCACCTACTACATGCGCAAGCTTTATTGAATGAGTAATCAAAAAGGAGGGGCTTAATACTATACATGGTGAGGAGTAGGGGTACTGGCCCTAATTTCAGCCTAATAGTTGCCTTACCTTGCTGCAGAAGTTGGCACCCTAAGTGGCGAAGTTAGGGGCAGTGGGGGTAAGCCGTTGATGAGCGGGGGAGCCTTTTTAATTATTCATTTGACAAAACTTATGTATATAGTAGTGTAGATGAGTCTTTGGTTCTTGTGTTGTTGAGTTTTGGGGCCTGCTAAGGTATATTGTTTCCTTTGTGTGTTTCAGTTCAATACCCGGTATGGGCAGGGGAAGGTCATTGTAGCTACTGAACATGTGCGTCTAGCACTGAAGGTGGACATTTACACCAGGCCACAGGAGAAACGATAAGTGCACAATATTCCTGCCGCCCAAGCAAAGAGGCATTACAGTTTCCATTGTATGCAATTATTTTCCTAAACCGAACTTCCACCTTTCTCATCCCAGAATTCCCTAAAACATTTATGGGTTTGTCTGTCCAGGACTTAGGTATTGATGAATTATAAGGGGCCGGGACACCACAGCTCCTTAACAATGCAGCTAAGGCCTGTTTCAGATTTCCGTTTGTTGCCATCAGTCAAAATCCGCCGTTTTGCAAAAAAAAAATCCGCCATTTTTTTGGGTGGATCCATTTTTTTTCCCATTGACTTGCATTAGCGGCGGATTTTGACGGATGCTCATCCGTTGGATCCGTTTTTTGACGGATCCGCCAAAATGTTGGCGTCCGCTGACTTCAGTGGACGGACAATGAAACGTTTTTTGTCTGCGTCAAAATAGCGGATAGCAATGGATCCAATGGCCGCTATCATTGTAATGGTCGCCTATGGGCGGCGGATCCGTTGCCAACCGTTTTTTGACGGAATCCGGCAACGGATCCGCTTTTTGACACTGAGCATGCCCGGAAGAACTTCCTTGCCAGAAATTCCGTTCTGGCGCAGCAAAATTCTCTCTCTCTCTCTCTCCAGGCTCATGTTCCTTTAAATTTCCACCACTAGCTGACAATGTGGATCCGTCAAAAAAACGGATCCGGTGGCCTCCGTTTGTGCCACAACGGAAACGGATCCGTTTTTTCACATTCTGGTGGATTTACACTGACGTCAAAATACGGAAATGTGAAAAAGGCCTAAACTTCCATTGAAGTGAATGTGATCTGGCCTGCAGTACACAAGAACTGCCACTGCACAGTGTATGGTGCTGTAGCGTCCTGGATCCATGCACTGTTCACCTCCAGGTGATCTTTGAGGGTGTCGGGTGTTGGACTCCGTAATCATTCATTTATGAGCTGTACTGTGGATAGGTCATCGATATCCAGGTCCTAGACAACCTTTTTATCGAAATAAGGTTTCAATAGTTCAGTTTTAGTACTCAATAGGCTATTACTTTTTGAGGGCATCTTGTAGAGGATAAGTGTAATTTAAAGTGAAACGTAATGTGAAAACTGAACATTCATCTTTGACCAAAGGAAAAGAGAAAATATACCACATCAGCTCACCCTGTCCAGGTATCGTACAATCTAAGGGTGCGGTGCACGAACAGAGGCCATGGGCCGCCTACCGGATGAAAATGATCATGTAGAAGGCAGGAAGACATCCAGCAAATCCAATGGAAAGGGTTCTAAAAACATTATCTATTAGTAACTTAAAATATCAAAAGGGAGAAAAATAAAATTAAACACACTAGGCCTATGCGTATCAAGCACAAGGACTCTTAATCAATATCTATGAGTTATAGCCTTAGTGCTTGAAATGCATAGGACTAGTGTATTTATTATTATTTTTTTCCCTTTTGATATTTTAACTCCTTCATGACCTATGACGTAGAGGTACTAGTGATGAGCGAACGTTCTCGGATAAGGTGTTATCTGAGCATGCTCGGGTGCTAACCGTGTGTCTTTGACGTGCCCGAATAATATCTTTGAGTCCCTGATGCTGCATGTCTCACAGCTGTTCAACAGCCGCAACACATGCAGGCATTTCCTGTCTGTTAGGCAATCCCTGCATGTGTTGCGGCTGTCAAGCAGCCGCGAGGCATGCAGCTGCGGGGTCTCGAACATATTATTCCCGCACGCCGAAGACACTTGGTTAGCACACGAGCATGACCTATCCCAGCACGTTTACTCATCGCTAATAGGTACATCATAGATTGTGTCCTCACTTTCATGCTGGCTCAGGCGCTGAGTTCACATCTTTTCCGACACATGATTTGATCAGCTGACATGTGCCTCTAACAGCTGTGCGTGGAATTGTGATTCGTCCGCGGCTGTTAACATGTTAAATGCTGCTAGCAATATGGCCCTATCCTTGGTTATTAATATAATTCTGAAGCTGTCTGCATAGCCTTTGCTGTTTATTAATTACAGCGGGACCCTACATCATTTTTTGGGGGTCCCCCATTTTAATAACCAGTAAAGGCTAAGTATAAAGCTGTGAGCTAATATTAATAGCTTGGGAAGACCAATGTGCATAACCCCCTTCCAGCCTATAAGCCTCAGCTCCCAACTTTTTGCTTTCCCTCTGCTGGTTAATACAATTTCAGGGCATCCCATGCCATTTTTTTTTTTTAGAAATGTATATATTTATTAAAATACATGTACAGTAAGGTACACACGCAAAGCACTGATTACATATCTCACTCACACATTTCTATTCTATTTATCTACCCATCTATCTAATCTATATACAGTATATGCATAGATTGAATTATATTTCCTTAGAAAACTATCTTTAAATGACACAGAGAATTACTCTATGTAAAAGCTAATTTTAAAATCGCATTGCATACAGATTGCATTTGTATGTCATTTGAATGCTAGGTGATAAAAATCGCATTGTACTCTCATGAAAATCGCCTTCGACTTGCAAGACCCTCGTCTGACTTTTCAGGAACGACATCGGACCGATTTTAAAAATGCTAGTGTGTCTCTGACCTTTCTTGGATTTTGTTTGGGAAAAGGAATTGTCTCACATTTAACATCTGCATGATAGCAAAGCTGGATGCTGTCTCAGTACCAGTATTGTTAGGTTTAGGTATCAAGTCTATGGTTGTCCTCTTCTTTGGTAATCAATAGTTACTGGCCCTGTCCAATTTTAAAAAGTTGTGAAAATAGTTGATGATTTCAAAAACTTGGGATGTCACTTGTTTGCATGAGCCAGGGAAATCCAGAGTAGCTTTTTGTTGTAAGCTCCAATCAGTAGCCGAATGGCTCGATCAACTTACCGAACACTATGGGGTTTTCACTTAGGCATTAGGTGACCAACACTGATAACCCCTTTGACTTATCCCACTGGCATGTTAGAAGACCACATAAAGTAAGAAACCCATTAAAAGATGTTTTCAATATCACCTGTTTTGTTTTAAATCCCTTCATATTATGACATTTAACTCTATCCAGTTTTACTGTAATGATCCCCGGACAGATTGACATAAGTCCTTACTCAGCGTGAAGCTCTGACTGTTTTATTTGAAGGCTAGCTCTGGATGCTTGGGATGGTCTAGCCGTGTTGACATATCACTTAACTTAATGAATGTGATGGTTTTCTTTGAAAAATGTACTGACAGATATAATGTGTCTCCTCTAGACAGAAGCTTTCATTGATGAAACGCTTGTAGTATTTTTGTATCTCGGTTCTTTCCTTTCACTGGACTATTCACCACGCACGATATAGCGGAATGACATATGGTAACTGACAGGACTAATCCATGACAAAGAACATCCATATTTAAGCTCCACACGCACTTCATTGAAACACGGCAGTCAGACTGTATTGGATGGAGACACTTATTACTTTACACTTGAGGTTTGAAATCTTTAAAGAGTAACTAAACCTGTGATACTTTTTTAATACTTTATTGTTTTTAATTGCATGCAAATTGTTGAGGGTACAGGCACTGAGACCACCAATGCTCGCATAAAAAACCACTGTGAAGACAGGAGCTCAGGAGACGGGAGCTAAGGGACTGGAGCTCAGAAGACAGGTGGGTTGCCCTCGCACACCCAGGGCAGCGGGGTACTCGGTACCGGGCCGGTGTCAAGGCGGGAAGGTGTCACAGCAGCGGTGACCCAGTCCGTGGCCCTGGGCGCCCAATATCAATGGCGGTGATGTTAGTGGTGTTAAGGTTTATTAGAATAGTTCGTGACGCCACCCGTGGTGTTTGGCAAGTAAGGTGTTGAGCCAACGCTGCATGCATATCCGCTGGGACTGATGGTGTGGTGCAGCAAAGATGGTGTAGCTCCCCACAGGTGGAGCTGTAGTCCCAGGGCAGTGTAGGTGCAATGGATGAGGAGAGGCGCAGAATGGTATGGAGGCTGGTGCCCAGGTGTTGTGGTGCGGGAATAACTGGAGGACACCAGAGTATGCAGTTCCAAAGCTTTACTCACTGTTCGCAGTTCACTCAACTGCCTGCCTCCGTACTGTGTTCTCCAGGTCAGGGCTCCAACCAACCTCCAGGCAGGATAGGATTCTCCCTTCCACACTCCGCCAACATGTACCTTACTGAACGACTCCTCCAATGCGCCTTTAGGTGCGAAGCACTCCAGTACTTAGTTCCCCTGGAATGCCTCTCTCTAGGTGTTCCTAGTCTTTACTTGTATGACAGACAGCTGTAGCCTGCTTCGGGGACTCCACTCTGCGTCCTGGCTCTCTATTCAGTTGCTGTTGTGTTCCAAGTCTATGATGGGAGCAAGGCGTTAGCGGCTCACTACTCCTCCGGTGTCTGTTGCCGGAAAAAAAGATCCAATCAACCTCGGGGACCGGGCCCTGGCCTTTGTGCTCTCTGGACTGGAAGGGTTCTCTCTCTTTCTCAACCTGCTTCCCACCGTCCTTCTAGTCTCCTTCGTTCCGACCTGTTCTCTCTCTCTCTTATGGAAGGTTAGGTTATCAATCTTATCAGTCTCTTTCTCTGGTCTTTCTCGTGCCAGCAGCCCAGATCACTGGGACCTGCTGCAGCACGACCCTCAGACACCCATCTTCTCTCTTCTCTCTCCTCTAACCGACTAACTACTAACTTTCACTCTTCCCACTCTTTTGTATCATCTCTCTCCACCCGCCTCCCAGCACATCTCGTGTTACGAAGCAGGGTTCCACGAGGGGTGCTCTGCTAACCCCCAGCCTGAAGCTGTTAGGTGGCCCCACTGAACTATCCTGTGTGTGGAATGCAGGTGTGGAGTGTGGTCAGGAGTTCCAACCTTACCTGGATGGTGAGGCACTACACCTTAGGAGAAGGTGCAGTACCTCTGTGGCGACTGAAACCTCAGGGGCGCCACACAGGAGCTTAGGAAACAGGAGTTTGTGCTCTTCCCTGAGCATGCACACAGCAGTACAGATTGAATAGAAAGCATAGAATTTATTGTCTATACTTTCTATTGTGTCTGTATTCTGCACTTTGTACTCGCTCCGGTCTCTTGAGCTGCACATTTCAGAGATGTTTTAGGGCAGTCCGTGAGGGGTGTGGTCTCAGGACCCTGATCCGTATTGATCTGATTGCAAACAAAAGAACAAAAAATATTTGGAAAATCGTATAAAAGATTTAGTTATTCTTTAATCATGTTGATTCATGACCTCAGTCAAAAAAATATTGCGTTGTGATATTAATTGATCTCAAGTAGCCCAGACATATCCATGTCCAGGAGATCCCAAAACAGCTATAGATCCACCAGAATGCTCCATTGTTTTTAGTTACTGAAAGACAAAATAAATTTGAAAATTAGTTGAAATTGCAGAATGGAAGATTTATGGATGTTCTTTCAAAGAAAAAAGATGAAATTATGCGTCAGGATTAGTGATGAGCGAACATGCTCGGTTAACATTTTCCGATCACGCTCGGGTATTGTCCGAGCATTTGGGAGTGCTCGTATATTATGTTCCAGTCCCTGTGGCTGCATGATTTGAAGGATTGTTTTGATGGAGACAATAGCAGGGCATAAATCAGGGACAAGGTAAGTCTTACAGAGCTGGTGTCAGAACATGACTTTTCCAGAGCTGTCTTAGAGGGTATAAGCAAAGTGTCAGGGGTGGGAGTTCAAGAAGAGGTGGAACTGGTTGTGTCTTCAAAGTCCAAAAAAACAAGTTTCTCTTATATTGTTTAAATAGGGCCCAAAGCCATCTTGTATGAGGTGTTAGGTACTAGAGTTTCCTTTATGAAGGTACGGGTGGCAATGGGGTTGCAAGCACCCAAAATCAAAGTGGAATTCTTCAAGTTAGGAGCCATAGGTGTGGGGCAAAGAGAAATAGTTGACGTTTTTAGCCATGTGACAGTGGCGAAGGGGGTGTCAACCAAGGTGTATAAAGCAAGTTGTAAAATTAATGGTATGGCACACAAGAAAGATTCTGCTGATATCCATAGTGTCTTCATGACAGTACCATTCCTTGGCAAATCACTCTAAAAAAAGGTGAATAAGAGTGGATTTGTGAATCATTGCTGATACCATTCCAAATGAAGGCACAGTACATGCTCTGATACATTTGTACACTGTGTCAAACTCACTTTAAATGAAGGACAAACCTATACCTGTCCAACAAGTCATGATAGGGGCAGTTCTGTTTTCTTTATTTTGATGAACATCTAATACAGCCAGGTAAGTCCAATAAGGTAAACTTCTCTAAGCATTGTGAAGGGAGAAATTAAAATTGGGAGAGTCAATCAGACTGGAAATCAATGTAAGGAAGAGGCACAAAAGGGAAACAATCACCATAGCCAAGAAAAAAGGATCTTCACATCCTAGTCATGGCCAATGAGCAGAAAAAGAATGTGTTGTTCATGTTTCATAGAGGTGAAAGCAATATGGTGATGTGATGAACGTGAAGGATCCACACCTCACCACCCCGTCTGACGTCAATGTTACATCAGTGGAATCACATGGTAAGGTCTCCCCACTTGTACCAATGTAACGTTCCACACCCCCTAGGGACACGTAATGCCAGCTTGGCACAATTTAACACCAATACTCTCCGATTGTCATGGGCCAAGGGAGGCACAGGGAGTGAGAAAAGGTGGCCCACGCAGTCACTGACATGGCGCCACACTCACCCACAACCCTGACAGGCTGAGAGGCCACTTTCACTAGCACCAGTGAAACAGATTCTATCAGCCCGGTAGGACTGCCACCAGTTCCTCGTTTGATATGCACCTGATCCGTTAACAGGGTTATATCGGGCTAGAAACCCACCCCAGTAGCGTGTGAGATTAGGCCAAGAAACGGACATGTGAATTCGTGGATTGAGACAGAAGAGCAGCCCAAGGATAAATTATTTATTTAATCGCCTTAAGGGCACACTAGACAATACACTATATATACACAATGGTTATATATATATATAATGGTCAGATATGTAAATATAATAGTGGTAGGGCAAAAGGTATAAGCAGAACATACGGTCAGTTACCAGTTAAATGAAAGGCCTGGCTTGCAGATGAGGGGCTGCCACATGGAAGGCTTGTGGTCCCCTTTGTGTGTGACTTCTCACACTATGTATCATTGCGTCCTCCCAGAGAAAAAGCAATATGATATGCTTCACACAAGCATTTAACCCTCTGGGTCCTTTCCCTTCTGCCCTCTGGGAAAAAACCTAAATCCCTTCCACTGTAGATATGGCGATAAATCTACCAAAACCTATGAAAGGTCATAACTCCTTTCTGGGCGGTCCTAGGGCAGCGATTCTGGTGCCATCGGATCCAACCTGGCCCCTGCTATGCATAGAGACTAAACACAATTTTTCTACCTAGCTGCTAGTGGCTGTTCTATGTATCTCACTTATCTTGTGTGTTAGAGTGACTCAAGACCCAGGCAGGTGCTTGCCCTGTTCTGGGGATCTCGGAAATATACACAATGTACAGCTAGGACATATAGTATTTCCAAACTCCTTTATGAATTCCTAGCTGGCTGATCAAAGGACTCAGGGCGCATGGCTTGGATCCACAGTGGGGTCTTCCTGTAGGTTGCATACCAGCTAGCTTGTGGGGTGTGAATCCTTTGTTTGAAGCTGGCCAAGTGTCATGTTACCACTGCACGTGTTGGAGGGGTTTTATTCCATTACATGTCCAATAGGAAACTGATCTTTGACATGGAATTATTTATCCAATATTCTTCACAGGTGGCTTATCGCTGTTGCTTTATACTGTGTGCATCCAGGGTTCAAAACCAAGAGCAAAGTGTGTATGAAGTTTGTAAGTTCTCACCTTGCTTGCATGGGTGTACTCCAGTTTTTTCCTAAACTCCTAAAAAGAACATACTGATATGTTAATTGGTTTTCTCAAGATATTAGCGCCATGTGTGTCTGAGTTAGATTTTGAGGACAGGGACTAATGTCAATGTCTGTACAGTGTTAGGAAATATGCCGATACAACAGCAATAAATCATAATAGCTGACTATGTAGTTACCGTTCACATGAACTTCTGGCTTAATGAATCTTATATTCAGACTAGTGAGTTTACTGCATCGATAGAACTTTAAACTGTATCGCTGTTCTTAGAATATGGACACAGTTAAATAGCTATGGTAGTGCAAGGACTGTTCAACTAGAAAATTATTGCAATTACAAATGTTTTGTTATACATATATTTATTTCCTTTGTGTGTATTGGTACAACACAGAAAAAAACATGGAAAAAAAGGCAAATTGGTCATCATTTCACACAAAACCCCAAAAATGGGCTGGACAAAATTGTTGAACCCCTCAACTTAATATCTGGTGACACAACCTTTGGAATAAATAACTGCAATCAATGGCTTCCTATAACCATCAACAAGATTCTTACACCTCTCACCTGGAATTTTGGACCATTCTTCTTTTGCAAACTGCTCCAGGTCACTCATATCTGAAGGCACTTTCTTCCAAGAGCAATTTTAAGATCTCTCCACATGTGTTCAATGGATTTAAAGGGAATCTGTCACCTATTTTTTCGACTATCAGCTGCCAGCACCGCCATCAGGGGCTTATCTACAGCATTCTGTAATGCTGTAGATAAGCCCCCGATGTAACCTGAAAGAAAAACAAGTTATATTATATACACCCAGGGGCGGTCCGGGTCCGGTTTTGGTCCGATGGGTGTCACGGTCCGGATCCGGCGCCTCTCATCTTCTAGCGATGACGTCCTCTTCTTTGCCTCCCATCATGGCTCCGGCACAGGCGCACTGCTCTGCCCTGTTGAGGGCAGAGCAGAGTACTTCAGTGCGCAGGCGCCGGAAAAGGTGAGAGAAGTCCGGCGCCTGCGCACTGCAGGACTCTACTCTGCCCTCAACAAATCCAAGAAAGGAGGTAGTAATATATTATATTTCACTATATATATATATATTTTTTATAAATAATTTTATACACGTTATATCTGCTTCCCTGTTCTATTTTTAACTCACATTCCACATTGTATTAAATGGTGAGATACAGAGCCTGAAAGTCAAAGGTCAAAGCATTGTTACCCTTTTGCATGTCATTGTATGTTTGGGGTCATTGTCCTGCTGGAAGACCTTGGACGCAAACACAGCTTTCTGACACTGGGCACTACATTGTAACCCAAAATGTGTTGGTAATCTTCAGATTCCATGATGCCTTGCACACAGTCAAGGAACCCAGTGCCAGAGGCAGCAAAACAACCCCAAAACATCTTTGAACTTCCATCATATTTGACTGTATGTATTGTGTTATTTTCTGTGTACGCCGCATTCCATTTTAAGTAACAGTAGAATGATGTGCTTTACCAAAAAGCTCTATCTTTGTTTCATCTGTGCACAAGATTCTCTGTGTCAGCAGTGGGGTCTCTCCTGTTTCTCCTGCCATAGCGTTTCATTTCATTCAAATGACGACAAATGGTTGGCACTGATACTGATGCACCCTGAGCCTGCAGGATAGCTTGAATTTCTTTGGAACTTGATTGGGACTGCTTATCCACAATCCAGTCTATCCTTCATTGCAACGTTTCATCAATATTTCTCTTTCTATGTCCAGGTAGATTAGATACAGTGATATCAGTTGTAAACTTCTTGATTATGTTGCGCACCATGGACTAAGGAACATCATTATCTCTGGACATATTTTTCAACAATTTTGGTTCTCGAGTACTCATTCTCTTCTCCTTGCTTAATGTGGCACACAAAGACACTTAATTCATAGATCGAGTCAATTTCTCCCCTTATTATCTGGTTTCAGATGTGATTTTCATATTGCACACACGTGTAACTTGCCACAGTTGAGTTTGATCGATCATTACATGCTTGAAACACAGTTGTTTACAAACAATTTTGGAAAGATGCCAACAATTTTGTCCTGCCCTTTTTTGAGGTTTTGTGTGAAATGATGTCCAATTTGCCTTTTTTACAGTTTTTTTGTGTCGTTCCAATGCACACAAAGGAAATAAGCATGTGTATGACAAAAAATTTGTAATTTCAATAATTTTCTGTGAGAAATACTGCAGTTTCTGGAAATTTACAACCCTTTCGACCATGGCTGTGTGAAAACAGCTTTTCTACAGTACAATTGAATAACATAAACAATCCTTTCTTCAGGTGCAATGAAACAAAATAAACGCAGCAACCTGACCCATTCCAGGCAATAGCAGCTCAAGCTGTTTTAGACATGTTCACCAAACAAACACACCTTTGTTCAACTCTAGCACAAACTCCACAACTTACCTCTGCTGAGGTAACCCAGCTGCTATTATTAGGCCTGTAAGACACTGGCCGGAGTATGGGAACAACCTGTCCTGCCCACTATTTTTTGGTCACTCCTAAATCCAGGACCCAAAATCCAGTGGGATTAAAGGGAATCTGTCACCCCTTTTTTCGAATATGAGCTGCCGGCATTGACATCAGGGGCTTATCTACAGCATTCTGTAATGCTGTAGATAAGCCCCTGATGTATCCTGAAAGATAACAAAAACGAGTTATATTATACTCACCCAGGGGCGGTCCGGTCCGATGGGTGTCACCGTCTGGTCCGGCGCCTCCCATCTTCATATGATGCCGTCCTATTCTTTCCTTCCTGTCGTGGCTCCTGCGCAGGCGCACTGCTCTGCGCTGTTGAGGGCAGAGCAGAGTCCTGCAGTGCACAGGCACCGGGAGAGGTCCGGCGCATGCTCACTGCAGTTTTCTGCTCTGCCCTCAATAGGGCAGAGCAGTGCGCCTGCACAGGAGCTGCGACGGGAAGCAAAGAAGAGGACGGCATCGTATGAAGATGGGAGGCTCCGGACCGGACCGCTACACCCATCGGACCAAAACCGGACCCGGACCTCCCCTGGGTGAGTATAATCTAACTCGTTTTTCTTATCTTTCAGGTTACATCGGGGGCTTTTCTACAGCATTACAGAATGCTGTAGATAAGTCCCTGATGTCGATGTCGGCAGCTCATATTCGAAAAAAGGGATGACAGATTCCCTTTAAAACCCTCTCAGTAACCCAGTGTACTGGTACAGACCTTACATTCACAAAGCCGACCACATAGGTGACACGTATCTGCCATCAAGGACCTTACCTCCTTTTTTATTAAAATATATATATAACGTTTCAGCACACTCCAGAAACTTAACTTAGAGATCTCACAGAATGTTTGATCGATATTTTTCAACAGTTTACCTCCACATCGGTAACTTCAAGATGCCCCTATCAACCGATCAGACCGCAGCTCTCATAATATTAAACTCCCAAAGACAGAAGCCTGCAGGTAATGTGAAAAAAAAAAATTAAATGTTAAAAACATTAACGGAGTGGCTCAACTTGAATTTTATCCTTTGTGTATTCCCGGGGCTTGGTTTGCACAAGATGCAGTGACATCAGCAGTGTGATGATGTCACTGCATCATGTCTCCTGCTCGGAGCTGCTGACTTTACGGGTTAGAAAAGGTCTCAGCTGCCCAGCACTTCATGGGGTTGTTGTTAGATAAGTATAAGGTTTTTTATGACATGTTTAAAGGTACAGATTTTTTATTGGTGGAGGCCAAAGTGGAGGTAGGCATTAATGCTGAAAAGGGGCATCGGTCCTTATTAGCGGACACATTGTTACAGAGAGGTGGGCATTATTGCTGTGTTAGGGCATACAGGTGGCATTATTGATGTTTTGTTAGGCACAATGGACGCAGATGAAAATCATTGTGTATGACCTCTACTAACAATGTGGGATTTTGGAATTACTACTGCGAAATATAACTGAATGATGAAAAATTATAGTGTTTATTGCATATCTTCCCTGCAGGAAAGAAACCCATGGCTTACTTCAGCGGAGAACCTCAAAGGATAAAATGATATTGGTGAACTTGCACTTGTCACTTGATGATAGGTATAATGCTATACACCATTTGGGGTAGGGGATGGTTGTTGTGTTAGTTATGGGACACCCTTTATATATGTCCCTATTTGCATTTCGAAAAGCCATAACCAATATTACAAATTAATACATTGCAGCAAAACAACCATCTAAATGCTAAGATTAAGAGGGGGCAATGTACATAAAAGGCCACGGAGCAGGGTTGTCCTGGACTCCTGGGTCTTCAGACAGCAAGTTCAATCTTCTGGGGGGATAGTAACTTCACTGCACCAGACTGGATATATCCTGCGACTTGTGAAAGGGAATTACTTAGTCCATGTAACACAAGATTTGTAAGTGGAGGCTGAAGACAGCACATTCATTTGCTTGGCATCTATTCCCCTGTCCCTGTCAGAAACGTATTAACCCCTTCAAGGGGAGGGTGCAAGTTGTCCAGACTGTAAAAACGACCCTTTAAATTTTCGGAATTTTTTTTTTTTAAAAAAAGTCGATACACACGAGCAAAGTGTATATATGCAAACCTCCATCCCCGCCAATGTCACCACTTTTCGTCTTTGAAAGAGAGTACCGTAAAACTTTTTTTCCGATGTTGTTGGGGTAAGAAAAAAACAACAAAATAAAAAAAAAAATTGTGTTTTAATGGGTAAAGTAGGGAATGTACGTGTTTAGGCTTGGACTTGTATTGCGTCGTTGTAGCACAAGACGTTCCATGTTGCCATGTTGCGTTCCGTTCCGTAACCTGTTAAATACCGCGCGTCTTTCCTTGTTGAATAGGAAACTTTACTTAACAAAGTGGGATTTTTTTTCCCCCCGTTTCCTGCTCGAAGAAACATTACCTCCTCCAATAGTTTATATTTAATGCATCTTACCACTTATCTTGTTGCATTTGCTAATATCATATGTATACTCCGGAGATAAAAATAGTGCTAGTTGATTAGTTAGGCAAGTTCACTTGACACCATTCCCTATCTGTGACGCTGGGAACCGAGATCTGTATATGGTATGCAACTTAAAGTATATATAAATGGGGCTTGCCCTGTGCGGACACTCAGCAAGCGCTCCACTGCCAAGCAGATAGCCTCCCTGCCCAGTCCAAAACACTACAAGGTAAGCTCAACGTATGCAGACACATGGGACTTAGCAGATGAAGGATGGGTCTACAGCAGCAGAAGACCGGGACTGAAGACTGAAAGGATCAAGGAATATAGAAAATAATAAAAAAAAAAACCTATAAAAAAAAAGAAAAAAAAACTTAAACTTTTGCAAATTGAAGAGTGAAACAAATTCGATGAAATTCACAAATGTATTATATTATTTAAAAATAATACAATTATACATATAATTTTTTAACTCAAAGGTTTGAAATAATGAATCTCATCCACTCAATCACTCTTCATTCGGTAGAAATCTTAAGTGCCTAGTGATAGTGAAGCAGAATATCCAGACTTTTAAAAACTTCTCAAAAGTTTTGACACATTTTTAATTTTAATTAACTTACCCTATTTTTTATTTTTATACTTACAGAACCACCATGTCTATCACCGACATCCTCTCCGCTAAGGACATTGATGCCGCTCTGGCCAGCGTACAGGGTAAGTCACTGTATCATTTTTTTTTAATAAGGAGCAGTAAAAATTAAAGCAATAATATAAAGTTCCAAAATATTTATTAATGACCTTAAAATAGTGATTTTTTTTTAAAGCGAGTTTGATAAATAATTGAAAGGATATCACTAGATGCAGGGGTGTAAGAATTGGGGGGTTCCTAAGTGGCAGTAACATTTGGGTCCTAAATACAGAGAGGGGCCCAAAGGTTCTTCAGATCCATGTGAAAAAGAAGTCTGTGCTGTGAATGATGTCTGACAGTTTGGAAACCATATTTTATAGTTTGCTTTGGGGCCCAAGAGTTTAAGTTATGGCTCTAGAGAGAAAAAGAGGGATATTAGATCGATAGATAGAAAGATAGATAGATGATAGATAATTGATAAGAGAAAGAAAATAGATACATAGATAATAGATAGATAATAGATAGATAGATAACAGATATTAGATAGATAGATGATAGATCATTGATAAGAGATAACTAGATAAATAATAGATAAGAGAAAGAAAATAGATAGATAGATAATAGATAGATAATAGATAGATAGATAATAGATAGATATATAGATAATAGTTACTAGGCAGAAAAATAATAGATAAGAAAAAGAAAATAGATAGATAGATAGATAAATAGATAATAGATGGCTAGATAGATAGATAATAGATGGATAGATAGATGATAGATATATAGATAATTGATAGATAAAAAGCAGAAAAACAAAAACAGATAGCAAGCAAAATAAAAAAAGGATATATCATAGATAGAAAAAAAGCAAGAAAAATAGTTAAAGACAATCAGATAAAAATAGAGGATAGATAGACAGATGAAAGATAAAGACAGAAAAAAATGAATAAATATAGATATAGATAGAAAAATAGATATGATCAGCTCTATAGTGAGATATCAACTTATAAAACAATAAACCTAATTTGTCCTTGTTTGCTTGAATGCCAAAATTACTGGAGAAATGTGTAAGTGAATTTCCCTGAATGTGCGCGTTATAGAATTCTCAAAGTGGATGTATGAGATTGAAGTAGGAAGTTTGTCTGCTTTTTGCTTTAAACAGCGCCACTCCAGTCCACGGACTATATCGGGTATTGCAACTCAACTCCATTTACATGAAAAGCGATGACCCGCAATACCACACACTGCCCGTAGACAAGAGTGGCGCTGTTTCCAAACCTTCAATCTCGTATAACTTTTCATTTTGATTTTCTTCTTTTCTGTACCCTTGACCGCTTTTAACGGAATTATTTTATTTTCCTTTTACCTTTCTTTGTACAGCTGACAACTCCTTTCAGTACAAAGCTTTCTTCCAGAAGGTCGGTCTCAGCAGCAAGTCCGCCGATCAAGTCAAGAAAGTGTTCGAAATCCTCGACAGGGATTGCAGTGGATTCATTGAGGAAGACGAGCTTTCGTAAGTGGACAGATTTAAAGTGTTTTTTTTTTGTTTTTTTTTCTTAAAATTTTAGAAGTGGATCATTACAATGCACAATAAACACGACTAATTAGCAGTTTATCACTGAGCGCCATCTAACCTGTAACCGGAGTAGGGGGGAGGAATGCTGGCGATCGCCTGTGTCCCGGGCGCCAGAGGAGGCGTCAACAAGCCACTCCGCCTTAGCCAAGGGTATTTAGGTATAGGCCGGGGGCTGTAAACTGAATATTTGCCCAGGTGATGAAAACCTAGTTAGAAGACTGCGACGGCAAAGAAATGTGACCCTCACAAAAATATTTCTTTTTTATTATCAGACTCTTCCTGCAGAACTTCAAGTCCAACGCCAGAGCTCTGAACGACGCCGAGACCAAGGCTTTCCTGAAGGCTGGTGACTCCGATGGTGACGGCAAAATTGGAGTAGATGGTAAGGCTTCCCCCCCCCCCCCCCCCGTATCTGATGATATGTAGAATTTTTTTTTTTCTATCAAATACGGTATTATATAACTTTATGGGAAAAAGTTTGAGTGTTCTAAAAAAAATTTAAAACTCTATTTATTATTTTTATTTGATTTGCTAAATGAGGCAACGTAGAAATAACCTTTATGGAATATGGTATTATAGTTTGAGAAAACTCCAAAAAAAAAAAAATTGCGGAACAAAAAGTTTTTGAAAAATTGTAGAGTAAGCAGGAAAATATGACAAGAAATATTCAACAATTCTATTTCTGTTACATTTCAGAATTCCAGGCACTGGTGAAGGCATAAAGAGCCCAAGACCAAAAAAAGAGAAGAAGACAAGGACTGAACCCCTCAATCTACACCCAACAGGCACCTCATTCATGGCTGGCACTTATTTGTGCATTTTTATACTGTCTCACGGCATTGGTAAAATGCCTGTATGTTAACTCTTTCTGGGACTATTGAAATATCTAACAATGTACAGGTACTCCGCTCATTCGATGTTATGTCTTAAGTGTTTTTGGATGGCGCTTACTGATTTCAACCAATCACAATGTTCAAGTTGTGGCTGGGAGAAGGAAAAATAAAAATCAAAAATATTTAAATAAAAAAACAATATTGGTCTTTTGGTTTACTTGTCTCTTTATGCAGAATTTGGCGATATTTTAAGAATATGTAATAAATATGAAAATAGATAGATAACAGATAGATAATGGATGGATGGATAGACAGATAGATGATAGATAGATAATAGATTAATAGATAGATGATAGATAATAGATAGATAAATAGATTGCTAGATAGATATTTGATAGATCTTTAGATAGATAATAGATAGATAATAGATAGAGAGATAATAGAGAGATAATAGATTGATAAAAGATAGATAATAGACACATAATAGATAGATAGATTAGATAGATAATAGATAAATAAATAGAAGATAGATAGGGCAGCACGGTGGCTCAGTGGTTAGTTCGAATCCCACCAAGGACAACATCTGCAAGGAGTTTGTATGTTCTCCCCGTGTTTGCGTGGGTTTCCTCCGGGTTCTCCAGTTTCCTCCCACATTCCAAAGACATACTGATAGGGAATTTAGATTGTGAGCCCCATCGGGGACAGTGGTGATGATAATGTGTGCAAACTGTAAAGCGCTGCAGAATATGTTAGCGCTATATAAAGATTATTTATTATTATTATTATTAGATAGAATATTCAAACATTTTGTAGCTAATACTCTACAAATATCCAGTAACAACTGATAGGTTATAAAGCCAGGTGGTCTCAGCCTGAGATAGATAGATTAATATAACATATTATTTGGAATCTTGCTTCATATTTCATATATGACAGATAGACACATAGATATTAGATAGATAGATAGATAGATAAAAGATAGATAGATAATAGATAGATGATAGATAGATAATAGATAGATAATAGATAGATAAAAGATAGATAGATAGATGGATAGATAGATGATAGATAGATGAATAATAAATAACAGATAGATATGGAAAATATGTACTGTATATGGTTAAGTAGGTAGGAAAATAAATTGATAGATAAATGTACATGACAGATAGAGATAAATATGAGATAAATAAATGGATAGATAATAGTTAGATAGATAATATATAGATAATAGATCTGGCTCAGGTTTCTTTCTAAATAGAGGTGATCTCATATCTTACACCGCCTGCAGCTACTACAGGATATTACATTACATGAATGTGTTCTTAAAAGTCAGCAGCGCTCTTCACATTTTGTCCAGCTCTCGTATATGTAGCGGGCAGCTCTGCAGAAGTAATCTACTATAATTACCGCGGCTATACCAGTAATTCCCGGTATGGTGGCGAGCACAGAGGGATCAGGGAAGTTAGAAGGTGGCAGCCACTTACGTTTGCATTTTTACTGGGACATTTAACAAGAGACATACGGTAATTATTTTCTACGAATGTCATTTGGACGATTTAAAGGGAAGGTGGCTTTATTGTGAGGAAAGCTTCATGAAATAAGCCGTTCTAGGAAACTTCTCTTAAAGACAAAGACATGACTTTCTTTCTTACCAATGTCCATCTTTCGCTGCTCGCTGGCCTGTGAACTCAGTTTACGTCTTAAGTTGCGGGTTGGGTTTCACCGGCAGTCTTGGCACGCCGCGGAGTTCTTTGGAACATGGACTCAATGATTGCAATGCCAGAAATCTGGATGAAATATTATGCTGCGCAGGGCGGACATAGCAGAGAGTTAGCATTGAGGGATGTTGGGTCCAAGCTCCGGCTAAATACTTCAGTAAATGCAGGAAAGCAAGGAGGTAAATGGGATTCAATAAGGTTCTCATCAGAGGGGGGCATATCTGTCTTTCTTGGCAGTAGGTGGGAATCGGCCAGGCTTCAAAGTAGACCCTGGCAGCGCTTCTGTTCTTGGATTCCCCCATAAAATGACGATGCTGGGGCACTTGACCTCTGAACATTGCTCTATGCCATTCCATTATTCCTCCTGGAAATTGATGAATAAATAGACAACATTTCTCTGGTCATTAAGTAGTGTCCTTAAACAGACTGACAATGTCAGCACTCATTGGAGCGTCGGCAGTACAGGGACACCTTGCCATTAATTTATTCATATGTTTTCCGGAGGAAAAATGGCGGAACCGCACAAACCAGAGCTCTATAAAAAGTTGCTCAAGAATTCTACTTCTATTTACACATAAGAAAACAAAAAAAACACACACCCTTATTCATCCATTTTTGGACATATGTCTATTTTCACCATGTGTGTGTCATCTTTTTTTAATTTTTGTATGCAGTGTCTTAAAAAAGTATTCATACCCCGTGAACATTTCCACTTATGTTTCACGTTACACCCACAAACATAAATGTTTTTTTTTAATTGGGATTTTATGTGATATAGCAACACAAAGAAGCAAGTATTTGAGAAGTGTAAGGGACATTATACCTGGTTTTCTATTTTAGAAATATATATCTATTCAGCCCCCCTGTAATCTGATACCCTCAAATAAAATCCTAAGTGACCAATCACCTCCAGAAGTCATCTAATTAGTAAATTGAGTCCAACTTTTTGTAATTTACAAATATTTCAAATATGTGCTCCTTTGTTTCGGTATATGTTGGCCTATACAATTAAGTGAAAAAGTTTTTTACCCCTTTCTGATTTTCTATTCTTTTGCATGCTTGTCACACATAAATGTTTCAGATCACCAAACAAATGTAAATATTAGACAAAGATAACGCAAGTAATCCCAAAATGCAGTTTATAAATGAAAGTCTTTATTATTAAGGGAAAAAGAAATCCAAACCTGCAGGGCCCTGTGTGAAAAAGTGCTTCACCCTTCCTGATTTCCTATTCTTTTGTATGTTTGTCACATATAAATGTTTAAGATCGCCAAACAAATGTAAATATTAGACAAAGATAATATGAGTAAACACAAAATGCAGTTTTTAAATGAAGGCGTTTATTATTAACGGAAAAGGAAATCCAAACCTACAAGGTCCTGTGTGAAAAATTTATTTTTTTTACTTTGATTTCTTTGTCTCTATAATGCCCGTCTCTAAACCTGAGATATTTTCCATATTTACTCTGTGGAATTATTTTTTTTCAAAGATATGCAAATGTCATTAACTTAATATTGTGTGTTTTTTTGTATGGGTTGTGGTATTACTTGGAGGGATATCTCAGGGAGCGTTATTACCGAAAAGTGACACTCAGGGGGCATTATTATGTGAACGGGGCATTCATACTTGCATCAAATGGCATTGGGATGTAAAATGACGACTTGGGGTCACAAAATGGAAAAAGTTACAAAATGTACTATACTACACCAACCCATAATTGTTACATATAATTATTAACTATTAGTGATAGTGCTAACTGAGTGACTTCGGCGTGCTCGAATAATATGTTCGAGTCCCCGCGGCTGCATGTCTCGTAGCTGTTCGACAGCCGCAACACATGCAGGGATTGTCTGTTTGTTAGACAATCCCTACATGTGTTGCGGCTGTCGATTAACTCCGAGACATGCAGCCGCAGGGACTCTATCGTATTATTCGATCACGCCAAAGACACTCAGTTAGCACTATCACTAATAGTTAATAATTATATGTAATAATGATGGGTTGGTGTAGTATAGTACATTTTGTAACTTTTTCCATTTTGTGAACCATGTCTTCATTTCACTTCCCAATGTCATTTGATGCAAATTCTACGAGACCAAGTAAGGGTAGTTTTACATTTGTGTTTATGGCCGCCGCTAAGCCCCGCCCCTGCCGTGCCTCCTCCAGTAGCTCCGCCTATGGGTGCATGACACTGCATGCGTCCTGCGTCCCCTATCTTTAGCACTGGGGAAGCAGGCCATGCGCAGGTATGCGTTTGGCGGCGCATGCGTCCTTTTGACGCTGCGGCGACCAGCACCAAACGCAACCTGTTGCAATTTGGTGCGGTCGGCGCAGCGTCAAAAGTACGCATGCGCCGCCAAACGCATACCTGCGCACGGCCTGCGTCCCCAGTGCTAAACATAGAGGACGCAGGATGCATGCAGCGTCATGCGCCCGTAGGCGGCGCTACCAGAGGAGGCGCGGCAGAGGCGGGGCTTAGCAGTGGCCATGCGCAGGCCGTCGCTGCGGCCTTAAACGAAAATGTGAAACTACCCTGAGGCTATGTGCCCACGTAGCGTTTTAAAACGCTCACTAAAAACCGGACTCCTTCCCAGAAATCGCGCGGTTTTACCGCGATTATGATCGCGATTTTGCCGCGATTTTCGAGTGCGATATTCAAGCACTTTCCAAGCGATTTGAAGCATCGCTTGGAAAGTGATTGACAGGTTGGTCACACTCGTCAAACATAGTGTTTGACAAGTGTGACCAGGTTTTTACTATTGAGGCCGCCTATGCGGCATCAATAGTAAAAAATAGGATGTTAAAATGCTAAAAAAAATAAAAAAATCGGGGTATATTTACCTTCCGGCGTCCCGCGCTGCATTCCCGGGCCACAGCGTTCCCAGTAATGCCTTGCGAGACCTGTCATGACGTAGTCTCGCGTTGCTATAGCGATCTCGCGAGACCGCTAGAGTCACGCGAGACTACGTCATTACAGGGCCTTGCCGCAAGGCATTACTGGGAACGCTTAGGCCGGGAATGCAGCGCGGGACACCGGAAGGTAAATATACCCCGATTTTTTATTTTTTATTCTTTTTTTTACAGGGGTATGGTACCCAGGGCCTGGAGGACAGTCTCCTCTCCTCCACACCGTGGGTACCAACCGCACATGAGACGCTTAACTTCCCGCATGGTGGGCATAGCCACATGCGGGAAGTAAGCGATTCTCATGCGATTCCGCACAAAAAAATGAGCATGCTGCGATTTTTTCCGCGATGCGATTCCGCCGCGGAAAAAAGCGCAGCATTAGCACAGCATGTGCGGAATGCCATAGGAATGCATGGAGGGAGTTCTGTACACGATTTTTAAACGTTTTCGCTGCGTTTTCACGCCGAAAATCGCGGCAAAAACGCTTAAAAATCGCTATGTGGGCACACAGCCTCAGTCAGACTGTTCATGCTTTTTAGTCCATATTTAGTTAATTTGGTTTAAAATTAATTAAAAGTAAAATAAACTTTAGACAAAGCGCTGGGTTGTTAAAGGAAGGGGATTTAATTATAGAATCCTTATTGTTAAGGCACATACTGTAATCATTTTTGTCCTGTAAAAGAATTATAAGATGTTTAAGAGGACTTATTGGCTATGAGAAAAACATAAAAAGTTGCAGTAAACACAATTTTAAAACTTTTCTCAAATATACAGCATATCATTAATAGATAAGATATTTTTTTCAGTATTACAGACACAGCTTTTACTTCCATTTTACCAGTGTGTACACAATCTGGAGATATTCTCATTTCTGTGTGGTTGTCAACTATAAGTTGAGTGGGGGGAGTTTATTTTATACAGCATCTAAATAGAAAACTGGAGCCAAATCCTCATATCTATCAGGATTTGACTTGTTTTTTTTTTGTTTTGTTTTTCTTGTAACCAACCGATTCATACAATACAATGCTAAAATAGGAAAAAAGTTACCGTAGCTATTTTTCTCATTAATTCACCAAAAGGGATCACAAGCATGGTTAATTAATTGAGGCGTGCATCCCAAGAAGGCCATGAATAAGCAAAACGATACTTTATGCTGTGTAGAATTATTTCTCAGTCATGTAATAAGATGCTAAGGGAAAGGACCCATCTGCTTCTAAATGGTTCATCTGCGAGATTAGGACATAGCTGCTTGTAAAGGGTTAGTCTGCAAAAGAAGGAATCAGCTACCTGAAAGGGTTGATCTGAGTCTCTCACAACATACGGTGAAAAAAAGAGACTATATGACAAACAAGACTGCAAGTCGAAGAATACAGAAAAATACAGCTCTATTATGACAAATGTACAAAAGGTAACTAACACAGACATCATAATTTGAAAACACTTAAAAATACACTTTGTACACCTAACAGACAGACTTTGGTCCAGTGTAGTGAGCCATAATATTAACCAAAACCTCCAACAGGGATAATACCCTGTCCAGGCTAAAGTACACCCCAATGTAAAAATATATTGTACAAATAGGTGAAAAAAGCAAGCCCATATATAGGATGGGTGGTGGGTGGTTGGTAAGATAAAGGAATAAATCTATGTAGCATCATCTCAAAAAAGGGTACATAATATAAATGTTATTAGACCATCCAAACCTGGTGGAAGAGGAAAAGGAATGCATACCTAATGCGTATTGCTGTATTCAATGGCTTCATTACGGGTTGGATATTCTTTCCTTTTCCTCTACTGCCAGGTTTTGTTGGTGGGCTTGCATTTATATTATGCAAATATGAGGAAGAAGTGGTACAGGCACTCACCGTCCCATTTATGTCCTTTATTTGGAAATCACATAAAAACAGCAAGTAAATGTGAGTAGGAGACGCAACGGACGACGGCCGTTTTGCGCCAGTCTGTGCTTCTACGGGTCCTCTTTTTACATCTATTATAGCCAATACTAAGCTATCCTGCCAATCAAAATTACGTATGGCTGATAAAAATTCACCTGTATCTTTTATATAGGAGGGTACAGTTTCAAAAGTGGACGTAATAACCAATCCATGTATTGGGACAGGGGCTCAGTGAGTGACCCTATCCCAGACACGACTGGACGGCCAGGGGGATGGGAACGAGATTTATGGATCTTTGGTGTATGATACCAGTGAGGTTTGCGTGGAAATTCAGGCAGTAATTTCTCAGATTTTTTGGGAGACAAAATAATTGTGTCCTTAAGAAAGTCCTTAGTTTTTATATCTACTTATAGGATCACATTTCAATGGGCAATAAGTATGACTATCTGATAATTGTATATAAGCTTCTTCTAAATCCACCAGATTAAATTCTCCGGGTAGGCAAAAACCCAAACCTTTTGACAACAAAGATGTAGCAACAGAGTTCAAGGTATGTTCTGTTACATTAATAATATGATCACTGCCAGACCGATCTCCACAGTCTATGTCCAAGAGACCTGTTTTCTCTTCCGTATTCCCGGGAGAATTTAACCTGGTGGATTTCAGGATTGACATGTATAAGGCTATTAGAAAAACTCATCTGCAAAAATTGTTTGCTCAATCTGAACAAAAAGCTATCAGTGCAGCTGAGGGGGAAAGACCCTGCTCTATGGGATCTTTGGGTTTCATGGTTTCAGACACTAATGATGACTCTTTGAATTCAAGAGAGGATGCATTGTTGCTATGTAGTCTGACTGATTCTTCTGTAAAGGCTGTTGCTTCAAATGGTAACCTCTAAGGTGACCCAATTTATGGAAGGTGTTAAGTCCTCGTACACACCACCATTTTCCTCAGGGAATGCAATTCATTAGTTTGCTGAACAGGTAATGAGGGATGTGGAAGCCCTGGTATAGCCCAGGATGACGTCTAACTTGAATAAAGCAGAATATGAGGCACTGTCAGTTCTAAAAAGTTGGGACAATACTGTGATTCGCAAACCTGACAAGGGAGGGAATACTGTGCTTTTGTCATGGAAATACTATCTAGAAGAAGCTTATAGGCAATCAACAGATAGTCATACTTATTGCCCATTGAAATGTGATCCTACGAGTAGATATAAAAATGAACTAATGACTTTCTTAAGGACACAAGTTGAGAAAGGTATTTTGTCTCACAAAAAAGTTGAGAAATTACTGCCTGAATTTCCACATAAACCTCACTGGTATCATATACCAAGGATCAATAAATCTCGTTCCCGTCCCCCTGGTAGTCCAATCGTGTCTGGGACAGGGTCACTCACTGAGCCCCTATCCTAGTATGTGGATTGGTTATTACGTCCACTTTTGAAAACTGTACCCTCCTATATAAAAAATACAGTTGAATTTTTATCAGCCATGCATAATTTTGATTGGCAGGATAGCTTTGTATTGGCTTCAATAGATGTAAAAAGAGGACCCGTAGAAGCGCAGACCGGCATGACACGGCCATCGTCCGTTGCGTCTCCTCTTCACGCTTCCTTGCTGTTTTTATGTGATTTCCAAATAAAGGACATAAATGGAACGATGAGTGCCTGCACCGCTTCTTCCTCATATTTACATTAGGAGTTTCACTGTTGGACTTTATGTGAAGTGGCACCCGAGGTACCGGAGCCGGTATCTATTCACAGTCCTGGAGCAGTACAGCTGTGCCTGGCCGTTCTGACCACTCCTACTCTTGTTACATTTATATTATACTGATTAAGGCAAACTAGTAACATTTCTATTTTTAAAATAATTCTTACTTTTCAGCATTTTCCCACACCTACCTAAAACTTTGCAAAGTACCGTATATATATGTAAAAAAATAAAATAGTTTATAGTACCATTAAATTTAAGGAAAGTTTTTACTTTAAAGGCATTTTGAACAGTACTGAGTGATTATATAATCCAGCTTAGCTCCTAATCTCCCATTCCTGATATAGCTGCGTAAAGGAGGCAAACATTACAAGCACCTGTGAAGATGCCACGTGGTCACAGAATCACCCAGGCTTCATAGAAATGCATATTCCCTGCTTTTCCTCCTCCTTTACCCCTTTTTTTTCTCCCATCGCTAACTGATTAGTGAGAATGTTCAAAGCTAGAAAAATAAGATGACACATAAGTTCTTGCCCCTCTTTTTCAATGAAACCATCCTTCTGAGTGACCTTCATGCTCAAAATTTAATAGTCATAAATTGAGATCATCATCAACCGCATAATCTTGGGCACTAGTGTGTTACTTTTTTAATTATAGTATTAGTGATGTATCACTTAATTCATTCTCACATGCCAGCACCAATCAAATATTTTTTCTGCTAAGGTTGGGTCAAAAACAACACTCAAGATTTCACAGATCACTTAAACCACCTGAAAATTTTTTTAAAATGATTATACAGTGGCATATAGTATGATTAATTATAAGGATGTAGTTTTTTTTATAGTTTGGGGGACAGCAAAGACAGAGAAATTAACCCTCAAAAAGTCAGGAATATACCATATTTTGCGGTTTATAAGACACACTGGATTATAAGACGCGCCCCAAATTTTGAGGAAAAAATTTTGTTACAATCCATGCGTCTTATTGCTTACCTAGGGTGGTGGCTGCGGTGAAGCGGGGTCCAGGGTCACTGCTGGCAGAGGCAGGAGTGGGGTGATGCTGCGGTTCCCAGACTGGGAGAAAGGGGTGTTCGGATGTGCGACGCTGTGGGTGTACGATGGTGCGGGGGCGGCGGATGCGCAGATGGAGATCTTGGCGCTGAGATCTCATCTCCCAAAATCTTGGTGCCGAGATCTCCATCTGTGCATGCGCTGACCCTGACAGCCATTTTCTCGGAGTCCACTGCAATGTAAACCATGGAAGTGCAGGGTCCAGGGCTTTCACAAAATGTCGGCGGAGCCCCCGCACCACCGAACACCTGCAGTGTCGCATTTCCAAACACCACCTCATCCCAGCCTGCGGCCTGCAGCAATGCGCCCCTCTTGCCTCTTCCAGCAGCGACCCTGGGACCCTACTCCACCGCGCCAGTAATTTATATTCAAATTATAAGATGCACCCCCATTTTCCCCCCAAATTTTGGGGAGAAAAAGTGTATCTTACGAACCCCCATTTCCCCCCCAAAGTTTGGGGAAAAAAGTGCGTCTTAAAATTAGAAAAATATGGTAAGTAGAGACCCTGCCATTATTCCCCATTATACTGACATAGAAAAACATTTATGTCATGTCTACGATGCACTTCTACAATTTTTCAACATTTCCGACTCATGACCAAATGTTACCTTTTAAGCCTAGCTAAATAGAGTAAATATGAAGGATACATCTGGTTAGCAAAGAAGTATCTCAACATAAGACAACCATACAGCTCACCTACATGGACCTGATGTGGTATTGGAATATAATTTGTAGGTCTTGAGTTTCGTTTTACATTTTTTCTAAATGTAAAATCATGAAATTTAGCAAAACGTTGTCTCATGGAATTTTTGGGTCTGAATTAATTGATTGAAAGAAAGCAACACCTGTACATGCAACTACGCATGAAAGAGATTTGGAGAACATGCAACCTCGTTATAACCTACATGATGGTCCTTGTTGGGAATTTCCTTCTCGGGGCGACACAGAAGCAAAGACACGACATAGTTTCTTAACAGTGGTAAGTTCTGTTTCACGAGACACAATCTATTTAACCATTTTAGAAACAAACTATTTGTCTTTCTTCTACACAGAATAAAGTGTCAGGAGTGGAAGTTATTCTG
The DNA here is from genome assembly GCF_039654945.1 of Dendrobates tinctorius. Classification (NCBI taxonomy): domain Eukaryota; kingdom Metazoa; phylum Chordata; class Amphibia; order Anura; family Dendrobatidae; genus Dendrobates; species Dendrobates tinctorius. The sequence continues at coordinate 44,051,670 of NW_027361797.1, forward strand.
TGCTCTGGGGTCACAACAAACTATTAGTAGGTCAAATATGTAGGTTTATTGCTTACGGGTTTCAGAGTTATCAACCTTGTTTATGCATGGTTGTCCCGAGGAAGGAGTCGGTGGACTGTGAAACACGAAGACAATAAACCTACATATTTTACCTACTATTGATTTGTCATAACCCCAGAGAGCACAGAATAACTTCCATTCCAGAAACTTTATTTGACATTTTTCTACGAAGCTGAAGCTTCTAGATTCCAAACGTTTTAGGTGTTGTGTCTCACACAACCTTACAAAGTGAACCGTTCTATCATTTCTTTATCAAAGAGTTAACTGGATAAGACCCTATTGCGCCCTTGCATTTTAGACAGCTTATTTCTTCTACACAGGCATCTTCTGACCACTTCACCATGACAGAATTCACAATCACTGTCTTTTTAACCATGAAAACATGAAAAAGCAGCACAAAAAAAGGTTGAAAAAAGCGGGTGCACACTTCCAGGTATATATCAAACCTCAGAAGTATCCATCAGAAATGAAAGCAGCATGCCATGGAGTCTTCAAATTGAATGATGTTTATTAGCCCATCCGGCTATGTGCCCATACAGTGCGACGTTTCGGTCCAAAAGGGATACGGACTGCTTGAGAAAGGTCCGTATCCCTTTTGGACCGAAACGTCGCACTGTATGGGATGGGCTAATAAACATCATTCAATTTGAAGACTCCATGACTTGCTGCATTCATTTCTGATGGAAATGTCTTTTTAACCAGCCGTTCCCTCGGCTCATTAGCTAGTTTGGGAGAAGTATTTTCTAAATTTTCATTTATACATGTTTCTAAATATGATACCTTAGCAGCATTTAGTAGACCAAATAGGTTGACAACATGCTGGTGGTCCAAGGCAGATTTAGGGAAAACCTGCTCTGGGCTTTTGTTTTTTGAAACGGACTACAGGATTGTATTGGTGCAGTCCTCTTGATTCCCAGCCCGGGTTTTCCATGTGGCCCATGGCCACAGATTCCAGTTAAAAGCCCTGCAGTAAAGGGTTTGGGTGTGTCAGGGTCAGTGTCAGTTTGGTGTTTGCAAGAGTGCAGAGAAGAAGGCTCTGCAGAGCTCCACCTGTGTGAGGCAACATAGGCAAGCAGAGCTAAACAGCCAAGGGAGCTGAAAGGCCTGGCACTCACAGCGCACACAGCGGTGCAGTCGCCCATGGCAACCGGTCTCGGAGGTGGACTGGCATGTTTATTGACTGCAATCTGGAGGATATCATTCCCGCCTGCGATCTGGAGGATATCCTGTGTTGTGTTTTGCTATGAGTTGAGACTTTTTTTTTAACTTTGTTGTTAGGTCACTGCCTCATCACTGCACAGCGTGGATTCCGCTGCACTACACACTGTAAGTCTTTGATTTGAGCTCTGACTTTTATGTGTTAGCTAAGGCTAGTGTCATGCTTCCATGTGAGCATCACCATCCAAGAGAAATAGACTTTTTTCTCCCTTAGGTGTAATCATAGTTAAATCTCAGTTGCATAAGTTTTTTCTCATCCCTTTTTTTTACTGACGCAGGTAAACTGAACTTTTTTTTTTTATATCTATTAGTTCTTAACAATGTATCTTTAAGGAAGTGAGGGACTCATAATAAAGAAACGTTCTGGGAGGCAAGTATGAACGGATACTGCCATCTAGTGACCAGAGACAATAGAGATGGGATCCAAAAACAACTGAGGAACTGCAAAGAGAAGACTGTTTATATGAAAGGAAGATGGGATATATGACCTGCTGTGGTGCAGTAAGAAAATACAAAAGCCAAGGGGGCCAAGTTAAGAAGTCAGTCATCGCTCAGAGTTGCATCAAGGCGCATGTGGAATAAGACCTGCATTGGCTTACAGCCGAACCCTAGGAAAGTGTGACTAAAGGCGTATAACTATCAACAGTGGCTTAACATAGGGTTGCAGAGCCTTCTCGAAGAATAAAGAATTATGGTCATCCTGATCAATGGAACGTAAATCCTCAATCAAGTTAGTAGTAGGCATGGAGGCATGATCAATGGTACGGAAATTCCTGATCAAGTGAGCAGCAGGTACAGAGGCCTGTTAAAAAAACAGAAATTCCAGAGTGAATTCAGTAGCAGGCATAAAGGCCTGATCAACAGATTGTAAATACCTGATCGACTGAAAAGCAGACGTGGAGGCCTGATTAATGGAACAGAAATCCGTGATCGTGTAAGAAGATGGACCGGACCGGGGCTACCTTTCTTAGGCCGGCTCCGGAACTGTTGGAGCTGTCACTATTGTTGTCCGGGGGGGAAAGCTTTGCAACCCGGACAGACCTTTGCACTCGACAGCAGGGGGTATGGCTAAGATAAAGGAGCCTTGGCACAGGAAAGAGAGGGGAGATTTGGCGGGAAAGTTTGGTGCTCTGTCTTCTGAGCACCGTGACAGCGCCATCACGCGGTATAGATTACCTTACTTCCAGGTACAGTGACTTTGACCAGAGACCTTGCATGTGCCCGTTGGCTCCTGCAACCAAATGTGCCAAATGCTCCGGGCCAGTTGTTACTGCGCGCGTGCCGCCTAAGAAAGACCGAGTGACTCACCTAGAACTGTGCCCTCACTCACCAGCATATTACTGTCGAGCTGCGTTGGGCTCCGGCAGTGTTTGAGACTGCGCTGCACTTCGCACAACGAACCCTGAACCCCGGACCCCATATAAGACAGCGAGGACTCACCGCCACCGCCGGGAACCTGATCATCAACTCCTTCAGGACGACACCAGGATCATCAAGTGCCAATTGGATAGACGCCACCGTTGGAACCTAAGACTCTGCAGTCAGGAAGCCATCGGACTGATAAGTTAACCCTTCATGAACAGTTGCTATACTTTTTACGTTACTTCACCCTGCCCATCTATTGTGCTCATATCATCTTCCATACCCCTGCCTCTCCTTTCCCTCCCTGTGTGGAGTATCCCCCTGTTTAATTAAAATCAGCGTTAACCCTTGCTCTGCCTGATGTCCATTACTGCATCCACCGACCTGCTCATACTTGGCGTAGTCGGCTGGATGCAGTCCAACAGCACGAAGGTGGCACACCAAGCAGTTGAGGTCGGCCCTAGGTCCAGCATATTCCTGGGGGCGATGTTGAGCAACCTCCCGAATTTTACTGGGAACAATACTATGCCATTGAGCTGGACTGAGCGGATCAGGGGAATGATGAGGATGCACAAAAGGAAATTTTCTGCTCACCCCTCTTCACTCCTTATCACACCTCCGACGCACGGAAACACCCTGACCCGGGTGTATAGTGCATGCACAACATAGAAAAAGATTTTCCAGCGTCTCCAGGAGATAAAATAACAATTGCTTTATTGAAAATATAAAATCTTCTTACCATCAAGTAAAAACAACATAAAGAGGCATATGGAGGGGAGCACTTTCCTACGCGTTTCACCCTGAAAGGGCTTAATCATGGAATGCGTAAAGAAGGTCTCCAAACAGATATTTAAGTGCAAAACATGTCAAGGAAACAGGTGATTCAATTAGGTGAAAAACACACCCATTACATTTAACATAGACAAAACCAAATTTGAAAAAAGTGTACAATGCATGGAAACCAACACATACGAAGAGTATAATAATAAACAGATCAAGGAAAAAAAAAAAAAAAAAATGTTTTATAAAGAAATTTTTCTTACTTGATATATCACATATAAAGCAGTTAAAAAACCATATAGGTATTTAAAGGAAGCCATAATGTACTCTGATAGCGTTATAACAAGGATCTTATAATTTGCGGACAATTTGTACGTAGCATGTTATCAAATGGTGGGAATTGATTGCATTACAACAAACGGAAAGAAAGAGAAAAATACTGCAGCAAAAAAAAAACAAAAAAACAAAAAAACACCATTGTTTCATTCATTTACAATTTTCTTTCAAAGATATATATGTACAAATATATACCCTGTGTTAAGTACCCCTCATATATCCAACTGTGAAAATGTCTAAGTTATTTACTGGAGAGGGAAAAAAAAAAAAAAAGACCACACATTTGAATGGCATGAACAAGAGAAAGAGATACCTAAGAATACTGCATGATTAGATCTCTCCTCTTGTTCATACCATGCGGTATTCTAGTGCCCAATTTATAAATCCAGAAAGACTCTCGATTGAGAATCTTTCTACGATGGTCCCCTCCCCTGACTGGTTTGTAGACCTTTTCAATGCCAGTGAATGTGAGAGAATCGAGGCACCTATTATGAATAGTAATAAAGTGCCTCGAGACTGCAGAAACATTCACTGCAGAAGGATTTAAAGTATCAGACATGTGTCTGCGTATTCGCTGTTTGAGAGGACAAGTTGTACAACCTACATATTGAATTGAACAAGAAGTACATTCAATGAGATATACAACATTAGGGGTATTACAATTAATGAAATCCCTGATGTTGTAAGTCAAACCAGTGTACATGGAGGTAAATGATTTGCATCTCTTGGCATGTTTGCACGATATGCAAAAATTGTGCCCACAGCCAAAAAAGCCAGTGCATGATAACCAATTTTTGGAATTGCTCTTTTTATTATTACTGACTACTAGACTAGGTGACAAGATGTGGGCTAAATTGGGCGCTTTTTTCGCCACAAAATTGATTTTATTTTTTTCTAGAATATGACTAAGTTGATTGTCCTGTAATAAAATAGGTAAATGTTTTTGTATTATTTTTACAATATCCTGAAATTGCGGAGAAAAATTGGTAGAAAAAGTTAATTGGTGATTAATATTATATTTATTTTTGTGATGATTTAGAAAAAGGTCCGATCTGTCAATTTGGTTCACTATTTTTTGAGCTCTATTCAAACACCAGTTGGGATATCCCCTGTGTTTTAATCTAGCAACAGTTTTGCTAGTTTCATGTTGGAGAAGATCAGACCTGGAGCAATTACGCTTTAGTCTGATTAATTCTCCAATGGGGATGTTTTTCACCGTATGGGGAGGGTGTCATGAGCTAGCTAGTAAAATGGAATTAGAGTCAGTTTCTTTATGATAGGGAAGAATATCAATCTTATTGCGGTCACCAATCAAAGTCACATCTAAATAGTTGGTAGTAGACGGATGGACTTGAAAAGTAAAATTGAGGTTGAAGGAATTTTGATTGAGATGATTTATGAAGGAATGTGCTGTAGCAACATCTCCTTCCCAAATGAATAATAAATCGTCGATATAACGTGTATAAAAGATTATATGCTCTGAAAAACTATTATCAAAAATGTAAAGTTCTTCAAAAATGGCGACCACAATGTTAGCAAGGGAGGGGGAAAATTTACCTCCCATGCTAACGCCACACTTCTGAAGAAAAAATTCCCCATCAAAAGAAAAATAATTATGTGTCAACAAAAAATTAATAGCTGTAATAATGAAGTTTTGAGTCTGTAAGGGATAAGAACTATGCCTTCTGAGAAACACCTGGAGACAATCAATGGCTACATGATGTGGTATGGACGAATATAGACTGACAATATCACAGGTCAGCCACATATAATCATCATGCCAAGAAATGGGATTTAAGTTGTTTATTAAAGATTTGGTGTCTCTCAGAAAGCCTGGCACATCCCTGACTAAAGGTTGCAAAAAATGATCTATCCAAGCACCCAGCTTTTCTCCAAGGGAACCAATGCCTGATATAATAGGCCTAAAGGGTGGTGGAAAAATACCCTTGTGAAGTTTAGGGAGGGCATGATAAATGGGGATAATAGGAAAATCCACTTTTAAATAATCGTATATTTTTTGAGAAAAAATGCCCCCCTCCAAACCATCTTGAAGTAATTTATCGATTTTACTCTTGTAAAAATTAGTAGGGTCTCCCTGGAGATGTAGGTAGGTGGTGTTATCAGATAGAATAGCATGATTCATTTTAAAATAAAGTGAAGAGTCCAGAACCACGACCCCTCCCCCCTTGTCTGCTTCCCTGATAATTAACCCTGTGTTGGATTGCAGATCTTGTAGTGCCAGAATTTCTTGAGGATTAAGATTGTTTTTATCAATACTTGTAATTCTGTCTAAATCAACCTGATCTGCCTCCACCTTTTCCTGAAAAATATCTAGGATAGATGGCCTAGATTGAACAGGGTAAAAAAAGGGGTTAGAAGTTACAAAACTATCAGGAGAGGAGTCGTAAGTTCTACATTCTGACTCCAATTGTCGCAAATCAGAAAGTTTTTTCAATTCATGAAACATTGGTATTATGTTAGAATCATGTTCAGCAGAATTTGGAAATGAAGACATGTTTTCCTGTAAATCATTATCATTATAAAAATGACATTTTAACGTTAGGTTTCGAGCTAGTTTGTTCACATCCAATAAAGTCCTGAAAACATTGAATTTATTTGTAGGGCAAAAACTCATAGAATCATAGAATCATAGAATCATAGAATCGTAGAGTTGGAAGGGACCTCCTGGGCCATCTGGTCCAACCCCCTGCTCAAAGCAGGATTCGCTAAATCATCCCAGTCAGATGTCTGTCCAGCCTCTGTTTGAAGACTTCCATTGAAGGAGAACTCACCACTTCTCGTGGCAGCCTGTTCCACTCATTGATCACTCTAACTGTCAAAAAGTTTTTTCTAATATCTAATCTGTGTCTCTTCCCATTCAGTTTCATCCCATTGCTTCTAGTCTTTCCTTGTGCAAATGAGAATAAAGTTGATCCTTCTACAATGTGACAGCCCTTTAGATATTTGTAGACAGCTATTAAGTCTCCTCTCAGTCTTCTCTTTTGCAAACTAAACATTCCCAAATCCTGCAACCTTTCCTCATAAGACAGGGTTTGCAGACCGGTCACCATTCTGGTCGCTCTTTTCTGAACTTGCTCCAGTTTGTTGATGTCTTTTTTAAAATGTGGTGCCCAAAACTGGACACAATATTCCAGATGAGGTCTGACCAAAGAGGAGTAGAGGGAAATAATGACTTCACGTGATCTAGACTGTATGCTTCTGTTAATACATCCTAGAATTGCATTTGCCTTTTTTGCTGCTGCATCACACTGTTGACTCATATTCAGTCTGTGATCTATTAGTATACCCAAGTCTTTTTCACATGTGCTGTCACTTAGCCCTATTCCTCCCATTCTATATATGCTTTTTTCATTTTTATTGCCCAGATGTAGTACTTTGCATTTCTCCCTGTTAAAAACCATTCTGTTAGTTGCTGCCCACTTCTCCAGTTTATTTAAATCTTTTTGAATCCTCTCTCTCTCTTCTCTAGTATTAGCTATCCCTCCTAGCTTTGTGTCATCAGCAAATTTAATCAGTTTACCCTCAATTCCTTCATCTAAATCGTTGATAAAGATGTTGAACAATACAGGGCCCAGGACAGAGCCCTGTGGTACCCCACTTGAGACATTCTTCCAACTGGATGTGCAGCCATTTACGACCACTCTTTGGGTCCGATCACTAAGCCAGTTATGAATCCACCTAACAGTTGCCTTGTCCATTCCATACTTAGTCATTTTTTCAATAAGGATTGTATGAGAGACTTTGTCAAATGCTTTGCTGAAGTCAAGATATACTATATCTACAGCATTTCCTTGATCCACCCAATCAGTGATACCGTCATAGAAGGAAATTAAGTTAGTCTGACATGACTTATTAGTTAGAAACCCATGCTGACTCTGTTTAATCACTTCATTCTTATCCAGGTATTGACATACATGTTGTTTAATAATTTGTTCAAAGATCTTTCCTGGTATAGAAGTCAGACTCACCGGCCTATAGTTGCCTGGGTCCACCTTCTTCCCCTTTTTGAAGATAGGAACAACATTTGCTCTTCTCCAGTCTTCTGGCACTTCTCCTGTTCTCCAAGAATTTTCAAAGATTATGGAGAGGGGTTCAAAAATTTCTTCTGCTATCTCCTTCAGTACTCTGGGGTGTAATTCATCTGGACCTGGAGACTTGAATTCAATCCCTTAGACAAAACAGATAAATGATGCTGGGAGAGGATCTGGGCAGACAAGTTCCAAACCGGACAGATTAATGTCTCCGTTTCCTGCGATCCGGATACCTTGTGTTTCCGATGTTTCCTGCCTCCTCTCCTGATGCGTTTTTTGAAGCAGCATTTTTTCTCTTGTATTTTTTATTGATAGGAGCAGAAGGATTAATTTCATCAATTGAGGAATCTGAAGAATTTTCTATTGAATAACTGGTGGTAGCTGAAGAGATGCTAGTATCGCCAAAGCTGACATGGCGTTCGGAATTTTTTTGGAAAAATTTTTTATTATCTTGTTTTCTCAAGATGGAATTTTGGTGAGATGAATTTCTCCAAGTATAAACTTTTTTTGTTTGATAATCATTAATGTCTCTGTCTAGTTTGCGTTTTTTTCGTTCCGCAATTTTATCATCTAAGGTGGTAAGATGTTTATCCAAATTTTCTTTTAACTTAGTTAGTTCAGGAAAGTCCTTAAATTTATCCAAAGCAGTCTCTGTTGTAATAATGCTGTTTTTGCAAATCTCCAGCTCTTGTTCCTCATATTTTACAATAAGCTCCATAAGCTGCAGTGAACATTTGGAAAGAATGGTGTTCCAGTCATTCAAAAAAGTCTCAGGAAAAGAGGAAAAGGTAGGAGATTTAATGATCCTTAATCCACGAGGTATCATATTTCTGTTGATGTAAGAGCGCAATGAAGTAGAATCCCACCAAAGTCTGGCTTCTTTAGATTTACTTTTTTCCAATGATCTGTGTAACAGCAGGAGCTCCTCATTATCCTTGGCGGCAGTCTCAATCGTGGTAACATCACCATGAATGTTGAAGATGGAGTTGAACTTAGTTCTCCTGTGCAGAGGTGGATCCATGTGGAGTGGAAGTAACGTGGGTTATAATCACCACAAAATTGGAAAGTCCAAATTGTAGAGGGAGCACGAAAAAGGTCAATTCTTAGGTATCTCTTTCTCTTGTTCATGCCATTCAAATGTGTGGTCTTTTTTTTTTTCCTCTCCAGTAAATAACTTAGACATTTTCACAGTTGGATATACGAGGGGTACTTAACACAGGGTATATATTTGTACATATATATCTTTGAAAGAAAATTGTAAATGAATGAAACAATGGTGTTTTTTTGTTTTTGTTTTTTTTTGCTGCAGTATTTTTCTCTTTCTTTCCGTTTGTTGTAATGCAATCAATTCCCACCTTTTGATAACATGCTACGTACAAATTGTCCGCAAATTATAAGATCCTTGTTATAACGCTATCAGAGTACATTATGGCTTCCTTTAAATACCTATATGGTTTTTTAACTGCTTTATATGTGATATATCAAGTAAGAAAAATTTCTTTATAAAACATTTTTTTTTTTTTTTCCTTGATCTGTTTATTATTATACTCTTCGTATGTGTTGGTTTCCATGCATTGTACACTTTTTTCAAATTTGGTTTTGTCTATGTTAAATGTAATGGGTGTGTTTTTCACCTAATTGAATCACCTGTTTCCTTGACATGTTTTGCACTTAAATATCTGTTTGGAGACCTTCTTTACGCATTCCATGATTAAGCCCTTTCATGGTGAAACGCGTAGGAAAGTGCTCCCCTCCATATGCCTCTTTATGTTGTTTTTACTTGATGGTAAGAAGATTTTATATTTTCAATAAAGCAATTGTTATTTTATCTCCTGGAGACGCTGGAAAATCTTTTTCTATGTTGTGCAATGATGAGGATGCACCCCATGACCCCTGCATTAGAATCGGAGGTTGCCATGATGGCTTTAGATGGAGAGGTGAGGGATTCTGTCATGCTACGACCCCCTCAAGAACGGGACACTTTTAATAAGATGTTACAAATACTGGAGGAAACACAAGGAGACCCCACAGACGTAGGGGAGTTACGCATGTGTTTATTTCGCCGGGTTCAAAGGGAGGGGGAGACAGTGACCCAGTATATGAACGAGTTACAGGAGATCCATACTGCCATTACTAGAAAAGACGGCGTAGGCATAGGGTCTACTGACATTGTACTGCGGGATCAGTTGCTGACAGGCTTGCGAGACGTGCTACTGAAACAGGCCTTGCGAGAGCACTTGTGGGTAAAGCCACGCATGACCTTTTCAGGGGTGGTGAGCGAAGCGCGCTTGCGTGAGCAGGAGCAGGGGATGACAGTTCCGGCGGGGATGGTCCGGAGTGGAGAGATATCTGTGACAATGGCCACCGAACAGAGATGGGTGGAAGAGTTGCGGAAGGAAATCCAGGATATACGAGAAGAGTTGGCTGATTCAAAGAAGAAACCAGCAGCATCATCAAACCCGCCTAGAGGTAGAACTGGTCCTGAACCTCGTTGCCAAACAAGATCGTCCCACAGAGAAGAACTCCCCACATGCTACAACTGCGGTGAAATTTGACATTTGGCTCGGGGTTGTGCATGATGAGGTAGGCCCCTTCAGCGCCGTCTGTTAAACTAAGAGGCTCCAATGGAACCTAAGACTCTGCGGTCAGGAAGCCAGCGGACTGATAAGTTAACCCTTCATGAACAGTTGCTATACATTTTACAATTGTTACTTCACCCTGCACATTTATTGTGCTCATATCATCTTCCATACCCCTGCCTCTCCTCTCCCCTCCCTGCGTGGAGTATCCCCCTGTTTAAGTAAAATCAATGTTAACCCTTGCTCTGTCTGTTGTTCATTACTGCATCTGCCTACCTGCTCACAATCGAGTGAGCAGCAGGCAGGGAGGTCTGATCAATGGAAGGGAAGTGACTTAAGCTATGTCTTAGGAACTGAAGACAGCAAGAAAACTTCTTCAATACTGTAGAATGAACTGTCTTTGGCCTACAGCACAAGTTTGGCAGCCTAGCAGAAGTGCAAAGTTGTCTTCTGTTAGGATCTGTAGCGGTAACCACCATCGGTCAGCAGAAGAGCTGAAGAAAGGGTCTCTTGATTAAACTCGGATTCTGACGGTTGACAGCCTGGCGTATCCTTATTAATATTGCTCTGTGTACTACAATCTAAAGTTAGTAATTCATATTATGTTTGATAAGCCTGTGTGTGAATACATGGAAATAGCAGTCAATTGCACTATAGAAAGTGTTAGGGTCGGCGGAACGCACCAGATATAAATAATGGAAGGCGCGTTCGCCGCCCGGGGTCCACCGTGCGGTAGATGACAAGACCGCTGCTGGACAATGGCAGATACGCTAGAAGTGCGATACAGCGCTCGGGTTAACGTCACCTGAGAGCCTGAGAGCGGACTCTGTTTAGTCACAGAGACGCCAAAGTATGAACTAGACGTAAAGGCTGAACCTGTTAGCTGCACAGGTCAGCCGGCGTGTGGCGTCGCAGCCGCGAACACCAAAAGCTGCTACTACTGCAGCGCGGCCGTAACTGAAGCCGCTAAGCGACGATGCCGGAGGAGCCGGGCACCGACGGACGCTAGTGTAGGTGAGGAAGGCTCAGTGGTGTGTAGCCTGCCACAATCTGGAGCTGACTAACCCAACATACTGTCACCATTCGTAATATCCGAGGGAAGGGGTTTCATAATAAGTCAGACACCAGTCCATGCATCCATCACCATACACACACAGCATAATATGCTACACTAGCGCATGGCCGAGTCGCCATGCAGGCTTTTTATAGCCATGCGCTTCCGGGACCTTCCAGTACTATAGGAAGGACCAATCAGATCCGACATAGGACCTTCACATGTGACCCCTGCTTTCCAATGAGAGGACAAGTTGCAGGCATGCCCAGTCGCACGGCGCGAGGACTTAGCCTCTAGAGCAGTTCCCTGCAAAGCAGGTTGCGTTATCATTGCTGCACCAGAGGTGGCAGCAACATCCAGGCTCACAGAACGAGTCTGCGGGGAATGCCTGGTTCGCCGAGATTGCTGAGCAGGAGTCCGAGCGGTCGGAGTAGAATGGGAGACCGCAGGATGTCTGGCTCTGGATTTCCGCTGTGCAGTGCCAGGAATCCGATGCCTAACATTACCCCCCCCTCCTAGGGCCCCCCCCCTCTGAGCCTCACTGCGCTCAAAGGCCACGATCAGGAGCGGTGCGTGAATATTTTCCACCGGCTCCCAGGTCCGAGCCTCGGGCCCATGACCCTTCCAGTCCACCAAATATAATTTTTTGCCACGGACAAACCTGCGCCCCACGATGGCGTTAACCTCAAACTCATCAGACGATAAGTCTGATGACCCGGCAGATGACTCAGAAAACCGGACCATGTGAACTGGTTTGAGGAGGGACACATGGAACACGTCCGAAATGGCCAAATGTGGAGGTAGAGCCAGGCGGTAGACCACCGAGCTAAGTCGCTCGAGGACCTTGAATGGTCCAATGTATCGCGGTGCGAACTTGGGAGACTCAACCCGCAGTTTAATGTTTCGGGTGGAGAGCCATACCATGTCGCCAGGGGAGAAGCTTGGCGCAGGCCGCCGATGCATGTCGGCGGACGCCCTCATCCTTTCTTTAGATGCCCGGATAGCATCCTGAGTGCGATCCCAAATGTCCCGGGCCTCCACTGCCCAGTCTGCCACCCTGGAGTCAGTGGAGGACACTGGCATCGGGACAGGGACACGTGGATGTTGGCCATAGTTTAGGAGAAAGGGCGTCTGACCAGTGGAATCAGCCACCGCATTGTTTAGGGCAAATTCTGCCCAAGGTAGCAAGGATGCCCAGTCATCCTGCCTGGCAGAGACAAAATGTCGTAAATAGGTGACCAAGGTCTGATTGGCTCTCTCGACCAAGCCATTCGTCTCGGGATAATAATAATAATAATAAATTTTATTTTTATAGCGCCGACATATTCCGCAGCACTTTACATTTCAGAGGGGATTTGTACAGACAATAGACATTACAGCATAACAATAATCACATACAGTAGATTATAACAAATACCAAGAGGAGTGAGGGCCCTGCTCGCAAGCTTACAGTCTATGAGGAAAGAGGTAGACACGAAAGGTGGGTGGTAACAGTTGCCCTGATTGTATGGACCAGCCATAATGTTAAGTGTGTAACAGTACAGACACAGAGGGCTAATGGATGCATAAAGCATGTGGGAACATGATGCTGGGAACCTGGTTATGGTAAAACTTTTGGCTCTGCCACACAGGGATAGGTTAGGTTAATGTGTTGAGGCGATAGGCCAGTCTGAATAAATGCGTTTTCAGGACACGCTTAAAATTGTGGGGATTGGGGACTAATCGTATTGACCTGGGAAGTGCATTCCAAAGAATTGGCGCTGCACGTGTAAAGTCTTGGAGACGGGAGTGGGAGGTTCTGACTATTGAGGATACTAACCTCAGGTCATCAGCAGAACGGAGGGCGCGGGTAGGGTGGTATACTGAAACAAGGGAGGAGATGTAGGGTGGTGCTGAGCCATTGAGGGCTTTGTGGGTGAGGGTAATAAGTTTATACTGAATTCTGGAGTGGATGGGTAGCCAGTGTAATGACTGGCACAAGGTAGAGGCATCGGTGTAACGATTGGTGAGGAATATGATCCTGGCTGCAGCATTCAAGACAGATTGGAGAGGGGAGAGTTTGGTAAGAGGGAGACCGATTAGAAGAGAGATACAATAGTCGAGACGAGAATGAATAAAAGAAACAGTAAGAGTTTTTGCAGAGTCAAAAGTAAGAAAAGGTCGAATTCTAGAAATGTTTTTGAGGTGCAGATGACAAGAGCGAGCCAGTGATCGAATGTGGGGGGCAAAGGAAAGCTCGGAATCAAGTATGACCCCAAGACAGCGGGCATGTTGCTGGGGAGTAATAGTGGAACCACACACGGAAATGGCAATGTCGGGTGTAGGTACATTAGTAGCGGGAGGAAACACAAGGAGTTCAGTCTTTGACAGGTTCAGTTTCAGATATAGTGAGGACATGATATTAGACACAGCGTTTAGACAATCGCCAGTGTTTTCTAGAAAGGCTGTCGTGATGTCAGGAGAAGAAGCGTATAATTGGGTGTCATCAGCATAGAGATGGTACTGGAAACCAAATCTACTGATTGTTTGACCAATAGGGGCAGTGTACAAGGAGAAGAGGAGGGGGCCTAGAACCGATCCTTGAGGAACCCCAACAGTAAGGGGAAGGTGAGAGTAGGAGGAACCGGCAAAAGAAACAGTAAAGGAGCGGTCGGAGAGATAGGAGGAGAACCAGGAGAGAACGGTGTCCTTGAGGCCAATGGAACGGAGCATAGTGAGGAGGAGCTGATGATCCACAGTGTCAAATGCTGCAGAGAGATCCAAGAGAATTAGCATGGAGTAATGACCATTTGATTTAGCTGTTAGCAGATCATTAGAGACTTTAGTGAGGGCAGTTTCAGTGGAGTGTAAAGAGCGGAAACCGGATTGGAGAGGGTCGAGAACAGAGTTTTCTGAGAGATAGCGGATAAGACGGGAGTGGACCAGGCGTTCCAGGAGTTTAGAGATGAAGGGAAGATTAGAGACAGGTCTATAGTTAGCGGCACAGTTTTGGTCGAGGGATGATTTTTTAAGTAGTGGATGTATGATGGCATGCTTAAATGAGGAGGGAAAAATACCAGAAGAGAGAGAGAGGTTAAATATTTTAGTTAGGTGAGGGGTGACAGCAGGGGAAAGGGACTGGAGGAGATGTGACGGAAATGTGTCACTGGTGCAAGTAGTTGGGCGAGAAGATGCAAGGAGCCTGCTTACTTCTTCTTCTGTGACTGGTTCAAAATCAGAGAGTGAGTTAGATGCAGTGGGGGAGGGAGGACAGTGCATGGTATGAGGGGATTTGGAGATAATTTCCTGTCGAATCTGGTCAATTTTTTCTTTGAAGTAATTGGCCAGATCGTCAGCTCGGAGCTCCGTGGTTGGGGCCTGTACTCTTGGATTGAGTAGAGAATGAAAAGTGTCAAAGAGACGTTTCGGGTTATTGGACAGTGAGATGATGAGGGTGTTGAAATAGGTTTGTTTGGAGAGGTGAAGGGCAGTGTTGTATGTTCTAAGCATAAACTTAAAATGGATGAAATCTTCGTGTAGATTGGATTTTCTCCACAGACGTTCGGCGCACCTGGAGCACCGCTGCAGGAAACGTGTTTGCACCGTGTGCCAGGGTTGTCGCCGTCTGCGTTGTGGTGTTCTATTTATAGGGGGTGCAAATTCATCCAGGGCACTTTGAAGTGTTTCATTGTAATGCTTCAATGCAGAATCAGGACATGAGAGGGAGGAGATAGGGGCCAATGAAGACTGCAAGTTCTTCACAAGTTTCTGGGTGTTAATGGCCTGTATGTTTCTATAAGTCTGGACAGTGGGGGTGACCTGAGCAGCCTGGCAGTTCTTTATAGAGAATGAAAGAAGATTGTGGTCAGAGAGCGGGAGAGGGGAGTTTGCAAAATCATCCACTGCACAAAGCCGAGAGAAGACCAAGTCGAGGGAGTTTCCGTCTTCATGCGTTGGAGAATTAGTAAGCTGCGAAAGGCCAAATGAGGAGGTTAGAGATAAAAGGTGAGTAGCAGATGGGGAGAGGGGAAGAGCAATGGGGATGTTGAAATCTCCCATGATGAGGGTAGGGATGTCACAGGAGAGAAAATGTGGAAGCCAAGTGGCAAAATGATCCAGGAACTGATGGGAGGGGCCGGGAGGACGATACACCACCGCCACTCGCATGGAGAAGGGGGTGTAGAGTCTGACGGCATGGACCTCAAAAGAAGGGAAGACAAGTGAGGGTACTTGAGGGATAACCTGAAAGGTACATTTTGGTGATAGGAGCAGACCAACGCCTCCACCAGCTCTATTGTCTGATCTTGGGGTATGAGAGAAGTGTAGTCCACCATATGAAAGAGCAGCAGCAGCGGTAGTGTCTGACTGCTGGATCCAGGTTTCAGTAAGAGCCAGGAGGTTAAGAGAATTA